>NC_083227.1:97342308-97961996 GCF_032191835.1 Heteronotia binoei
GGAAAAAACCCGTTTTTTTCCACGCTTCAAAATTTCCAGAAATTTTACATCTCTAGTTCTGGGCCTTTATGTGCTACTTTTAAAAAAGAAAAAAGAAAGAAAACTTTTCCCATCGACTATAATGGCCCCATAGGGTCTGATGGACCCAAATATATTATTAAATATAATCACTAAAAGAAAGAAAAAGCAAAAAAGTAAGCCTCAGTATACTGTCCTGGTTAGAGTGTTGAACCAGGATTTGAAATACCCAAGTTCAAATCCCCACTCATCCATGAATCTTTGTATGCCCTTCACTACCATCCTATAGAGTTACTTCAGTCCATTTCATTTATTATGAGCTTAGACTGAAGTGACTTCGCATAGGATTGCTCTTATTTCGAGCCCTCATTCTCCCTCAGCCTCTCCTATTTCATAAGATTGTTGTGATGATAAAATATAAAAAGTGACAACCTGTAAGCTGCTCCAAACTCCTGGGAGGAAGGTTGGAATAAAAATATGACATTTCAGATGAAGCAGTTATTTGTATCCCAGCTGTATTATTTTAAGGCCTGCATTCTTAAGGAAGCCTCCTGAGAGAAGGATTAGTGGCACAACTGTACCACTTAAACTTCTCAATATGATTTCTGTCTCAATTTATAATTGTACAAATCAGCAAAGGATATGTGTTAATATAAAAGCTAGTCATAACTAGCATCATGTTACACAAAAGAGAGAGACGACCTTGTGTGCATAGCCTGGAAATGAGTGTCGTTTTGTTACTGGCCTAACACTGACAGCCAATAAACTGCAGACATAAGAGAAGTCACAATTTAGAATCACAGCAGACACCTTACAACAGAGATTGCAACAAGAACACTAATTAGACATGATTGAATGTGGCCATTATAAACATCCAGCAGGGAAATTATGAGGCTTTCCAATCTCCCATGGCTGGAGCATGCTTCCCTTACATGCATGCATGCTGCTGCTTTGAAAACCAGTGTCAAGTATGACTCATTCACATTTAAAATACTGGAAAACTATAGTTCACATCACAGACAACAAGCTTCAATGGCTCAGGGAATATGGCGGTGAAAGAAGTTCAGCTTTAGGGCTGTGTAAGCCTTATTACATACATGTAAAATCCATTATAAGCTTTTTAAAATTAGGAAGCGGACTGTAAGCTTGGCTTTTATATTATGCTCTCACAGTTCAATAAAGGTTTATATGTACATTTTCTAGTGAAGGAATGGTCAATAACAAACAATTTTGACTATATTCATTTTGACTTGATCAGAATTAGTTATAATTTAATCACTATAAAGACACATTATTAATTGTTAGAAATCTGCCATAGCCTCCACAAACCGACCTCCCTCCATTTTACAAAGGCATTATGCTGCCTACCTGGGCTGAACCAGTATTGCCCCAGGAAGCATGACATAGGTGAGGTGAGTGGAGTTAGACATAATAGAGAATAAGAAAATGTTAACTAAAATGCAATTGGAAGGTAAATATAATTTTAGTATCCCTTGGTTTCAGTCCCAACAGCTTCATTATGTTCTACATAATCCCAAGATTGTAGATATTATAGATAGACCATTAACCCCATTTGAAATGCTAATATATAAAAATCCCAAGCAATCCAGAGGACAGATTTCCATTATATACATAAATATTATATATATAAACCAAAAAAAGCTGGAACGAAGTTACTGCACAACAGAAAGCTTAGCATAAGGATTGTGGCATCAATCTTATTCAGGACCAATGGAAAACAAGTTCTCTTCACCCTTTACAACATACTCATTGAACATAAGACTCCAAAATTACAAGCTCTTCTCCAGATGGTACTTAACCCCTAGGAAAATGTTTCTCTCTAGAATGAAACCCTCACATGACTGCTGGAAAGGTTGTAAACAACAAGGCTCTTTTCTCCATTGCTGGTGGCTTTGCCCTGGAATCAATGTCTTCTGGAACACAATAATAAAAATAATAAATAATATGTTAAATTGTGAAATACCTTGTGCCCCAGAGGCAATTCTCTTGAATTACTGGCCAAAGCTGAAGCTTACACCCCCCACCCCCAAAAAAGACCTAGCAGTAGGGTTGCCAAGTCCAATTCAAGAAATATCTGGGGACTTGGGGGTGGAGCCAGGAGATTTTGGGGGTGGAGCCAGGAGACATTGGGGCGGAGCCAGGCGCAAGGGTGTGATAAGCAGAACTGAACTCCAAGGGAGCTCTGGCCATCACATTTAAAGGGACAGCACACCTTTTAAAATGCCTTCCTTCCATAGAAAATAATGAAAGATAGGGGCACCTTCTTTTGGGGCTCGTAGAATTGGATCCCCTGGTCCAATCCTTTTGAAACTTGGGGGGTATTTTGGGGAGAGACACTAGATGCTATACTGAAAATTTGGCGCCTCTACCTCAAAAAACAGCCCCCCCCAGAGCCTCCAATACCTGCAGATTAATTCCCCATCATTCCCTATGGGAATTGTTCATGGAGGTGCATAATGGCTGTGAGGGAGGGGCTTCCCCCGCCGGCCAGCTGGCTGGGGGAGGGGGGAAGCCTGTAAAACCGGGGGATCCCCTGCTGGGACCTGGGGATTGGGAAGCCTACTTAGCAGCCCTATTACTAATGGCGGCCAAAATTATAATAGCCAAACAATGGAAAACAATGTCATATCCCACAATACAGCAATGGCAGGCAAAGGTTTGGAAAATTGTGGCCATGTTCAAAATAACACAGATTTATGTAACAGAAACCCCTACTAAAAATAATAAGTTTGTAGGAAAATGGTCCCCCTTTTTTTGAATATATTAACGCCAGTACGGAATTAAAATCTTCTATCCCTAAAAAATATTTCAATTTTTCATTTTACTGACATTGCCTTCTATGGCATTGATATGTGTTTCATTTCTGTGTATGGTAAACAATGATAAAATTAAGATATGGTAGTGCTTTGTGAGTTAGTTTATATTTTTATTTATTTTATTATAAAAATGTTTATTACCACTGTGACAAATAACTGTGAAGAAGACAGTTGTTGTAATTGTGTTGTATATTTTTGAAAAATTAATGAAAAATTATGCATTAAAGAAATCTGCCATAGTTACTAAAGGCCATCAAAATGGCATCCAGTTTAGAGCAGTCTTTGGTTGCTCCCCTTTGCTTAAAAGAATCTTTTTTGTTAACTTCGAAGTTTAGACCTAAGCTTGCACAAAATAATATTTTCTTGCGTGCAATGCTTCAGACCTGGTATAGAAATAAAAGGCTTCTTGTCCTTGAAATCTCTCTGTGTGCAACATATACTAATCAACCCTGGTTTGGTCTAGGAAATGTTCCAGGAGTATTTGACAACTGGATAAAAGTAGGTATTTCATGCCCAATAGATCTATTATATAACTGATCAGTAAGAGATAAGAGGTTTTTTTGAAGACCTTATGGGTATTTCAGTTCTTAAGTTTAGATACTTACAACTTAAAAATTTGATTGAAAATCTCTCAGAAATCGGTGTTTTGGCCAGATCGCGATCTACTTTTGAACAACTATTAGCTCTGCCTTCCTCCTGTATAAAAGGTCTTCTCTCTAAATTATATAAAATCTTAATTATGTCAGACTGTGGGCAGCCTCTTGGCTTTCAATTAGCCTGGAATGAAGACCTCCTTAAAGACATCCCTTCTTCTTCATGATTGAAAATCTGGAGTTCTTATGCTAATTCCACTTCTATCTCTAACATTCAACTTCAGTTCTTTAAAACTATGTCAAGATGGTACCTTTCCCCAGACAGCTATATCAAATAAACCGGTATATTTGTCCACTTTTTTGGAAAAACTGTGGGTCTCTGGGAACATTTCTGCATTGCTGATGGGAGTGTCCAGTTATTTCTCAGTTCTGGAATGATATCATTCAACAAATCTCCAAAATCACTTCACAGTCATTTTCAATGAGATGATTCTTCTCATGGGGAGGGACAGTGGCTCAGTGGTAGAGCATCTGCTTGGTAAGCAGAAGGTCCCAGGTTCAATCCCTGGCATCTCCAAAAAAAGGGTCCAGGCAAATAGGTGTGAAAAACCTCAGCTTGAGACCCTGGAGACCCACTGCCAGTCTGAGTAGACAATACTGACCTTGATGGACCAAGGGTCTGATTCAGTATAAGGCAGCTTCATATGTCCATATACAGTCTTGCACAAAGAGTTGACCATCACACTCATAGTGGCAGCAAGAATTACTATTGCTTCAGTATGGAAATCTTCCTCGCCTCCTTCATTAAGAGTTTGGTATGATAAAGTTTGGGATCAATTTAACATGCATAAAATTGCGACCTTTGGGAGCCACAATTTTTCAAATTCAGAAAGTACTCATATCAAATTTAGATCTATCTGGGCCCCGATTTTAAATTTTATGTCAGAACAATGTATTCTTCCTTCCAACTGCACTTATTATTCTTGGCTTCATTTTTAGTTGTTTAAGGTCTGAGTGGCGCATTTCTGGGTGTATTATTTGGTTGGCTTGTATTTAGTTATTTCTCTGTTCATGCTATTTTATGCAGTATTTCTTTTGACTATTTTTTGCAATTCTATTGACTGGTATAATTTTATGCTCTTCATATGCATTTGTAAGTCAAAGATCTTTATTTTTAATAAAGATTTATTTATTTTATTTTTTTTAAATGGCATCCAGTTAGTGTTATCTGTCTATCTATCTCTCAATACAAAACATACTTTAAAATGCCCGAACAGGAAAAGTAGCTAAGCATTTTGAATGGCAACAGATAGGCTGGAGAAAAGAAGAAGCAGAACTTCAGTGATAGTTGGAACAAACTTTCTTTACCTGAAAACTTTAGAAAGTACAGAGATTTTTCCTCTAGATGTAAGTGCCATATTGCATTTTTTCAATGACAGCTCATGAGTCAATGTTTCTCTTATTTCTGGAAGCCAACGGTCCCAAAAAGTTAGTGAGATCAGAAGGAACTGCTGGCCAGAGGTGGGGGTGGGGGAGACAGAATAAGGGAAAGGTTTGTGAACTTGTCCATGGATTTAACTTTTCAACAACTTTCACTGTAAGGGTAAGCTTCCAACAACTTTCACTGTTAAGGGTATTTACCACTGTGTCCCTGCTTTCATGTTGCATTTTTAAGAAAGTACAAAAAATATTTTTGGCAAAGTTAAACTCTGGGAGAGAGTGGGAAAGTTGTGCTGCTGAAAAGGTGAGTGTTTCCTTTTCTTTCTGCCTTTTCTCAGCAGCTGGGGGGATCAGCTGGGTGCTACTCTGTGGGAGGAGAGAGTCTGAGTTTGTGTGGTTGCTGGGGAACTGCTGTTTGTTTTTAGTGGGCTGTAGGTGATTGTTGCTGATCGGGAGTATCTGTGTTGCCTAGGGCTGACTGCTGGCCCCACCCTCCTTGCATATATGCGGCTGCACCTTCCCAGGGGTGTAAGCTGGGTGAGAGCTAAAGGGCTCTTGGCCTGTGGCTCTTAGCCTGGGGGCTGTGTAAGTAGTCAGAATGACCAGGAAGCAGGGGTCCTAGTCTCCTTGTGTTTCCAATAAGGTAAACAGACTTTCCATAAGGAAATCCACAAAAACACAAAGGGTATTGAAGGGGCGATTGTATATTTAAAAAGCAATTATGAAAGCAGAATGCCAGCAGGGGGCTGGGGGCTATCCAGTATATTGCATTGAGTGTCACATGTACAACTATCTGCCCACTGGACAGAAGTCTTGGGTGTATGCTCGATGCATGGAGCTCCTGGCCCTCAGGGAACAAGTTCGTGCCCTTGAGGCCAAGGTGGCTGACCTGGAGAAGCAGAGACCATAAGAACATAAGAGAAGCCATGTTGGATCAGGCCAATGGCCCATCCAGTCTAACACTCTGTCTCACACAGTGGCCAAACACACACACACACACACACACACACACATATACACACACTGTGGCTAATAGCCATTGATGGACCTCTGCTCCATATTTTTATCTAACCCCCTCTTGAAGCTGTCTATGTTTGTAGCCGCCACCACCTCCTGTGGCAGTGAATTCCACATGTTAATCACCCTTTGGGTGAAGAAGTACTTCCTTTTATCCGTTTTACCTGACTGCTCAGCAATTTAATCGAATGCCCACAAGTTCTTGTATTGTGAGAAAGGGAGAAAAGTACTTCTTTCTCCACTTTCTCCATACCATGCATTATCTTGTAAACCTCTATCATGTCACCCCGCAGTCGACGTTTCTCCAAGCTAAAGAGCCCCAAGCGTGTTAACCTTTCTTCATAGGGAAAGTGTTCCAACCCTTTAATCATTCTAGTTGCCCTTTTCTGCACTTTTCCCAATGCTATAAGATCCTTTTTGAGGTGCGGGGATCAGAACTGCACACAGTACTCCAAATGAGACCGCACCATCGATTTATACAGGGGCATTATGATACTGGCTGATTTGTTTTCAGTTCCCTTCCTACGAATTCCCAGCATGGCGATGGCCTTTTTTATTGCAATCGCACACTGTCTTGACATTTTCAGTGAGTTATCTACCACAATACCAAGATCTCTCTCGTGGGGCTCTTTTGCTTGGAGAAATGTCAACCCCAAGATCTCTCTCGTGGGGTGGAGCTTGGAGAAACGTCGACTGCAGGGTGACATGATAGAGGTTTACAAGATTATGCATGGGATGGAGAAGGTGGAGAAAGAAGTCCTTTTCTCCCTTTCTCACAATACAAAAACTTGTGGACATTCAATGAAATTGCTGAGCAGTCGGGTTAAAACAGATAAAAGGAAGTACTTCACCCAAAGGGTGATTAACATGTGGAATTCACTGCCACAGGAGATGGTTGCGGTTACAAGCTTAGCCAGCTTCAAGAGGGGATTGGATAAACATATGGAGCAGAGGTCCATCAGTGGCTATTAGCCACAGTGTATTGTTGGAACTCTCTGTCTGGGGCAGTGATGCTCTATATTCTAAACTAAATGATTAAAGGGCAACTAAAATGATTAAAGGGCTGGAACACTTTCCCTATGAAGAAAGGTTGAAACGCTTAGGGCTCTTTAGCTTGGAGAAACGTCGACTGAGGGGTGACATGATAGAAGTTTACAAGACAATGCATGGAATGGAGAAAGTAGAGAAAGAAGTACTTTTCTCCCTTTCTCACAATACAAGAACTCGTGGGCATTCGATGAAATTGCTGAGCAGACAGGTTAAAACGGATAAAAGGAAGTACTTCTTCACCCAAAGGGTGATTAACATGTGGAATTCACTGCCACAGGAGGTGGTGGCGTCCACAAGCATAGCCACCTTCAAGAAGGGGTTAGATAAAAATATGGAGCAGAGGTCCATCAGTGGCTATTAGCCACAGTGTGTGTGTGTGTGTGTGTGTGTGTATATATATATATATATATATATATATATTTGGCCGCTGTGTGACACAGAATGTTGGACTGGATGGGCCATTGGCCTGATCTAACATGGCTTCTCTTATGTTCTTATGTTCTTATTCTTGGTGCTTAAGGGGGCACAGTGGAAGGGCTTCTAGCCCCACTTGTGGACCTCCTGATGGCACTTGTTTTTTGGGGTTTTTTGTGGCCACTATGTGACACAGAGTGTTGGACTGGATGGGCCATCGGCCTGATCCAACATGGCTTTTCTTATGTTCTTATGTATTTAAAGAATTATCAGGGCCTCAATTGGAAGCAGGTACATGTCTCTCATAACTAGGGCACTTTATTTGTTATCAACATTTATAGCCCATCTTTCTCACTGAGACTCAAGGTGGGTTACAAAATATGACAAAAAATTCAGTCAAACAGCAAACATCTCAAAGGAACAAGACAATGCAGTGGGTCTAGGGTTGAGGAATTTGAAATCAACACAAGCAAAAAAGAAAACTGTCTTAATAAACAAAACTTTTAAAAGGTTGACATACTATTCTGAAGAGAGGTTAATAAATACATAAGTCATTGAGCTGCAGCAAGAAAAGGGGAGATGCATACGATAAACACTGCAATATGCCGTAATATTATCCCTTACAGAAGAAATCTCCTGAGCTGATTCATTACGCTATGCTTCTGATCCTTTTATAAGACTGCCCTCCTGAACATTTCTGTTTTGCCCATTTTGCAAAAAAGGAGAAGCATGAGAGCCTTCCTGACAGCCTCAGGCTCACCTTTCCATAAAACAGGAGCCACCACAAAAAATGAATATGTAGATACTGCTGCTGATTTTATCACTTTGCAGGATGGCACCATCAGATGGCTCTGCTCAGATGAGCGGACCACAACATAGCAGGAGAGGTGGGGTTTTTTAAGCTGCATAGGTCCAATACCATTATGGGCTTTGTAGGTGGTAGCCAGAAATTTGAATTGAACCTGATAACTGATTGGTAACCAGATTGCGGACTGGAAGTGATATACACCTGCTGCTTATTGCTCAACAGTAGCCAGACCACGGTGTTCAATACCAAGTGGAGTTTCAGAGTTCTCTTTAAGGGCCATAAGGGAGTAAGCGTGAACCTTGTGTGCGCTTCAAGGCAGTTTCTGCACCTGAGGCAACTGGCTCCCAACATAAAACTTCTATCCATGAGGAACAATTTAAATCAATCCAAAGCACACCCCTTAATCCTTGCTTTTAGCTCCAAATGTCTCAATGGGATGCAAAGGTCCGCCATATCAAAGGCTGCTTATATAAGTCTAATAAGAGCAAAGAGGCATATTCCTTGTCTATCTTTACATGGAGTCATCAGCTAAGGCTACCAGTGCAATCTCTCATCCATAGCCTGACAAACTGAAAGGGGTCTTATTTAGTTGCTCTTATCTAGGATGCACAAGGATCTAAAGTACAGAAGATCATCTACAGGATCCTGTTGGCATTCACTGCAGTAAGTGAATTGCAAGGTGCATCCACTAAGAATGCTGCCGATAAACGGGCTGCTCTATTTATTTATTTATTTATTTATTTATTTTTGCTTGTTTGGAAAATTTTGCACAGTGTGGACAGGCGTCTGAGCAGTGCACTTCCCCTAGGTACAAGAGGCAGAGGGAATGGCAGTCAGGTGGTGTGATATTGCTACTGGCTACACTTAGCACAACACTTGAAAACTCCCCAGCATTTTTAAATGTAAGGCAAGAGAAAGCGGGAGATGGGATGGAAGGAGGGCTATCCCCCTTCAGGAAGGTGATAGCCCCGAAAATTTCACCCCTAACCCCATTCCTTTATGTTCTTTATCTTTAGGGACAAGTAGTCACATCGAAGAAAGCTGGAAACAAGAAGCAGAAGTTCACTGACTGACGCAAGAGATCATCCAATCTGTGTGGTGGTCAGAAGAAAACTGGCAAGATGTCCACGCCCACTCCAGTGAGCATGCATGGTGGGGATTCTGTGCATGTCACAGAAGAGGGCACAAAAATCCTTTAAAGCTTTGAAGGTTACTGATCGAGGTCGGTGCAGGCTCCTAGAACCCAAGGATGTGATGCACAGAGACCACAAAGAAGATCAATGTGATCCCTAAAGGGACTAGATGGTGTTTTGAAGCTTCTAGTGTCTCAGCTGTCTTACTGTCAATATTCAAACCAGAATGTATTCAACAGGTTTCCTCAGCAAAAAAGTTTTGCAAAAATACCACAACTAATTATCAATTCGTGGGGATTTAAAGACTCAGACTTTTGAGCCAACAAATGGTGGGTTACTTCACCGGGCATGAACTAGATGCCGTAATGGTAGCACCCAAGTGGGATTTCTTTGTGTCATCACTGCCATCTCACAGGTCCTGCAATGAGCTCTATAGCACACTCCAATTCATTACACATTTTCTGCCAATGATGTTGGAGATGTCATTCAAGAATTTAAAGAGTATGCTTGGAAGTTACTCTTAGCTGACCTTGATTCTAATTAGAAGTTGTATCACAGCCCTGTGGCACAGAGTGGTAAAGCTGCAGTACTGCAGTCAGAGCCCTCTGCTCATGACCTGAGTTCAATTCCAGCGGAAGCTGGGTTCAGGCAGCCTACTCCAGGTTGACTCAGCCTTCCATCCTTCCAAGGTCGGTAAAATGAGTACCCAGCTTGCTGGGGGGGGGGGGGGGAATATACATGACTGGGGAAGGCAATGGCAAACCACCCCATAAAAAGTCTGTCGTGAAAACGTTGTGAAAGCAATGTCACCCCAGAGTTGAAAATGACTGGTGCTTGTATAGGAGACTACCTTTACCCTTTTTTTACCTTTTTATCCCAGTACAACCACTCCAAGATTTGTTTAATCTGTAACTAGAATAAGAAGGGTGACACTGTAATAAAGAGAGAAATAATGAACAGGTATAAACTGTTTCTTGTTTGCAAAAAAAATTAAATCACAGCCATGGCCTGAAAGGTTATTTAATTACAATGAAGGCCAAACAGTGTGAATATCAACTTGTAAATTTAACAGTAAAAGGTTTTTCTTTAAGCAGGGGGAAAGAAAATGTTTTCAAAGCCAAGAGAAATGTGAATTTCTGGTCCAAATATCAACAACATCTAATTAGAAAACTGCATACAAAAGAAAACTCTTGAGTCTTAGCTCTTCTTCTATTTTAGACAAATTAAACTCCTATTGTGTGCTCTGCCCAAAGCCTGAAAACAGGATTAGCTGAGAACCTATATTCAATTATCTTGTAACAAAACATCTTTACTGCAGTCTCTGCTGATGCAAGGAGCTAAAATGAAAAGAAGAAATCTTATAAGAATCAGGAAAATTCCATCATTTATTGTCCTTACAATGGAGACATGGGGTCGGTCTGTTTTGGGAATGCTTACATGCACATTTGTGTAGGGTGAGTCTCCTTGCACATTTCTATTATGTGGCCATAAAAGGTATTATGCCAACAATTTACAACATCTTCTGTCCTGGAGCTTTTCTACAAAAGAGCACCTCATCCCAAGCTCTATGGAAGGGGTGTCAAACCTGCAGCTCGAGGGATGGATCAGGCCACTAGAGGGCTCCTATCAGGCCTGCAAGCAACTCACTGTCATCTGCTTCCTTCTCCCTCCCTTGCCTCCTTCTTGGTTTGCCATGCTTGCTCAATTGCACAGGAGCTACAAAGCAAAGCCTCTATTTTCTCCACTGGCTGACCAGCACACGAAGCAAGTTATGTACAAAAGCTCACAATGCCCAGCCATTTCATGTTTTCCTTTGGGTCTTAGGCTAAAAGCACTGACCATGAGATTTCTGTAATGAATGTAAATAAATCAAAAGTAGGTTTGCAACTTATAGATACACACTCGAACAACACCTGAACAGAATACTCAGGTTATCAGTTAAATAACCAAAATATTGCAAGAGTGCTAATGTTTTAAGCACGTTTTATTTTAAGTTTTTTTTAAAAAAAAATCTTTAATTGTGTTTGTCTGTGTTTATAAAATTTATATCTCCACTACCCAACATTACATTTTATGACACATGTGACCTGACCAGACAAGATTCATTTATTTCAGATCCGGCCCTTATAACAAATGAGTTTGACAACCCTGCTCTATAGAGGCAGTAATGATAGTAGTAATGCTAAAGCCTATGTGTCTCAGTCTATTCAGCTGGTGATCATCATTTCCAGCTACTGACTGAAATCAAGTTTTGATGCAGGGGATGAGAGGTATTTGCCTAATCGCTGGCTGAAAGTGATTTAACCTTCTGAGAATCATGCTTCTTTGCAACTGCATCAATGAGTAGGGTTTAAAGTCAATACTATCCTCTCCCAAGAAGGCAGAATTTTAAAGGCACCTCAAGTTGACGGGGAAAGGGTGGGGGAAGAAGAAACCAGCCAGTTTAAACCTCTAAAAGATCTTAGAGAATCCAAGAGCAGGAGGATAGATGGATGTGCCAAACTCTTCTAGGATTCCTTACAATCTCCTAGCTTATACACCAATAGTTATACCTTACATATTTGTACATTACGTACACAAAGCATATAGCACTCATGGCTATTAAGTAAAGATGTATGATTGAGGGCATAAGGTATGACGCTTCATTCTTATCATCATCTATTTATTTGCTTTTTGTCCCACAACTATCTTTGCTATAGTAAATATCTGTCTGGAAGCTTGGGTTTAGTTATGTTATGTGTTCTTATGATCTTTCTTTACATTGCTTTTTGCTTTGTAGATTCCACTTAACAGCTGCCTTGTCCTGCTCCCATCCCACCGAATGCCTTATTTAATCTTCAAGCTTGTCATTTTGTTCCTGGCTAACTGATATGATGCAATTATCTATATTAAAAAAATAAGCAAAAAAGTAACATTAAACATGAAGACACAGACCATGAGTAAAGCAATCCTGCCCCAGGGCTTCTAACATGCCAAAAAGATATAAACTGAGGCAGAGCATATTTATATCTTTATTTAGCTCATTTATACTTCTTTTCTTCCCAGTGGGAACCGAAAGTGGCTTACATTGTTCCTCTGTCCATTTTATCCTCATAGTGATCCTGTGAGGTAGGCTACGCTGAGAGTATGTCACTGGCTCAAGGTCACCCAGCAAATATCCTTGGCAGAGATGGAATTCAAACTGAGGGTCTGCCAGATGTTAGTCCAACGCTTTAATTACTACATCAAATTGGTTCTCAGTTTCTTCTAAGAATGGAAAGCAAATATGTATACTAAATTTTTAAAATTATACCTTCAAGCTTATGACTTGAAAGCAGCCTCCCATCCACCCAGTTTAAAGGACAGATCTGCTGATTCTGCTGGAGCCAAGTATGATATACTTCCAAAGACATTCTCCAAGGCAAGTAAGCTTGTGGATGATTAATAATAAGCTGAAGCTAATAGTCAGTGCAATGGCTTCAGGATCATTCTAGTTTAGCCTCATTGGCCTAAATCATTCAGGAGATGGGCTGAAATATAGGAGCTTAGGGAAGAAAGTATTATAGAAATGCATCCTCAACCTTATAGTCCCATTGATAAGGGTTTCCTATGTTGCCATTCTCCAGCGGAAAAAAGAGAGTCAAGACAGGTGGATCAGGTTCCAGGAAGGAAAAAGGTCTCTAGCCAGCATCTACCACCTCTGACAATGTTAAATAGCCTGATTTGTTATACAAAAGCCTTAAAAATTATGTGACCTTCTAACAGTGACCTGGCCAATGTGGATAGCAAAAGCAGTATGACAGGGTAAGCGGCAACCATAAGGGAAATTTCTGGGTATGTGACATGCAGGAAAATATGTAATTACAAAATAAAACCACTATATATGTTTTTCAAATACAAAAAGCTCTGGTTAGATCTAGTTAGAGCCAGTTTGGTATAGTGGTTAAGTGTGCAGACTCTTCTCCGGGAGAACCAGGTTTGATTCCCCACTCCTCCACTTACAGCTGCTGGAATGGCCTTGGGTTAGCCATAGCTCTTGCAAGAGTTGTCCTTGAAAGGGCAGCTTCTGTGAGAGCCCTCTCAGCCCCACCCACCTCACAGGGTGTCTGCTGTGGGGGGAGAAGATATAGGAGATTGTAAGACACTCTGAGTCTTTGATTCAGAGAGAAGGGCAGGGTATAAATCTGCAGTCTTCTTTATGAAATAATAAATAAAGCATATCTCTATTATCGCTAAAAGCTTGTTCCATTTTCAGTTATGTCCCACTGATTTGATGGAAAAGCCTCATAAATTCATAATAGATGGAATTGAGGAATCAGCAGTGATTACAGACATCAAGCCACATGTGAAATAGAAATGAAAACATGACAATAACAGAAGATAAAATAAACAATAACCCAGAAACATGAATAGATGGAGGTGATGACTCAGTACAGTTAACTATGCAGTAATGTTTGAAGCAGTATCAATTACTCCATCTTCAGCACATGGAAGACATCCAACTATATATTTCCATTTCCTCTGATCTGACAGTGCAGCTGAAAAACTCATCATCGACATCAGGGGCTTGGATGGAAAGCTAGCTAAGTGAGGCTTAATCCAGAATAGAGGTTTGCAATAAAACTTCAAAATGAAAATAAGAATGTAAGTAATGGTTACTTGGGATGATTTTCATAAGGAAATGCATAAACAACCCGCTATGCAGACAGACTTGTGATCTATTGGTCTTTTTAGTTCTCCTGTGCAGAACCTATTATACTTATTTCATATATTTTTCATCACACTCTTCCTCCAAGGAGTGCAGCGTGGCATACATAATTCTATCTTTACAACCATTCTGGATGAGAGAGAATACTGGCCCACTAGTAAGTTTAATGGGAAACACTGATTTGAACCTCAGGCTCACTGGTCCTAATTAAACACTTTAACCATTATGCCACATGGTAACTAAATATGTTCACCTCCTTCTCCATTAATGGCTGACTAGATAAACCATCTTTAAAATAAAGATTTCTTTTGATTGTTCATGATTGCATAGATTCTTCTAGCAAAAGCAGTTTGCAAACGAAACTAGATATAAACATGGTGATTCAACCCTATGTTCCCAAGGTGAAACGCCGTTTCCATTTTGCTTCTATGTCTATTTTGATTTGCCACATTGTTCTAGGTACCATACAAACACAGAAAATTCAAAGGTGTACTTACTTAAATCAACCTTTTACCATCTTCGACTAATCAGGCAGTTGGTTACCTTCCTCGAATGCAGCAACTTAGCAACAGTGATTCACATTATGGTCACCTTGAGACTAGACTACTGCAGTGCCCTCTACATGGGGCTGCCCTTGTCCCAAATCAGGAAGTTTCAACTGGTGCAGAACACTGCAGCTAGGCTGTTATTGGGACTTTCCTTGCAGGAACACATTCAGCTTGCACTGAAAGCACTGCACTGGTTATCTATTGCATACTGAATTCATTTCAAGGTGCTGTTTCTTACCTTTAAAGCCCTATATGGCCAGAGATCTGCATACCTTCAGGACCACCTTTTCCCATACATTCCCCAGAGAGTACTACGGTCAGGGTTTCAAAATCTTCTTTCAATCCCTGGCCCTAGAGATGTCAGGTTGGCCACAACCAGAGCAAGGACCTTTTCGGTCACAGCTCCATGATAGTGAAATGAGCTTCCTGAGGACATCAGGGCTCTGCACTTTCACAGGGCCTGTACTCTTTTCACAGGGCTCCTTTCACAGGGCTCTGCACTTTCATCAGGGCTGTGCACTTTCACAGGGCCTGTAATGGAGCTCTTCTATCAAGACTTTGACTATTATATTTAGAGATTGCTGCCTGAATTGCACTGGATTGCTACCTTGGAGCCAGGACCTTAGATTTCATCTTATTTGGAGGATTGTCAGCTGCATCCTGCCATTATGGATAGCACTTTATAATGTTTTATTGTAATAGCTGTCAGTTGGCCTTGTAAGTCGCCCTGAGTCTGCTCTGCTGGAGGGAGGGAGGGTGGTATATAAATTAAATAAAGTGTCATTCTGTGGTACTCTGAACATTCATGTATCACTTGAGTGAAAGCATACATGGCAAGGCCTACATGCTGATTCTTACAAGGATATGAAAAGGCAAGGATTCCCCGCTCCCCGCCACACGCTGTTTTTCAGAACAGTTGTGAGAGGTAAAAATTATCACATTTAACATAGAGTATTATGTAACCGCAAACCAATAAAATACAATAGTTGTCATGGCTTGTAACAAAAGCTAGACCAGGGCTGGCCAAACTGTGGCTCAGAAGCCACGTGTAGCTCTTTCACACATATTGTGTGGCTCTCGAAGTCCCCACCACACCGTTGGCCAGTTTGGAGAATGCATTTAAAGTTAAAGTTGCTTTCTTTCCACCTCCCCTCCCCAATCTATTTGCCTGCCTGCTTTCCTTCCTTTCCTCAAACATCTGATGTTCATGTCTCACAGCTCTCAAACATCAGATGTTTATTCTATGTGGCTCTTACGTTAAACAGGATCCAAGATACTAGCAGCTGTTCAAATGACCCATCTGCATAGTGACTTACTGTGCTGGGAAGGAGAAAGGGCAAAAGCACACCGGCCCTGTCCCACTCTCTGCTTCCATGTGATTTCCAGCCCATTTGCAAATGCATGGAGTCAAGCACCCCTGCACAAGTCCCCTTCCTGTGATCAGCAATGTTTGGCCCTGGGCCTAGTGTTGCCAGTCACAGTGAAGGGCTGTACACAAGGGCACTTCCTCCAAATATTCACATCATACAGATGACTTGACAGGGCTCTCTCCTTCCCTGTGAAATGAGTCAACGCGCATATGAGTCATCTACACATGACCAGTATAGTAAAGTCATACACACACTTAGTGGGTGCTCCCTCTGCTGTAATCCTATTGGCTGCTAACTAAATCTGGTGTGTTGTTTTGTTATGGAGAAGATACATACACTATATTTGAGAACATTCTGGTGGCCTGAACTAGGCTTCTCTGCACTGTATGTCACCATATTTAACTGCCCTAGTGGAACAAAATACAGAAGGTGTACTTTAGCAATAAAATCAGTGCAGCTATATTAATTCTTTGGGTTGGAACTAGAAGGCTGGCGAATGTTCTATGGATAGTTATTTTTTATGTTATTTCCTTTTGTGTTCAAGAAAAATATAGTTTAACCAAAACGTGCCAGAGAATGTATTAATATAAACTATCATTGGGCTAGAAACCACACTATAGTTTGCAACTCACTTAATGTATTTCTACATTTTGTAGAGATTATGCAAGTATCCATTGTTATTTTTAATTACACACAGGAAGCCAATTGTGTATTATGAAGTATGACTATAGCAGTCATTCTGTAAGGTAACCCTGCTGCAAAGGGGTACCTGAGGAGTTCTAGTAGATGAGCTTTGAACAAGAACTTTTTTGGTTTTTTTCCAGGAGAGGGAACTGATAAACATCTAGTATTTGGAAATGATTCTGTGGTTAATGGGTTGTTGTTTTTTTCTACTTTCAAGGGGTGTGCATACACACATGCTGTGTTGCATTATCACATGATGCTTTACTCTTCCAAGAATAACTTAATAAAATGAAGGGGGAGAAACACTTGTATCTTAAAAGTAAGTTACTTGGCAGTCTCTAATAATTTTTAAAAATCTTAATTGTTTACTGAAGGAAAAAGATTTTTTTTTGTTTAAACTGCCAAATCTTTTGCAAAAATAGTTTCAAAACCTACTATGGTTCTTTTTATTTAGCATGGGCCAAATTCATTTCACATATGTGAGAAGAAAATTGGCAATGATCACATGTGAAATAAACTCTTGGCAGGGAAAATATAATCACATGCCATTTCAAAGATTGGATTTGGGAGAGATGCCGTTTACTTTTCCCAAAATCAAGAACTTACCCAAAAAAAGGAAGAGGTTTTTTTTTCAGGTAATGCTCTGTTGCAAAGTTATGTAAATCACCCTGAAAGCCCCTTGCGCTTAACTAGACTCTAAACATCAAGTTGCAAAAGACACTGCGCCAACTTAAATACAGAAATGGGAAATCATAAGAGCATTGCTCTTACTTGTATGATGTCTGCAGATGGAAAGTTGCCTTTCCCATTTGTCAGTAAAAACAGTAATTCACAACATGCCATTACCACTTCCAATTATATTATACATTGTAAAGGTTTCTAAACATAGTTTTTGTAAGGCCAATCCATGACTACATGTGCATGGAAACCACTGGCTTTTGACCAGCAGGGGCCCAAGCTAGAACCATTGCCTTTAGGAAGGTTTTCTGACAGTGAAAGCTAAAGAACACTTTCTGGGAATACTGGTTGCACTGAGGAGAACTTTGAATAGACCTGCTGAGTAAGGCATTGTGTTTTACCATTCACATTATGCTCTTCTTTTGTTATTATTTATTATTATTTTCATTATTATTATGTATAGTCCGCCTTTCTCACCGAGAATGTCAGGGGAGCTGGAGTTCATTCTCCAGTTAGATGGAGCTGGCCAGAAGATATTTTTAGTTTTAATGGAACAGAATTGAAAACCTAGACATTTCTCCTTTAATGCTGAATCTCTTAGAGACCTGTTCAAGAAAAGTACAGTGAATTTGTCCCACTTTGTATTCTTCTTTATTTAACACAACAATTAATTATATGTTTAGGGCAGCATTAGGATATTGCTATCCTAGTGCTGTTTACTAAGAAACTACCGCATGCATTGGTTTCCTAACATAGGGTGAAATACATTTGCACTACTGGTCAAATGTTAAAAATACATATTACTGCTAATTGTAGATCTGAAAATGTAACATCAACAGGTGAGGAAAATGGGAAGTACTTGCCTTCTGTCTTTCCACTTTTTCCTTGTCCTCTCATCATTATGAGGTTTTATATGCAATAGTCTGAAAATAAGGGGGCTAAAGAAATGTATGCTGGCAGTGAAAGAAAGGTATTACCACTGTTCATAAGGAAATCATAACATGCAATACAGCATAAGATTCTTACTAAAAGAAGCAACAATAAAATTACCTCTAACTGTAGAATGATGAACAACAGTTCACACTACACACAGGTAAGTAGTTCAGCAGTTACTTTTTGTTATGGCTATCAACGCAATAATGCTTGCACAGACTTGTGTATTTTACTTATTCTTCATTTGCATGTTGTTTTCATTGACTTTTAAAGTTTCTGGTATATCATCAGGTAGAGGTTTCCATTCTGCACTGCCATTTCGGCACCAGCCATAAAATGCAAAACAGTTCAACTACAATTTTCTGAGTTTGAATTTTAAAATATCTTTAAAAGGCAAATCATATGAAAACTAGTAAGAACAGGCCTACTTTTATCCTAAATATGTATTAAATGTCCACTCTTATGCATATTGTTTTTTGTTGCTTTACTTGCTTTACAAGCCACGGTTCGCTTCATTGAATTTGCTTCACTCAGCATACGACTGCTGAAACAAAAAAGTGTGGCCTCAATGGACCACCTTAAAATAATGTCTTCAAGAGTTGGGAGAAGCCATTAATCTTACTTTTTCTCTCCACAGCTCCTCCTGACCATCTTCAGATATCAACAAACAAGTGTGATGTGTGAACCAGCAATAACCTATAGGTATTTAGATACTGCTAAAAATTCAGTGACTTGAAATCTTCAAGAAGTAAAAAAAGATTTTGCTGAACACTGCTCTAAGGTAATCCTGGAAAACTGAAGAACTATAGTATGTGCTAATAAAGGTACCAGGATGTTCCATCAGGAAAAAATGACCTAAGTTTTCATACTGAGTGCAGAAAGATCAGAACTCTGAAAAATTAAAGTTAGGGAGTGGTGGGAACTAGCAGAGTAGGACTCTATAGGGGGTCAATTCAAACTTAACTCCCATCCCAAGTCAGAATGGGCATCCCACCTCTGCCTTGTTTATACTCATGGATTCTATAATCTGTTGAACTTTAACTAGAGTTGCCAATCCCAGGTGGGGGCAGGGGATCCCCCGGGTTGCAGCCCCTCCCCCTGATTCAGGGTCATCAGAAAGTGGGAGGAATGTCTGCTGAACACTCCATTATTTCCTATGGAGACTGATTCCCATAGGGGATAATGGAGAATTGATCCATGGGTATCTGGTGCAGGCGGGGGGCTGGTTTCTTTTTTAGGTAGAGGCACCAAATTTGCAGCATAACATCTGATGCCTCTCCTCAAAACACTCTCCAAGTTTCAAGAGGATTGGACCAGGGGGTCCAATTTTTTGAGCCCCAAAAGAAGGTGCCCCTATCCTTCATTACTTCCAGCGGAGGGAAGGCATTCAAAAGGTGTGCAGCTCCTTTAAATGTGATGGCCAGAACTCCCTTTGGCATTCAATTATGCTTGTCACAACCTTGTTCTTGGCTCCACCCCCAAAGTTCCCAGATATTTTCTTGAATTGGACCTGGCAACCGTAACTTTAACAGATAGAACATAGATGGCCTTAAAGTAAAAATTTATTGAAGATGCTGGCTTTTTCACTTGTAAATCTGATACCAAATTTGCCACTGCTGGGCTAAAGGACTAATGTTTGAATGAATACAAGTGGAGGTGAAGGTTGGTATTACAAAGAAAGCTGGAAAGAGGAAATACATAGGAAGCTGCAAACAAGGAGGCAGGTTGAGCCCACAAAGCAACTGTCTAGGCAAAATGGAGTTCCCCTTGTCATTTTTCTGCTCCCTTATTCCTACTTTCACCACTAGTAATTGAAACTGTATTGTAGGAAGTTCCTTTAGAAGCCCTAAATGACGCTATCAACCATATCCTTTAACAAGGATCCACAAATTTGTAATGCATTCCTTTACATCTCCCTCCTGTCTCATAATACCAGCTTAAAAGAAGAAGACTGTAGATACCCTGCCCTTCTTTCTGAATCAAAGTCTCAAAGCGGCTTACAATCTCCTTTATCTTCTTCCCCCGCAACAGACACCCTGTGAGGTGGGTGGGGCTGAGAAAGCTCTCACAGAAGCTGCCTTTTCAAGAACAGCTCTGCGAGAGCCAAGGCTGACCCAAGGCCATTCCAGCAGCTACAAGTGGAGGAGTGGGGAATCAAACCTGGTTCTCCAAGATAAGAGTCCACACATTTAACCACAACACCAAACCGCACACTTAACCACTACACCAAACATTTCCATTTTATTTCTGAAATGACAAATAGACTGAGCCAGTTTGGTGTAGTGCTTAAGTGTGCGGACTCTTATCTGGGAGAACTGGGTTTGATTCCCCACTCCTCCACTTGCACCTGCTGGAATGGCCTTGGGTCAGTCATAGCTCTGTCAGAGGTTGTCCTTGAAAGGGCAGCTTCTGTGAGAGCCCTCTCAGCCCCACCCACCTCACAGGGTGTCTATTGTGGGGGAGGAAGATAAAGGAGATTGTGAGCCACTCTGAGACTCTGAAATTCAGAGTGGAGGGAGGGATATAAATCATCATCATATCATCATCATCTTTTTCTTCTAATAGAATTGAAGCTTAGAACACCTTCCATGGGCCTGGTAAAGTGTTCCCTCCACCATGTTTGAGCCTTGTCCTTTCTTTTATTTTAGTATATTAAAGAAGAAAAGTCCTTTCCATGATCCTGCAAAGTAAAAGGAAAGAACTGATTCACACACTAGTTGCTATTGTACTTTACTGGACCCGACATCCAAAACTCTCCTACATTTGTGTTTTGGCAAAACTGAACTTCATGTCATCATGTCATGTCATATGAACTAAAGCACAGTTTTATTAATGTCTACACAGTGACCTGCCTTTAAGTCATACTTTTTTGACTAGAAAGATAAACATCATTCTGGAGACTACCTGATGAACTGGGATGCAGCCCAATTTCAGAAACATTTGGCAAAACGCTTTTTTATGTAAAGAGTTTTGCCATATATTACTACAGAAATAAGCTTGTCTTAAAAAAGAACACCAAAGTGATGATAGAAACCCTTTCTTCATGTGGAACATCTGCTTTTCATTTAGAGCTGGAATTTGTCAAAATAATTAATATATTGGAGTAAAATTTCATAGGTACTGCAAAATGAACTCAAGTTCAACACTTCCTTTTTTCTCCCTCAAAGAAGTTCACCTAGGATCACATTTACATAGGTCAATTTCGTTTACCAGCATAACTCATAAAACTGTGACCTGTCTCTGGAAACACCAAATAAATTGAATCATAAACAGTAATTGTACTTTCTGACGAGCACAGCTTAGAGGAATAGTAATTTTCATTTGAGAAACACCACATAAAAAGAACAGCTCAACTGGCTGCTACTGTTCTGTCACTATTCATACAAGGAAATCTGGGCAACCAAGATGTCTCTTAATCTTCCAGAACCTTGAATATTAATCTCTGAACACAGAAAATATTTGCCATATTATATTTTAATAATTGATTCAATTTCCATATTAACAAGATGTTGAAAAGTTCTTATATAGTGGCTAGGGAAGGGCATTAACCAACTTACAAACCCCAGTTCAGCATGAATCAGGGCGGTTTCTGAAGCACAAACCAGGAGTTTGGGAGATTAGCTTGCCCCTGAATCTTCCCTAATTGTGACTAAGAGTGTCTTTTACCAACCAACTGGTTAGCCAGCTGCAGCCTTTCCTAGACTGAAAATATCTGGACACTGTGGTGCATGCCCTGCTTACATCTAGATTATATAACTGCAATGCACTCTATGTAGAGCTGCCCTTGAAAAGGGTTCAGAAACTTTAATTGGTACAGAACGCTGCAGCCAGGATGTTGACTGGAGTGAGTCATATGGACCATATCACCCCAATCTTGGCCTTACACTGGCTTCCAACTGGTTTTCAGACATAATTCAAAGGGACCTTCAAAGCCCTATATCATTTGGGACCAATGTATCTGAAAGAGCATATAATCCCTTATGCAAACAGTTTGAAACTGAAGGTATCAAAAGAGATGCTTGTGAATTACATGGGCATATCTCCATCAGTTATGCTGAAGATCAATAATGTTAATGCCGTTACACATCAGGTGCATAAACCCTAGGATAAAATTCTCAAGCTGCTTTAAAACACTTCACCACACCAAATCCTTGGGCATACAGATATTTCTTAAGATAACAGGTTTTTTCCCCACAGAATGTGAACTGTTAATATTATTTCACTAAACTGTTGTGTTTTCTATAAAAACAAAATTCAAAACAATTCAAGCAACAAGGGAAGTGGGGATTACCATTACTGCAACTTACCCCATTGCTATGATTAGCATCTTTTTAAAATAAAGGATATTAGCATTATATGAGATACATGTGGTTATTTGGCTTAATTTGGAAGCGTTGCATCACGAATCATTATCTTGCTTCATACGCTAGGAAAATGGGAATGCCATTTTAATGGTTTCCAGTCAATAAAATGAGAATTAATCTGAGAATTTATACGTAAGCAACAGCATTTCTGGTCAGTGAATATGCTTAACTTTCAAGCAAACAATTATTGATCTTAATGGAGCAATTATCATTGAATGCTGCAACTTGCTGTGGGCTTTTATATTCAGAAGAAAGCCTCCTATATGTGAAAGCATGCATGGTTTTTTTTCTTAATGTAACCACAGTAAGGTCCAGCATGCAACAATATCAATGACTATATTAACTTCTACTTCTAGCAGATTTCAAAGGGAAGTACCTGATCCTCTTTTCTTTCCAGCTTCTCTCAGCCAGGAAGGGCAATGGGGGTCTAGGAAAGGTGGCTGTGATACCCAAACAGTATTTTTTTCTAACCTGGATAAGTAAAAATGGGGAGATGGCTCAGAAATAGCACTAAGCTAACAGGCTTTCAGACTTGGTCCCTAAAGGGTTCCTGTTCATTTAGGAAGAGAGCAGGCTTATATTAATCTTATTTTTAGATGAATCTTCCAGATACTTGTTTTCCTTCAGCATTTAAAATTCTACATGTGACATCTAAAAAAATGAGACTGCAGGCTTGCCCACTTTCATGCTTGCAAAAACAATTCAGTTATACAATGTGGATACAATAGAATAAGAAAAACCACCTGTGGCTATGTAAATAAAAATTGGCACAAAGTCAAGAAACTGATGCACCATTTACAGTTGTCAAAATAAGCAGCTGGACTTTACATTCAACTTTCTATTATTAAAAAAGATTATGAGAAAAGGGAGCCAGTAGGCAACATTGCCATCTCTGTTGTCACTAAAGCTATCAGACAATTACAGGAATCTCTGGAAGATGGCTATTCTCACACAGGAGTAGAAAAAGCTAAAGCAGCAGCCAACAAGCTATCCTGTCCCCACCTGTCCCCTTCTGCCATATCAGCACACATTGTCCTTCCTTGTATGGTCCAGTAACACTGCCTTCACAGATGAGCGAGGCTCGCAGTTGCAGACTAAAAGTTCATAAAATGCCTGGGCAGGGGGGCATGGGGATTAGCCCTGCCCTCTGTCCAGATTAGCTGAGGGCAGAGTTTTCAAATGGAGGTACCCTGACATGTCCCCACTAAGTCAGAGCAAAGAAGGGCTTTCCCTTGCTCCTGCTTAAAGGGAAAAGCCCCTGGTACTCAGCAAGGACACATGTCATGTCATGTAGAAGCTCCCCTAAAGCAGGGCCATGCTGTGTTCTACTGGGGGTGGAGTGAGCAGTCATGGCTTATACGGCACTCAAAAATATATCTTGCTAATGTCCCTCATGGATTGCTGCCTTGACATGGCGATGGGACTTTTGTGGGGTTGATGAGGGGTGGGTTATACTGTGGAGGGCTGCCGAGGACGGACAGGTCTCAGTGGAGAACTCAGACAAAACATGATCACAGAAGGCAAAAGAAGAAGGGGACGGCTGGACAGCATTACTGATTTAATTAACATGAATTTAAGTGGACTTCGGAGGATGGTGGAAGACAGGAGGGCCTAGTGTGACTTGGTCCATGGGGTCACATGGACCCTCAGATTTGGAAGCTGTATTAATATTGCCGTACTTCACTTCCTTTAGTAACCAATCAGAGGAAGGAAAATAAAAACATATATCCTGGCTGCCATCCAATGAGATAATGTACAAATGTGAACACTGAACTACAGAAGCCATGGGGGACTGGGGCGGAGGGGTAGAGAACAACTACATGAATCAAGCAAGTGATATACCGAATTCTTGCAAATGCTAGAGGCCAGGAGAGAATAACTCTCCATTGGAAACCCATTTAATGCATTTATCACACTTCTGCCCTGATTTAGATTATCTTCTTCATATCTTTCTATTAAAACATAGGCTGCATTTATACAACAACAACAAAAGGAAGTAATCTCATTGCTCATGAGATTTCTGTGTTCCACACTGCAGCCTGACAGCGCGCCGCCGGAAACAGGAAGTGACGTCACTTCCGGTGACGTCATGCCACCGCCGGAAACAGGAAGTGACACCACTTCCTGTGACATCATTTCCCCGCGTCACCTGCCGGAAGCGGGAAGTGACATCACTTCCTGTGACATTACTTCCCCCAAATGACATCATTTCCCCCAAATGCCACTGCCGGAAACAGGAAGTGACTTCACAGCACTTCCTGTGACGTCCCCAAAAATCCCCCAAATATCACCGCCGGAAACAATTTTGTTCTCAAATCCTGTATATACTTCATCAGTATATGGGATAAGGCACTTTCTCAACTGTGCTGCATAATGCAGCCTATTTATTTTGTCCTGTTTGCTCTGTTGGCTCTATCTGCGCCACCTTCATCACTTTCGGGGTGTGGATCCCCCAGTGGGGTGGTCTCGCGACTCCCTCCGCCGGCTGTTTCTGATAGCCGTGCGCCCCCTCTTTCATTTGATATGTGTCCCGTGCGGATGCCACCCTCCCGCCGGGAGATGCCGCAAAATGAGCCCCCTCGAGGCTTATGGCGGCAGGGCTCGGGGGAAGCGAGCTAGACTGCTGTTCTTTTGAGGGGTCATAGAGTGTTTCGAGCCCGTCCCTGTGGCATCGGTCCCATCGTTGTGGGGCCCAGGGGGCCGGCGCAGCGGCACGCTGAAGCAGCCTGTCGGTCACTTCTGGGTTCCTGTCCTGCATCTCGACCTGTGTTATTAGTGACAGGCTGCTTCGGCGTGCCGCTGCGCCGGCCCCCTGGGCCCCACAATGATGGGACCGATGCCACAGGGATGGGCTCGAAACACTCTATAACCCCTCAAAAGAACAGCAGTCTAGGTCGCTTCCCCCGAGCCCTGCCGCCATAAGCCTCAAGGGGGCTCATTTTGCGGCATCTCCCGGCGGGAGGGTGGCACCCGCACGGGACACATATCAAATGAAAGAGGGGGCGCACGGCTATCAGAAACAGCCGGCGGAGGGAGTTGGGAGACCATTCCACTGGGGGATCCACACCCCGAAAGTGATGAAGGTGGCGCAGATAGAGCCAACAGAGCCAACAGGACAAAATAAATAGGCTGCATTATGCAGCACAGTTGAGAAAGTGCCTTATCCCATATACTGATGAAGTAAATACAGGATCTGAGAACAAAATTGCACTAGAAGACACAAACACAAAGCTCCCTTACACTGAATCAGTGCTTGGGTCCACCAAAGTCAGTATTGTCACATAAGAGAAGCCCTGTTGGATCAGGCCAGTGGCCCATCCAGTCCAACACTCTGTGTCACATAAGAACATAAGAGAAGCCCTGTTGGATCAGGCCAGTGGCCCATCCAGTCCAACACTCTGCGTCACATAAGAACATAAGAGAAGCCCTGTTGGATCAGGCCAGTGGCCCATCCAGTCCAACACTCTGCGTCACATAAGAACATAAGAGAAGCCCTGTTGGATCAGGCCAGTGGCCCATCCAGTCCAACACTCTGCGTCACGTAAGAACATAAGAGAAGCCCTGTTGGATCAGGCCAGTGGCCCATCCAGTCCAACACTCTGCGTCACATAAGAACATAAGAGAAGCCCTGTTGGATCAGGCCAGTGGCCCATCCAGTCCAACACTCTGGGTCACATAAGAACATAAGAGAAGCCCTGTTGGATCAGGCCAGTGGCCCATCCAGTCCAACACTCTGGGTCACATAAGAACATAAGAGAAGCCCTGTTGGATCAGGCCAGTGGCCCATCCAGTCCAACACTCTGCGTCACATAACAACATAAGAGAAGCCCTGTTGGATCAGGCCAGTGGCCCATCCAGTCCAACACTCTGTGTCACATAAGAACATAAGGAGGGAGGGAGGGAAGGAAGGAAGGGAGAAAGGGAGGGAGGGAGGGAAGGAAGGAAGGGAAGGAAGGAAGGGAGGGAAGGGAGGGAAGGGAGGAAGGAAGGGAAGGGAGGAAGGGAGGAAGGAAGGAGGGAAGGAAGGAAGGAAGAAAGGAAGAAAGGAGGGAAGGAAGGAAGGAAGAAAGGAAGAAAGGAGGGAGGGAAGGAAGGAAGAAAGGAGGGAGGGAAGGAAGGGAAGGAAGGAAGGAAGGAAGGGAAGGAAGGGAAGGGAGGGAAGGGAGGAAGGAAGGAAGGGAGGAAGGGAGGAAGGGAGGAGGGAAGGAAGAAAGGAGGGAGGGAAGGAAGGAAGAAAGGAAGAAAGGAAGGAGGGAAGGAAGGAAGAAAGGAGGGAGGGAAGGAAGGAAGGCCACCCCCTCCCGCCAGCCCCCCCCATTTTCGGCCCCCTTACCTGCGGCGAGTCCGGCGGCGGCGGCGGAGAGGCTTTTCCGACGCCCTCCCGGGCGGAGGAGCATGGGGGGGGGGGGGTGGTAGAGGCCCGGGAAGCGTCGGAAAGGCCCAGGGTGGTCGCTGGAGGGCCTCCAGCGGCCACCGCGGGCCTTTCCGACGCCCTCCCGGGCGGAGGACAACGGGGGGTGGGGGTTTAGAGGCTCGGGAGGGCGTCGGAAAGGCCCGCGGTGGCCGCTGGAGGGCCTCCAGCGGCCACCGCGGGCCTTTCCGACGCCCTCCCGGGCGGAGGACAACAGGGGTGGGGGTTTAGAGGCTCGGGAGGGCGTCGGAAAGGCCCGCGGTGGCCGCTGGAGGGCCTCCAGCGGCCACCGCGGGCCTTTCCGACGCCCTCCCGGGCGGAGGACAAAGGGGGGTGGGGGTTTAGAGGCTCGGGAGGGCGTCGGAAAGGCCCGCGGTGGCCGCTGGAGGGCCTCCAGCGGCCACCGCGGGCCTTTCCGACGCCCTCCCGGGCGGAGGACAAAGGGGGGGGGTTTAGAGGCCGGGGAAGCCTCGGAAAAGCCCGCGGTGGTCGCTGGAGGGCCTCCAGCGGCCACCGCGGGCCTTTCCGACGCCCTCCCGGGCCTCCGCCGCCACCACCAGGCCCCGTGCGCGGGCGGGGAAGGCAGCGAGTGAGGGAGGGAGCGTCCCTGCGCGTGCGCAGGGCGATCTGCGCACGCGCAGGGTCGCTCCCTCCCTCACTCGCCGCCTTCTCTGCCCGCGCGCGCGGCCCCCGGCTCTCTGGCTGGCTAAACCGGGACCTCTAATGGTCCCGGTATACCCAGCCCGGGAGCCGGGAATTGGGGGCCAGATTCGGGAAAGTCCCGGGAGACCGGGACGGTCTGGCCACCCTACTGTTGGCAGCAGAGAAATGGAGTCTTAAAAAAGGGTGGGAAGGTATTGACAGGATATTAGGAAAAACTTTTTTACAGTAAGAGTTGTTCAACAGTGGAATCAGATACTGAGGGAGGTGGTGAGCTCCCTCTCACTGGCAACCTTTAAGCAGCGGCTGGACAAACACTTCTCAGAGATGCTGTAGGCTGATTATGCATTGAGCAGGAGATAGATGGCCTGAATGCCCCCTTCCAACTGTATGATTCTATTCTGCTTTCTGGTGGTCATTCCCATCATTCCAGCCTCAGGTGAAAAATACCACATGAGAAACATTTGGTTTCCACCAGCTTGCCCCTGCACCACTTCACAGGCTTCTGCTTGCACAGGAAAGGGAATCTAAGCATGACATGTCATACATCATCATTAATTAAACGTCTGGGAATAATGGGGCATGATCCAGGAGACATGGTCCTCTTGGCAACAGTTATGTTACCTTTTGACATCTAGTTTTGGCCTTGTTTAATATCGTCAGGAATTTGTGTTTCTGTAGCCAAGAGCTTGAGTTCTAACATTTCAAGAACATGGTTGTATTATTAGTATTAATTGTGCAGTCATTTTCTAGCTGTAATTGATTTGCAATACCTGATTCCAATGAAAAGTTTATTCTCAATATTATATGCAATGATCAAATACATCTCTAATTACTAAGTCTTACGTATTTTCATTAAAATATATATTTTTACAGATCTCATTTAAATCATGACACAACTATTTTATACACTTATGAGATTCGAAAATGTATGGCTTAACTAAAGTGGGGATATGACTGCCTGTATGCTGTACTGGTTACAGTGTCAGAGTACCCCAGTTTGGAACCCCCACTCTGCCATGGAAGCTTGCTGGGTAATTTTGGGCCAGGCACACACTTTCAACCAAACCAACCTCACAGGGCTGCTGTGAGGATAAAATGGAAGAGAACAGAGTAAGCAGCTTTGGGTCCCCACAGGGGTAAAATGTGGGGTATAAACAACATAAAGTGACATAAATAATGCTGTAGTTTCCTACTGTAAATCAGACGAAAATTATATTTTATGATATGGAGCCAAAAAGGCCACTTCTGTGTTGTGTGGTCCATGTTGTATATGATCATGTATTCTCTGATGTGACAATGACATTATCATACTATGCATTCTGCTCCTGATCTACATCACCAACTGCCTGTATTAGGGATGGGAATGAGCACTACGGCATAGCAAAATGCAAGTTACAGAAAAGGAACTTCACAAAAGGAAGCTGTTTTAGCAGCAGATCCATGTCATGACTAATGTGTTGTTTCTAGCTTAGTCACATCATTAAAGTATCACTAAAGACTGTATGTCAGTCAGCAATGGAGTGCTATTGAGTTTAAAGCTAAACTCAACATTTCTTAAATTGGTTTAAACTAATCTATAAACTGGTCCACATAAATGACAGTTGAAAATTTTGTATATGCAGCATGAGCCATCAGAATCATGCTCTCTCCTTCCTTACTTGCAAACAAGTAATGCATAGCCTAGACTAGAGCATTTCACCTGGTAACTGTTGGCTAGCCCTAAAGGGTAGTTCACCCACTTCTAAAAATGGAACTGCCCTCACATAGTTTACTCTTAACATGAACTCCCAAAGGAACTTTTGAACAAAATAAATGCACACACTGTGGTACTAAAAATGCAAACAAAGATGTTAACAATTAAACTTCTCTAAAATGTTGTCTTTAAGGATTTATATGGAGAAAAAAAAGTCCTAAAAATGTCCAAGTATTTAAAATGCTAGGAGGTGGCATTCATGCAGAATACAGTAATTTCATTGGCAGTCAAATACTCAACGGTTTACTAGATGCAGACTTGCCTCAAGAAATTCACAGCACCTTTTGGAAAAGCAACAACGCTATGTGTTTATTGAAATCTACATCTGGAAGTAATATGCACAACCACAACCAAAGTCCAAAGACCTACAGGGGGCTATATACTAGGCAAGCACTCGTTTGTGTGCAGCCATACCATGTTATAATTCATGTTCTTAATTACAGCAAAATGTTTAATATGTTGCAATGCTTTTTTCTTGATATGAGACCAACAGGAGTACCTTAAATAACATAATATACTGTGACAGACTAGAGTGAAATAGTTGCTTTGAAAAGCTCAAACTCTTCACACAGCAAAATATTTAAGCAATCTCTTGTAGTGAACTGTTATTTTTGAAAGCAACTCTGCCTTAAATCCAGCTAAGGTTTTAAGATAAAATTTTCCGATCTGACTGCTTAAAGAAATAGTAGGTGGGGTGCCATTTTCTAAAGGAAAGTAGCAGGGGTGTGCAAAAAAATTCCTGTATTCTTTGGGTTTGGGTTTTTGAACTTTAAAAATATAGGTTTTTCATTATATTCTCCAATCTCAATTCGGATATGGCAAATATTTGGAAAAGCCAACTTTTTTACGGGGACTATTGACTACAATAGTCCTCATAGGCTATAATGGAGAATTAAACCAGGGCTATCTGGGGCTCTGAGGGGGTTTTTTTTAGGTAGATACACCAAATTTGTAGTACAGATGCTGATGCTTCTCCTCAAAACCCCCCACTCCTCCCAAGTTTAATAAAGTTTGGACCAGGGGTCTAATTTTATGGGCCTCAAAGGAAAGTGCCCTATCCTCCATTGTTCCACTGATTTGCAAGTCATGGCTGAACTCTGAAGACATTTAAAGGGCTCGCGGTCCTTTAAAATGTCTTCTCTAAGCAGTGAGTTAACCTGGAAGGCATTTAAAGGGACTGCAAGGTCTTTAAACGCCTTCCAGGTGAACTTACCATGGAGTTGCATGGATTGGAGAAGGCATTTAAAGGGATCATGAACCCTTTAAATGCACTTTAAATTCAGTTATTTGGTGGCCCTGAAAAATACCAAATATTTTCAGGTTTTTCAGGACTTAGCCATTTGAGATAGCTGAAATAAAGCCCCATCTGGTAATCAACTTAAAAAATATGCCTGGTTTCAGCTCGGTTTATGCCAAATGCAGACCCCTAGAAAGTAGAGATTTTGTGAAACAGCGCTATATTTTATAGATTCGGCTGCAGAGAAATTAAATATCTTCTTTACATATTGAAACCAGTTACCCAAATGCATTTCAAGTGATTATTAGCTTATATATCTCAATCTGACCAATGCAGAAATAAAATATTATGCTTTAAAGAATCATGCGAAAGTGATAATAAATCTAATTTGATTTTCCCTGGGAAACTTTACAAACAGCTAATTAGAGGGCCACATTCTTCCACTAGTCAAAAGCTCTTATTCTACCTCTGAGCACTGCCTCTTTACATGCTGGACAAGCGGGGAGGGCAGGATATAAATTCAATAAAATAAAATAAATTAAGAAGCTCGCAAACTATGTTTACCTCCTTTATCAGGCAATTTAAATGTCCAAGAATCAATTTTAACACAATGAAAAGACCTACCAATGCAGGTGGTCCAACAGTACTAGATTTAATATATTATCAGGCAATGCTTTTAGCAAATCTAGTTAAACAGTACAGAGAGTCATACAAAATTGATTGGAAATGTATTGAAAATCCAGATCCTTTCAAGAAATCTTGTGGGTTACACATGATAATAATTCATATTCAAACAATAACAATCCTCTCATTGAAGCTACATTAAAAATCTGGACTAAGACTATTTTTAAATCTATGGTTTAACAATGCAGCTGGCTAGGCAGAACTGACCTTGGAAAAAAAGGAAAGAGGCCTGGGACTATGAGTGCCCTAATCTCCAAGATTCCTAACTTTCTCAGAAGATCATTTCAATTTAACCTTCTCTGGGTGCATATGGATGAGTCTTATTGGTTCCTGGGGTCAACTCAGTAGGGGCAATTTCAGAGAGAGAGAGAGACCGACAAAATTCAAATCAAAATGGAAGGTGGTGTGCAGTGGGGTACCATGGGGTCAGTTCTAGGACTGGTGCTTTTAAACTTCTTCAGTTATTTGGAGATTGGAGTAAGCAGTGAAGTGGCTAAGTCTGCAGATAACACTAAGTTGTTCAGGGCAGTGAGAACCAGGGAGAACTGTGAAGAGCTCCAGCAGGATTTGCTGAGGTGAGTGGGTGGCATCGTGGCAAATGAAGTTCAACATGGGCAACTGCAAAGTGAGGCACATTACCGCCAAAAATCCTAACTACAAACATATTTTGACAGAGTTCAAACTGTTGGTAAGTAGCCAGGAAAGAACTTCTGGAGTCATGGTAGATAACTCACTGAAAATGTTGACTCAGTATGTGACTACAATAAAAAAGGCAAAGGCTATGCTGGAGATTAATATGAAGAGAACTGAAAATAAATCAGCCAGTATCATAATGCCCCTTTATAAATCTATGGTGCTTCCTCATTTGGAATACTTTGTACAGTTCTGGTCACTGCACCTCAAAAAAGATATTATAGCATTGGAAAATGTGCAGAAAGGAGCAACTAAAATGATTAAGGGGATGGAATACCTTCCGTATGTAGAAAAATTAATGAGGTTATGGCTATTTAGCTTGGAGAAACAATGATCAAGGGGTGACTCAACAGGTTTATAAAATTATGCATGGGATAGAGAAGGTAGAGAAAGAAGTACTTTTCTTCCTTTCTCACAATACAAGAACTCATGGGCAGTCAATGACAATAACAATCAGTAGATTTAGAACAGATAAAAGGAAGTACTTCTTCACACAAAGAGTAATTAACACACGGAATTCACTGCTGCAGGAAGTGGTGGAGGCTACAAGGACAGACAGATTCAAGAGGGGATTGGATAAACATATGGAACAGAGGTTCATCAGTGGGGAAGAGGGAGATTGGATTTATACCCTGCCCTTAACTAACCAAAGGAGTCCCAGAGTGGCTTACATCTCCTTTCCCTTTCCCTCCCCACAACAGACACCCTGTGAGGCAGGTGGAGCTGACAGAGCTCTCCCAGAAACTGCTCTTGAGAGGAACAGCTCTGCAAGAACTTGTGACCTTGTACATCAGCAGGTGGATGTGAAGGACCAGAGAATCAAACCCAGTTCTCCCAGATAAGAGTCTGTGCACTCAACCACTACACAAATTGGCTATTAGCCATGAGGTATAAAGGAAACAGTATGTCTGGGACACTGATGCTCTGTATTCTTGGTGTTTGAGGAGCAACAGTGGGAGAGCTTCTGGAGTTCTGGCCCTGCTAGTGGACCTCCTGATGGCACCTGGGTTTTGGCCACTCTGTGACATAGAGTGCTGTACTAGATGGACCACTGGTCTGATCCAACAAGACTCCTCATTTGTTCTTATGCTCTAAGCTGCTTTGGGTCCCCACAAGAAAAAAAAGATGAAAACCGGGACAGATAAAAGGCAGGTTTGTGAATGGGTGGGAAGGAAATAAGAAAAGAGGGAGATGATATGTGGAATAGCAGTGGGGTAGGAATGAATGTAGGAAAGATACAGGGGGAAATATGACCCTATCTGAATCCAAGACTGCACAGTTTCCCCGCCCCCCCATCACAACCTCCCAAGAGCTCTCAGGAGCCAAAATACCTGGACACTTCCATTTCAGAACTCCCCATAAAAGTCCTTCAGCTCACACTGCACACAGACCCCCATTTCACATGTTCTGAGGGCCACAAGAAATAGGAAGAAAAAACTGCATATGATGTTGACTACAGAGTTACCCCTGGCCATTCTCCCAGTAGTCAGTTTCCTTTTGGGCTCCAAAGCAAATAATATGGGCTTGAATGGGATATCTTCAAAAACTTGCACATAACAGCCCACATTATAACCTAGGGCTATTCTGCATAACATGCATTAGTACAAATAGGTACACCCAGCATTTTTCTTGTAGTGGAGTGAGAAAATAATGGCAACGTTTGGCGACGATAAGGTTCTGCTGCACTCACTCTTTCAACCAAGTAGTCATTGACAATATCAGATACTTTGGTAAAGTGCCTGATTAAGGTATGATATAATCACCTAAAGAAGCTATGCAAGAGAATACAAATCCAATATTTTATCAATTTTAAATATTGTATAGTATTTTATTACTATACAGCAGGGGTCCCCAACCCCCAGTCTGTGGACCAATACTGCTCCGTGGCCTGTTAGCAACTGGGCCGCAGAGTGAGGCAGAAACTTTCACCTACTCCTCATTTAAAGACCTGCATGATGGGACAGGGTGTGGGCATGGCGGCAGCCTGGGTCAGCAAAAACCCCAGCACCCCCACTGGTCCGTAGAAAAATTGTCTTCCACAAAACTGGTCCCTGGTGCCAAAAAGGTTGGGGGCCACTGCTATACAGGACTGTACTGTTTTACAGTACTATTACTACAAGCTGGCTTGAAAATACTGGCTTGAATTATAATGGAAGGCACTGTTTACTTTCTCTAACAATAAAAAGTTTAATGAACCCCATTCTACAAAAAGAAAATAATCAATTTCTATTTCATTTCCATATTAAAATGTAAAGGAATAGCATTATTATTGCTACATGCTTCCTATGGTATCATATCACTGAATGTTGCAATTTAGTTCTACAATGACAAGCCATAGCTACATTAGCTGGAATATTATTGTTAAAGCTTATATTACATTCTGCTTACAAGATTATTGCTCCGACCAATTGCCCCCTTGTGATTAGTTAGCTGTTTCATATCTCAGACGTGTGGTTATATGTCTGGTATACAAGTGACCTGGGAGGAAGGCAGACAGGAAATACAATTAACAGCATTGCATGGTGGTTTGGGACTGTACAAAGGAGTTTCATATTCTCCATGTCCATAGTTTGTTTATTCCACAAGGGCCAATTTCTTGGGAATGAACCCACAACATACATCATTCCTATGGAAGTTTAAAAACAGTTTTAAAATGTATTTTGTTACTTCTCAACCACAGTACATATGAAGTTCCCATAACCTTAGTCTCAAATTTTTATACACTTGAAGACAATCCTGCAAAAACCTGCTTGTCAGAGTACAGCCTTTTCACCACCAATTCCTGTGACATGGACAAGATGCAGTTTTTATAATTTTGTGGAAGAACTGATTCAGAATGTTTTCTAAATGAAAAATGAGAGTGCACATGTGTCCAACTGTCCTGAAAGGAAAGTACCAAAAGTGTATAGTAGGCAAGATAACAATCATGAGCCACATTGGACTCTTAGATGGTTTAGGTAGGTGGATTAGGAGAATATGATTGGAGGTAATCCCTTCCTCTACTCCAGAATATTAAACCTGCTGCTTATGGAACTCATCTCATATTTGCCTCTAGTATACAGCTAAAATGTCTTCAAATATCTGCAAAACCTGTTTGGTGAGAAACAACAGTGGAACAAAAGAAATGCAGACACCATGAGAAGAACCGCCTAGTTTAGATAGCTGTTGCGGGCTCAGGATAGCTGTTGCGTCCCTGCTGATGGTAGGTGTCTGTTTTACAAGAGACACCTACCATCAGCAGGGACGCAACAGCTATCCTGAGCCTGCTCTAACGGGGAGGGCAGGATATAAATAAAATAAAATAAATAAATAGTATAAAATTTTGGGGCTCAAGATGGAAAACTTAGGACTGAACAGAGCAAATGAGAGGTGACATGGGAGGCTGTGTTATTATTGGAGAGAAAAGTGGCAGTAAGAATTTTGTAGAAGCCTGTTTGGATAGGAAGGGCAGGTGGTAATCAGTACTGCGCATTTTATGTCACCATGAAATGAGAACCTAGGCTTTCCAAGACTTAGAAATTTGGACAGGCCCTGGCATATAGTTAACCAATCTTTTGTTAGTATGATTGTAAGTTGCTTTCCCAGAGGCCAAAACATTGGTAGGGGTTAAAATTATGTTCCTGTAAAACAAGAACAAAATTGCAAGGAATTTTACAGATCTTAAATGTAACATTTAGTACTGCATCACTTTTTATATGCAGCATTGTATACCTCAACTGGCAAATGTACTCAATGCGTCTCAGTTTATATGAGGTGTCCCATATAACATCTGTATGTTATATAATGTAAATTGTGCATGCTGTGAATGCTGTATAAAAACTCAGCACTTAGCTAGCATAAATGGCCTAAATCTGGGGTGGCCAATGGTAGCTCTCCAGATGCTTTTTGCCTACAACTCCCATCAACCCCAGCCAGCATGGCCAATGGCTGGGGCTGATGTGAGTTGTAGGCAAAAAACATCTGGAGAGCTACTGTTGGCCACAAGATACTTCTTGTGTATTGGTTTTATCCAGGTTTTTGCAACTTTGTTTAAGACAATTGCTCTGTGTAATTTTGTTGTTGTTATAAAGGCTGGAAAGTAGCAGTAGCACCGATGGCAGTAATAATTTAAAAGAACTTTATATTTATGTGGCACTTTTCCTGAATGTTCAAAACTCTTCATATATTGTATTTCATTGTCCATAGTACTAGAACTCTATCAGGCATTTCATATTTTAATTGTGATGGTATACAGCATTGTATGTTATAATTAAGAGGAACAATGAATCACATTTGCTTTAAAGGTTACAAATTCACAAAGGACTGAGCTATCAATGGCTACTAATTATGATGGATATTTACTTCCTCTAATGGACTGGAGTGACCATGGACTCAGCATGAATCTGATAAGACACAGGTGAAAGTTCATTTCAAGTTGCAGCAAATCCCTCCCCCTCCCCCAATATCACTATAGAATCTACACATTGTAAGCCAGCAGATCTGTTCTGGGTGGTCAGAGGCCTACTGAGATCTGTCACAGGAGATGGTAGACTGCTTAGTGGGCCACCGTAACCACATTGCTCAGCACTTTGCAGATAAAATATCTGCTCCAATTAAAAATAAGAACATAAGAGAAGCCATCTTGGATCAGTCCAATGGCCCATCCAGTCCAACACTGTGTGACACAGTGGCCAAAAAAAACAGGTGCCATCAGGAGGTCCATCAGTGGGGCCAGGACACTAGAAGCCCTCCCACTGTGCCCTCCTAAGCACCAAGAATACAGAGCATCACTGTGTTAACATAAATCTGTGTTAAAACTTCCAGTCTGCAGGCCATTACTTTGATTTCCACATTTGTTGACATATTCTTGTTAAGATTTTGACAGGCTCTATTTCTGTGACTTTAAATAACTCTATTGATATCCCATCTACTCCTGGTGATTTGTTTGTCCCAACTGTTTTGAGTCCAGCTTTCACTTCACTTTTTAAAACTACAGGTTCTTCTTCCAAAGATTCTTCTTGGCAGGAAGAAGTAACAGGGTCAAATGGTGCTGTAGAGTCAACTTGTCCAGTTGTTTGGAATACTTCTGAGTTTATTTAGTCTGAGGATATGGACAGGATCCTTGGAGATTTGAGGCCTACCTACTACTTGTAGGACCCTTGCTCTTCCTGGTTACTTGATCTGCCTGTGAAGGCTGGCTAACTGGGACAGAGAGGAAGTTAAAGCTTCCTTAAGAGAGTGGGTGGTTGCCCCAGCCTCAAAGCACACCCTGGTAGATTACTCATGCTGGGAGATGTATGGAGAGTGAGTGAGACTGTTGATTCTCCTGGACTTATCAGCAGCTTTCAGTACCATCAATCATGGTATCCTTCTGGACTGCGTTTTTGGGAGGCACCAATCTCCACTCAACCTATTTGGAGGCTAGGTTTCAGAAGGTGGTGCTGGGAGACTGCTGTTCAGCTCCTCAGGCCTTTGTGGTCTGCAAAGGTCTATCTTGTTCCCCATGCTCTAACATCTAACTGAAACCACTGGATGAGGTCACCTGGAGACTTGGGCTGGGTAAATGTTTATAATCTGCCTTTCTGCCCTCATAAGGGCCACCAAAGCAGGTAATGATTGAAAACACACACAAAAATCACATTTTAAAAACATTAAAACCAACCCCCCATCATTAAAACAAAACGGAACAGTTAAAATATGTACAAACAAATAAAAGCAGCAATTAAAATATTGTCAGGAAGGAGGGATCACTTAGGTAATTTCAAACAAAATAGTCATCAACTGGTAGAAGATGGCAACAGAAGAGGACAGAGAAATTTTTCTGGGGAGAGAGTTCCAGAGCTTTGTTGCCACAACCAATATGCAAATATGCAGATGACACTCAGTTACAGCTTTTAACTGATGTCAGTGAGGCTGCAGAAACCCTGAACACTGGTTCAGTTTAGGAATATATATGGCCTGGAGTTCTGGAATAAACATGGGCTAATCAACTGAAGATTAATCCTGACCAGACAGAAGTGCTACTGGTGGGTGGAAGGTCTCACCCATTCTGGATGGTGTTGTACTCCCCTTGAATGAACAAGTCCATAGTCTGGAGGAGCTCTTGGACCCAGGACTTTAGCTAAATAAGCAGGTGGCAGCTGTGGCCAAGAGTGCCTTTTATGAGCTTCAACTGGTTAGACACCTGCAGCCCTACCTGGCCACTGTGGTATATGCCCTGGTTACATCTAGATTAGATTACTGCAGTGTATTCTACAATGTGTTCTTGGTACAGAATGCTACAGGCAGGATGTTGACTGGAGTGGGTCATAGGGCATATTACTCCAGTCTTGGCCCATCTACACAGTTCCCCAGTTTGCTTCTGGGCCCAATTCAAGGTGCTAGTGTTGACTTTCAAAGCCCCATATGGTTTGGGACCAGCACACCTGAAGGACCACCTACTCCTTTATGAATCCACTACTGTTATCTTCAAAGGCCTTGCTTTGGGTGTCCTTTCCATCTGAGATTAGACAAGTGGCACCCTGGAGAGGTTCTTCTTGAATGTTGCACCAAAGCTTTGGAACTCTGTTAGATATGTCTGTGCCTGTCTGTTGTTGTGTTCCACCAATGTGTGAAGACTTTTTTTTTGCTTGGCATTTTTTCAGAGATTAGTAATGTTGATTGTTTAAATATCATTATATGTATATTAGCTATGTTTTTAATTGTTTTACAATGTGTGTGTTCTGTGAGGGTTAGTTTTAATAGTTGTTAAATGTTTGATTATGCAGGTTTAGTTAGCCATTCTGGTGGCCTTTGAGAGAGTAGAAAGGCAGGATATAAATGTTGTAAAATAAATATATAATTAAAAATAAATTTGAGTGGCTCTTAGGTCAACCACAGTGGGAACAAATTAAGCTGTATTGTTCTATAGGTGGGGGATCCACAAGAAAATACTGCAGGTTGTTTTTAGGTTGTCCATGAATAGCTGCAAAGATGACTATAGTCTTGGCTTTTCAGGAAGCCAAAATCTAATCCCCCCTTCCCATGCACACACCATGCACAGTGCTGGGACAGTCCTGGTAGGCACACACTCTTAGACTAAAGAATATATGGGAAGAAGAAGAGATCTTTGTCATCACCCAGACCCCTTCGCTCACCAAAATCTACTTGTGAAGGACAGAAAATCTCAGCAACAGTGGGGCATGTGGCAAAGGTAGCTGCAGGAAGAAAGAAGAATCAGCTGAAACCCAACTAATATTTTGTGAAAGTAAGAAGTTCTGCAAGAATGAAGGTGCAAAATTTTGACAACTTCCCCTTGACTACAGTCTGCTCAAGGGTGGCTTCAGAGCTTCAAACTGGCATCTGCACTGAGACAAAGAAAGTGATAACATTCCCTTCTGTAAACTTTCTATTCACAGACAAAGAACAAAATTTGAGTTCAGTGGCATCTTTATGACCAACAAAATTTGATTCAAGGCATGAGATTTCATGTGCATGCACACTTCCTCAGATACTATGAAATGGAATTTACCAGTCCATACATATTAGGCAGAGGTTGAACAGCAAAGTAGCATACAACACAATGTAGATGTTTTAACAGATGAAAACAGGAATAACAAGCAAAGTTTATAAGGTCACCATTATTTGGATTTAATTCCAGGGAAAAACAGTGAAGCAAATGTGAGAATTGGAGACAGATATGTAAATGTATCCTTCTTAATTGGACTATTAAGAGCAATTAACTGAGACCTTTTTGTTACACTCCATCTGTCTCCTCTCAAGCATGGAGTTAACTAATAGCATCTTTTTCTTTGAGGTGGGTTGATTTGTAGTCCAGTGTTATTTCTCCTGTCACCAGACCAGAGAAATGCATTCCAGAGAAATGCATTCCAATATGTTATTCTAATATTCATTACACAACAATCACTATTCTAATCTACTATTCCAAATAAGAAATACACTAAAATAAAGAGGATGTATAGCGCTTCTTGGTGAAAATGCAGATATAAGGGCTGAATAAGGTTAGCATATGTAGTGAGATACGAGAAACCAATATCCCTGTTAAGTCCAGGGATTTTTTGTTCCAAGTGCTGTAATACCTTACAATTCAGGAATTTCCTTTTTGCAGTCTGTTCCTAAAGTTCCTTTGCAATAAAACAGCTACCTGAGGTTCTGAATCTATTCACAGATGTGTGGGATTTAACCCATAATTTTTCCATGTAAAGGAAATAATCAATCATAAGAACATAAGAGAAGCCATGTTAGATCAGGCCAATGGCCCATCCAGTCCAACACTCAGTGTTACACAGTGGCAAAAAAATAATTATATATATATATAAACACACACACACTGTGGCTAATAGCCACTGATGGACCTCTGTTCCATATTTTTATCTAAACCCCTCTTGAAGGTGGCTATGCTTGTGGCCGCCACCACCTCCTGTGGCAGTGAATTCCACATGTTAATCACCCTTTGGGTGAAGAAGTACTTCCTTTTATCCGTTTTAACCTGTCTGCTCAGCAATTTCATCGAATGCCCACGAGTTCTTGTATTGTGAGAAAGGGAGAAAAGTACTTCTTTCTCTGCTTTCTCCATCCCATGCATTATCTTGTAAACCGCTATCATGTCACCCCGCAGTCAACATTTCTCCAAGCTAAAGAGTCCCAAGCGTTTCAACCTTTCTTCATAGGGAAAGTGTTCCAGCCCTTTAATCATTCTAGATTCCCTTTTCTGGACTTTCTCCAATGCTATAATATCCTTTTTGAGGTGCGGCGATCAGAACTGCACACAGTACTCCAAATGAGACCGCACCATCGATTTATACAGGGGCATTATGATACTGGCTGATTTGTTTTCAATTCCCTTCCTAATAATTCCCAGCATGGCGTTGGCCTTTTTTATTGCAAACACACACTGTCTTGACATTTTCAGTGAGTTATCTACCACGACCCCAAGATCTCTCTCTTGGTCAGTCTCTGCCAGTTCACACCCCATCAACTTGTATTTGTAGCTGGGATTCTTGGCCCCAATGTGCATTGCTTTGCACTTGGCCACAATGAACCGCATCTGCCACATTGATGCCCACTCAACCAGCCTCAACAGATCCCTTTGGAGTTCCTCACAATCCTTTCTGATTCTCACCACCCTGAACAATTTAATGTCAGCCGCAAACTTGGCCACTTCACTGCTCACTCCCAACTCTAAATCATTTATGAACAAGTTAAAGAGCATGGGACCCATGTTAAAGAGCATGGGACCCATGCCCTGCGGCACCCCACTGCTTACCGTCCTCCACTGCGAAGACTGCCCATTTATACTCACTCTCTGCTTCCTATTACTCAGCCAGTTTTTGATCCACAAGAGGACCTGTCCTTTTACTCCATGACTCTCAAGCTTTCTAAGGAGCTTTTATCAAAAACTTTCTGGAAGTCAAGGTAAACAACATCTATCGGGTCTCCTTTGTCCACATGTTTGTTCATCCTCTCAAATAAATGTAACAGGCTAGTGAGGCAAGATCTTTCCTTACAGAATCCATGCTGAGTCTTCCTCAATAACCCATGTCCATCAATGTGCCTACTCATCCTGTCCTTGATAATGCTTTCTACCAACTTTCCCGGTATTGAAGTCAAACTGACTAGCCTGTAATTTCCCGGATCTCTTCTGGAACCCTTTTTAAAGATGGGGGTGACATTTGCTACCTTCCAGTCCTCAGGAACGGAGGCAGATTTCAATGAAAGATTACAGATTTTTGTTAGAAGATCCACAAGTTCATCTAAGTTAGAAGATCCACAAGTACATCTAAGTTTTGCTACTCAACCAGCCGCCCTTTCAATTTATGAAAACTCCCAAGTATTAGCAATAGAACTCTACTATATGAAATGGCAGACAGACAAAAAATATTTATGTACATTTATTTATTACTTTAAATTTCTATCCCGCCCTCTCCGCAAGCAGACTCAGGGTGGCTGACAACACTCATATTCACAAGTTAAAACCAGTAAAAACCAATAAAACATAATCACAATTTAAGATTTTAAAAACAATAGTTTTACAATAGTTTCATACCACCATTCAGTTTCATACCACCATTCCCTACAAGGAGTTCAGGCCAACATGCATCACTCTCTTAACAAGCCTGTGAAATATGCTGAACGAAAAGGAATGCCCCAAGTTCACTCAGGAAATTTCATGGCAAGCAGGGATCTGAACCTAGGTTCTCTTGGTCCTAGCCCAAGGTTCTCTTGGTCCTACACCACACTGGCATACAGATATAATAAGAAAGATGATGGCAACCCAGAATTAGAGCAATACAAATGCACAATGTAGCACCAGACTTGGTGTAACTACTGGAAAAAGTGTTAAGATTTTGAATATTGCTTGCTTGAACACGCTGCATTTGAATAGGGGGGAGGGTTTGGAAAACTTTACTTTCTGACCTGCGATAACTCTTAAAATCTTACTCTGGATATGACAGCAAAGGCTTGGATCCAAACATTCCTATGGGCAAGCACAAAGGCATAGATATTGTTAAAATTTTAATTGGTTCACTGTGTTCAGAAATACATAATAAATGTTGCTAGATGTCCCTCCATTTTGAAGCTACATTTTATTCCCTCCAAGATGCTTGTCATAATCTTGAGTTTGCTCTGTCTTCATTGTTTACTTGTATAACAAGTGAAATGCTTCACTGCAAGCTACAGGGCAGATTCTAATATCCCAGGATGTAAGCTCAAGGTATTTTGCTTGCACATGGTGGGGTGGAGGGAAGACTGCCAAATTCTTCCATGCTTACTGAAAAGCTGTATCATATGGAGCTCTGAAGATCTGTATGTGAGTGTGACTGGTAGAGAGAAACCTGGACACCCCTCTCACAGCCGATGAGCAGAAGAGATATTTGGCCCTAACCCATGCTTTGCAGTGAAGTATATCATTTACTGTACAAGTAAACAATATTGTAGTATACAGAACTCAAAACTATTACAGTACCTTGGAGAAACTAAAATTGTTTCTGGCTTAAGCTTGGTTTCTGGCTTAAGCTTGGATTAAGCTTAAGCTTTGCTGCAACTCCAGCATCCTTTATTGTACTAAATGAAAAGATAAATGATACCAAAAAAGAAGAGCGTGGAATACATGGTTTTCCAGGTCAGTTTACTTTTCACCATACAAACCCACTATTATCTTGCAATCCGTCAATGCTGTATCTGCTATAAAAGTTTAAACAAGCTACCAAAGCTCAGAGTTTTGCACCTGAAATTTAAGCTTTTTATTGCTCTCATATTACATAAGGGCTTTGGGAGGGAAGGAGTAGAACAAATTGAGACTTTACACATCCAGAGAGCAAATCAACCTTTTTAGAATTGTTCTCCTGATAATGAATTGAGACTTGACACACATTTAGGACTCCACCCCCCTATTGTTTATCTTTTAGTACCACTGTTGTAAATAATTCCACAAAGGCAATCATAATGACTTCTATACTATTAATTTTTATTAGTGCCTAGAAAGACCTTTTAGTTGTAAATAAATATCATAAACCTACAAAATTCCTTAGGAAAGGTCACATGTAACAGGTTAGTACAGATGCCGCATCAAAGCAGGCTATAGCACTGAAAGAATCTTGCAGTTGTTTGCTCCCTACCCCTTCCTTGTAACTTATCATTATACCTAGTCATCATTCTACAACCTGTGCTTATTCTCTATTCAGGATTACAAACCATTCTCTGAATCTGGGAGCACACAAAACCTTGTTTATGCAGTACTACACCTTTGTTTGTTTTGCATCTGAACAAACCATGCAGATGATGTCTTCAGCAAGAAGGTGGGTAACTGCTATAGAAACAACAGTACTCACATCAGAATGGTAAATAAAGGACTACATTCATAATTTTAATTTATTACACCGCAATCCTCCAATGAGTTCATAGTGATAAACAAAGAGTCCAACTTAATTACTTGAAAGATTCATCTAGTCTAGAATCCTGCTTACAACTGTGGTTATGAGATGCCTCCAAAACCCTCACAGTTGGGTTGGGAAGACCACTCTTCCCAGAACCAGGTCTTAGAAATTTCATCTTGAGGGTCCTAATTGGTGAATTGCACCTTGAGGGCCCTAACTGGGCAGAAAGGCAGAATAAAAATGTTATAATTAAACAAATATTCAAAACTGTTGTACTAACATAGTCCCATATTTTCATATTTTTCAAAATTAAAAAGTCCCAAATGCATTGGTATTTCCCTCAGGGAACAGGTACTAACACTACAGCAAAACTGTTTATTCATTTTGGTACCTTTCCTGGAACTAGATTATCCTTTTTAATATAAGATCATCAGAACTGGGTCCCCAGTATTTTAAATTAGGCTGGAACAAAGAATTTATATAATGCACTAGACCACGACCAGGGGTTCCATGCACACCCCAGTCCCTTTTCTGATATTTCCTACACATATCACTGCTATTTTTACTAAGCAGACATTCAGTGCATTGGCCATCATAATACCAGGACAGTCAAAATCAATTTATGCTCCATCAATTATTAGGATTTTGTCCATTCATCCAGTTTAAAGGAATCCATTAAAAACAGAAGGATGTACTTCATCTTAGCAACTCAGAAACCGTATTCAGCTAAAAGGCAGTAATATAGTTTAGTAACTCACTGAGCAGAGCTGAGATTAGTCCAAAATACTTTATTACATTGTCTCCAATGAAGTTCTGTACCAATGGTGTGAATATTTATCAGATACAACTTTCTTTACTTTATTTATACCCTATTTTACTCCCCAATGGGGAATCAAAGTGAACATATGAACATACGAAGCTGTCTTATGGACCCTTGGTCCATCAGTCAGTATTGCCTTCTCAGACTGGCAGCGGCTCTCCAGGGTCTCAAGCTGAGGTTTTTCATGCCTATTTGCCTGGGCCCTTTTTTGGAGATGCCAGGGATTGAACCTGGGGCCTTCTGCTTACCAAGCAGATGCTCTACCACTGAGCCACCGTCCCTCCCCTTACAACATTCTCCCCTTCTCAGTTTTGAGATTCTCAAAATCTATTATGGTTAGGTTTCCATTTTCTTAACTCAATGGACTCTACAGAGTTTAGAGGGGTGGAGTGGGAGTCAAACAGCCATGGATAAGGTTTGCTTTTAAATTTTGTTTGCCTCTTTTCTACAAACAAGAACAAACTCGCTATAGCCACAAATCTGGTTTTTAAAGACAGTGACCAGCCCTAATGCAGAAAGTATTTATAATACCTGGGAACTCAAACTTCACATGTTGTGGGCTTTTTCTTATAATATTGTCTGGCAGCAGTTCTCAGCTATCCTGTTGATGATGGAAAAGACTAGAGCCAAAGAACTACCAGTTGAGCGAATTTCTGCCAATTCCCCCTTCCTACTGCAAGTCCGGGGGGGGGGGGGCACTCATGATGGTTGGGGTGGGGACCACTGGAATGAAGAAATGTGAAAAGGAATGGCAATTTGGCATTTTTTCTTACACTTGTGAAAAGCTTTCACAGAAGAGGGGAGAAAGATGAATATAATACTGGGGAAGCTGGCCCACTGGACAAATAAGGCTGTGGTCCACAGATTTATCTGCCTCCTTATTTATTTAAAACATTTTAAAGCTTGTCTAGGGTCAGAGATGCCTCTTCACTGAGGGAGAAGGTCTCTGGCTGACCCCGACCTCTGCCTGAGTGAGACTCCAACATCTGGACTCAGCTAGGTTGAGCTCAACTTACCCAGCCACGGGAGAGACCCTGCAGGAGCATGGACAGGAACCACAGCAACTGCAAAGATCACAGTGCTTGGCAGGACACGGTGAAGCTTAGCCCTGAATCTGAAGGAGCAGTGAATGATGGCAATGGCAGGAAGGCATCAGTGGTTAGCGCTGATATCAGAAGAGCCGCAGGGAGCAGCAATTGGCCACAATAGTAGGGGGTAGTAGCAGTCGGCACAAAGGTCAAAGGAGCCCAGAATGGAAGCAGCAAAGACACTTTCAGGGTCCCCACTGGCTCCTGAAGTAGCAATCACACAGGCAGGCCCCTGGAATAGAAGGCCGTTCTCTTATGAGCCTGCTGCAACAGACTCCAAAGGTGGTCCCCAGTCACAGGAAGAGGTGGATAAAGTCTAGGTGAATGGGAGTCAGGACTCCCTGTGTCCACATCAGCCACAGCTGTGTCTCGCAGCAGGGAGCGCTTGGCCAACCTGGGGGAGGAAGATGCCTGGGGACAGGTTTCGGTAACTGGTCTCTGGAAACACTCCCAGCCAGGTACACAGAAGGGAAACCAATGGGAGCTCTTAGAGTGGGAGAGGCAGGAAGGAGAGAAATATAAAAGGAAGCTCCTGGTAATAGGCCATGGAGGAGTAGAAACTGGCCATGAGGAGGAGGAGAAAAAGGGTGGACCAAAATCCCTCCCCTCCTATTCTGAGACCTAGGAGCTTCCCATTGAGCTTGTTGTTAAAATAGCAGAAGGTGGGGTTAGTCCAGAGGCAATTACGAGTCATGATAAGCTGCTTTTCCACTCAACCTACAGATCAACGAGGGGGGGGGGGAGTACTCAGGAAGCCAACCAGCCATTAGGTCAGAGTATCCTGGAGAAACACCAGAGTAGCAGCCCACAGTTGCTGAGCTCCAGCTGCATGCTGGCAATTTACCACCATAGACCCCCACCAGAACACTGCTGGTGCAACCCTCTGTGTAGGCAGAGAAAAGGCAAGCCAAGAGGTGTGGCAGGAATTTACCAACTCCTTAAGCTACCTAGGAATGCCCCCAGCACTGGCATAATGTTATGCCAGCAAAACTGACCATGTGATATGCTGATATGTGCCCATACAGATGATGCCCTTGTTAGTGATGCAGTTAGTTTTTTTCCTCCATTCACCTGACTAAATAATGTCTCCAGTCCATAAATAAACTCTCAAAACTGTCAAGTCTACTGTTGACACTGCAAGACCAAATCTATTGGTTCTACTAAGTGGCAACATGGTATGTCACCAATTAAGTAACAATATAAGGTTGTAAGAAACATAACAATATAAGCTTGTAAGATACACCTGAATTTTTTTTTTTTGCATTTTACCCATTTGGGGTTTTTTGGGTGTTTCTAGGTTGTTTTAAGACTCAAAAAAGGAGTAACACATGGCTTTGTGCCAGATACATCTGACTTCAGAATTTCTATGACAGCATTACAGTTTCTTCTAATCTAAAGGAATCCTGTGAACCTCTTCCAGCTGGAAAAACAGCTATGTTATTTATACTAGTAACAATAAAATACTAAGTTCTCTCAGAAGGAACAATAAAAACAACCATTCATTGTTCTATATGATAAACTGCATTTAAGGTCCACTTTATTTGAAAAAGAAAAGGACTTAATTCAAAGCTGCCATTCCAGATACAAATGTATTCAAAGTTCGGAATCTTGGTTTCCAGGTTAAGATGGAGTGGAAGAAGTTCAGAAGATACGTAGAAAAAGAATGGAAAATAAAAGGACATTGGACAATCTTTGATAATGATTAAGTATAAGTGGGGGGAAGATATGAACTTTGGTTCTTATTAATTAGGGGTACCTTTTAAAATGATGTTTTGAATTTAGTACACCGGTGGGAGTCAAGTAAAGGGGGGAGGGGGAGGTAGAAAGTAATATATGGGATTAAAAAAAAGTAGTTATTAATGATATAAGAAATTGAATATATTGCCATATGTTACTAATAAAAATTGTTTGAAACATGAATCTTGGTTTCCAGGAAGAATGCAAACCATAGTTTGTCTGTTCAGATATAACAACAAACTATGGTAAACACCTCCACCATATAACTTTAAAGCTAATGTTTGAGAGGAGGAGGAGGAACTGCAAGGGACTGCTTGACAAAAATATGTGATAGTCTGCAAAGACCAGAAAGATAAAACAGTAGCCTTTTATATAACAATGCTTAAGTAACATGGCACAGAGAAAAACATTTGACCTAAGAATTCATCAAACCTAGTCAGAAACAACACATGACTAAACACCTTGGAATGCGCTGTTCATGCAGAAGGAAAACACTATATTAACTATAATATGCATTGGATAAGACACTACAAGTGTTGCAGTAATAGTATAAAGTGTAATCCAATACTTGTTGATAATGTTACCACTGTGTTACCCAAGACCATTTGCCAAGTCACTGTTTCAGTAACATGGAGTAATAAAAAGTGTTCTCTACAGTTAATGCAGAATATTCCTTTGCTGTTTTTTTTATAAAAGAAAAATATTCAAGTCAAACAATTCTTCAAATTCAAATACCAAAAATAAAAATGGCTTGCTATTCAATGAGTAATCTAGGAAAATTTTAAATATAAACTACTTAGGAAAATGTTGTATGTTGCTCATAATAATGACAGCATGGTTGTTGATGTCATTCTTCTGAATTTATCGTAAACATTAGATCATCAAAACACAACAAAATGCTAGGAGCACCACCGGTCTGAACTGGCAGGGCTACTACTTGCAACAGTAGTACTCTCCAAAAGACGCACAAGCAAAAGCACAAAACCAAACCTTCCCCCGTGCATTTATATACCAGCAGCTGGAATTCTATGGCATACCATATGGCAGACTGGTCCACTGATTTGTTTAATTCTTGTTTAAAACCACCAATACTAGTCACCCTATATCATGTTGTAATGAGTTCCAGAATTTAAAGTACTTCTTCATATAGCACTTAATTATCAGACAATTCAGCTTTGCAGAAACAATCACTATCATGTGCCTCTCACATACAAATAAAAGCAACCTGGTTTGCTTTTTAGCAATAACTGTCATCATCTCTGTACAACTTGCATTTTTAATAACCTAGACACTAAGGAAAATATCCTGTTACTACATATATTCTGATTATATTATATTATATATTATATCTATTATATATTCATATAATTGGGCAAATTGCTAAAAAATGTTTTGTTGTTGTTAAGCATCAGTTAAATGAAGTTAAAGAGTAATACAAGCTTTTATTTCCCCATAATTTGTTTAGCCTTTAGTGTTTAATTCACATTACCTCAGCTGCTTGGGTTTCCTGATGCAACAAAGTCAAACCTGTGAGATCTTCCAAGAAAGAGTGTGATGAATTAAAAACCTTTGCTAGGAAAGTAAAGTCTTCTCTTTCATACTGGTCAAGGACCTACACATAAAAAAAGAAGAAATAGTGTCAATACTTCTTTGTTGTTCTAGAATCAAATCAATCTAACAAATGGTTCCTATCACAAGACAGAGAAGCTAGTTATTTTAAAAAAAATACAACAAACTTGTATATTATATCCTCCCAATTTACACTTGTGGGAAATATGGTTATATTTTGCTAACAATGAAAGAGAAGTATGAGAGTAAGATTCTCAAGACATCTTTCCACAGCACAGCCTTTCAGAAGCAAGTGCTAGTATGTGAGCTGCTAACTAATTTAACCACAGCCACCTGTGAAATCCAACCAATGCAATTTATTCTCCCAGATAACAGTGGTTTGTTACAAGCATAATCTCAGTTAATCTCTGCATGAATCTATCTCAATAAATCCTTGATTACAAGATTCATTTAAAGCAAGATCGAAATATCCAATATTCTTGTAGTGTGTACAGTTAAAAAGAAGGTTCAGCAACATAAAGGAATTAATATACAGGGTTAGGGTACAGACTTAATCTGCACAACAATCAGTGCTATGACCAACGTGAATGAAAAAATGAAGATGCGCAATCAGATCTCTTATCTCTAAACTTCTATAAACAGCCAAGATGAGATTCTGTTTGGATCAAGACTGTGGGGCTGGATTGGGGCAGAGGTGTAACCAGGGCTTTTTTGTTAAAAAAAAAAATCCCAGCAGGAACTCATTTGCATATCAAGCCACACCCCCTGATGCCAAACCAGTCAGAACCGTGTTCCTGCTGAAAAAAAAGCCCTGGGTGCAATCCTTCTTTGTTCCCTATGTCCTCTTCCAGATGCAAAATGCCTTTGAGGTAACATTTGCATTTTTTTATCTGTATGGAGAAACTACATCCAGGGGTCTGATTTATATTAGACAAAGAACACTGGAGGAAAAAGTAAACCATGTTCTTCACCCATTACTGTTATTTATATAAAATAAGTATTACATGAGAGTCTTCATCATATTAGATGCAAGATTTCTCCAATGTGATGTACATGTAGTTTGGTACTGGCAATCACACTTTTGCTTATTCAGTCTTCTTGGATCACTAACCGCTTAGTAAGGTTTACTAAACCACACTTGTATATTTGCAGATCTGTAGGAAAACCGATCTTCCATGTGCAGTTCCATGAACTTCAAGTGCATCATCTGAAGAATGTTAATAGTTTTTAGCTGATAGTACTGAATAGCTGATTATTCTGAGATCTTGAGTCAAACCTAATGCCAGGTATCCATTTTGCAACACTACTAGCTACTGCACATTCAACTACCAAGTAAACACACATTTAAAGAAAGAGTGACAGGCAGACAAATATAACCAAATTCAAAGAATTAGGTAATGCTGATTGAAAAATATTTTGAGCAGCGCAAAACATGAGTTTGAGAGCTGTACTGCCACCAAAAAAACCTCTCCTTAAAATAAATCTAAAGGGAGAAAACATTGATATTTGCATTAAAATGTTTGGTATCATCAGTTCTATCACTGAGTCTAAGCAGACCTGGCTTTGCAAGCTGACCAGACATAAAGCCATTCTGAATCTGGTTGGAACAGGATGGTATTTATGCAAAAAAAAAAAGTATCATATATAAACTGATCAGAAAGAAGAAGTCACTGTGAATGGTTAATATCGCTACTGTTTATTTATCTATGTCCTGTCTATCCACAGTGTCCAAAGCAGCTTATAAAATATAAAGATACATTGTTAAAACATACCATCAATAGCTAATATCAGTATAGTGTCAACAGGTGCTATTCCAAACACAATATTGATACTATCCTTGCACAGACAAAAGATAAAGATGGACAAAGCAGGAACTAAAAATAGAAAAATTGGGGTCCATGCAAAAGGAAGGTGAAGAAAAGATGGTGTAAATGGGGTCTTAGGAAAAGCTTCTCTAAGGAAGATGGTCTTAAGAAGGGACTGAAACGTAGGAACACAAAGGGCCTTCAACCATACCACAGCAACAGTCAGCTTCAGTGTGCAGAAAAGAATGAAAGCTTGAAGAAAAGAGTAAATGCCCAGAGCAGCTATTAATACTAATACCTCGGTGGGGTAGGGCGGGATATAAATCGAATAAAGTAAAGTAAAGTAAAATAAGAGCTGTTTTTTAAAAAGGGGTGTGCAATTTTTTAAAATCGGTGTTTTCTACAGATGGGCACAATGCCAAACACAATCCCCAGCCCACCCAGAAAGTGCAGGGTGAGTGTCTGGGGAAAGCACCCCAAACTGGGCAATGTCCAGGCCAGACTTTGGTTCTGTGTTCAGGTTAGCCTCATCCCTAGTATTTTCAGTTCAGGTCTATTGGATCCCCAAAAATTCGGTATTTCCAAAAAAAATCCTGGATCCCAATAACAGTATGTATCTGGGACTTTTCAGAAATCCTGAATTTGGGGGGTCCAATAGACCCAAGATGAAAAAATATCAGTTAAAAAAAAGCCAGTCCAATCCTGGGGCTGGTTGGCTTCTCCTTCAGCACAGGTTAAACTCCTGCAGCTGACCCCTGGATCTTTCCCTGCCACACAGAGACCCTGGCTGGAATGGTTTTTCTGCAGCACAAAACATGAGTTTGAGCTGCACTGCCACCAAAAAACTCCCCAAACCTCTCCTTCAAATAAACTTAAAGGGAGAAAATATATTTACATTAAAATGTGAAAGAAGCTGGGGTGACTTATCCTGCCCTGGGATCTGCTGTGCTGTGGCTGGCAGTTTGCTCCCTGTGACACAGCAGCTTCTGGAGCTGGTTTCTCTTGCACCCTGATTTAAATCAGGCTGCATGAGAAGCCAGCCCCAAGTCAAGCCAGCAGGAAGTCTGCTTCCCACAGCACACCTGATCCTCAGGTTGTCTTCTGCAGTCCCTTTAAACTTTAAAGGGACTAAATGAGAAGCCTGACAAACAGCTGAGAGGTGGGAGCAATTTGCTGCTGCCTCTCCATGGTTTTTGGATCTACTAATAATTCCTGAATATATCCAGGATTTTCTCTGGATTTTTTGGGGCAGGGGAGTCCCAAGAAAACCCAGATACATTTGGGAAACCAAAATATACCCCAGAATACTGATAAGGTATTTTTCAGGTTTTTTTTTTATCAGATAGATCTGAATGTACACCCCAAATACAAGGCCTGGGAAACTGGTAATGCTTTTTGGATTAGTTACAGGAAGTTCATGTAAAAAAATTTCTTGCTATTTCCTTGCCATACTCTCATAGGTGAGCAAAATCAGAAGGATCACAAGTGCAGCCACAAGGAGAGAAAATAATGGTCTAGTAAGAGATGTCCTTAATGTACAGGCACTGGCTATTTTAGACATGCATTTCTGATTTGCTTTTCTTAACATTATTTTGGTATACACAACAAAACAAATGAATCCTGCTCTTGGGGAGTGAAGACAATTTTAACATTCTTACTGTATTCCAAGAAATTATTTAACAACCCTACCAGATGTGTAGCAATTTCTTGCAGCTGTCTCTTTATGACACACTGTATATGGAAGTCAATTTATAAACTTGGACTGTGTTCAGTAATGTGACTGTATCCATCTTTCTCAGTTATCATCATCAAAGATGTTACTATTAATTTAAATTGGAAGCACCACATAGAGGACACAACAATTTAAGTCAGATTCTAGGAAGAATCATTGAGAACCTGGTATTTCATAAATACCTGTATTACTCCGGGGGCGAGGGGGGGAGATCAGCATGCCATTTGGCATGGAAGGCTGCAATTTGGGAGGTGGTGGTGAGAATCGGTGACTCCTTGAGTGTAAGGTAATTGCCTTCTGCTTCTATAGGGGATCTTGGGATCCAGGCCATTGTTCCCCACCCTTTTGTTAATGTGCAAAAGATGTTTCAGAGATTCAAATACTGTGGCAAAAAAAAAAAAGAGGGAACGGAACAGTGTCAAAAACAGACTAAGTTACTTTTTCCTTATGTTGAAGTATAAATCCCTTAAAATCTTAAATGGTTATGCTCCAGAGATCACTGGTATTACCACTGCTCCATTATGCTTCCGGGTTTATCCCTAGAGAAAATGAATTTCCATTCCTCAGGTTATGTTCTCTTTCTGAGCCAAAGAACATTGGCATCTAGCCATACATCTAGTCTCTTAGATTTCAACAACTACAATTATCTGAAGCTTTCCAGCTCTTTCATACCCACTGGGCCCCATATTCTGCCTTCACTGGTTACAATTGTACAGTTAAAGTGCACTGCTTTATTTCACAGATATACCTCTATGATTCTCTCTATACAATACCTAGCCGTGCCCGATTGTGCATGCTGAAATGTTGCATTCTCTCAGAGATGTCTGTTAATCTGAATCAATGTTCATAACCCAAAATGTTTGTTTTATGCACTTCAATTGCCTCCTCGGCTCTTGGTGTTTGTATCTTCATCTACAATGTGAAATACAGCTCAGGGTCACAGAAAGAGCTCCTGCTTCTCTTGAGAGTCCAACCTCAAGACTGAATGGTTTGTCATGTCGAAATCTCAGGCTGTCTTACAAACAGAATCTAGTTCTTGCTCAATAAGCTTCACAACATTCTTTTTAAAAACTTTAAGTACTGGCTAGTGCTGCAACTAGTCTCTGTTTGGTGATAATTGCACATTTTTGTGCTGTGCACCAACCCATCTCCCTCTAGTAATGTCCAGTCTACTACTTCTCACAACCAGGCTTCATACTACAACTTGAAAAACCAATGAGTGCCACCAGCATATTACGAGAGATTCAGAGCAAAGGTATTTTGTGCAAAGCAGGGCTTCTTTTGTAGCACCAACTCCTTTGCATATTAGGCCACACACTCCTGATGTAGCCAATCCTCCTGGAGCTTACAGTAGGGTCTGTACTAAGAGTCCTGTAGCCTCTTGGAGGATTGGTACATCAGGGGTATACGGCCTAATATGCAAATGAGTTCCTGCTACAAAAAAAGCCCTTGTGCAAAGAATAATTACAGCTCATCTAAAGTCACCATGGTGTATAAGTTAGAACATTAAAACCAGGATCCAGGAGGACTGAGTTGAATTCTCACTCTTCCATAGAACCTCCCAGGGTGACCTTGGGCCAGTCACACCAGTTGTTGTAAGGATAACATGAAAGAGGGGAGAGTAATACTGTAAACTGGGCCACCAGTGGGGAGAAAGGTCAGGTACAAATATCCTAACAAGTAAATAAGTAATAATATAACTTGGTTTCTGGCTGAACTGACTTGAATCTAACCCACAAATTTACTTTCACAGCAATGTTGCAGCAGGCTCTGTTTTTGATGGTGAAATCAAAACTCAGAATATAAGTTTAAATGACAATAATTAACAATGATTAACACATTACAGAATACCAAGATGCTTCATGCATAGTACTATGAGAAACAATGATAATAAATTATCATCATAGCATTCATATCCTAAGGTCAGTGAATGTAAAATATTTCTATTATAATTGCAGAATACAGAGATGGAGAACAGATTTTTTTAAATGGCTCATCACAAACTCCCACATCAGGAGACCACACAAGCATTTTCTGCCAGTAGTAAGTATTAATGCCACTCAAAACACAAAGCATAGTTCCAAATAAAGATTCCCTGATTAAATATAAACCCATTTTGTACACACAAGGCCAACACTAAATCACTCTTACACAATGTCCTATTAAAGAAGACAGACTGCTAATGGCATGGAAACACATTTCCAATTCATCAAAAGTTCTATGATTGTACAATTCTCCCAATAGCATAAACAATTTAATACAATACACACATGCACACAGAATACACATGTACACATCTCTTTATTCAATGTATATGAATCTGAGATAGTGTGATCTTTCATTTGCGACTATTTCACAGTGTGGCTGTGAGAATAAATGGTTTAGCATTTCCAGGGCCGGATCTACATGTTTTTTGAGGGGGTGCAAAAGTAAAAAATGGTGCCCCTTATATTTTTTCTTTGTATATACATATATGATCAATTTTTAAAATAGATATATAATAATTTTTTAAATATAGATATATAATAAGCAACTCCAGAGGAAATGAAACAACAAACTATTGAATTATTTGTCCTTTGGCTTTTTCAGTGACGATGGAATAACTGTATCAATTCTAAATGTATATATTTGTTATCTATTGTTGTACATTGCCCAGAGCCCGGCACTAGCTGGGATAGGGTGATTCATTAAGTTGAATCAATCAATCAACCAACCAATAAATTAATGTAGTGTTACTTATTCTTGTAAGTATGCACCGGACCATGTAATTATACCACTGTAGAAAAAGCTGTAGAAAAGCTCATTCTTTGCTTCAGTTCCCTCCAAGCTGAGTTCGTGTGAGCTAGTTCAATTTTTTAACCTCCGGCTCACACATTTTTGTGCTAGCTCAGGAAAAATGGCCCCAGAGCAAACTAATTTATGCAGTAGCTCACCACTTTATTGCTAGTAGTTCACAAAGTAGAATTTTTGATCATAAGACTCCACAGCTTAGACGGAGTATTCTTCTGTTTGGGCAAGGCAGTTCCTTCAATGGGACCTTTGCAAAGAAATTGCCTGTCAGATGAGGGACAGGGTAAAAGCCGGAATGGGCCAGAACAGCCTGGAACAGGCATCAAACAATGTTAGCTGCCACAAAAAACACTGGGATGCATCACAGACACTTGAAAACAATATTCTAGAACAGAAAAAACGGAACTCACATGTCCTTATTACCCTGTTCTGGGCCAAAATGCCTCCAGAACAGCCTTGAACTGGCCGGAACTGGCATCAAACCACCTGGGCTGCCACAAAAAACACTGGCATGCATCACAGACACTTGAGAACAATATTCTAGAACAACAAAAGCAGAACTCACACATCCTTACTACCCCATTCCAGGTCAAAATGCCTCCGGAATGGGCCGGAATGGGCATCAAACAACCTGGGCTCCCACAAAAAAACACAATATTCTAGAACAGAAAAAGTAGAACTCACACGTCCTTATTACCCTGTTCCGGGTCAAAATGCCTCCAGAACACCCTGGAAGGACAGGTTTCTTACCTGTAACTGATGATCTTCGAGTGGTCATCTGTGCAGTCACACATATGGGTTTATCCGCCAGGATCGGGCCCATCTCGGAGAATTCAAAGCAATCCTTAAGCGTTAATTTTGGCGCGCCTTTCTCCTCATCCTGGGGAGGGGGCAGTGTCTGCGCATGCCCAGACGAGGGGGAGGCGCCCAACCCACTCAGTTTCTTCCCGCCGCCGGAGAGGTGTAGTAAATGCATTGATATGATAGTCCAGCAGCGGGGAAGGCTGGGTGGGTATGTGTGACTGCACAGATGACCACTCGAAGATCATCAGTTACAGGTAAGAAACCTGTCCATCTTCTTCGTGGTCTCTGTGCAGTCCCACATATGGGTGACTGGCAAGCTATTTGTCAGGAGGCGGGTGCTGGATCTGTAATAGAAGCACTGTAAGTTATTAAAGAGAATAAACTTGTACTCACGAATAGGCAGCAGAAGGCATCAGTCGAAGATTGATCTCAGCACAGCCTGCCCAAAGGAGGTGTCATGCCGGGCACGGACGTCCAGAGCGTAGTGCGAGGCGAATGTAGATGGGGACGACCAAACCGCAGCAGCGCAGATGTCCTCCATCGGAATGCCCTTGCAGAAGGCTGTTGAGGTTGCGGCGGCTCTCGTTGAATGAGCCCGCAAGTGCTCGGGTATGGGCTGCTTTGCCAGTTCATAGCATAGTGAAATAGTGGTAGTAATCCACTTTGAGAATCTCTGGGTAGAGATTCTAGCACCCTGATTGTGGGTAGCATAAGACACAAAGAGTCTATTGTCCTTACGGAACTGCTTAGTAATCTCGATGTAGAAAGCCAGAGCTCTTCGTACATCTAAGTTATGTAGGGTGCGTTGACCCGAATCTGTAGGGTGTTGAAAGAATGCAGGCAAGACGGAAGGCTTTCCTAGATGGAAAGGTGACACCACCTTAGGTAAGAATGTAGGGTCAGGGCGTAGCACCACCTTGTTGTGGTGGAAAACTGTGTACGGAGGGTCTTCTCTGAAAGCGCAGATGTCGCTGGCTCGTCTGCCGGTAGTAAGGGCTACTAGGAGGGCTGTTTTCCATGTCAGAAGATGTAAAGAAATAGAAGCCATGGGTTCAAAGGGTGGCTTCATTAACTGACTGAGGACCAGAGACAGGCTCCAAGCAGGTTGTATTTTGTGGATTGGAGGGTGGAGGTGAAGGATCCCCTTCAGGAAGGCCTTAGTGGCAGAATGTGAGAATACAGTGGAGCCGTCAATACGTGGATAGAATGCAGAGATAGCTGCTAGATGAACCTTCAGAGAAGAGTAGGACAGTCCAGTATTGGAGAGAGTTAGAGTGTAAGTCAAAATTTGATTGATATTGGCTGATTCAGGTCGAAAGTTATGTAGATCAGCGTATTTGGAGAAGCGTTTCCATTTGAAGGCATACGATTTTCTAGTGGCAGGTTTCCTGGCATTGAGCAAGATGTGTCGGACCTCCGGAGTGAAGGTCATGAATTGATCCTCCATGCTGTAAGGCGGAGGAGAGCAGGGTTGTGATGGAGAACCTTGCCGTTCTGTTGAGAGAGTATGTCCTGGTCTTGAGGGAAGCGGTGAAATACACCGTGCGACAGTAGGAGGAGGGTGGTGAACCACGGTTGACGGGGCCACCATGGGGTCACTAGGATGCAGTTGGCATTGTCCGACATAATTTTCTGCAGTACTCTCGTAATGAGTGGTATTGGAGGAAACATGTAAAGCATTGGTCCGCTCCAAGACTGTAGGAAAGCGGCTCCTGCAGATAGTGGAGACGACTGGCCGCGCGTGTAGAAGCGAGGACATTGTGCATTGTCCGGTGCTGCAAATGCATCTATCTCCGGGGTACCGAACCTCTGAAACAGAGGGAGAAGATAATGAGTGTTGATGGACCACTCGTGGTCGTTGATGGATTGTCGACTCAGAGCATCCGCTTGAATGTTCTGAACTCTGGGTAGATGCACTGCAGATAGGAAAATGCCGTGGGCAATGCTCCAGTGCCATAGGGTTAAGGCTGTCTTGCACAATCTGATGGAGGCAGTACCTCCCTGTCGATTTATGTAGAAGACTGTGGCTATGTTATCCGATGTAACTTGGACATGTTTGTTGTGAAGCGACGGAAGGAAGGATCGCAGTGCCCTGTGGACTGCCAGCAACTCCAGGCAATTTATGTGGAGAGACCTTTCGTATTCTGTCCACTGGCCTTGTACAGTGAGCTGTCCTAAGTGGGCTCCCCATCCCCACTTGGAGGCATCTGTAGTGACAATCACCGAGGGAGGAGTCTGAGTGAAAGAGATTCCCTTGAGGAGGTGATGGTCTAAAGTCCACCATTTCAGAGAGGGAATGATGTGAGCTGGAATGGTGAGTATAGCGAGTTGATGTTGACGTTGTGGATGAAACGTCCTCACGAACCACAACTGAAGAGGGCGCATGTGAAGTTTGGCAAATAGAAGGACGGAAGTGGTGGCAGCCATCAGTCCCAACATCCTTTGAAAGGTGAAAGCTGTCTGAGAGCGATGTAGAATGATGTCTTTGGCCAGAGATTTGATGTGCTGTACTCTGTCTGCTGGCAGGTAAGCTTTGCATGTCACAGTTGAGAGATGTGCCCCTATAAACTGTATGGATTGAGTAGGGGTTAGATTTGATTTTGTAGTGTTGACCTGGAGGCCCAGGGTGGCCAAAAGGGAGAGGGTCACGGAGACATCGGACTGGAGCTGTTCCTTGGATTGGGAGACGACTAGCCAGTCGTCTATGTACGGGTAGATGGAGATGCGTTGTTGTCTCAGAATTGCTACTACCACCACCATGCACTTCGTAAATACTCTCGGAGCCGTTGAGAGGCCAAAGGGAAGGGCGCGGAATTGATAGTGTTGATTCCCTATGGCAAATCTGAGGAACCTCCTGTGATGGTGGTTGATGGTGAGGTGAAAGTAGGCATCTTGGAGATCTATTGATGCCATCCAAGCTTGTTTTGGGATCAGTGGAAGGACGGATTGAAGTGTAACCATCCGAAATTTTTTGTGATGGATATGGAGGTTGAGCTTCCTGAGATCTAATATGGGGCGTAGGCCCCCGTCTCTCTTCGGCACCAGGAAGTAGCGGGAGTAGAATCCGGTGTGGTGGTATTGAGGAGGAACTGGTTCTATAGCTCCCTTGTCCAGCAAGGTTGCTACTTCTAGGAGCAGAGGGGTAGATATGAACCTGTGGTGTTTTGGGGTCGAACTGAACTCTATTGAATATCCATTTTGGATGATAGACAGTACCCAAGAGTCCGATGTTATGGCTTCCCAGTTGTGGTAGAACGGCTGCAGTCTGATGTCTGGGCGGTGATGCAGTGGGAGTGGAGCAGGGGAGTCAAAGAGACTGTTTGTTGATTGGCGTTGTCTTCTTTGTGGTCTGAGGGCGTGCCCTCTGTTGGAACGGCTGTTTAGTTTGAGGAGGCTTGCGTCTCCAAGGTTCGGTTTGGCGAGGAGATCTGGAGCGTTTGAAGTAGTTAGGCTTCCAGGATCTTTGTTTTATGGTTGACTGAGGCTGGGTGACTCCTAGTCTTTTTGCCCTCTTTCTGCTGTCATCAACATTGGTGAGGATATCATCTGTCGTGGCATTAAATAGGCCTTGGCCGTCAAACGGCAAATCCTCAATTTTAAATTTGATGTCTGGCTGCAGGGAAGAAGACCTGAGCCAGGCGTGTCTGCGCAGGGTGATAGCTGAAGCTAGGATCCTGGATGAGCATTGGGCTGCATGGTGAGCGGTGTTTATCTGCTGCTTGCTGACTCTAGAAAGTTCCTGCAGCGCGTGAGTGGCTTGCTTTTGAGTAGCCTCAGGAAGGGCTGTGACCAAGGAACTCAGCTGGGTGGTAAGATTGTAAGCATACGCAGAGAAGTATGCCATATAGTTATGGATCTTGGTAGTGGCAGTGGTGAGGGAGTAGATTTTCCTCCCGATGGTGTCAAGTTTCTTGCCCTCTCTTTCGGGGGGGACAGGATGTCTGGTCTGTTTAGACTTCGATGAGGAGTGGACTATCATCGAGTTAGGAGCCGGGGGGTTGAAGAGGAACTTCAACTCAGGCGCATGTACTTTGTAAAGTGCCTCAACCCTCTTAGACATTGGTGGTACAGAGGCTGGTTTGTCCCAGGCTTCCTTCAACGTCTCCAGATGGACTGGGAGCATGGGAAATGAAGAGCCCGCAGGGTCTGCGTGTACTAGGTCATAGACCACATCGGAGACTCTTGGAACATCTGTTGTCAGCTTTACATTGAGGGAGTTAGCCATGTTAGATAGTAGGTCTAAATAAGACTTAGACCCCTCAGATGGAAATAGGTCGGCGGGTTTGGCTATGTCCGAGTCCGGGGAGTGGAGACCGGAAGCTGAAGAATGAGAGGACACAGATTGCTCTGCTTCTGAGTCATCGAGACTGGTAAGGGTGCTCTCGATGCGGAGAGATGTCTCGGTATCGAGGGCGGATATCCTCGCAAGAGTGATCCCTGTAGTAGGCCCTTTCTAGGCGTCTAGAGTCGTCACGGGACCGAGAATGCTCACGGGTGCGGTGTCTGTAGAAGCCGGGAGAGGGTGACCTTCGGTATCTGCGGTATCTGCGAGGAGATGGTGATCTGGACCTCGAAGGAGTGTAATAGTAGTAGCGGTCTCTGTGGCCACTTCTGCATCTTTTTTCTCGGAGACGTAGAGGTTCTCTTGGAGTCGAGGGAGCTCTGATTAGTGACGGGGCCGTGATTGGTTGTCGAAGATTCGGGACTTCTCGGAATGAGCGGTCATCTAGAATGTTGAGGTGTTGGCTCTTTGTCTAAGTCGGAGACTCGGTACCGAGGATTTGCTCCGGCAGCGACTCGTGCACCGAAGGTGATCTAGAGCTGATGCGGACAATTTCCAGTGGCATGATGGCCGGAGTCACGGTGGACTTCGATGCTGGTGTGGTCTGTATCAAAGCAGTAACAGTCGTGGCTGGACGAGGTGTTGGAGGTTGAGTCACGGCGATGGGGTCGAGGACCTTATGGCTAGACTTTGACTTTTTGGGAGACTTCGGGTCTGAGGGGTCTCTCGAAGTCGACTCGGTACGGTGCCGCTTCTTGGATTCGTCAGACTTCTTTAGGTGTTTGCCGGATTTATGCTTGCTGGGAACCTGTGCCACGGAAGCTACCGGCTGATTCGTTCCCTTATGGAGCAGGGAAGACGGAGAGGTCTGTGAACCCGATGCGTGCGACATTACTGGGCGCAGCGATGACTCTAGCAAATGGCTTTTGAGTCTTGCCGCGCGGTTTTTCTTCGCCTGTTTGCCGAACTGGCTGCAGTGCACGCAGGAGTCTGTTCGGTGTGCCTCGCCGAGGCAGAAGAGGCAAAGAGAACGTCCGTCAGTAGATGGGATTTTCGCAGCACAGCGAACGCACCTTTTAAAAGTTATTTTTTCCTTCCCTTCCATCCGCCCGGAAAGAAGGGGGGGGGGAGAAGAGGACGAAAAACGAAGTATAGAGAAAGATTTTTTTTTATATATGATACCAGAATGAAGAGTGAAGAGGAGCGAAGGACGATGAAAAAACGGAGAGATAAAGATTTCAAGGGACTGCAACGAAAGCAGGAGATCAGCGAGATAGGTGTTTTCCGGACGGCGGTAAAGAAGAAACTGGGTGGGTTCGGCGCCTCCCCCTCGTCTGGGCATGCGCAGACGCTGCCCTCTCCCCGGGACGAGGGGAAAGGCGCGCCAAAATTAACGCTTAAGGATTGCTTTGAATTCTCCAAGATGGGCCCGATCCTGGCGGATAAACCCATATGTGTGACTGCACAGAGACCACGAAGAAGATCTGGCTGGAACCGGCGTCAAACAACCTGGGTTGCCATAAAAAACACTGGGATGCACCACTGAAGAACAAGATTCCAGAAAGAAAAACTGGAACTCAAACATCTTTATGAGCCCATTCCAGGTCGAAATGCCTCCAGAACATCCTGCAACAGGCCTGTTTCATGCCTCAGAGGTTGTTATACAATGCCAAGCTGCATTTTAGTTGCAGGTCACCGCACGTAATAAGGTGGCCAAGGCCCATTAATCTCATGCAAGGGAAATTTCCAGTAGACTGTGCCCAACAACACTGTCTTCTTCCCAAGAATTAAGCTTTTGAAACTTTGTTACAGAACAGCTACTCCAGTAGAATTTATAATCTTAAAAGAGAGAGATAACTACATATATAACTATATAATAGAGTACACACAAAAAACAGGGAGACGATGGTACCATCAAATAACAGATGACAGAATTAAAACAGGAGTGTAAAATCATAATGGATATGCTCAATGGGTATCTAAAAACATCTGAAGGATTTCAACTTCAGCTCAATATATATTCTGTAAGGTGAAGCATCTCCAGAAGTATACAATAAGATGTAGACAAGAAAGAACCTATTACCAATTATATTTTACCATGATATGCATATAACTTCTGTCAAGTATGGAGGAAGCAGAGGCACACACACACCAATATTAGAATTGTGTTACTTTATTCTATTTACCTGCCTCCAAACCTACCAGAGAAGCCTACAAAGAAGAGATAATTTGCTGGTCTCAAAATGCATTTTAGGAAGGCGATCAAATAAGAGACACAGCTTAGCAAATAGGGAACAGCTTGGCAGGGAGAAGAAGGGGCACAGTAACTGAAAGGAATGAAAGGATGCCAAGATGGAAAGATTCCACTGCAGGGCTTTAAGATACTAGAAAACAGCAACAGCTTTCATGGGCGTTATGTTGCCAACCACCTATTCATCAGGAGACAACAGCCACAGGAGAGCAACTAAGTTCTCCAGTTAGGAATTAAATACAGGTTTTGTTTAGACAAGAAAACCCTAAAATGTTGCATAAACACTGGCATTTACCAATGTCCAAATATACTGTTTGGAAAGACCTTCCTGTTTAAGTTTGTCTTTGGCACTGAAGACTGTTTGAAAAGGATAGGAAAATTTTAGTAAAACAGATAAAAATCATTAGTGTCATCACAAAGCTCTCCCGTAATTTCTGTCTCCTCATGTTATGCCTGTGTTTCAAAGGGCTTTGGATCCAGTTATTTTTATGTTAGTAAAAAGCAAGGTCTCAAAAGTTTCTGCATTTGTAAAATTCTCTTCAGAGAAACGACAAAGTAGGGAGCTAGCCTTCTAGCAATCCAAAGAATCTTTACAAACATGCTGTGCTCTGACTCTAATATAAAGGACTATACAGTGTTTGGCCAACTTTTTAGTGTAAGACTTCAATACAGCATGAGGGGGGCATGGATTTCACACCAAAAATTATTCTGTTCTACAATTAATTCTGCAATCCCAAGAACACTTTCTTGGGAGTAAGCCCCACTGAACAGACTTTTTAGAATTCTGAGTAGACCTGCTTAGGATTTTTCTGTAAGTATACTCAGGGCTTTTTTTCTGGAAAAAGAGGTACCAGAACTCTCAAGAGGGAAATGAAGGAGAAACACATGGGTGCCTCTCTGAACTTTAAACATTTTTTGAGAATTCTGTTTCCATAAAGAGGTTCCAGAACTTCATTTCACTGCTCTCCCCCAGAAAAAAAGCCCTGAGTATACAACTCCACCACTCTTAAGCCAAGTATTATTGTTTCAGTATATTTCCTATATCTTTAGCAAATTTCACAGTAGTGACACATTTTTAACATGGTCTGTAAAGCCTAAGATTCTCTTCTTCCCCAGAATAATTTCGGGTGGGGGTAGGGAATAATGGATTTTAAATACCCTGTAATTTTGTACAGAAACACATTCTAAACACAAAAAACAAAAACCTAAATACTGACATTTTCTAGGGTTTTTTTAAAAATCTAATAGTCTATAGTCTGTACCATGGCACATAGACATCACAAAAAGACCTAGGGGTGGCACAGACTCCTTCCCATTTTTGAAATTAAACTTTTAAAAAAAGCAAAAAAAAGAGATTGATTTAGTGGGTATCTTTGGATGTCTGAAATGAATCCTCTGACAAGATCCAAGTCCAAGGAAGCAACTGGAAAGATGCTGCTAATGAACTATTATAATTACCATTACCTATAAATCACTGGAGGGCAAGCAAAGTAAATCTCAGCTGCCTCTCTGATAGCCAACAACTCCTCCTTCTGGGCCCGCCTCCAGGTTTATGAAGGGAAGAGTCTTTTGGATTCCAGGCACAAGTCAGGTGAGGAAAGCTGTTTCAGGCTCAAAGGAAAGGTAACTGCCATTTGTCCAGACTCCCATCTATTGTCACTGCAGTCCCTTGGAGCAGCAGATAGCAGTCAGGTTTGTTCTTCTCTATTGCTGCTAGAGAAAGGTAGTTGACAGTGTAATGCAGACATGACAGATATGCCCATCCCATTAATTTCTGAGATGCTCAAACATGTTCCCAGAAACCCCAATCCAGAGGATGTTAACCATGCTAGCAGCATTAAAATCGATAGGCCAAGTTAGTAGCAGGACATGGTTTGAAATTAAGCAGCTCTAGATTTGATCCATTCCTTTATGGGGGCACAAGTGAAAAGTGCCTTGAATCCCCAGAATAAAGATGTAAGAGTAAGTACATTTCAGTGGGACTTAACTGGATCTCTGGATCAGGGCTGAACTGTTTGAGGAGAATATAAAAGACACATAACACCACTGTGTAATTAAAACTTAAGTAAGATTAACTTTGTCAGTGCATGAGAACTCTCACATAAGCCATTTGGACACTCACAAAGGAATAACAGGGTATTCACTTTTCAATAGTGGTGACATTCATATTCAGTGTTGAAAACTTTATAATAAACCTAAAGCAACTCAGTTTAATGCTTTCCCAGACTGCTATGAAAACTGTTTGTGATGGCTCACTTCAAAGCAAAAATAATCCTTAGCCTTACCTTGAAAGTGCTGAGCCATGCTCTAGCTTCCAGTGTCTTTAGGCAGCTCTGAGCAATACATCTGAGATGCAATGAGGGACTACCATTATCCTGTGTATAAACTGTGGGGACCTACATATCTTCAGGATTGCCTCCTCTGGTATGTCCCCCAAAGAGCTTTACACTTTACACAGAGGGTGTTCTCCGCAGCTGAGAACAAAACGTCTGGAAGGAAAACTGTCTCCAGTAGAACACGGCACTTGAGCCCGAAAGATTCTACAAACCCTAATGATGTTACCAGCCGTGAAAACCTGGAATCTTTGATAGCTTTACACTTTACTGGAAAAATCTACTGGTGATCCTTAGCCCAAAAAATGTCTTGACCCTTGACCAGAGCCAGGACTTTTTCAGCCCTGGCTCCTACCTGGTGGAACTCTCTGCCAAATAACATCTGTGCCCTGCAAGACCATATGCAATTCTGCCGAACATGTAAGGCAGAGATGTTCCACCAGGCTTTTGGTTGAGGGCAGCAACAGGTACCACCTTATCTGGCACTCCCTCCCTTCTTCCCTTCTCCATTTTGCTCTCTCTCACATGTGGGACAGTAATATATACTGTATTTAGTTGGCACCATCTAATGTTCTTTAAAATTTTAACTTGACTGTTTTAATTGTCATTTATATTGCATTTTTTTGTGTTGTTAAAGCTAGCCCCACCCCCCAGCAAAGCATGACCTCTGCTCTGCTTCCTTCCTTCCGTCTCTGTGTTGTGTAGAGAAAAGCTAGCCTTGAAGACTGACACAGGCTGCAAAGCCTGCACTCCATTTGGCTTCCTTCCTTCCCCCATCTCTCTGTTGTGCAGAAAAAAGCTAGCCTTGAAGACTGACACAGGCTGCAAAGCCTGAGCTCTGTTTGGCTTCCTTCTTTCCCCCATCTCTGCGTTGTGGAGAGAGGAGCTGGGCTGCCTCTCCTTCCTTCCCCCTCCCTCCCCAGTGTTTGAGAGAAAAGCTGGAGTCCACCGGCACTTTAGACCCATAAAATGTTCTTCAAGGTATGAGCTTTCATGTGCCTTGCAGTATGCTCTTTTGGGGAGATTTCCCCGGGAGGCCTGGGGGGCAAAGAAGGGTGCGCGTGTTTTTTCCAGCCAGGAGGGGTGGGGAGTGGGCATTCCAGTAGCTATTTTTTTTTTACCAAACGACCCTTGGGCAGAATTGTTGCTGGCTGGGGTCATCTGATGGTGAGAAAGTTTTTTTCCCCTCCCCCACCCCTCATTCTTTCTTTCTTTCCCCGCAAGTGATGCTCTGTCTGTATTCTTGGTGCTGGGAGGGAGGGAACATAAGAACATAAGAGAAGCCATGTTAGATCAGGCCAATGGCCCATCCAGTCCAACATTCTGTGTCACACAGTGGCCAAATATATCTCTCGGCTTGGCTTCGCGAACGAAGATTTAAGAAGGGTGCAATAGTCCACGTTTGCTGCAGGCTCGCTGGTGGCTGACAAGACCAATGTGGGACAGGCAGGTCCGGCCACAGCGGCTGCAGGGAAAAGTCTGATTTAGGGTTGGTCCTGTAGCAGTGCGATTCTTCCTCAATCTCCTTTTGTCCTCAAGACCAGCTATGCGTGTGTTCTCAAAGGAAGAGACAGCCTGGTGGATGGTGTGCCTCCATGCTTTGCGATCTGAGGCTAGGTCAGACCACTGGTGATGGTTGATGTGACAGGTGCTAAGGGATTTCTTCAAGGAGTCCTTGTACCTCTTCTTTGGTGCCCCTCTATTTCGATGGCCGGTGGAGAGTTCGCCACACAGGGCAATCTTGGGAAGGCGGTGGTTTTCCATCCTAGAAATATGCCCTGCCCAGCGCAGCTGCGTCTTCAACAGCAGTGCCTCGATGCTGGTCCTCTGCTCCATATTTTTATCTAACCCCTTCTTGAAGGTGGCTATGCTTGTGGACGCCACCACCTCCTGTGGCAGTGAATTCCACATGTTAATCACCCGTTGGGTGAAGAAGTACTTCCTTTTATCCGTTTAAACCTGTCTGCTCAGCAATTTCATCGAATGCCCACGAGTTCTTGTATTGTGAGAAAGGGAGAAAAGTACTTCTTTCTCTACCTTCTCCATCCCATGCATTATCTTGTAAACTTCTATCATGTCACCCCTCAGTCGACGTTTCTCCAAGCTAAAGAGCCCTAAGCGTTTCAACCTTTCTTCATAGGGAAGGTGTTCCAGCCCTTTAATCATTTTAGTTGCCCTTTTCTGAACTTTCTCCAATGCTATAATATCCTTTTTGAGATGCGGCGACCAGAACTGCACACAGTACTCCAAATGAGACCGCACCATCGATTTATACAGAGGCATTATGATACTGGCTGATTTGTTTTCAATTCCCTTCCTAATAATTCCCAGCATGGCGTTGGCCTTTTTTATTGCAAACGCACACTGTCTTGACATTTTCAGTGAATTATTTACCATGACCCCAAGATCTGTCTCTTGGTCTGTCTCTGCCAGTTCACACCCCATCAACTTGTATTTGTAGCTGGGATTCTTGGCCCCAATGTGCATTACTTTGCACTTGGCCACATTGAACCGCATCTGCCACGTTGACGCCCACTCACCCAGCCTCAACAGATCCCTTTGGAGTTCCTCACAATCCTCTCTGGTTCTCACCACCTTGAACAATTTAGTGTCATCCGCAAATTTGGCCACTTCACTGCTCACTCCCAACTCTAAATCATTTATGAACAAGTTAAAGAGGATGGGACCCAGTACCGAGCCCTGCGGCACCCCACTGCTTACCGTCCTCCACTGCGAAGACTCTTCATTTATACTCACTCTCTGCTTCCTATTACTCAGCCAGTTTTTGATCCACAAGAGGACCTGTCCTTTTACTCCATGACTCTCAAGCTTTCTAAGGAGCCTTTGATGAGGAACTTTATCAAAAGCTTTCTGGAAGTCAAGGTAAACAACATCTATCGGGTCTCCTTTGTCCACATGTTTGTTCACCCCCTCAAAGAAATGTAACAGGTTAGTGAGGCAAGATCTTCCCTTGCAGAACCCATGCTGAGTCTTCCTCAATAACCCGTGTTCATCAATGTACCTACTCATTCTGTCCTTGATAATGGTTTCTACCAACTTTCCCGGTATTGAAGTCAGACTGACTGGCCTGTAATTTCCCGGATCTCCTCTGGAACCCTTTTTAAAGATGGGGGTGACATTTGCTACCTTCCAGTCCTCAGGAACAGAGGCAGATTTCAATGAAAGATTACAGATTTTTGTTAGAAGATCCACAAGTTCAACTTTGAGTTCTTTCAGAACTCTCGGATGTATGCCATCCGGACCCGGTGACTTATTAGTGACTTATTAGTCAAGCAACAGTGGGAGGGCTTCTAGTGCCCTGACCCCACTGGTGGACATTCTGATGCTTTTTGGGCATTGTATGAGAGAATTTTGGACTGGATAGTCCACTGGCCTGATCCAACATAGCTCCTCTTATGTTATGTTCTTTCTTTCCATGTCCTCTTTTCCTCTCCTTCCATTTCATTCTTTCCCTTTCTTTCCTTCTATTTTTACTGGATGAAACTTTTCTGTTCATCATACTGTTGTTGCAGACATAGGAGCTCTGCCAATGAAAAGTTGGCACCCCCAGTTGTAGCCTTGCTATGAGATTTCTGTGTGAGTGAGAGGTGTGGGACAGAAAGAGATTATTGGAGATTACTGCAGTATATCTCAACAGCACTGGAAGTGATGGTACTATGAACTTGACACCATTTTACTGGTCCTGCTTTTAACAGCTACCTGGCACCAAAATTAAACTCCTCCTGTATACATTAAAAAGGATAAAAGAAGTTCACTGGCTAAATATCTGCAAAACAGGTTGCTTTTAAAGGCATGGGAAACACAGCCAGTAAAAAGCTCCAGGCCCCTCATAAATATCCTTTTTGGGATAACTACAGAAAAGCTTGTATGAACTTCATATAACTGGAAATTAATTCATTAATTGCAGTACAATTCTCTGCTACCTTTCACAGCAATTTCCCAGTGTTTCAGCCAAAGAAAAGTATGAAAAATACCTGTCGAAAGATATTCTTGAAACCAAGCAAGCTTGGTTATAGCTTGAGTCAGGGTTCCAGTGGTAGCAGCTGAAGGAAGGGCCTACTAAATGTTTTGGCATATTTTGAGGTAGAGCAGCTGCCAGGGCCCAGTGTGGGTGATACACAGTGCTGTCATTACTGATGGCAATGGCAACAGCACTCCCAACTGCATACACTGGCCGGTGCTGTTGAGGAAGGGGTGTGTAGGTGGTGCAGGCAATTGAAAACGGGCATTAGGAGTGCTTGCAAGCTGGAGAAGAACGCACAAACAGATAGGTGCATGCAGGTGTGGGGGAGAAAAGAGAAGACTGCCCACTTTCCACCCCCATTTTGGCTCAGCATGAGTTTCAGAGATTTTTCTGAAAATGAAGTTACTTCAGAAGAAGAGGCAGGTTTGGGGGAGTGCCCTGGAAGTGACATCACAGGAAAAGGTGGAGTTTTGGTTCAGTGTGCCCCAGAAGTGACATCACTTGGCCCTTGACACCACAGGAAATGATATAATTCCTGTCTTCTGGCTCCACCCCCAAAGTCTCTTGGCTCCACCCCCAAATTTTAGTGGGCCACGAAGAAGTATAAAAATACTCCAGCTATACAGGATAATGCATGTCACGAGAGTAGCATGTACAGCTAGTTTACTAATCAATTATTGTGATTGGCTAGCTGTACTATAATAGCAGAGGTCTAACTCTTAGCCACTGTGGGTGATACGAGGAGAGGAGGACGGTGTGTGAGAGAGGAGCAATATCTTGAACTCAGACTGTTACTCTGAAGGATTGGATAAAGACTGGATAAGGACTGATGTATGGACTGGTATGTTGTCTACTCTACTGGATACTGATTCTGTGCTGTTGCCTTGACTGGACTGATTATCTGTGTATAAACCTTTGGACTGCCTATAACTGCCTTTACCGCCTTTACCCAAATATATCTGTTTAAATGGCTTGTTTGGAGTTTGTCTTTTTAGCATAGCAGCTGGAGCTGCACTTATCAGAGTACTCAAACCGAAGAACTTCCCACGCACACTGTCATCGGTTATGGGCCCAGCGTGGTCTACAGGAGAGTAAGCTCTGTCTGTGCCAACAGTTCTTGTGGTCTCCTCATGAGTAAGACAAACCGTTTTTTGGGTGTGGCAGCTGTGTCTGTATAGGTCAGAACAATGGAGTCCAGCATGCATGTCTCCGGCTTCCTAATTAAGAGGCTCAACGGAGAAAACTACAGTACGTGGTCAGAGAAGGTCACCATGCTATTAAAATTTCAAGGCTTGTGGGAGACTGTGGCGAATCCACTGGACTTAACTGCTTTACATGCTGTTAATGATGCAGATGTAATTGCTAAGCACCGGAGTAATGATGATAAAGCCTACTCCTTAATTGGTCTTACCTTGGAAGACTCGCAGCTTATCCATATTAAAGAATCCAGCAGTGCCAAGTCGTGTTGGGACGCTCTTAAAGCTTTATATGTGCGGAAGAGTGTTGGGTCCCACATCTATCTGATGAAAAAGCTCCTAAGTGCACGTTATGAGGCAGGTGGAGATATGATTAACCACCTGGAGTAAATGCAGCGCACTTTGCACCAGCTGCAAGAGAAAGAAGTAACTTTTTCTCCACAGCAGCAAGCTTATATTATCCTCTGTTCTCTGGACGAGAGTTATGACCAGTTCGTGGCTAACGTTGACGTGCTGCCAAGGACTGAGATAACTGTGTCCAATATCGCTCACTGGCTACTGAATGAGGCAATGAGGAGGAGTGACGCCGCCCTTTTCCAGGAGTCTCCAGCCCATTCAGCAAATGCTCCTGCCCGGGAGGTCCTTAAAGGGGCAGACATTAAAGCAGTAGCTGCCAAGCCATACTCTGTGCGTAAGTGTTATGTGTGTGGAAGCACCAAACATCTCAAACGACAGTGCGGCCTTGTTAAACGGAAACAGTCTCTTGCTACTCCTAAAGGAGGGGAGTGTGTTAATGTTGTTACTAGCAATTCCTCCTGCAGCAACCAGCAGTTCCTGATAGACAGCGATGCAACTGTCAATATTGTGAGAGACAAAAGACTCTTTGAATCATATACCCCCACTTCAGGTCAGTGTGTGAAGCTGGCTGATGGGATTTGTGCCAATGTTGCTGGCAGCGGTCTTGTTAACATTCCAAGCCTCAGGAGAAAATTACATATGCTTCATGTTCCTAGTTTAAACTACAACATGCTTTCTGTTTCAGCTCTGACTGAACAACGTTTCAAAGTTTCTTTTTCAGCTTCAAACTGCTTTATATGTGCAGATGGCATATCTGTTAAGGCTATGAGGAAAGATGATCTTTATTTCCTAGAGAAGGAGAGTACTGTACATCATGTGAGTATGAATAAGCCACCACATGATGAGTGCATACATTTGTGGCATCGTAGGTTGGGGCACATTAACTTTCAGGCTGTGAAAAAACCCCTGCAAGCAGCTGGAATCACCCCCAAGCCCTGTGGATGTTTCGTAGAGTGTGAAATATGCAAAGCTACGAAGTCCAAAGCCACTCCAACTATATCTCCTACAAAGTTCCAGACGAATGGAATATTGGATCTAGTGTTTGTCGACCTGATTGGCCCTTTTCCTACGAGGAGTCTAGGCGGGGCTAAACACTGCTTGTGCATCGAAGACCATCATTCCCGGTACGGTTTCTGTTTTCTTCTCAGATCCAAAGCAGAGACGTACCAGGCATTCCACAACTGGCTTCGTTTTGTGAAGAGGAAGACTGACAAGGTTCCTAAATCCCTTATTTCAGACAATGGAAGTGAATTTTGTAATGAGAAAATGTTTTCTTTGTTTAAGAGATATGGTATTCACCATCAATGTACAGCTCCTTACAGGCCTCAACATAACGCCTTCTGTGAGAGAAGGAATCAATCTCTATACAACATGGCTATGTGTACGTTGAGAGATAGTGATTTACCCATGAGCTATTGGGGTGAGAGCATTATGTGTGCTTCACATGTCTTGAACTTAACCTGGTCATCTGCTATAGGGAAAATCCCAGCGGAAGTTTGGTATGGCAGGCAAGCCTCCATTAAGCATATTAAGATTTTTGGGATCCCTGCCTACGTTCATATCCCAAAAGAGCTTCGGAGGAAGGGAAAGAATAAAGCCATAAAGTTATTGTTTATGGGATATGCTAATAACCATCAAGCTTATAGGTTTTCCCAAGTTGGAGAAAAGAAAATCACAACAAGCTGCTCAGCTAATTTCTTGGAGAATTCTGTTGGCTGGCAGAGGACGTCTTCCACTGTGATCCTGCCAACAGCAGCGAAACCTGATACACAGCTCGTATCCAGAAGCGAGAGGCGGAGCCCGTCACCTAGTAACGGAAGAGTCAAGAAAGAGCCTTTAACCCCTGAGTCTTCAGGAGTTGGAGTTTCCCAGCAGCAGCAGACGGCAGTACAGCAGACGGTGTCGGAAGAGGCTGCAGAGCCGGTGCTCAGACGGTCTACTCGAGAGGCGCGGATCGTTACAGCCCGGGGCAGGCATGTGCCATACTTGCCATACTTGCAGAGCCCTCTTGTTATGAGGGTATACGGCATTTGTCGCAAGATGAACAAGCAGGATGGACAGCTGCTATGAGAGCTGAACTTGAGTCCCTAAAGAACCTGAATGTCTATGAGGAATCTGCTCTACCAACTAATCAGAGACTCATAGGCTGCAGATGGGTATACAAACTCAAGACTGGTGCAGATGGTAATATACAATATAAAGCCAGACTTGTTGCCCAAGGTTTCTTGCAAAGTGAGCAAGATTATGATGAGACATTCGCTCCTACACTCAAAACCACTTCTCTATATTGCGCTTTGACTATGGTAGCCAAACAAAACTGTTTAGTTAAACATCTAGATGTAAAAACTGCTTATTTGCATGCTCCACTGAAACACTCTGTGTACATGAGAATACCACCAGGTGCCTCTGGTGAGAATGTCAATACATGTTGGTCATTGAAAAAATCCCTGTATGGTTTGAAGCAAGCTGGTCACGAATGGAACCAGTATTTGACTGATAGCCTAAAGAATTTAGGATTTAAACAAGGTGTTGCAGATCCCTGCATATCTACTAAGGGGAAGGGGGAGCAACAATGTACCATCCTGGTGTTTGTGGATGATTTGGCAATCATATGTAAAAATGTCAAAGTTATGAATGCTACTGTTGATACTCTTAAAGCCAGATTTACTGGCAGAGATTTTGGCAACATTAAGCAATATGTTGGCCTAGAGATTGAAAACATACCTGGAGGTTATAGAGTTTCTCAGAGAGCTAAAATTGCCCAGTTACTGAAACAATACAAAATGGATCAGTGCAAAGGGGTTCAGAGTCCCATGTTTCAATGCAATGATGCTGACAATGAGCAAAGTCCTTTATTCGATCAGGGAATCTACCAATCTCTGGTTGGAAGCTTACAATACCTTGCTAACTGGTCTAGACCAGACATTGCTATGGCTACTAACCGTTTAGCAAGAGCAGTGAAACAACCCAGACAATGTCACTGGTTGGCAGCTAAGCATATTCTTAGATATCTTAAACAGATCTTAGATTTAAGTTTGTTTGTTACTCCTACTGGAGAACGAAGAATGTATGCCTATGCCGACGCTAGCTTTGCTAATGACCAAGATACCAGGCAATCTACCACTGGATTAGCTATTTTCCTGGTGGGAGTCCTGGTGGGATGGAGGTCACTTAAGCAGAAGCATGTAGCCTTGTCAACCTGCGAAGCAGAATATTCCGCTCTTAGTACCGTTTGTACAGAGCTCATATGGTACAAACAATTGTTAACTGATTTTGGAATACATCATGTTGATCCAATAACTGTGTTGGAAGATAACCAAGCAGCTATTCAACTTGCAACGACTCTTGGTGTTAAGGGAAGATCGAAACACACTGATGTCCGGTTCCATAATGTCAAACAAAGCTTAGAAGACAAGTTGATTGTACTAGAATATTGTGCTACAAATGAGAATGTTGCTGACTTGTTTACCAAAGCTCAGACTCATGTTAAACATAAGGAAAGTTGTCTGAAGTTAGGACTTAAGTAATGGGATGGCAATACTGTAATACTGTGTGATTTAACTATGTATGCTAAACTGCATATGTTGCTGTATAGACTATGTAGTTACATAGGGGGAGGATGACAGCATTGGGTTCTTTAAGAGAGCAAAATGCTGAGTAATAGTTATGTAACTCCAGCTATACAGGATAATGCATGTCACGAGAGTAGCATGTACAGCTAGTTTACTAATCAATGATTGTGATTGGCTAGCTGTACTATAATAGCAGAGGTCTAACTCTTAGCCACTGTGGGTGATACGAGGAGAGGAGGACGGTGTGTGAGAGAGGAGCAATATCTTGAACTCAGACTGTTACTCTGAAGGATTGGATAAAGACTGGATAAGGATTGATGTATGGACTGGTATGTTGACTACTCTACTGGATACTGATTCTGTGCTGTTGCCTTGACTGGACTGATTATCTGTGTATAAACCTTTGGACTGCCTATAACTGCCTCTACCGCCTTTACCCAAATATATCTGTTTAAACGGCTTGTTTGGAGTTTGTCTTTTTAGCACAGCAGCTGGAGCTGCACTTATCAGAGTACTCAAACCGAAGAACTTCCCACGCACACTGTCAATTCCTTCTTGGTCTACTATCTCTTTTCCGCTAGCCACGATTTTATTAATAATTTTATTTTCTTTCTTTTCCTTCAGTTGCCAAGCTAAATACTTCCCAGGTTTATTCGCACCTTCAAACGATTTTTGTTGCAAACTTTTTAAATTCCATTCTAATTCTTTATTCAACAAATGTCTTACTTGAGCTTGTAATATAGTAATTTCCCTTATTAATTTCTTTTTCCCTGGTCTTTTTCTTAGTTCCCCTTCTTTTTTCTTTATTTCATTTTGAATGTCCAACATCTGCTTTTCTTTTGCCCTCTTATCTTTATTATTCAATGTAATCAATAGTCCTCTCATTACTGCTTTGTAAGTATCCCAAACCGTCTGGAATTCTATATCATCAGTATCATTTATTTGGAAAAAAGCTATAGTTTCTTTTTCTAGAAATGTCACAATATCTTTATCTTGTAACAAATCCTTATTTATTCTCCATCTTCTTGTTTTCTTTTGCAATTTAGTAGCCCAAAATATTGGATTATGATCTGCACATATCTTTGGTAGAATCTCTACTTTTCTGGTTATGATGCCCAAACTTTTAGAGCCCCATAGCATATCAATTCTAGAAAAAGTATTATGTCTTGCTGAAAAGAAAGTATAGTCTCTTACTTCAGGGTTAAATATCCTCCAAACTTTCTTGTTTAACCAACTCAATAAATGATTTGGGCAGTCTCCCTTCTTTATTATTACTCTTTTGGCCAGACCTATCTATATTGTTTTGTATTGTTCCATTGAAATCACCCATCATCAAGATCTGGTCATAGGACACTTCATCCAACTGTTGATTAATGTCTTTTTAAAAAAAACATCTTTTGCTCCATTAGGTGCATATAGTCCTAGTAACAATGTTTTCTTTGCATCCATCATCACTTCCACTGCTATATATCTTCCATCTTTATCTTTAAATATCAATTTTGGTTCTAATTGTTCTTTAATGTAAAAAACCACACCCCTTTTCTTTTCATCCACCAATGAAAAAAATTCCAACCCCAATTGTTTGTTCCACAAAAAATTGTAATCCTTTTGTTGTATATGAACTTCCTGTAAACAAGTTATATTACATTTTTTTTTTTTAATCCAATGAAATGTTGCTTTTCGTTTTTGTGGTGAATTTAGTCCATTTATATTCCAAGATAATAACTTGTAATCCATTATGATGCAAAGTCTTTATTCTCTTCAAAAAAACTACGCATCTCTTGCTCGTTCCTTATTGTAATCCTTCTTCCACGTTGCTCAAAGCCCAAACCTTCGGGTATTATCCATCTATATCTCGTTCTCTCTGCACATAGCTTCTCTGTTAACCTCTTGTATTTCTTCCTGTCATTTATCACTTGTCTTGGCAGCTCTTTCATTATTTTGACTCTGCTCTCTTCCACTATCACAGCCTTTTGAAAATTTTTATTCAGAATTTTCCCTGCCATGTCTTTTGCCCTTAGTTTTATAACTATATCTCTTGGTAAGCCTTTATCTTTTGCATATGATGAATTAACTCTATAGATACTGTCAAACATGTTTCTGGACCTTTCAGGATCTTCCTCTAAATAGTCAGCAATTATTTTCACCATATACTCCATTAAATCAGTTCCCTTCCCTTCAGGTATTCCTCTCAGACGCACTTGAGTTTCCATTAATCTGCAGTCGTGTACTGTTAACTTCTCTTGAAGCTTTAATAAGGTGGAAGCATGTATATCAACTTTCTCTTCAACATCCTTGACTCTGTTTGTAACTATACCCAATTCATTTTTAAAATCTTCAACTTCTTTTTTAAGGTCTCCAATATCCTTTTTAAGCTCTTTTTTACAAGCTGTTAACATCTTCTCCACACCCTTCATAATGCTGGCCTCCATGGTATCAAGCTGACTTTGCATTTTATCCAAAGAGTGGGTTCTTGCACGAGTTTGTCTTTCTTCTGACATAAAAAAAAACCTTCAAAAAATCCAAAGACTCCAATTCTAAATCCAACACCAAGTCTAGTAGCTTAGAACTTGCTCTTTAAAATAAGACTAATTTCGCCCCTCTCCGACCTTCCTGGGCTGAGATATTGATTTTTAACAGTTTTGGGCAATTTTCCCTTCTTCAAAATGGCGATCGTAATTTCTCTATGGTTGAAATTCCTAGCAAAGGCCTTCTTCTTGCTCCTCTCACATTCAGCTTTTACTTCCTGGTTCACTAAGCCCAGCTCACGTTCTCTAAATATCGCGGTCTTTAGAATGCTTGTTGTGTTGATTGCAAGTGTAGAGCCATAACACCGAAGCATACGTCAGTGACCTCAGGTATTCAAAACAACTCTCTTTTTTCCCAGATTCTATCGAAGTCTTTAGTTTAACAGAGTCCAAATTTCAAGTTTCCTCTTCCTCCCCTCTCTTTCTTTGTTATTCGATTTTTCCCACCTTTCAATGTTATTTAGATTAGCTTAGAAAAGTCCCGGAACGAGAGATTGTAATCAAAGTACCTTTAACGACTATGCCTCTTAAACTTCGGTCTTGTCACTTCTCAGATGTTATCAGTCCCAAAAGAGAATGAGATCCAGCCAGGCTTATGCCAATTAAATGGCTCTTTAATCCTTTGTAAATGTTGAACAACGCCACTTTTCTCCGCCGGTCCTCAAAGCCTCAGAAAGACCCCCTCCGAGATCAATCATTAGCCGAGGTTAACCGACTTAAAGTTTTTCTGTACGTAATCCTGGACAAATCTCTATCTGAGAAATGTAGGCAGGAAGCCCCAAAAGGCTTCTTACTACCCTGAACAAAGAATTAAGTTTTCCCCTTATTCAGGAGACGTCAGCTCAGCTGGAATCTCAGACCGGAAGCCATATGTTTCTATTTCTTGTGCTAATCTGGGTATAAAATAAATGAAGATTTGCCTCTTTCAAAGCAACACTGAAAAGCTCACCTCTTCAGACTGTTCTAGATTGCTCTGGTCAGGTCTGATTCAGATATAGGTGTGCACTTTGGAAGGCCCATATCATTCGTATCTGACGAAGACAGCTTTGGTTCTCGAAAGTGCACACCCCAAAAATCATGTTGGTCTCTATGGTGCTACTGGACTCAAATCAAACTTTTGATCAGTTTGCCAACAATACAAAACAGAAATTACTATACAAAATATCTTTAGAAGCAGTTCACATCCCACCTGCCATAACTCTCCTCCCCATACAACATATTCCACCTTACAACATCAGAAAGTGTCTCAACCACAATCATATGCTTCTTCCCAAGCTTATGCTCTAAAATCAAACAAAATTAGTAGTTTAATGTCAAGAAAGATATGGAGGGATGAAAGCTGTAACATGTTTGTTTCAAAATAAATAAGTTTAGCGAATGCAACCAGTTAGCTAGACCAAAAGCAGGAAAGGAAAATGACCAACTGTAGCCAAGAACAGGGAAACTCAGCCTAGGATTCCTTTACTCTTTCACTTTCCTGTTTATTGTGGCCAACCAACCGTGAGTGGGCTACATATATGATGCTTGGCTAGCAACAATAAAAGAGTTTGCCTTAATTTGTTATAAGAACTGGCTGGATACTATGTGAGACAGGATGCTGGACTAGATGAACAACTAGGTCTGATCCAGCAGGGCTCTTCTAATATGATGTTATTCACATTGTCAAATTTTGTAATCCTGGTCCTATCGTATTGTCCTATTAGTTGTACTGTTTATATCCTGCAATTTGCCTTGAGTTTCGGTGAGAAAGATGGACTATAAATAAAATGAAAAAAAAAATCAAAAATTGTGACATCCTGGAATTCTGCCTGGAGGAAGGAAAGGAAGCAGGCGGCAGAGTAGCTGGGGTCTTTTATGTTTAGTAAACCAACTAGAATGTGCAACAAATTACAATTTATTTGTTTTATTTTTTTGAAGGCATAATGTAACAGTTTATGGTTAACAAAAGCACATGAGCTATGAGAATGATAAACTCAGATTTGTATGTTAGTGTGCTGTAGGACAAATACTGTTGATCTAGAAATCAACAGAATTTTCAGGTGAACCCTTACAGACACTCATTTAAGAACATTTTTTTTAAAAAAAATCAAATTATTTGGATTAAATGCAAACAAACCATAGGCTGGCTGTTGCCTCTGAATAATCTATCTACGAAAACCATCCTCTTCTACCAGCCTGACTTGAAGTGACATCAGTTGTTTTAGATGGAAGCCAAGGACTGGAGAACTAAATAGGAACTGAAGCCAAGGGAGCTGTGAGGGCTTCTCTCACTAGATGGTTAGCATTGTTATGGGGGGGAAACCAGAAATCCATTGCTAAGAGGTTCTAATATTCCTTGTGGTTGCTATATGTGTGTGCACCACTTAATGAACAACACAGGAGCCATATGTTGATTTATACAAGTATGTCCTGAAATTTGCTTGAATGCAATAGAAAAGGAAGTAAAATATCAATGGAATACCTTCTGCATTTCAGATATTTAAAAACCTGTGAATGAGGAGATATATATGTTCAGAAAGCATTTCCTCCTTGTGGTCATTTTAAAAGAGCCCTGTTTAACATAAACAGATTTGATGATTTAATAAAATCTGACTTGGGTTTTAACAGCTGCGCTATTCCCATAGTGATCTTGTTTCATGTGGTGAGAATATTAAATTACTTTTGTACTGAAAAGGTTGCTTTATGGGTCTTGCACTGGAAATCTAACATTTACATGCCCAGCTCCATTTCAGTGTTAGAATACGTTGCCTCGTCATATCTAGAAATCTAATCCCAATGGCAAATCCAATTACATGTTTACCTTGATTGGGTTTTCTTTTTTAGTACATTAAGTAATAATTTCATTCCCCACACTCTAACCTAAATATCTGTGTCTGAATGTTTTTTAAAAATCTTGATATTGTAATTATCAAATACCTCACTTCCATTTTTAAAATATAGCAATATAATATAAGTGGTGCAGGAAAACATGCATACACATCTAAATATTTAGTTAATTACATGCTTCTTCTGAATTATTCTTATTTCTGATTTTGTGTGTGTCAGAGAAAAACTCTGTTCTACTCAAAAAGAGATCCAGACATTACAAATCAGTCTTCAGGTAGAACTATTCCATACCAGCTGCATGCCTTATAGATTTTAAGCTTCTTGAGGGAGCTATTGAGAAATTCGGGGGTGGCTACTATAAGAAATCAACTTTTGGCTTAAATATACCTTCCATAACCTCCATCCTTATTAGCTATACACAGGTTGTGTCTGGAACAGTAAGTAACTGCTTTCTAGGCAGCCCTATATATATGTACTCCAGCCCTATATATATCTACTCACTGACAGTCAGTGAGTAGATATATATATATAGTTAGGATACTGTTTGGCTATCAAAAGGTTTAAATGATAACTTTAAAAGATACCCTCCAAAAATGTTGAGGAGATTAATACTAGTCAGTATGAAAGAGGCTAACACCAAAAGCGAAAAAACTGTTTGACATAATGAACACATGAACAATGTTCCCTCTAAGCTGCAGAGTCCTATGAGCAAAAATTCTACTTTGTGAGCTACTGGCATTCAAGTTGTAAGAGCTACTGCAGAAATTAGCATGTTCTGGGGTCATCCTTCCTGAGCTAAGACAAAAATGTATGAGCTGGAGGCTAAAAATCTGTGAGCTAGCTCACACTAACTCAGCTTAGAGGGAACACTGCACATGAACATGCCTTACTGGTCCATCAAGATCAGTATTGTCTGCTCAGACCGACAGCAGCTCTGCAGGTTACTAGGCAGAGGTTTTTCACACCACCTACTATGTGATCCTTTCAACCAGAGAAGCTGGGGACCACACTTTGGACTTCTGCATGCAAAACAGATGCTCTACAACTGAGCCATGGCCCCTCCCAAAATATGGGGCAGTGCCTTCCTTGGAAACTTATCGAGAGAAAAGGAACAGAGGAAAAGTTGCCTGAACCACAAATTGTCTGCCATTTCTAATTTTCCCCTACAATGCACAGCCACAACGGACTGTTGGATGCTATTGAAGAAACACTGACAGTTTTCATGGGAAAAGCATAACTTGGTCAGCACCATAAGCAAACATTATGCCTCCAAATCCTCTACAGCGCACAGTTCTTTTGCAAATAAGTCACTGTGGAGAGAAAATTCCCTGGGGGCATAAATTTTGAAAGCCACTGCTTTAGGTCTTAGGCTGTACAAAACATCACAGAAAATTCATTCTAAATATACATATTTATTCTGTTTATTTAAAATATTTATTTGCCACTCTGCCACTAAAATAAGTTCCCCAAGGTGACAAATATCAGATATAACATTTAAATATTAAAGTAAAATTTAAAATGTATATAAAATGTTTAACAATACAGTCAAGACATAAAAACACACAAAAGACACAGACATACAATCAGATAGGAGAACCAGCAAGCGTTTACTGGGGGCACACCAAATCAAACAAAAGTCCTCATCTGCTGGCTGAAGACGACAGAGGGAGACGGATGAATCTCCTTGGAGAGGCTGTTCCAAAGTTTCAGCCTCATGACTGAGAAGGCCCTTTCTTAGGCTGCCATCAGTTTAGCCTTAGACCACAGGGGTACCCAAACTCCAAAGCTGACTAGGGGGACAGGCACATTCATTTGCCAACTGCATAGAAATTAATTTAAATCTCTCTGTTACAGAGAGCTTCTATCAATGTCTCTGGGCAGAGATCTGCTTTCAAAGTGGGCTTCCTTCTTTTCCTCCTTTTCACCAGAGCCCCTAGGGTTCCCTGAAAAGCTGCTCTTGAGAACTGACACTCTGTGGAATAGCATGTGATGCATAGGGGGCATTAAAACTGAGCAGAAATTGGAGGCCTTTCCCATCATAGCACATTTAATGTAGTCCACATACTACATTGCTATGTCTGTGAATCCAATATCAAGACAGGTTAGATGAATCAATAAAAGGAAAAAGCTAAAGCTGCTGCAACAAATAATGGCTTCATTTAAGAGCTCCTAGTGTTCATGAAAATAGACGAGACTTGATTGAGCAAGGTGGGGAGAGGTACTTTCTGGCTCACTGCTTATATTCTTAGCATTACAGTGCAAAGAATTTAAACATATGTCAAGCTATCATCCTACAGCCCCATCTCAAGCCCCAGTGTTTTTAGCACTTAACACCTAACAAGATACAAAAAAGTCACTTAGGAGGTTCATGGGTACAAATAAGTGGGTACAAATATTGCTTCATTACTTGAACTTTACATGTCTTAACTAAAGAAAAGTTTAAGTCCAGTGGCACCTTTAAGACCAACAAAAAATTCTGCTTGTGTGTGCATGCTCATAGAAACTTAAACCCAGAATTAACCATTGGCAGTCTTAAAGGTTTAACTGTGCTCAGATTTTGCTCTTTTGTTTCAGACAAACACGGATACGCACCTGACTTTAACTAAAGACTGTTTCTCTTCCCAACACAACACACTTTGTTACATGCCTTGTAAGTTCTCAAATAAAATGTGAAGATTCTTGCAGTCCTAATGAAAAGTACCAGTTACACCAACAAAACTGGCATTTTATTACAGCAGGAAATTTTCTAGAAGGATTCTCGTTCTCATAAGGGCCTCCTCATTCTTTGTTCTTGTCCTCACTTCCAGTGATCTTGGAATCTCTTTAATATATATTTATAGTACAAACCTATACCAAATTACTCTAGCCTAATTCAGCAGGCTTAGACTGAGGAAATTTTTCATAGGACTGCATTGTCAGTGCAGCTCTGTTAGAGTATGAAGGATATATATTGTACAGAAAGTGAACAGAAAATGCCTGCAATGAATCCCTGACACTACTGAATTAATAGCACTTACACACAAGCCAAATTATGAGTCAGGACCACTTGGCATTCACAGCAAGAGCTCTCAGTCAAAATGATTGCTTGAACATGGACCGATACAACTGAGGAAAAACTGAAGAACCCAAGAACTCAAGACATATATAAGCTGTGAAACTGTGTGTGTGGTATAGAGCCTGTGTATGTGTACGTGTGTGAATGAAGTTTAAGCCACTAAATACAGTACTTGCCAATAAGTTTTTCAGATAAAAGAAATCCCAGCATTGTAACCTATGTTATCTGTGAAAAAGCTTTTATTAGACAGAGCAAGAGTGAAGGTAGCTGTATTTTGTGCTAAACAAATTTCTGGTGAGAACACAAATCATTCCCTGACAATAATTTTTCAAACGTGCATCAATTCAGACAATAATACAGGTTGGAAAGTTGCTTTTTTTTTTTTTTAAGTTATTTTTGTAGTTTAGTTTTTTGCTAAGGTCTGATAAGAAGCAAGGGACAAGAGAAAGAATAGGCTTGCGGAGATGAGGGAGTGATCGATCAAAAGAATGAAGAATGGTAGTTGTAAGGAAGGACTAGGAAGAACATCAAAACTATTCCCCAAGCAGTAAAGTAAATGTTTAAGTGCTCCTTTACTTTTAGAAATTAAATGTGTGGTGCCCAGTCTAGAGATATGGCCACTAAATTCACCGGATGTCAATCCTACTGATTAATTGGTGTAACAGGGCTATAAAAGATGGACAGCTGTAACAGGGACGGGGAAGTTAAAACAGCAAAGAAGAAGGAGCTTGAGAGGGATTAGTACAAGGAGCCAGGAAGAATAGAAGGCAAAGTCAAGGCTGTGGGATGCCAGCTGTCTCAGATTGATAACTTAGACAAGAAGAGATCAGGAAAAACTAGAAGACAGCTTCTCTCCAAATTCCATTTAAACTGAGACTGCTTCTCAAAGACATTCAAAACTTCAAGCCTTATTTTCTCAGACCTTACCTGAAAATTAACTCCCTAATAGGGCCCCAAGTCATTATACCAGAAGAGATGAACAAGGTTCTGTCACATCATATCTGGTGATAGCCCAGATTGGCCCCACATTCCAAACAGGATGCAAATGTCTAAATCTGCAAAAGGTCACACATTCAGAGATTCTTTTACCAAGAGTTAACTGACGTTTCCTAAGAATGTAGTAGAAATTTTGCTATTATGGTAAAAGCTCAATGAATTTTTTAAAAATTGTAGCTGCCCTGATATAACACAAAATGAAGGCAATCAGCAGGAAGATACCATTCTTAACCATAGTTTGGACACTTTGACTCTGTCACACAAGTAATGAACAAATTCTTCTGTTCCAATATTATTATTATTCCTCATGCCTCTCCAACATCAGAAACTCAAGCTCATGCCTTGACCTGGATAGCCCAGGCAAGTCTGATCTCATTAGCTCTCCGATGCTAAGCAGGGCTGACTCTGGCAAGTACTTGTATGGGAGACCTCCAAGGAATACCAGAGCCAGGAAGCAGGGGCAGGCTTTATTCAACTATCTCTCTGAATATCCTCCAGACACTCAGAAGGGGTCAGTCACCAGAGGTTACCATGACTTCCAGGTGTGCACACACACATGCACATAAAAATACAAAAATACCAAAAAAGAGATAAAATAAACTCAAGTTCATGTAGAAGCAATGAAGATCCTGTGAATTCATGGGGAGGTATTTATGAGTTTCTTGCATTGTGCAGGGGGTTGGACTAGATGACCCCGGAGGTCCCTTCCAACTCTATGATTCTATCATTCTATGTGAGAGGAACCCTCAGCACAGCTCAGGATGCAGTGGAAGGAAGACCACCTGTCCCTGCTGAGCAACTGCTTATACCTCTAAAACGCAACTAGCTCTCTATTCTGGGAATGTCAGGCAAACAATATACTTAATATTCTTAACATTAAGTGCTGGAGACCCAAAAAAGAAAACTAACTCAAATATATTACTGAACATTGTGTTCTGTGTACTGTACATAATCATCTTGTACTTTGTTATCTTGCCAACTGATATTCTCTCAAAAGCAATCTTAAGACAACTGACTTGGCAGCCAATGTTTAAAGGAAGTGAGTATGTATATTAAAAAATTATTGTAATAAACCAAGCTTCAAACACTATAACTGTATGCAAAACAATACGTACGGAAGAAACGTTCTGATTCTATGTAGCCAAAGTTACCTTAAATCAAACTTACTTTTGGAGAACATGCAGTACACTTGTCAAAAGCCAGACTGACAGGAAGGACATTATCAAATCTTGACAAAAAACCTCGAATCTGGGGGGGAAAAACAGATGAACACCACCATCACATGATAATAATAGTGTGATCAGAGTTATATAAGCACCCTTTTTAAGAAAAGAAAACCCAGCTAACATGTATGGTTCTGAACAAGAAAGAGTCTTTCTGCTAAATGATTTGGCATGTTATATGTTTTTGTTATGCAGGTGGTACTATCAACAGACACCCTGCTCCACCTTGAGTTTAAACTCCCTCACTACATCAACTGACAACTCATTGAAGGGGGAAAAAACATGAGGACAAACAGAATGGCAGGAAAAACACTATTAAATGTACTGCCTGGGGTTTTACCATACACCAGTTGTCAAGATGAAAGGATACATAGTGCTTATTTTCCAGCTAAAGCTAAATTTCTGTCTATTACAGAAGTGTTTGAGACTAGAATATGTCCAACCATCAGCTTTAATAAGCACTTTGGGAGAGGCAAAATAGATAATATGATACTACAGATCCACAAAAAGAATCACCTTCCTTGGTTTGTCTTTTATTCCCAGTGTTCAAAATAGTAATGTCATTCTAAAGCAAACACGTCAAGGAATAATTAACCAAACTGAACTTTAAAATTTTTACAGTAAGTTCTAGACAAGAAGCCTAGTACCAAATCAAGCCCATTTAGGAAATATCCTTATCAATTAAGTTACTGACACAGTAATAGAGAACCTAATGTTAACCATTAACCACCACCCCAAGTTTATCATTATTATACATTCCACAATACATTTATAATTATAACGTGAAGAAAAAGCACAAGAATCACAGCAGAAACTAAACACAGCAGAAATATCCCCCTTTGGTTGTGGGTTCCCAGGTTAGAGTACTCACTGGGCACCAATTCTCAGGTGCATTCAGCAGAAACAAGCTGGCTCAAAGCATCAACCCTTTATTTACAAGGAGTTTCAACTGGCCATAAAAACTTCAAAAAGTGAAACTGCCTTAGCTCCACTACATTGAAATATACTGAGGCACAAAGTTGAAAGGAAAACATAGAATGGGTTTTTCATTAAGGTCTCTGGGTACAAAGACCTTAATGGAAAATCCATCCCATGTTTTCCTTGCAGTTTTTACAAGTCCTGAAACCAGCAAAGACAAGGCAGAAGGAGCTGGGAATATCATCGGCAGCCTCAGAGCTTCAATAGGTGAAGACAAGAGGGGGAGAAACTGCTTTGAGCCTGACTGAAGCCCTGGGCAGGTCAAGTGTGTCCTGCAAGCTTGGAGTTTGACAGCTCTGATCTATAGGAAAGCCCTACAGCAAGCATAATAATGTTGATCTCTTAGCCATATCTAAGAGATCAGGGGAATACTGAAGACTTGTACATTCCTTTCACATTTGCTCTTTCCAGTATTTACTGTGGGCTAACCATGGTTCAGAATACACTAAGGCTTACAAATCTATTCAAACACTGGTCAGAAGTTAAACTTTAACAACACTAATCATCATTGCTGTTGATGTAACTATGGTTTGCCAAAAACCTAATTAAATGTTTTGCTGTGCACAAAAAGAATAGGGATTGCAAAAACACATCTGAAGTTTCTTCAGTGTTCATGTAGCAGAAAACCATGAGTAACTATGCACAGAAGGAAACAGCCATGGCATCCTTTTCCTGCTCCTTTCTACAGACAAAAGAAAGCCTTCTATCAGAACACATCTGTTCAATCAAACTAAGATTCCCTGAGCTGGTTAAAAGGTTCCACCCTCACAAAAACCATTTAGACATAGATCCAAGTGGGCAGCCATGCTGGTCTGAAGCAATAGAACAAAGTGTCAAGCATGGCTAATTCTGATCAATAACTGATGGGTTTATGGTCTGACAACAGCAGGCCTGGTAAGATTCCAGAGAACCAAATGCTACTAGTTTTTCCTTCCTTCCTTCTTTCCTTCTTTCTTTCTTTCTTTCTTTCTTTCCTGGCTCCCCTTTGCTTTATGACTGTTAATTAGAGGGAACAAAGCAATCAGCACTTTCCCATGACTCCTTCTAAGGGAGGATGGGCCATTTGGGCAATGCAAGGCCGAATGCCTGATAACGCCCTGGGAATGTATGTAGTTTTGATATTCTATGTGTGAACGCTCCCCTGCTTCCCCTCCCCGTAGGAATCCCTTTGAAGTGTATCTTAAAAGTTGTGTATCAATCTATTGGTTTCATTCTTCTCAAGCAACGGCTTGAGCCAAAGTATCGGTCTGTCAATCAACGTAGTCTTTGTATTAATACTGACTCGTCATTGAACCCACATGCTTGACATTTTGAGAAGAATCCTTTTTGAAGCTTAACCGCCCTGGCTACTTTGTAACCGAATGGCTGAAAAGATTCCAGGAGGCGGTGAGCTTCCCGATCCTGAAGATGGGGCACCTGTACCGTGGCATGTGCTGGACGCCCGGAAAGGAACAGGTTCGCCTCTCCAGATCCAACAGCTCCTGGTCACCCCTTGGCAGTGGCAGCCGCAGACCTCCACCACCATGATGGACGAGGCACCAGTGCGGAGAGAGGCCATCCTAACCCGACACATGCGCCGGGTGAAAATGGCCAATGAAGAGAGCGGTAACCCGGGACCGATAGAACTGGAGGAGATCGATACCATAGTGGTCATTCCCCTGCCAGACAGCGATCCCGATCCAGGGGAGAGGGATCCAGAGGCCCCAGCCCCGAAGAAGGAGGAAGACGAGGTGGCCCGTGAGTTCCATGCGATGGTCCACAAAGAGGTGGAGACCGTGGCCAAGGGACTACGGGATGAGATGCAGGCGATGACCACACAGATGGCGGGGAAGATCACCAGGGAGATCACCTGATCCCTGGGACTACCCAGACCCCGGAGGGTTCAGCCTCCCCCTCCGGCTAGGCAGCCGGCTGCCCCGTTGGCACCGGCTGCTTCGCCACATGCGGGGCCAGCACTGAGACCAGCAGCACCCCCAGCGTCCAGGGAAGGGGGCCGTGGGCGGGAGCTGGATGCTACGTTTGATGGGGACCCAGAGGAAGTGGAATACTTCACGATCCAGGCTAACAGCTACATGCATTACTGGGGGAACACGTTCCCTGATGAATTTAGTTGAGTGGACTACTTGGGATCGAAGCTGGAAGGGTGGGGAAATGAAAGAATGGCTTTGGAAACCGAAAAGGAAGGTGACAACCGACCAGGGGAGATACAGAAAAAAGATGATGGGTTGTGGTACAGGGGGGAGAAGCTATACGTACCCAAAACCATGAGAGCGGAAGTCCTACAATTTTGCCACTCAAACAAACTGGCAGGGCACTTTGGGTATGTGAAGACGCTCCATCTAATCAGTAGGCAGTTCTGGTGGCCCTCCCTAAAGAAAGATGTGTCCGAGTTTGTGTCCTTCTGCCTCATCTGCATAATGGTGAAAATGAGGGGGGGAAGCCACCTGGACTGCTAAAGCCGCTGAAGACAGCTACTCGACCCTGGTCGGTAGTCTCAATGGATTTTATCGTGGAGCTACCGCTATCACATGGCAAGACAGTAATTCTGGTGGTAGTAGACACCTCCAAACAAGCCCATTTCATCCCTTGTGCACAATTACCATCGGCTAAAAAGCTAGCCTATCTATTTTTCAATCACATTGTTAAGCTCCACTCATTCCTGGACAAGGTAATTAGTAACAGGGGCCCACAATTCGTTGCCAACTTCTGGTGGGAGTTTTGTAAATTATTAGGAATGGAGCAAGGCTTGAGTTCCGCCAACCACCCTCAAACTGACGGGCAGACGGAACGCATGAACACTTTGATAGAACAATACCTGCGATGCTACGTAAATCATCAGCAGTCAAATTGGGTGGACCTACTCCCCTTCGCTGAATACGGTTACAATAACAGTGTGCACAGCTCTACCAAAACTTCTCCTTTTCAAACAGTAAACGGGTACGAAGGAAGACCTATCCCAGTGTTGCCAGGGGGAGAGCAAGTAAAGAAGCCCAGCTCATTTGAGCAATGGTGGGGAAAACTGAGTGAGGGTTGGAAGGGGATTCAAGAGAATCTGGAGTCCGCCAAAGAGGTGTATAAAAAACAGTATGACAAGTCCCATGTGCCCGCTTGGGACTTCAAGATGGGGGATTCGGTGTTCATGTCAACCAAGAACTTGCCCCTAAATCAGCCTTCCAAAAAATTGGCTTACCGGTATCTAGGCCCCTTTAAGATCAAAAGGGTGATTAACAAGGTAACTGTTGAACTGGAACTCCCTAAGATGTTTAGTAAAGTACACCCTGTCTTTCATTGCAGTCTGCTCCGAAGAGACCCCGGTGCTACTCTTTGGCACCCTCGACCAACAGCTCCGCATCCTATCCAGATTGGGGATCAGAGTCACCATGAAGTCCAGGAGATTCTGGACTCAAAAATGAAACAGGGGACATTATATTACTTGATCAAATAGAAACACTTTCCTCCTAGCGAAAATGAATGGGTGGCACAAAAGGATGTATTAGCCCCGGATTTGGTCAGTAAGTTTCACAGAAAATTCCCTCAAAGACCGAGGGGTTAAGTTTAGGGGGGCAGTATGTCAAGCATGGCTAATTCTGATCAATAACTGATGGGTTTATGGTCTGACAACAGCAGGCCTGGTAAGATTCCAGAGAACCAAATGTTGCTAGTTTGTTATTCTTTCTTTCTTTCCTGGCTCCCCTTTGCTTTATGACTGTTAATTAGAGGGAACAAAGCAATCAGTACCTTCCCATGACTCCTTCTAAGGGAGGACGGGCCATCTGGGCAATGCAAGGCCGAATGCCTGATAACGCCCTGGGAATGCATGTAGTTTTTATATTCTATGTGTGAACACTCCCCTGCTTCCCCTCCCCGTAGGAATCCCTATCTTAATAGTTGTGTATCAATCTATTGGTTTCATTCTTCTCAAGCAACGGCTTGAGCCAAAGTATCGGTCTGTCAATAAATATAGTCTTTGTATTAATTCTGACTCGTCATTGAACCCGCATGCTTGACACAAAGCAGTGGACAAGTGCACCTTTAAGACCAACTTGTCTACTGCTTTGTTCTACAAAAACCATTGTATCTGACCCACAGAAAGAAAATAAGCTACTTTTTACCACATTTTAATATTAGCTCTATAGTACTGTGTAGTTTGTAGACATGTTGAGCAGTAAATGTGATAAAATAATGATCCACAGCAAGAGAGCCATAAAGGACAATAAAAGGTGAGGAGGGAAAGGGAGTTAATTATATTATGGTAAACCCATCAATGCCTTTCTAATTCAGACAAGCAATAAAAACTAAATGTTCTGTACTGAAAAAAGCTCTTCCTCTAATTCTAAACTGTACACCACTTCCTCTAATTTTATACTAAACACAAAAAGAACCTAGATCCTATTATACCTCCTTAGCCAGGAGAAAGCCATTTGTTGCTACTTGAGAAAAAGCAGAGAAGAAAATACTGACCCACCTATAGGATGACATTTTGTAACACAGCTAAATATTAGTGTGTGATTAATTTTCTGGTAACCCAGGCCAATGCAACTGTTGATCACTTTGTGCTATCTAGTTTTCATAACAGGGAAAACACCTTAGCTAAGCACAATCCACTTCTTTGTGTAAAAGAGCAAAAAGGTTGCAATATTATTAATTTGTAAAAACCAGCAGGTAAATGGCAAGGCTTATTAAGTAGAAACATCAAAGTACAGCTATGAAGCCCTACATAAAATTCATTAAAAAGGGAGTATAGCATAACTGTACATTACGTTTTCACAAATGACCAAACACTTGATAACTTAGGAAGTGAACTTACCTACCAAATAAGATATTATTTCATCCCTGAAAGGGGAACCTCATTTTAACCCTATTTCTCTATAACTGAGCAGAGTTGTGCAATACTGCATTCGAACAAGACCGTAGATTAATACCTCACCCTTCTCACGGAATCAGAGTCTCAGAGTGTCTTACAATCTCCTTTATTGTCTTTCCCCATAGCAGACACCCTGTGAAGTAGGTGGGGCTGAGAGAGCTCCCCCAGAAGCTGCCCTTTCAAGGACAACTCTTGCAAGAGCTATGGTTGACCCAAGGCCATTTCAGCAGCTTCAAGTGGAGGACTGGGGAATCAAACCCCAGAGTCCATACACTTAACCACTACACCAAGCTGTGCTTACTTTTGGAATGAATCAGTTGTTATAAAGGTGCCTGTGGCCTCAAACCAGAAGATGGCCCTTTGAATGAGGTAAAACTCTCCTAGGCCTTCCTTTATTGCTGTTAACCATCCCAGTTTTGTGTCTGCCCAGTGCTGCCCGCCACATTTGCATTGGCTGTCCGTAATCCCATCCCACAAACATAATCAAGGAACAGCTAAGCTATACTTCTAGTTAAACTGAATGATGAAATACCAAGCAAATTGATTCATAACAATGGATTTTCCCATAAATGTGTTATAGAACAAAAAAAGGGCCAAGTTCAGGTTTTGGATAATTTGTTTGGAGAAGTCTCAAGTCTAATTCTATATTCTGAAACAAAGATCTGCCATGCTGGGGAGCCTGTCAAATTACATGCAAGAGGTAAACAAATGGAAGTGTTTTGCCAATTCATTTTAAGAGCACAGTAAGTAAGTACAAACAAATCTGAATATTACAACAAATTTGTCTATGAAAATGATAAACATGGCTAGTCATCCTATATAATTTCCCTGCCATTTCTCTCCTCTTTTTTCATGGAAAACATTATTCTAAATTTGGATTAAATTACATGTAGAATTTCAGTTTCAGCAAATTCAGACTCAGATTTGCCCAAGAGCCTGCACTCACACATCACACTAAATTGGGGGTTGACTAAAAGCTTTCCGAACTAGGAAATGGAATTGTACTATGCATAGTGGAAAGCAAGGGTGGAGGGGAGGCACTGATGCAGCTTGAAAGCACAGCAAACAAGTGATAGTCCTGCTCATCATCAAGGGTTTGTCATTACATATGTTTGCAGCCTAAAATTTATGAGCAAGCCTTAGGCTCATGCATGTCCTCCTCCCTCGCTCCTCTCTTTGCGTACTGGTTGGTTACACGCAAACTAATTCACAAATTTGTCCAAACCTCCTCAAAACCACTTACAAACCTCTCACACTTCCTAAATATTGGCATATCATAGTTTTACCCAGATCAGCAAACCACAGATTGCAGTACTACAAAACCATTATTTGATTGTAGTTTGCAATTCTGGTTTGCAGAAAAACTGCAATCCATGGTTTGCCAATCTGGGCAAAGAGGCAAACTATGACTTGCTGATAACGAAAAAGTGAAATAGCACACAGATCTGAGTTTCTCTCACATCTGAACCTATGTGACATCCAGGTCTCTTGTCACTTGAATCAAGTTAGAGTAATTCAGGTAACTCATGCCTGCATCACTATAGTGCAAAATAGGAGTGTCAAACTCATTTGTTATGAGGGCCAGATCTGACATAAATGGGACTTTGTGGGGCCGAGCCATGTGTGTCCTAAAATGTAATGCCAAATAGCGGAGATATTGACTTTATAAAGGACACAGATAAACACAATTAAAGATATTATTTTTAAACTTAAAATACACACAAAACTCTTGCAATATTTTGTTTAAAATGGAAAGGTGGGGGAATAGTGGGATTTTGCAATGCAATTTTAAAAATAAAACCAAGAAAAAGTACAAGGGTCACAGCAGAAAACTAAAAATATAAAATGCTCTCAGCCTAGGAAAACATGAAATGGCAAGGCATTGCAAGATTCCCCCTCCCCCTCCCCAGGTCTACTCAGATTCACAATGGCTCTCCCTCTTTGGCTGTGGGTTCCCAAGTTAGCTCTCATATCCACTGAGACGAGACAAAGCTGGTTCAAATCATCAACGCTTGATTTGAATGGACACAACTCCAGGAAGCTTCAGCTGGCCATAGGAATGCTGGGAAGTTAAATGGAGCTTCACCCCATTGAAACACATCAACAAAGTTGCAAGGAAAACATAGAGTATATTTTCCATTCAGGTCTGCTCTGCCCAGAGGCCTGAGTGACAAATTCATTCCACATTTTCTTTGCAGTTTTGCTTTCTGCTTTAGCTTCTGCAAAGAGAAGAAAGAAGGAGCTGGGAATGTCAGCAGCCTCGGCGCTTCAAAGGGTGAGGACAGAAAGGAGGAGGAGGGAGAAGAGAGCCCCACAGCCCTGATTGGCCTGTGGGACGTTTCTTTGACACCCCTGGTGTAAACCTATTGCTTCTTGCAATAGAATTGTAATTCATTTCCTCCTGAATTGAACAAAACAAAAATTAGCTACAAGGTATAAGAGATCTCTTTTAAAAAATACTGAAATGCATTCAATTTATTTACATTCACTTTAGTTCCTACACAACAGTATAGCAACATATATTTACTCATTCTTGGTTTACTAACCTGGTGAGGCACAAGTCCAAGAGAGGTGGGAGGTTCATTCATTCTGTCATCACTACTGCTAGCAACAGCATAGCCTCTTTTTAAAAAAGGATAAAGATTACTATTTTTCACAAAGAGTCTGAAGTCCCAATTAAAAAAAACCCTTAGAATGACCCTCTCATTGAACTGCAACTTATTACAGGCCTCCCTCCACCTCTTTGTAGAAAAGCAAATTGAAATACAATGGCATTGATGCTTCTCCAAATGCAAGGGAAAAACATCTCACCCTGCTTTTAACAACCCCATCCTGAAATGTCTTAGTGTAGTGACTATGCCAGCAGCAACTGTTTTTGGACTGACACAGTTGCCCCTCTCATAAACACAGTGAGCAGGACTGTGCCACCTGTGACTCTACAGTACACTGGTGTAGATGGAAAGGCAAAAGAAGCTTGCTGAGAAAAGAGAAGTTTATTTATTTACTTTATTTATACCCTGCCTTTTTCTCCAATGGGGAGCCCAAGCAGCTTACATCACTCTCCTCTCTATTTTATCTTCACAGTCACAGTGTGTGATTGGCCCAAGGTTACCCAGCAAGCTTTCATGTCAGAGTGAGGAACTGAACCTGCGTTTTCTAGATCCTAGTCCAACCACACACTATGCTGGCAGCTCAATTCATCTGATTTATGTTTAGTCCTGAGGCTACTGAATACACCTGTGAAGTGCTATACAGATGTATCCATTTTATTAGAGTTTGGCAGATTAGGCTTTGTTCCCACTCCTTGGTCATTACCAACCTCAACTGTCTTCAGCATGCACTGAGAGGAGACACTCCTATGGACTCACTAGCATGTCCTTGTGAGAGGGAAGGTCCCTAAATACTATTCTCACCCATGTCACTCCTGGCGTTTAATAAACCATGTAGTGGACTGCAGATGCACAGAGTACAGCTGTTGCTGGGACAACTAGTAGTGGATAGGGGAATTTATCTACCCTTGTCTGCAGAGTTCACTCCAAGGTTCCTGTCAGATGCACCAGTGTCCCTATCCAGCAAAGGGGCTGTCTTCCTTTTATCTCCTCTCTTGATGTATTCCACATACACACAGTGGCTGCCTGACATCTGGGGGACTCTGACCAGACTGGCTTGCATTGGTTGGCAGTCTCCATCTGTCTGTCACAGGGACATCAGCAGCATGCTGTTCCATAACTGGCAAATAGTGGAGGGGTTTCATTTGACTTTGGTGCAACCGGTACACTTCATGCACCTTGCCAAGGGGTATCTGTCACATTTTTCTTTGTAGAGTCAACTAATGCTCTCACACAAGTTGGGTGCACATGAAACAACTAGTATGGATTTTGATGTGTTTGACTATTAGTACAACAGTACTCTAATTTTTAACTTAATTCTTGATTTTAGAATATTTTAGCAGTACTACTTAACTTTTATATAATTTTTTACATTCAAAGTAATTCAAACACATCTTTTAAATACAGAATAGTCCTGAAAAGTGTGTCAGTTTTATGCATGTATTACAGATGGCAGACTGGGAAAGAAATAGCACTTTCTTAAAGAACTGTGGCAGCAGCAAAACTTTAATTGGGAACTTCCTGAAATCTCATTCTTATATCATATCACTGTTGTAATCATTGCTTCAGTATTTAAATATGAAAAAGGAATCTCTCTTGCCCTAAGATACCCAGAGCATATTGGCACAGCACATTTAGCAGTGTAATTAATGAAATTAAGAATTTCCAATATTGCTTTCAGGCAGTGTTGCATTTTTCAGACTATATGGTACCAAATCATTATTTGTCCTATCTATCGTTTTGTAACATGAGAATTGCTAGATTACCTTCTGTCCAGTTAGATACAGTTAAGTCAGTACCTCTTCATTTAAATCATTTTCTTCCCTTTCAGCATTCAGTTCAGCATTTTTTAGAAAATGTGTTCTGAGTAGGATGCATGCAAAGCTGAGTGTGGAGAATGATTTAATAAAAACTTCAAAAAATTACCCCTTTCCCACAATTGCAACTTACCCTTCTGGATGTTGTAGAATTGATACCATTAACTCCACCGCAAGGGCTCCTGCTATCATGGCTAGCCCTGGTCGACTGACTGTGCACTGCTGATCTAATGTCCGATCCCTGGTGGACTACAAAGAAATGCAGTTTTCAGTGTTATACCTTTAATCTGCCCCACTGCACAAATTGTTTAAAATTCTTTAAAAAATACACCAGGACAGCACTGATTCAACAGAAAGTTTCATAAGAACACTGTATTAAAAAAGGGTCTTAAACAACCCAGAGGGCATCAGTTAATATAAAGTCTACTTACATCTCCTGGTGCTACAACATCATTGCAAAAATAGCAACCAAGTTTATAGCCAGGAATATTTGAAAACAGTGATGATCCTAAAAGATCTGCTGATCCAGCAGGGTTATTGCAGGGAGAATCGCCCACTTCCTGATGCTTAGGTTTCTTCAGCCCATGTCTCATCACCACAAAGGTGTCAAATCCCAATGCAGCATTGATGACCAGCTTCATAAAAATATTCAAAAGAAAGCAAAATTGAAATTCAGTTCAAATGCAGACAAAAGTGAAACTATTTATAAGTATTAAATTAGGCCCAAAGATGCCAATGAAGAATGGCATTTCTGATGGTAGAAGGGACTTTTTTTGGTTAACTTCTTCATCCCACTGCAAACTGCATCTGTTATCCTTGGTTTCCTCCATGGCAGCAGAATGTTAGGGGGTTCAGCTGCTTGCAGCACATAACTGGAAGGAGGAAGTTCCCATTCTGCAAGCTTCACTCAATTTGCAGTGGTTTGGATTCAATCAATTTTTTTTTTTAAATCATTTTTGGCTCCAAGTTACATTAATGAATCTATCAGTGCTTCTGTTTAAATATGAATTTGTGGAAAGACCTTAAATATTCATCATATACAGCAAATATGAATGTTCAACCACATATTTCGCACTCTTTCCCAACTCTTTTGGTATTAACAAATCTTTGGGCAAAAAAAAATGGTTTCCTATAATTCTTTCATTCTTAGTGAACTGAATGGCTTATTCAATAGACTGCATAGAGACTCCCCCCCCACCCAAATTGCATGCAACAATGCATCAATTCCAACAATAACCACACAGTTCATTTTTCTGTCACCATTTAAAGAGCAGTTTGTGGACTGAAGTAGGAGAAACCATTCCAATGTAACAGGAGACTAGGAGCACAGCAGGTATATTTATATACTTTTGGATTCCATACAATGCCACTAGTGCTCAACAGGCTACAAAGACTCCCAGACTATACACAAAGTACTATTTTACACAATCTTATCTATTTTATACATTGTCAAAAAAGAATGAAGAGATATGCTCCTGGAGAATCGATTCAGATGTTGCATCCTCCCAACAGCCTCTCCTCCCCTCAGACATCATGAGTGAATTTGTTACTTCCTTTTTAATGCTAGCCATAAGTTGGCAATAAATCCCATAAGGCAAACTATAGCTTGTACAGGCCTTACAAATCAGACTGCAAGACTCAGTTTGCTTCCGTTTGCAATTCTTATTTGCAACGCAAGCACAAGCTATAGTTTGATTAATCTGATGTAATTGCAATCTGTGGTTTTGCAGCAAACTAATCAGACTATGGCACAGAAGCACATGGAGATGAATCACAAAAGCAAGCCCAGAAGTCCTTTGAACCGCATTCACACAGCACCAAACAAAAGTAGGGCACTGCACCTGAAGTAAACACAAGCAAAGCCAGAAATGCTTTTCAAAACAGCTTCTAAGCATCAGATACATTAATGCTGCTGAATTGACTGCAATCTCTTTCAAATAACACTAACACAACTGTGATGTACTAAGTTATACATTCACCAAAATGTTCATAGAATCATAGAGTTGTAAGGGACCTCCAGGGTCATCTAGTCCAACCCCCCATATATATCAGAACTATTTCAAGCAACCAGTAGCTTAAAAAATGCAATTGAAAAGTCTGTTCCATGGTTTTATCAACAACCATAAATGCTTTCAAACAGCCTAAGCAACAACATTCAGATTATTTCAAACAGCCTAAGCGAACTGTGGTGTGCTGCTTATGGTATGCCTCTGGGGTACTAGCAACATCTCTATGCAGTACCTTCCTCTTGCTAGCTGCAATGACAGCTGGAAGCCATCTGCTTTCACGAGTGTCCATTAATAAAAATATGATATCATGCATTTCAATGAGATTTTCCAGCTGTGCCACATCCCTGCGAGCCTGCTCCATGGTGACTTCAGAAAAATTCACTGGGTGACCCGGCATTGGGATGCTCATGTTGAAACCTTCAGCATTCTAAAAGGGAAGCATATAGAAAAAGGGTACTTAAACACAATTGCACAGAGGACTACCTTTACCTTTTAATGCTTCCACATAATATGTTATTTAAGACATATGACTTTTCAAGACAGTAGCAAAAAAAAAGATGGGATGGATGCAAGGGCTCTTTGTTTATTAGAAAGGAATACTGGTATACAATCCTATCTATGATTTATGAAAATCCACATGCCAAACTAAGTAATTAAACACTATCCTAAACTGTGTCCAGTTGGAAATATTTAGAAAGTGCATTATTTTATTTAGTAGAAATGATAAGGTGATCATGCCGGTTCCAGTGACTCTATGTTCCATATGCAATCAAGTACTTAAAGAATGGCAAAACCACTTAAACAAGCAAGCAGACAAAGTATCAAACAGAACAGGTGTCAGCCCATCGGAAGAGCAAACAGGCAAGTAATGTATAAGGCTCACAAAAATAAAGCACATTTAAAGAGACCGTTTCATAAATATCCTTGCTACTGGACAGCTGCATTAGAAAACAGCAATATGTACAGGTGGCCGAGCCCTCACATATGAACTATATATGCTAGCAAAGAACACCAAAAGCCTTCCCAGACACTACCGTTTTTCCTGACAGATGGGGCAGCTGTCACTAATCTGCCCAGACAATGCTGACCCACTAATCACTACTGTTTTCAGGGTATCATTGTTTCAGAGCAGTCAATATGTGAACCAGCTGCTAGGAAACTGAGATCCTTGCACAAACAAGCATAACTGCTGAGACACTGGATTGAGCCAAGGTGGAAATTACAGTACTTTTTAAAAAAATGTATTTTATTAATATTACTTTTAAGCCTGTTTTTTGTCCAATATAGTTGGGACCAAGGACAACCACATAAATATACAAATAGGTTAAAAAGATACAGTGATATGACATCATTGAATTAAAAACACACAGTCAGATAATTACTGCCTTTATAATAATGTAGAGAAACAGTTAACATGCCCATGGTCCACCTATCATCCTTAATGGGTCTCAAAAGCCCTCCAGTTTCACAGCCTGTCTGGGAGGTCTGCAAGGTGGAACACCTCTTATCAGTTTGGTGTAATGGCTAAGTGTGCACACTCTTATCTGGGAGAACCGGGTTTGATTCCCCACTCCTCCACTTGCACCTGCTGGAATGGCCTTGGGTTAGCCATAGCTATCGCAGGAGTTGTCCTTGAAAGGGCAGTTGCTGTGAGAGCCCTCTCAGCCCCACCCACCTCACAGGGTGTATGTTGTAGGGGAGAAGATATAGGAGACTGTAAGCTGCTCTGAATCTCTGATTCAGAGAGAAGGGCAGGATATAAATCAGCAGTCTTCTTCTTCTTCTTCCAGGAAGCTGTTCTAAAGAAAGGAGGCAGTGACTGAAAACACCCACATCCAGACAATACAATCTACTTGTTTATTTCATTCGATTTATATCCTGCCCTACCCCACCGAAGCGGGCTCAGGGCGGTGGAAAAGACGACATTGCTATTTCAAGCAGAGATGCTGGAAGGGTATATACAAGGAGAGGCGGTCCTTCAGTCATGCAGGTCACAGGTCATAAAAGGGCTTAATGGTAAGCACCAGCACCTTGAATTGGCCCAGGAAAAAAAAGGAAGATATCACACTCTCAGTAGCTCATCCCAGATAACAAATGGACTGCTGAACTTTGCACGAGCTGAAGTTTTCAAACAATCTTCAAGGGTAGCCCAATACAGAGAACATTGCAATAATAGAGCCTGGAGGTTACTGCAACATGGATCAACAGGTCAGCGGTTGACCAAAAAAACCCCCAGTCCACCTTATACCACATGCAGCCAAAAGCAAACATTCTTCTGTGCCATTCTTGACCTGCTTCTTCCACAGGAGAGATGGATCCAGAAGGCCTCCTAAGCACTTCATAGAGTTCTTCTAAGAATGCTGAACTCCATCAACAGGACGAAGAACCATCCCCATCTACAACAGCAGCCTTTCTGATCAACATAACCTCCATCTTGTGTGGATTAGGGAAGAGACAACAGCATTTGAGTCCATATTTAATGTAATGTGTAATTGGATATTGTCATATTGACCCCATGTATGTATATCATGTATATCATATACATATCAACTATGTATATCATTAAGGAGTCTCTTTTTTGTTGTTGTTCAGTCGCACAGTCGAGTCCGACTCTTCGCGACCCCATGGACAAAGTCACACCAGACCCTCCTGTCTTCTACAGGAGGAGGAATCTGTAAGGAGTCTCTTACAGATATTAATTAATGTAAGTGAAAATAATGCCTACAATGGAACTGGAGTTCCAGGAAAGAACCAGATTTTTTTTTTAAGCTTAAGCAAACTTACCGTTTCAGATATACAAAATAGTCTAATTTGTCATTCAAAAATGACTGCATTTTTAAAACCACCATGTCCCACATAAAAACATCACTATGATCCGCCCTGAGCCAGTTTATGGGAAAGGGTGGAATATAAGCCTACTAAATAAATAAATATTTGTATGGAAAGGCTAGTATTGTAAAACTACAACATAAAAAGCCAGTAGGGTGTAGTGGTTAGAGCACTGGACTATGATCTGGGAAACTCAAGAATGGATCCCCACTCTGCCATGGAAGCTCCATTGGTGCCCTTGGGCCAGTCAAACACCCTCAGCTTAACCTACCTCACAGGTAAGTACCAAATGCACAGTGTAATTGAATGTATTGGTCAGCAGATGACACAACGTATTTTCCACTGAAAATTCAGTTTGTGTTAATATGGAATTATCCATGACACTTGAGGATCTTACCAGTTGCAAGCAAATGCATTTGACATTAAAAATAGTACACTTTTGATTTTGAGCTAAGGTTAATTCACATCTTCTTTTGCATTTGCAAATGAGACTTTTTAAAAATGCGAGTCAGCAATGGCACCTTAGTAATACAATGAAACCCTTGCAAATGGACCAGTCACAAGCATTCGCAATCAGTACTATCAGGACAACAATTAGATCATTTGAGTTTCTTTGACAAAACTTGAGTATTTTGAGTTTTTCAAGTTGAATTTTTCCAGAGTTTCTTTTTCTCAGAGCAAGTGATATAAAAAGTGTTAAATTTTTATTTCACAGCCAGAAACAGCTTTTAATACTAATGAGCAATGCTCCTCAGTAACCCTATTTTTCTTATTCATATGAGGAATTAGCAATCAGCAAGTGGCTTTTGAGTGGCAGATAACCATTTAAGACTCAATGCCTAATCAAACATACTATCCCAGATAGCAGCAAGCTAAAACCAGGAATGGTAAATGATTTAGGTTCACAAATTGAACTACAGCTTCTTTAAATGCTAGGACTCAGCACAGAAAAATAGGAAGCAGTACTGTGAGCATATGAAAAATGTATTTCTGATTAATCCCAGTTCACTGAAGGAAAGGCTCTTGAGGCTATGATTTTGGACTGCCTAAGCTCTTACACCACTTAATTATGCAATACTTGGATAGTTGGTGATGGGAGAAATTACAATGCACTGGTGAGAAAATGATCTCTCCAACCACTACCGCATTCAGGTATCCAATCTCTCCTTCTAAGATTGGTCCTCGATCTTACAAAAAAGAGCCTGCACTCCTGGTTTTAACTTCCTTTCATCAAGACTCCGTGTACTAACTGAAGAGGCAACCAGCATGTAAATTGTTCACAGGACTACCAGGCCACAGCTGGCAACTGGGGGGCATGGGACAGCAACATCACACCAGCACATAGACACTAGTTCCAGTGAAGACTGGAAGTGACATCATGGGATGTTCCAGAATTTGCAAAAACTTCATGGTAAAATCTTAAGAGTTATTTTGCAAATCCTAAGGAATCCCATAACATCACTTCTGGTTTTTACTTAAAGGGTGGGCACAGGCACACTGACATCATTCTCCCCCATTTCCTCCCACTGGAGCTTTAAGTGCTATTGGGTAACCAACTGAGCTTCTTAAACTCTTAAGTAGTTTGAAGATTAAATAAGGTTAAAATATTTTACTTACCACTCCTGGGAATATTTTTTGAAGCCTGTCTGCTGCTGCAAGTGCCTTGGACTTCCCACCCCCAAGACAGTCTTCAAACTCATAAAGGGGCTGCCGTACAGGGTTTGAATAAGAGATCTTTGCATTATCCACAAATGTGATCTTCCTGACTCCCCATCCCTGAGTGAAAAAATCAAAGCAGCATGTGAGCTCTTGCATTCATTCTATCCCTTATACTAATGCTCAGAACAAGAGATCAGAGAAGGTACATATTTCACATTGACAAGAAAGAAAGATACATTGACATGCTGCCCCGTCATCTGATAAAATCAATTCAGTATCATTCTACATGTTCATTGCTGGACTCCATGCTGCTCTGGTAATCTTTGAGGGAGTCATGTGGGTGTGATGGGTCAGACAGGTTCACTAGCTTGGTCTGTTGACACATGGGTCCATAATACTCACATTGCCCTTCTGACTTCATTCCACCCTTCAAATGTCACAAGTGCAGCATGGGACACATTCTTGGGTAAGAAATAACCACATCACTTCTGAACGAGGCCACTGAACAGAGGTACACTAAAAGAGGTCAGGATCATTCCTTATAATCGTGGAAGTCCACTTAATGCTATAAGAAAGGAAAGGTCCCCTGTACAAGCACCAGTCATTTCTGACTCTGGGGTGACGTTGCTTTAACAACGTTTTCATGGCAGATTTTTTACGAGGTGGTTTGCCATTGCCTTCCCCAGTCATCTACTCTTTCCCCCCAGCAAGCTGGGTACTCATTTTACTGACCTCAGAAGGATGGAAGGCTGAGTCAACCTGAGCCGGCTACCTGAAAACCCAGCTTCCACCAGGGATCGAACTCAGGTCATGAGCAGAGCTTAGGACTGCAGTACTACAGCTTTAACACTCTGCGCCACTTAACACTTATGCTATAAGAACCACCATACTAAACACTGCCCACTAGTAACAAGTAAAATGAAACTATGGGCAGTAATAGTAGATAATTCTCTTCTTACTTCAACACTTTATTCAAAACATACATTGATGTTTTCTTTGTCAAGCCAAAGTTTTATTTTAGACATGACACATCACAGAAACCTCAGTACTTGTAGAAACCTTTTTCCCTCCAAAAGATTATTAATCTCAGTTTGAAACTAGTTGTAATTTTAATTATTTTATACTGTATTGTTTATACCTGAGCATCAAAATGTGAATGCTATAACCCAATATTATCCCAATGTATCTGTAGTATGCATACAAGGAAGCCAGCAGGAAGGGTGCCCAAGAGGAGATCCATACACTGCACACAGGAGGAAGAAGGAACAGCAAGGGAGACAATCGTCCACCAAAAATTTGGAAGAACTATTCAATCATCAGATTAGCTTTACTGATTCTCCAGTGCAAAATAATGGAGCTACATTAGAATTTGGGGGGAATAGAATCAGTACTTGCCATCAACGTTCTGGCTACACTACAACCCAGCGTACCAGCTCCTAGAAGAAGACACTTTGCAGACACAACTTTCTCCAGGTCAAGAGTGGGTACTAGCCGCCAGCACATCAATTTAAGATTAAGATCCACTGATGATTCTGCTAACCTATGCAATAAATAAGAAATATATTAAACATACCTAAGTATTTTATTCCTTTGCAGAAACAAATTGAGTAGATAAAAGATGCTTGTAATCACTTTTTTATGAGTGTCTTATATTTTTACAATTTCTGCATGCTTGGCATACAGACAGTCCCAGGTTCAGTCCTCAGCAACACAAGTTAAAAGATAGGAGGTGATATCAAAGACCTGAGACCCTAGAGAGCCACTGCCAGTCTGAGTAGACAATATTGACTATGATGGACCAAGGGTCTGATTCAGTATCAGATAGCTTCATGCGTTCTTTTTAAAAAATAAAGCCTGTATTTCATTCATTTTTAATTTCTGCACCACCACCCCTTTTTTGTTACCCGGTATTTCAAACAATGAAAATAATCTCAGGAAAACCAACTTCCAAAGTACAAAATTCAGGTGCCAGCCAAAGCACCGAGTACAAAGAAAACCACAAATTATGCAATCTAAAGGTTGCACTATCTTAGTCTTTTGAAAGGTTTTATAGGCTAAAAAAATTAAAGTCTAAGTTTCACTCCAGAGCAGGGATGGACACCATGCAATTCCTCTGGCACCATCCTGGTTTGCAAAGACACATCATGCTTCTAAAAAACTGCCTATTAAAATGAAAAAAGTCTTCTGTCTCCACTGATTTGGATTCTGCAGAAAAGACTGCAAGAGGGGTTGGTGGAGAAGATCCTGCTACCTTCCTTCAGTAGCCTGCTGTTTGTTCCAAAATTTCTCAAATAAGGCTGAATATTCTAAATACACGCACTTGCCTGAGGCAACAACTTCTAATAGGTAGATACATACATACTAGTATCTACTAGAATTAAATCATGAAGACTTCTAACAATGCATACCTTTTGGGATCCATACACTCACTTAGGTTGACCATTCTAGGGCCCATACTTCCTTTTTGATTTTTCTCCCATCCAACAGCTTTTGGGCAATCTGCATTACCAGGCAAAAGAAAAAGCAGCATATTTCATTACAGAATATGAATTTACCTTGTAGACACAAACAATTTAGGAGACGCTGATTTTAGGTTAATAACAGAAACATTACAGAATTATTGCAATCCACATTTACCATGGAATTTTTAAAGACTCTTGTATACAAACTTAGAATACGTTGAATAAGTCAGTTAATAACAGCTGGCCCTGAACTCAAAGCATTTGACAAATACTACATTGGGTGGAAACAAGCACAACCTTTCAAGATGGTGCCAGGATTTATGTCCATAGAATACAACCTTCACAGCAATCCAGAATGCTCCCTGAAACCCTTCTCCCTGGAGAAAGAAGACTCCTAGGACCAGGATTTGATGTGGGGAGGGGGACATTTGGGCTGTTGCTGGAGGGCGGAAGCATGAAGCTGTGCTCTGTGGGAATGAAGTTCATACTCTCAAGGAATCACTATGCTGGATCCAACCCATTCACTAGAATTCACTGTAGCAAAAACACTGAAAAGGTAGAGGAGAAAGGAAGGTACAGTTCCTGTGCAGTTTTGTGATTTTACTGCACAAATATGTGGTCTATATAATTTTTAGAATGTTCTTATATTCATGCAGAAATATAGGCTATACTCTGCTAAATGTATTTTATTATGTAGCAACTATTATTACTGCTTGTAACACAGGAACTTTAAACATTCTATTACCTTAATTTCTCAGTCTGCTAATGTTGCCCATGTGGAATGAGTTAAGGTATGCATTATATCTGAATCTGTGCTCTGTCACTAAACTGCTTGAGTAGGCAAAAATAATTCTATCATTAGAGAATTAAATAGAGATAAGGTACTATGTACATTAAAAATGATTAATAATGATTCACTCACATTTCAGAAACCAGTAACAGTAAGGCCCCCAGAGTATCACGGATGGGTTCAAGGGGTTGTGACTTAATGGGAAATTATGTTTTAGAGAATACAGTCTAACGAGGGGGCTTAACTGCTAGGTCAAAAATTCAAGTCCACAATGAATTAAAAATTCTAGTGGCTGCTCTCTGCCAATATTATCTGGCAATAAATTCTATTGAAATGAGGTTACCTCATCCTTCATTACCGACTTACTGAGAAAAGCAGCATTCGCACCAGACAAAACACAAGAAAGAAATTACAGAAGATATTCTCTTTTGTGCTTGCAATCAGTCTACCAAAATTCATACACATTTTTGATATGGTTGTTTTGCTGAATAATCCTGAACTGATGAACAACTGATATACATATATACATTTATGATATACATAAAGAATAGAACTGAACTTCTTTCACGGGCTTTATGGAAAGATAGCTCCCCCTAATGCAATAGCGTATTAACTTCAGTACTCTGAACATTTAGTCCCACATTTCAAAATATGAGTTACCTAAACCAAGTGTCACTTGTGGAAGCTCTATTTCAAAAATTGTGCTGTGAGAAATGTCTCTTGCTCCTTGCATGGTCCTGTCTCTGAAGCAGATCACTTCTACTGCACGGAGATGTATGCCCCTGTCGATAAACAGACCTTGGTGTTAGCAAAAGCAGAGCAAAAGATTAAATGGTGCTTAATTAGGAATTTCAGTCTAACAGGTAAGTCTTTGAAAAAGATGGAAGCCTAATATATCAAAAGCATTTGTTAGAAATGAAATTAGTAAATATATCTAATTTTCGATATGGTCTCATCTGCGGATATCTAAATCCTAAGACTGGAGCCTTGAAGAGATAAGACAGATCTTTCTACAAACTTGAGAAAAGCCCCAGATTCGCAGAAAAATCCAAAGCCTGAAACCAACTGCTTACTGTGTGCGCATGTGTGTTAAACCCCAAACAATAAAAGTAGCACTCGTACTTTTAAGATAGGAGATTGCAGCAGCTATTGTGAGGGTTGCCAGGCAACCACCATATTATTGCCAGCCTTCAAACCTTTTTTTCTGTCAGAGGAAGGCAGAGGGAAGGCCTTTTCCAAGGCTACTGGAGCCTCACGGTCTACTGGTGCCCCTCATGTCTAGAGGGAGGACATATTGGAGACAAGCCCAGCCAGAAACCACCAGGCAAATTGCTCCCATGTAATCAGCACAGCTCACCCAGGTGCAGCAGTGGCTATGATTTGATGCCTCACATTTCACCTGAGCCAGTGGCAGTCCCTACACTAGCTGCTTGACTTGGCTGGATCTGGCAGAAATCACCACAACTCATCTGAGCAACCTGCTACTGCAAGACTTTTGCAACTTGGTCAGATTATTTACTAGGGAAAGGCAGCCAGGGGGAGGGAAGCACAAAAAACTGACACACAGTTTGGTGTATTGGTAAGGTGATAGATTAGGATCTTGCCACTCTGCCATGGAAGTCTGCTGGGTGACTTCGGGCCAGTTGTTTTCTCAGCCTAATCTATCAGGGTTGTTGTGAGGATTCCATGGAGTTCCACCTTGTTCCCTTGGCTGATTAATATCTACATGTAATTGTTTGGAGAAATCATCCTGAGAGCTGGAGCAAGGTGCCACCAATATGTGGACAACCCATTCTACCTCTCCTTAACAGATGAGTCACATGGCTTCATGGAAGCACTGCATAGGTGCCTGGAGTGGATAAGTGAGGGCCAGTAAACTGAAGCTCAGCCTAGACAAGAGTTGCTGCTGGTTATTGACAAAACTGCTCAAAGACTGAGGAGCCATCCTGTCCTGGAGAGGATTACATACCCCTTGAAAGAAGAGATTTGCAGCCTGGGGATACTGCTGCTTCTTGGCCTACAAGTGGAGGCCCTCCTTTATGGCACACAATGCCTTTGGCTTATATGTCAGCTATGGCCATTCCTGAAAAGGCATGATCTTGCCAGTGATCCATGCTCTGATTACATTCAAGTTAGATTACTGTAACACAAATTGCTTCAGACTGTCTTTGAAAATGGTCTGGAAACTGCAGCTTGTCCAAAATGCAGCAGCCAGGCTTTTGTCAGGGATGGGATTCAGGGACAGTATCAACTCAATGCTGAAAGAGCTGCACTGGCTGCCCACTTATTTCTGGGCACAATTCAGAGCACTGGTTCTTACCTTTAAATCCCTAAATAGTTTGAGGCCATGGTACTTGAAGAGTCACCTCCACCCATACTGTTCACCCCTACTCTCTGTGCCCCCACCTTCAAGGTGAAGCAGGTAGCAACCAAAGATGGGGCTGTTTCAATAGTGGCATTCACTTGTGGAATGCCTTTCTCCCTGAGACTCCCCTGGCACCTATGTTTCTTTTTTTAGACACCATGCCAAAGCATATCTATTCACCCAGGATTTAATTCAGAGATTGATCTTTTAACACTATTTTAGTTGGGAAATCATTATTTTAAGATGGTTTTTGTGGTCTATGTTTTCATAATAGGCTGGTTTTTAATGCTGGATTTTAATTAATATCTTTTAGTATCTTGTTTTTATTACTTTCCCCCTTTGGCAGGTTCCTGGAGAGGCAGCATGAACATTTTCTAAACAAATAAAAGGCTGGCTGGTGAATGGGAAGAAAGAAAATGGGAAAGGAGATTGGGGCGTTTCTGCCTCCCCTAATCTAGGGACCCCATAAGGGTTCTTGAGGGTGGGGTCATTCCATATTATGCCCAACCCAGGAGCTGACACCTGGCTCCAGCCTCAGGTTGTAAGGGCTGTATGCCTATGTTGCACTTGCCATCCCACCGTACTGCCTTGCTGGTGGACTGAGGTGAAGGGTTATGTTAGGCAGGATCCTGATTCTGGATCCTGCCCTATGCTGCACTCATGCTGCTATGGTCATGCTCGATATAGGCCATGGCTGCTTTCTCTCCAAGCTAATGTAGAATGAGTTTATTCTTCCTGTCACTCTTGCTTCCTCCCTTGCTCCTTGGCCCACAAGTTAATGTAAGTTTTTAAAATTTAGTCATCCACATACTGCCAACATAGTTCAACCCTTCTACATCAGCAAAACAAGATGCTATCTTAGTTTGTGCTGTGTTTATTACGATGATACTTTTCTAAAAAATTCCCCAAAGAAGAATGTAATAGCAGTCATCCTGGACCAGATCAGTAGTCTATTTTCTCCAGGATTCTGTTTCACACAGTGGCTGACCACACATTTCCAGAAGGTATACAAGCAGGGCACAGAGGTCAACTTTCCCCATTATGCCTCCCAAACACTGGTAAACCACAGTGTTACTGTCTCTGAAAATGGAGGCTTTATTTAGGTCATCATGGATAATAGCCACTGCTGCACCTGTTCACCATAAATTTGCCTAATCCAGTGATGTTCACTTAGTGGCTTGGGAGCAACATGCCAACATGCCAACTGTGGCCCTTCTGGCACCACAATATTCCTAAATGTGGCACCACACCCTATGTTCCAGGTGGGCAAGGCCATTGCCTGGTAAGCCTTGTGGGAATCAGGTGGTTCACATCTTGAAATTGCCACTCAAGAGGGACTGGGCAATGGGTATATGACAAACCGTACCTTGAGCTGAAGGCATCATGCTAGGAATGGAAGTAGAAGGCCTATCCTCTCCATCAGCCCCCAGCCCTTCTCCTTAGCTCTGCTCTCTTATCCAAATACCTAACAGTTGAGGAGACGGCAAGCTGGCCACAGAGAATATAATCACCATGGTAACTACCCAGGAATGTAGTAAGCTGGCCACAGTGGCATAGTGGTGATATTATTCTCTTTTCTCCACAGGCAGAAAAGTTAGACCTTGGCAGTCTCACTCTCTCATTTGGCCTGCTGTGCCTCATGCTGAGGAGAGTGCAAAACGGCAGACAGAGCTCTCCCCTCACTCCAAATACCAAGTTTCAACAACAGTGGGAAGAGACAATTCTACATATGCAGAGGCACTTTGGTAATTTAAAAGGTTATGCCATTGAATTGCAACCCACTCATGGTGACCCCAAGAATTTTCATTCCATGGGGTCTTCAAAGCAAGAGATGAACCCAGTCAATCACAGTCTATTTCCACACAATACAATGTAAACACATAATATAGAATTTCACACAATACAATTTATACAGATTATAAAGAATCCTGTCATTGTAAATGGACTGTAACTTAATTTAAGAAAACTGTTTATGAGGTGATGAATAAATAAGGTGCTTACTGCTTGTTAAACAGATGTAAACACCACAGTAAAATGCAGGTAGGATTACATATGAGATAGAAGGGTGTATCTTTAAATAGTAAGGAAAGCTTGTTGGAGATGTATTTAAATATGTTAAGGTTTCTCCAGTAACCTGAGAATCAGAGCTAACTGAAACTGATAGACAGACGACACGCTGACAGAAACTGTATGAAGAGTGGGTGTTGGTCTGCATGTAGAAACTTCCAAAGCAGCGGGTAAGCTTTCTATGGAGTTATGGAGTGTTGCAGAAGCAGGACTTTTTATGAGCAGGAACACACAGGAACACAGTTCCGGCTAGGTTGGTGTGGCCTAATGAGTTCCTGTTGGGCCCTGTGTGAAACAATGGTGACATCAGGGGTGTGTGGCATAATATGCAAATGAGTTCCTGCTGGGCTTTTTCTACAAAAACCCCCCAGTGCAGAAGTAAGAAGTGTGGGTAAAATATATTAATGGGAAACTGAATGTATTAATGTTTGCTAGTTCCAGATAAATGAAGAGGTTTTTAAAGGTGAGACTTCATGATGAAGGCTATAAAAACGTATTTACAGTCTGGAAAAAGTACATCAATTTGCTGACTTTCCAGGCTGCAGCTGAACCAACTGGGAATATAAAGGACATTTATATTTTCCCACAGAATGGGCTTGAGAGAGTGGAAAGTGTGATTTATGGTGCTGCATGCCCTGGAACTGTGCATATTGTGAACTAATCTGTACAAATTGTATTGTGTGGAAACTGACTGTGATCAATAAAAAATACAATGTTACAGTAAACTGATATAAGCAACATTAAGTGTAATACTGGGAGTGCATATTTATAGACGGGCATTGTTGACAAATGGATGTTGGTGTTTTCTATACAGCTTAAAGTATTAGCAGCTAACTATGCATTCCATAGTTAGTGGGGGGAGCGCAGCTCAAGAAAGAAGTTCCAGCTTATATGAAAAAAATAAAGAACATCATCATAATTTTGCACATTTACTCAGAAGGAAGTTTCACCAGGCTCAATGGATCTCAATTCCTAATAAATGTACCTACAGATGAAGCATTTAAGGAAGTCCCAATGACTTGCACATTTAAAAAATAAATACCATTGCCATGTTGCCAGGACCAGTAAATTTCTTAGCGGCCATCCTGGATACTGGGCAAAGTTACAAGGGTCATAAACAGCAAGTGTCACCTGAAAAGAAATCACTCACATTAACACAATGTAATAAGAAAGTTAGCATTTATTATATTTATTGTAAACTTATTCCACACTAATGTCTACATTGTTTAAACAAGCAGGAGAAACATACTTAGAAGTATACAATTGCTATATCATAACATATACGGAGCCCTGGAGCTTACAGATTAATGAATTTACCAATTTGCAAAATTCCAAAAAAACGGCACTATTAGTTCTACAAACCCGTTCTTGGACTGAAGGATCACTTTGTAGGAAAGAGCTAAAACCTACTGTGTGATGCAGCAAGATGGGAGACCTTCCCCAAGCTGTGATAAAGATATAGCTACAACTATTCTAGACAAAGTCATAATGTGTTAGCTTGACTCATTTGTTAGTTAAAACAATTCGTTTTTTAACAGGGAAACACAGATTGTAATCTGAATCCCAAATATACCTTGATCTCTTTTTAAAGGTCTCTTTTCAGATAGCCAACTAGCCTGAATTCTGTAATTTATTTTCCAAGGTCTGCACATAACATAAGCCAGCACAAATAAATGGAATCAAATGCATGAAGTATTATTCCAACAAATATCAGCCACAGAATCTTATATTAGTACCACTGCTTACTTTTTGTTTTGCATCAGGGAAGAAATCATCCCAGTTTTTAAGCAAGGACACAAGAACTGAATCATCATGGTACTTGACTAAAAAATAAGACAAGGCTGTATGACCTTCTTTCTGGCAAAGTTCATCATATGCATGTTGAAGAGACTGAATCTGAAAAAAACACAGATCAATTTATAGTAGCTTAAAAAACCTGAAATTTTGTTTACTTAATACTAAGTCCTTAGTCATTTTAACAGTAGTTGCATGAAAATTCTAGAGAGCTAAAATGAAAACACTGCAATTGTCTATATACATTATTAACATCATAAATCACTATATGGTTTTGTATAATAGGTTTGCTTTTACGACTAGTTTAAAATACGACTGAAGTTTCAACTCTACTTTTAAAGGGGGAAAAGCATTAATTTTTCTGTCCCACTGATTCAGAAAGAATGTTATTTTACAACTGGGGTTTGTCAGGTCCAACTCAAGAAATATCTGGGGACTTTGGGGGTGAGGCCAGGAGCAAGGTTCACAAACATGACTGAACTCCGTACAGAGTTCTGGCCATCACATTTAAAGGGACTGAGTGCCTTTTAAATGATTTCCCTTCATTGGAAATAATGGAGGATAGGGGCACCTTCTTTGGAGGCTCATAGAATTTGACCACCTGGTCCAATCTTTTTGAAACTTGGGGAGGGGGTTGAGGAGAGGTACCAGATGCTATGCTGAAAATTTGGTGCCTGTACCTCAAAACACAGCCCCCTAGAGCCACAGAACAATTCTCCATTATACTTTATGGGATTGGTCTCCATAGGGTATAATGGAGTTCCCAGTGGACATTTCTCCCCTCCCACTTTCTGATAACCCTGAAGCGGGGGGGGGGGAGGCCTCAAAACCAGGAGATCCCCTGCCCCCAACTGGGGATTGGTAACCCTATTTTAAAACATAACACACCATTTTGCTTATTTTACAAAATGAAACTGGGCTGGGCTGATATGCATACAAGGCAGGAATCTAGTTTCCTGAATGTAACTCATTCACCACATTGGTATTCATAGAACTTAATTGGAAGATCATGTTGAAAGTTCCCTGATCCTGGCCATATTTATGCAGAAATGAATCCCATTGATTTCAACAGAATAATACTTTTAAGGGGAGTCTGAAAAATATGGTACAGTGTTGAAGGATGGCTAAGATTTAGAATCCAATAAAGTTCTCTGCACAAAATTTACAGGTCAAAATTTTGTGACTTCCAAGCTCAGTCTCCAGAAAGACTCCAACTACACTGAACTAGCTGGATTGTGCTCAATAAGGACATACTTCTAAAAATTAAAACATAATTAGTTCTTAGAAATTTTTCAGAATTGTGTTGCTTTTAGAAGAAGAACGTAACAAATGGGAAAACAAGTTTCCTGATTCCACATATAACTATGTAGTTATTATTGTAATTGATTTCAAATTACATGAAAGCTTGTCCAATTTAAACATTTCAAATCAATGCTGTTCCCAAATAGTATGATTAGTTTCCCAATATTATTTCTGGGACTTCTAGCCTGGGGTGACTCATCTTGGTAGACATCAAAGAACAAATAATGGATACCTCAAAAAACCTGTGCATGCACACACACAAAAGCCAAGAAGAGGCATACAAGCTTTGTGCAATTTGTGCAAGTTCCACAGGCAAATTGGGAAGGACTGAATTCCAATACTTGGGGGATTGTCTGGAATCAGAGATACTAGAAGGTGGAAAGTCTACATCTCAGCTATACTCCTTCAAATCTTTCTCATCAAACATGATGATATACTCAAGGGAAAAATATGCACATAATAAGCTACTGTGCTAAAGAAATGGTTAGGCTTCATCCTTGGGGGAGGAGCAAGGAGACTTGCGCAGGAGGGGCACTTCAAGTACCTGCACTTTATTAGCTGACCAACAGGATTAAAATTCAGCTTCAAATTATCAAACATATTATATGTACTTTGAGTGTTTCAAAACGATGCAGAGCACAAACTTGCTCTGGAATTCAAATTGAACTAGTTGCCTTATGGAAGCTCCACCACCAAAACAATGAAGAAAGCTGACAGGAAGAAAGCTGGTTCATTTGAAATGTGGGTTGTAATTTGTCAAGATTGTCTTTATTTGGATTTGCTATCATGGTGATAATCCTATCTTCCACAGAAAGAAAATACTTAGAAACCTTCTGTGTATTTAGTACCCACTAAAAATGAACTATCCAAAATGTCATTACCCTTGTGATTTTATTATACTGATTCACACAGTTGCTATGGGACAAGGCAGAACTTTCTAAAGGTCAAAATAAAACATTTACAAAGAGGTTTAAGCTTAGCTGAAACAAGTACTCCAATCCAATGATACATAGGACTCCCATGAGTGCAACTCTATACTTCTTCAAATGCCAGGAACAACTACACATAGCTAGAATACACATATACAGCTGCCCATCAGCCACCCACCAACTGGATGGGAAAGTGAGGAGATGCTCTTGTGCATTTGAGAGTCTTCTACATGCATAAATACTCTAATATTGAAATAGGTTTGCTGGATTGAAGCATTTCTAAATATCAGGGACCAACTGAATTCAGATTGGATACTCCCTGGGGACAGGAACCAGTACTTTTATCTGTTTTAGATGTATTTAATGGTTTAAATGGTTTTAATGGTTTTATGAATGTTTAATGGTTTTATGAATGTTTATTTAATGGTTTAAATGGTTTTAATGGTTTTATGAATGGTTATCCGTTTTAGATGTATTTAAATGGTTTTAATGGTTTAAATGGTTTAATGGTTTCAGATGTATTTAAATGGTTTATGAATATGTGTGTTTGATGTGTTGGTATGTTTGTGGAAGAGCACCTCATTTCGTTGCTCTCTTTTTGTTGAGAACAATGACAATAAATTCATCTATCTATCTATCTATCTATCTATCTATCTTTTACTTAAGATTTTGTTACACAAATAAGAAATTCTTTCATTTTATAACTAACGACAATGATATGCACAAGCAAAATGTTACCTTGGTATTTATGTACCTGAATTGGAGAGAACCTTTTAGCAAGGCACACTGGCTGCTGAACCAAAGGGATGCCTTCCGGGAGACAAAGTGCAGGGAAACAGAACCAGTAATAGAAACGATATCTCTTTAAATCCTAGGGGAGGAAATTGTGTATGTGTTAGAAAAATTATTTTACAATGCAAGAAGAGAATATGTTCAAAATGTAGAACTACTAGATGCACCATGACACTTATTGACACAATTGGACTTTGCCATACACATCCTACTACTGACATATTTACATATATGAATCAAGATAGGATGGAAAGGGCAGTAGCTGGGATGCACACTGAAAAAGAAGGGGGAAATCCCAAACTTAAGAAGCAACAAAGTCAGGTACCCAAAGACAGCTGGTTCAACAAAGTTGTATTAGGGTCAGGCAGATATCACAGTCAAGAATCGGTCCAATAATCATACACTTACAATCAGTCCAGCCAGGCAAAGGTACAGATACCCAGTCCAACAGAATAGTCAAGTCACAGTCCACAATCATCAATTCCCTTATCAGTCCATCAGTATGCCACGCTCTATCCGTCTTTTCCTACTCCACACTGAACAGACATTAGGCTACTGTATTTGTATTCCCCTTAACCAATCCCATTTCTCATTGGTTAATGACATTCACATGCTAACACTTAAACACCTGTATGCAAGGGTTACACAATCCTTTGGCAGTTCCAATATGCCTTAAAGATATAGGATACTGACACAAACATCATATGGTATGTTTCAAATTTTCTCTCTACAACAATGAAGCCAATAAGGACCTGAGCCATGATCCAAAGCTACTTTACTCAGTAGTCTTCAGCTTTTCAGGTGATTGTTGCTGATTGATTAAGAGAGGCTGTGTTCCCCACCCTCTTTGCATTGTTAAGCTGCGCCTTGCCAGAGGCTGAGCACATTTCAGAGAGTTCTAAAATAGAGCAGAGAATAACTGATATAAGGGTAAGCAGCTGGGGAAGTTGCTGAGAATTTCTGAGTTTGTGTGATTGCTGAAAATTCTGAGTTTGTGGTTGCTGGGGAACAGCTGTTTGTTTGGTTGAGTGGGCTGAAGGTGATTGTTGCTGATTGACTAGGAGTGGCTGTGTTCCCCACCCTCTTTGCATTATTAAGCTGCACCTTGCCAGAGGCTGAGCACATTTCAGAGAGCTCTGAGAGAAAGCAGAGAAGAAGTGCTACAAGGGTGAAGTTTGGCTTTCTAAGCAGCTGGGGAAGTTGCTGAGAATTTCTGAGTTTGTGTGATTGCTGAAAATTCTGAGTTTGTGGTTGCTGGGGAACTGCTGTTTGTTTGATTTGAGTGGGCTGAAGGTGATTGTTGCTGATTGATTAGGAGTGGCTGTGTTCCCCACCCTCTCTGCATTATTAAGCTGCACCTTGCCAGAGGCTCTTCCCTGCCTTTTCCCAGGATACTGAAGCCCTCCAGTCTTGGGAAGAAAAGGCTAAACACCCCACCAACAAGTACCATCCATTCTGAAATCATCGTCAGAACATCTCAGGAAGGGCAGGATGGAGTTAGTATATTAGAAATGAGTAGTGGAAGAGAAAAACAGTATTGCCTTTTGAGAACAGAGTATACCACTTTGAGGACATTATGATCAAAGAGGATTATGCCCATATTTAGTTATAAGTAAGACAACCCTGAATGTACAATGATACCCTTTAAAATTCTGAATATACACACACATATTATTGCACATCACTGTAATTTGTATACAAATGTAAGATGACTCCCCCTCCTCTTTTTATGACACACCTGAGAAAAAACCTAGTCTTGCATTTGAGTAAAGACTAATTCAATAAATTAACAGGAGACATTCAAGAGAAAATGTCCATGTATCTATCCCTTATGGTAGAATAAACTTGCACATAGATAAGATGACAAATGCATTAGAAGTTTTAACTCCATAGCTTTTTTTCCTTGATGCATATAGACATTTGTGCACATCAGAATTTTCCTGAAAGTACTCCCCAAGGAGGGAAGAATACTGCACACATACACTAGCACTGTTTTCTGTGTTGAAAGATTCTGTGCAAAATTCCCAAGCTGATTTTAGAATTTTTGAACTTTAAATCAGTTTGGGATACCTCCTAGGCTTGATTCAAAGAAAAATTAGAGCACACATAAACCTCACTGAAGTGCAGTTCCTAATTTTATCCAAAGAACTTCCACGTTAGTTTTTGTCCTCTAAACCTTTAGAGTTCTAGATAAGTTACAACAGATATAAAATGTCTGAAAATTATTTTAGTATGCAAAAATGGTATTAAAACTAGTCTGCAGAACAGTCATTTACAGGATGATGTTGAGGGAAGTAACTTACTACACAATACAGAAGATTCCAAAGCCCAAATGAGTTTTGAGCCTAATCCTGTAAGATTCATGATCCATTAGCTGACTATCAAGATTACAAAGATTATAACAACAAATTTTAAATACAAGCATGAAACAGTTAGAATTGTTTATTTTTTAAATATAATATACTCACTGCAAAAGTCAGTAGCAGAAATTTGTTTAGCAAGGCAGGATTTTCAACAGCCTCACCTGATTTTATTGAATCCCATATCTAATAGTGAGAAACAGAAATCAATGTCAGATACTATCATCTTATCTCTGGGTTCCCAAAACATTAAAATAACTACATTAGGAAAATTCCAGTATCCTTCAGTACCTGCCTGTATCACTCATATCACGCAGCTTACTGTCCTAGAATGGATCCTATAAAAATGGGGAGTGGGTATAATAAGGGAATACCCATAACCAAGCAGAACATAACAGGTTTGCATGTAAGATGTTGTTAAATCCCTGTACATAAGCACAGGAAGTTGCTTTATGCCAACTCAGACCATTGATCAGTCAAGGTCAATATTGTCTAGCCTAACTGGCAGCAGTTCTCTGGGGTTTTCTACAGGGATCTTTCACATCACCTATTAGTACCTTATCCTTAAAAAAATGGAGATGTTGGGGATTTAACCTAAGATCTTCTTGCATGCAAACCAATTTCTACCACTAAGCCATTGCTCCTTTCTTAAGTACCCAATTAAAAGACCTCAAAAAGTATAACAGACTTTTCCTACCTGCTGCCAATCAGAGTAGACAGTAGATGGACCTATGGCTTTGAATAAGGCAGCCTTATATATTTTGCTAATGACAAGCACCCTTCTAAGCCCACTGACTGCAGACTAGGGGTGGACATAAACCGGCTCACAAAACAAAATTCATGACATATTTTGGCTGGTTTGTGGCTTGCAAAGTGAAGTTTGTGACAGGTCAACGATCACGAACTTTCCATGAACTCTCTAGATATTCATGGAGGTTTGTGTCAATTAATGAACAGATACGTAGCCAGACAGACTGTCTCCGCTCAGTCTAAATGTTTATAAAACTTCAAGGCAACAGGGGGCAGAACTTGGAGGGCATCTGAGGGTGGTCCCCTGCAACTCTGATATCTCTAGCTTGCACAAGAGCCTTCATTTTCTCAGAAAGCACTTTCTTAGCGGCACATTCTTAGCGAGGCTATAACTCGGACCCCATACATCCAAACCTCCCCAAACTTAGAGAATAGATAGTGGAGAGTAAGCTGAAGACCCCCTGTGAGTTTGGCACGGGATCCATTCTACTGAGTCATGAACCTCATAAACCAAGCCAGTTTGTTTAGCTGCCAAAAGTTTACAACAGTTCATGGTTCGCGAACCAGGCAAACCACAAATCATGAACCAAATTGCATTTCCCTAGTTTGTGCCCATCCCTATTGCAGACTTAGAAGGGTTTAACTCTGCTTAAGTCTATACTGTTTGTGTATCTAAACTGACCTTAGTTTCAAAAATGTAGAAAATTATCAATCTGGGCTACATCAAACAAATCCTGAATTGTTCCTATGAGCCCAGTATACATACAAAGCCTGCACTGCGTGTTCGAAATACATGTGGTATGTTAAAATACTGGTTTCAATTATCTCATAAGTTAACATAAAAGGCATGTCTACAGTAGAAAGTTAACATAAAAGGCACATCTACAGTAGAAACTACAGTTTTTAATCATTAAGGCTTCATTCCCAAATTTCTTTCAATGGTACATGCATCAATATTGCTTCTGAGAACATCGACGGTTAAAACCAGTTAAAGCAATGGACACTATGCCAATATCAATTTTATTAACAGAAAACTTAAATACAAGATTTTTCTTATTTTTAAAAGGCATGAAGGTGCTATAGGTCTTCTCACATGAAGACAAGACTAAATCATTACAAATATACTTATTAGCATGGAACATACAATCTTTGACTTGAGGCAACAAACTAAGAAAGAAGGCCAAAAAACCCAAAACCAAACTATCCACTTCATGCTACTCATTATACCATGCTTGTTTTTTTATAAATGGTCCATCCAAAGCAAAATCATAGGACAGTAAAATGATATTAGGGGATTAAAATTATATATAGCAACATAATGTGTTTGAAGTCAGACATTCTATATGCTCATCACTTGAAGTAAACCTGAAAAAACAAAATCACTTTCCAAAAAAGAACCACATAGCAGGGACAGTCAGTCTCTTTACTGCCATAGTCTCAAACTATTTTTCAAAACCATTTGAAATTCTTAACTCTGGGAAATTCTGGAGTGTGGCACTGTTAGCTCACCTCATTTGCTGCTTGCTCAAGAAGAAACTTCTTATCACATGATTTGAATGCCTCCAAGGTATTGGTATTATACAGTGTTCCAACTGCAGGGCAGCAATGTGCTGGGGTTGGGGCATTCCTGGGGAACAGAAAATACTCTTGGAACTACAGGACAATATTTGTCACCATTTTATCAATGTTACTGATAAACTGGTGCTTTTGGTGCTCTAGACACATACACAACAAAGCTGAAAATAGGTTATGAAATACTAGAATTTGACTCAGTTCTGAAAATTGTGTTTTACTTTGCATAATTCCATTTTAAAAGTAGTTCGTTTCCACTCATCTAGAAATTCCTTTCACAAACCTGGATTGCAGAAGGCAAAGGACTGGCTGTAAAATTATGGTTGGTGGGGAAGGGGCAGGAAAGAGAATAAGGCCTATGTTAAAAAAAAAGGAAAGAGAATAAGGCCATACTCTCCAGGTGCTTTTTGCCTACAACTCCCATCAGCCCCAGCCATTGGCCATGCTGGCTGGAGCTGATGGGAGTTGTAGGCAAAAAACATCTGGAGAGCTACCGTTGGCCACCCCTGCCCTAAACAAAAGCAGAGCCAACTATTTTTCTTTGTCTTGTCAAAATACCATACAGAGAGGAATAGACCCACAGCTCCCTTTTTAATCCCCGCAAAGGTATCAAATAATAAAAACAACATGCCAAACAAAAAAACAAACGTTAATGTGCTCAGAAAATCCAAGAACTTCAATAGCACTATAACCCTATTTTCACTACAGTATGATGTTTATCACTCATTGTCTCCCTATGCTCTTTTCCTGTGAACCATACAGAACTCTTTCTTGTAGTTTCCTTTTCTTATCACCCTTCCTCAGGGCTTTTTTTTTGCGCAGGAATGCACAGGAACACAGTTCTGGCTAGCTCGGCATCAGGGATGTGGCCTAACATGCAAATGAATTCATGCTAGGCTTTTTCTACAAAAAACCCTCTGTGTGAGATTATAGTGATGTCAGGGGGTGTGGCCTAATATGCAAATGAGTCCCTCCTGGGCATTTTCTACCAAAAAAAGCCCTGCCCTTCCTCAACTCTTTGTATTAGCCATTCTCCTCAGATCTTCTGTTCCCCAAGTAGCACAATCCTGTACCATGCCTTCAAGCTGCTGGGTGATCTTGCGCAGTTACACACTCTCAACCTAACAAAATAATGGAAAGGATACAAATTGTACCATACTCTCTGTCTCTCTCTCTCTCTCGGCTTGGCTTCGCGAACGAAGATTTAAGAAGGGTGCAATAGTCCACGTTTGCTGCAGGCTCGCTGGTGGCTGACAAGACCAATGTGGGACAGGCAGGTCCGGCCACACAATGGAAGAGCTAACAATGTTAACTACTGCAGGTCCCCCACTGGTGAGTAAAGGAGGGCATAAATGAAATACATAAAATAAATGTTAAAAGCTCTCTGACCTGGGACCTCTTTCCACTTAAATTTTACAGACCCAGGCCTGTCTTTCTAGGTCTTGAAGATCTTCAACCTCTCTGTTTCACTAGACAACGTGATTTTTAAATTCTCTCATAAGAACTTATAAACTTCAGTTCCTGAACGATGAGGCAATACTATAAGGGTAAACTATGTAGACTGAGTAGAATTTTTTAATTTTTGTATCTTGAGCTCCAAAGACTTGTTACAAACTTACAATTTTTAAAACAAAGTTAGAGTCCAGTAGCACCTTTAAGACCAGCAAAGTTTAATTCAAGGTGTGAAAGTTCAAACATACATTCCAAGTGTCAGCCAATTTACTCCAGCCAATTTACAGCCAATTCCAAGTATCAGCCAAGTGTCAGCCAAGATCTCAGGGGTGGCCAAATTTCCTTACCATAAGAGCCACATAGAATGAACGTCAGATGTCTAAGAGCTGCAAAATATGAGCATCAGATGTTTGAAAGCCACTTGACAGAAAGCAAATAGATGGGAAGGGAGGGAAGAAGAGGTGGAAAATCAATGCAATTGTTTTAAAGCAGATGCCGTATGGTGGTATTCCTGTACAAAGTTGTAAACTTTATACCAGTGATTCATAGATGACCAATTTCATCACTGAAACATATCAGAGTCACTCAGTGGTTAAAGTGTCAGGCTATATCTAGGAATTCAAAGTTTGAATTCCTGCTCTGCCATGGAAGCTTGCTGGCTTAGGGCAAGTCATGCATTCTCATTTGAGCCTACCTCACAGAATTGTTGTGAGGATAAAATGGAGGAGAGGAGAAGCTGCTTTGGGTCCCCATTGGGGATAAATGTGGGGTACAAATGAAGAAAATTAAATTAATCTCATGGCAAAAATCTTTTCTCATCAATATTAAAGGTGTAGCCACAGTGATAATCATCCAAGTCTAACTTCAGTATTTAATATCTATCACTTTGTCTGTCTCTAACCCTATAAGAAGACTTGCAACCTGCATTACATCTGTATGCCTGGCACAAACAAACTTGAGCAAACTCAAGACTTGCATATGTTGTGGTGATATGTCTACATACAAAGTAGCATAATGAAGAAGAGATTGGATTTATACCCCACTCTTCGCTAGCCAAAGGAATCTCAGAGTGGCTGACAAATCTCCTTTTCCTTTCCCTCCCCTCAACAGACACCCTGTGAGGTAGGTGGGGCTGAGGGAGCTCTCCCAGAACTGCTCTTTAGCAGAACAGCCTTGAGAGAACTTGTGGCTGACCCAAGATCGCATCAGCAGGCTTTTGCTATGTTGATAGCAGGGTTGGTACATGAACATTTTAACTCCCAAATTGAATCATAGAATCACAGAGTTAGAAAGGACATCTAGGGTCATCCAGTCCAACCCCCTGCACAATGCAGGAAACTCACAAACACCTCCCCCTAAATTCACAGGATCTTCATTGCTATCAGATGGCCATCTAACCTCTGTTTAAAAACCTCCAAGGAAGGAGAGTCCACCACCTCCATGAGAAAGCCTGTTCCACTGAAAAATCACTCTAACGGTCAGGAAGTTCTTCCTAATGCTGAGCCGGAAACTCTTTTGATTTAATTTCAACCCATTGGTTCTGGTCCTACCTTCCAGGGCCACAGAAAACAATTCCACACCATCCTCTATATCAGGGGTGGCCAAAGGTAGCTCTCCAGATGTTTTTTGCCTACAACGCCCATCAGCCCCAGCCAGCATGGCCAATGGCTGGGGCTGATGGGAGTTGTAGGCAAAAAACATCTGGAGAGCTACCATTGGCCACCCCTGCTCTATATGACAGCCCTTCAAGTCCTTGAAGATGGTGATCATATCACCTCTCAGCCACCTCCTCTCCAGGCTAAACATCCCCAGCTCCTTCAACCTTTCTTCATAGGACTTGGTCTCCAGATGCCTCACCATTTTCGTCACCCTCCTCTAGACCCATTCCAGCTTGTCTATATCCTTCTTAAAATGTGGTGCCCAAAACTGAACACAATACTTCAGATGAAGTCTTACCAGAGTAGAGTAAAGCAATACCATCACATCACGTGATCTGGACACTATACGCCTGTTGATACAGCCCAAAATGCATTTGCCTTTTTAGCCACCGCATCACACTGTTGACTCATGTTCAGCGTATGATCCACTAAGACCCCTAGATCCTTTTCGCACATACTACTGCTAAGACAAGTATCCCCCATTCTATAACCATACATTGGATTTTTCCTACCTAAATGCAGAACTTTACATTTATCCCTGTTAAAATTCATTTTATTGGTTGTAGCCCAGTTTTCCAGCCTGTCAAGGTCATCCTGTATCCTGTTTCTGTCTTCTTCTGTGTTTGTAACATCTCCCAATTTAGTATCATCTGCAAATTTAATAAGAATTCCCTCTATTCCTTCATCCAAATCATTGATAAAGATGTTGAACAAAACAGGTCCCAGGACAGATCCCTGAGGCACTCCACTTGTCACTCCTCTCCAAGAGGATGAGGAACCATTCACAAGCACTCTTTGGGTGCGATCTGCCAACCAGTTTCAGATCCACCTAACGGTAACAGGATCCAAACCGCATTTTACCAACTTGTCAACAAGGATAGTATGTGGAACCTTATCAAAAGCCTTACTGAAACCAAGATAAATGATGTCTACAGCATTCCCCTGATCCAGCAAGGTAGTCACGTTCTCAAAAAAAGAGATCATGTTAGTCTGACTTGACTTGTTCTTGAGAAAACCATACTGGCTCTTAGTAATCACATCCATCCTTTCTAAATTTTCCAGGACCGACTGTTTGATGATTTGCTCTAAAACTTTTCCAGGTATAGACGTCAAGCTGACGGGTCAGTAGTTACCTGGATCGTCTTTTTCCCCCTTCTTGAAGATGGGGACAACATTTGCCCGCCTCCAATCTTCTGGCACCTCTCCTGTTCTCCAAGAATTTTCAAAAGTAATAGCCAGAGGCTCAGAAATTACATCTGCAAGCTCTTTTAGAATGCTTGGATGCAATTCATCTGGCCCTGAGGACTTAGTTTCATTTAAAGAAACTAGGTGTTTATGTACTACCCCTACACTGATCCTAGGTTGGAACTTCATACCCTCCTTATATGTTCTGTTTTTGCCATGTTGAGCACCGTTCCCCTCAGAAGAGAAGACTGAGGAAAAGTAGAAATTGAGCAGTTCCGGCCTCTCTTCATTACCTGTTACAATTTCACTTTCTTGCTCTCACAATGGGCCTACCATGTCCTAGCTCTTTTTCTTACTCTGAACGTAAGAAAAGAACCCTTTTTTGTTGTTTTTAGCATCTTTGGCCAGCCTAAGCTCATACTGAGCTTTAGCTTTCCTAACTTTTTCTCTACAAGCACTGGTGATTTGTTTATAGTTATCCTTGGTTATAACGCCCTCCTTCCAATTCCTAAAGGAGTCTTTTTTATTTCTCAAGTCTTTAGAGAGCTGTTTATGGAGCCACTTCGGCTTCTTTAGGTGTTTTCCATTTTTTCTTCTCATAGGAATCGTCTGTGATTGTGCTTTCAGTATTTTGCTTTTAAGAAACTCCCACCCCCTCCTGAACCCCCTTCCTCCTAAGTTATTTCTGACCATGGGATTTTATCCAGCATAGTTTATCAAAGCATAGTTTATCAAAGTTTGCCTTTCTGATATCCAACCTATAGTCTGACTACATATAGCTTTTCCCTTCCCTAAGACTGTAAATTCCAAAATCACATGGTCACTACTGCCCAGGGTGCCCACTATTTCCACTTCTTCAATCAATTCTTCCTTGTTGGTGAGAATCAAATCCAAGATAGCAGATCCCCTTGTTTCCTTCTTCACTTTCTGGAAAAGGAAGTTGTTAGCAAGACAAGCCAGGAATCTATTTGACTTTTCATTTTTAGCTAGAAACTGCTAGAAGCCTCTTAATGCTATAAAGAACTCTACATATTTTTATATGACAACATCAAGATATAGTGGATACACACACATGTATGGCAAGTCTAACTCTTTCACAAGTTTGACAAGAACTGAAAAGTTACTTACACATCAAAAGCACTAAATTCCAGTGTTAAACGAGCTGGCATACCAGCAGGGTCTCCTGGAAAAAAACAAAAGGGTCTTTAGAACAGTGGTAGCTCTGTGACTAAAGGAACATTTTCCCATTTAGAAGCATCACTGACCCTGATAACACCTTACTATCAGCCCTCTACATTTCTTTAAATTTCTGACTACCCAGCACTGACTCTAGAATGAAACATATGTCGGTGCTAAGTGCCATCAAGGTGCTTCCTTGAATTAAAGGAAAAAGTAGTCCCCTGTGCAAGCACCAAGCCATTACCAACCCATAGGGTAATGTCACATCATGACATTTTCTTAACAAACTTTTTATGGGGTGGTTTGCCATTGCCTTCCCCAATCATCTACACTTTACCCCCAGCAAGCCTGATACTCATTTTACTGACCTCAGAAGGATGGAAGGCTGAATCAACCTTGAGACAGTTATCTGGACCCAGCTTCCGCCGGGATTGAACTCAGGTCGTGAGCAGAGCTTGGACTGCAGTTTATCACTCTGCACCATGGGGCTCAGTTTTTCCTTGAATTAATGACCTCCAAAACATCCTATCCTTCTCAAACTGAGGACCATGATTTCCTTTACTAGTTAAGCAATTACAGAATTTACCAACCAGAGTGACACATACAATGTTTTCCAGTTTTGCCTTTTCTTTCATTGCAACAAAAGCCTGAAGCTGATGGAGCGGAGCTATCTATCTGCTAATGGACGGCCGGCCTGGCTGCATCCCAGGGAATTTGGAGCTGGCATTGCAGGCCATGGCAACTTGGCTGAGACTGAGTGGGACGAAGACAGAGGTCCTTTGCGTGGGTCGGGGTGCTCTGGGGAAATACCTCTCCCGGTTTTTGACGGGGTGCCGCTGAAAGCGGCGCACCAGGCCAGGAGCTTGGGAGTTCTACTGGAGCCTTCATTATCAATGAGGGCCCAGATAGCAGCCACTGCCAAGTCAGCATTCTTTCCTCTAAAGCAGGCAAGGCAGTTGGCCCCCTTCCTAGAGCATCGGGACCTAGCAACAGTGATTCATGCAACGGTCACCTCGAGATTGATTACTGTAATGCCCTCTACATGGGGCTGCCTCTGTGCTGAACCTGGAGGCTGCAGCTGGTGCAGAACGTGGCGGCTAGGCTGCTACTGGGGCTCCCAAAGTGGGAGCACATACAGCCAGGGCTGTGCGGACTGCACTGGTTGCCAGTTACATACCAGATTCATTACAAAGTGCTGGCTATTACCTTTAAAGTCTATATGGCCGAGGACCTGCCTACCTGAGGGACCGTCTTTCCCCATATGAACCCCAGAGAGCACTGAGGTCAGCAGGGAAGAACCAACTGACCATCCCCGGGCCGAAGGAGGCAAAACTGCAGAGTACTCGTATGCTGGCCTTCTCTATCGTAGCTCCACACCTATGGAACCAGCTCCCGAAAGAAGTGCGGGCCCTGCGGAACCTTGAACAGTTCCACAGGGCCTGCAAGACCATCCTTTCTGGGATGGCCTTTGCCGATTAAATGACAGACAGACTCACCTAAGTGATTTTCGCCATCATGCTTATTGGAAATAACACCAGAATGTTAATTTTAAATTTTAAATTAGACTGTTTTAAAGCTAAATATTGATTTTAAATACTTATTGTATAACCTATTGTATTTGATGTTGTTAGCCGCCCTGAGCCTGCATTGGCGGGGAGGGCGGGATATAAATAAAATGTTGATTGAAAAATGTTTATTGATTGAGTTTGCACTGACAAAATCCACACAGCACCCTAAATTGCCGGCTAATGCTTACCCAGAAGTAAGACTTTCGAGATCAGACTGAGTTAGTTGCACACCTGTGTATGATTACCCAGCGAATTCAGTGCGCCTTACTATCAATTCAGGCTACACTCAGAATTCAAAAGCAAGCACACGCTGCAAACAAACTCAAACTACTTTCAGGATTATGTAAACCGCCCCTTACTCTACAGCGATTCAAAACTCTTCGCTATGCACGCAGATACTAGAATTTCTACGAGAATAAAATCCTGGAAAGCAACAAGCTTACTCAGTACTTACCATTATAGTAGTACCCTTTGATCGTTTTTGGAGTCTCATCTAACTTGTACTCATTGAGCTTCTTCTGAGTCAGCTCATGCCAAAAACCTGCATCTAAGGCACTACTGAAAGGAACAAACTGCAGCTTGGGAAGCTCAGCCGCCGGCGGGCTCTGTCTTCCTGCACCCTGAGCCATTATTTGCTTAAGTCACTGGAAATCAGCGCGCGATGCTGCCAACCAGTTAAAAGTATGCCCTCAGTTTAAAGCTTTCGTGAAAAGTCTAGCCCGTAGTAACATGCACCCACGATATCCCAAAGACAACTTCCCTCTTTGCTTCATTTCCCAACTGACTTGTAATACCGGAAACAGCCTAAGAGAGCCGCCATGTTCGTCGTACCTTTTGCGCATGATCCTGACATGCGCAGAGCTCTACAGCGCTCTGTAAACAACAGAGATAGGGAAATATAAATTGGCTTGCAGCCATCAAGTCCAGAGATTGGATCTACACGTACACCAGAACGGGTTGCGTTGCTTCCAAACTGCAGATAGACCCTACGTTTAAAACTCCATCTAAGAGACAACTAATACAACATGGGCCTCTTTCCCAGATGTGCTAACTTTCTAATTGCACGAAGTTTGGCGAATGCAGTACTGGAACAGCGCATCGCCTCCTTGCTGCTCGAGATCGTGCACTCTCTTCTCCCACCTCAGGCATTCTTAGCTTAGCTCTTCCCTCTGCAGTCCTTTTCAGCCGGCATGCCGGCACGGCGGAGGTATTTTTGAAAGGCGCGCGGGGTGGGGGGGAGAGGGATGCCATCGGATCGTTTTATTGTTTTTTCTAGCTTTGGGCTTTCCATCTTTTCAGGCCACCGCCAATGCGTCTTTCTTCTCCCAAAGCTTTGTTGTTCGGAATTCGCCAGGTACCGGGCGACCGCAGCAAACCCAGCAGAAGCAACGCAGCAGCACAGGCCCGCTGCCATCGCCGCCGCCAATTCTGTCGCGGGCGAGCTTTCAGAAAAGTGTAGTGAGCTCATCCGGACAGCTTCAGGTGACAGGCAGAAGAGCACTGGGTGGAGAGGATGGCTGTTGAAGCTGATGCCGGGATTCCTGTTTTGAAGAACCAGCCGCTGACTTGTAGCTGACCGGGCCGCACAACCCTGGTATCTAAAACCTGCCAGGCCAACCAATCCTTGCCCTTAGCATTTAATTTTCTGCGTGTATGAATTTGCGCCGGTGTGGTGCTTTTTAAAGCAACAACAAAACCCGGAGTAGCAGTTTAGACGGCTATTCAGGGTCTGATATTTACTCCCCGGACGACCCCCGCTATTTTAGAATGTTTGCCGGAGCAGGTCCATAGTCCGAAAAATATGCTTCCCGGCTCACTTTTCTTACGTTTTGTAAATCACCTGATGAAGAGTTCTGATCTCGAAAATTTTGTCCATTTGGTTGGTCCTAACTAAAGGTATTAATATGGATTTTGTTCTCGCTCTGAGAACCATGTTTGTATTGTTACAAGCACAAGAGGGCACCATTGGGACGATTATGAGCTGGAAGAAATCTAGAGGTTTTTTCAGTCAGTTTTTCAATTTGCTGTGCTGTATTTATTTATTTCACTTCTAGACTGTCTTTCTTGCTGATACTCAAGACCCTCTGTAAGCATTACCACTGGTAGCTCCGAGTCATTTACTGTGTTAACATTTCCTCCTTCTCCGTGTCAACTCCAGCTTCCCTAACATCAGGTCTTGAATTCAGCAGGAGCTCACAGGAGCACAGCTCCTGAATCTCTCTGATGCTCCTCCTCCCCACCTACCTTGTTCATTGAATAGCAGGTGCAGCTGCACAACAATCCCTGGCGTAGGAAAGCAGAAGCCAGCCAGCCGCCAGGAGCTTTGCATTAATTCCTGGAGAAAAAGATATTGAAGATATTGGATTTATATCCTGCCCTATATTCTGAATCTCAGTGTCTCAAAGCGGTCACAATCTCCTTTACCTCCCTCCCACACACACACAACGGACACCCTGTGAGGTAGGTGGGGCTGAGAGAGCTCTTACAGCAGCTGCCCTTTCAAGGACAACTATAAAAGCTATGGCTGACCCAAGGCCATTCCAGCAGCTGCAAGTGGAGGAGTGGGGAATCAAACCCAGTTCTCCCAGACACTTAACCACTACACCAAACTGGCTGTCGGAAGCCCACATGACCCTTTCTCCACTTCTTATGTGATTTTGGGCGGTGGGTGGCTTGCTGGCCTTTTGACTGTGGGAAGGAGAGCAGCCAAGGAGAGCCCCAGCTGAGCGAGGCCTGCTTGGGCTGGCTGGATCTCTAGTCAGCCCAAGCAGGCCTTGCTCACCTGGGACTCTCCTTGTGTTGAGTTGCTTTTGGCTGGTGGGAGGGCAGCATTTGCTAATGAGCTCCACCACCTATTTTTCTACAAAATGACCCCTGCCTAACATACTCTCTCATGTGCCCGTATCACATCACACCTGTTATACTCTTCCAGTTCCCCACTCACAAGTCTTTGATCTGCTATTTCTCAGATATTCCTCTGTAATTTTTTCTACCTTTGCACCATTTTTCTCTTTCTCTTTAAAGACCCTTTGAGGATATTACAATTCTCTCAGAAAATAAAAGACCCTATTTTTAAAAAGGTAATATTGACTCTCCTGTCAGGCCTCTGCATGAATGGGGGTTCCACCAAGCTGGAGTGGCTACAAAGTCACCTGTTTCTGGTAGATGACAACTCTTGTGTTAGAACCAGGAACAAGACTCAAGTGATAGATCAAGTTGGATAGTTATTCTGGCTGCAGCAGTAGAAAGAGCAGTAGCACCTTAAAGACTAACATAAGTGTGAGCTTTCATGAGTCACTGTTCACTATTTCAGATATCTGAAAAAGGAACAGTAACTCACAATTTTGTTAGTCTTTAAGGTGCTACTAGGACTCAAGTGAAGTTATCAAGAAAGTACATATTGTAGATAATGCCCATAAGGTGGCTGCTTGGAAGCTTTAATTGTGTGTTGAAACAAACATTCGTAGCCAGTGGAGTATTTGGAACACTGAGGACATGCCCACTGTCAGCAATAAACTGGCTTCTACTATTTGGTTTAATTTGAACCACTTGAAGTTTTTGAACAGACTTCTGAGGAACACATTGAGCTCATTGCCAGTGCAGAAATCTTGCTACTGTCTTCCATAGCTTGGCTACCTACCAGCTAAGACAGTTGCAATGTGCCAACCAATCAATACTACCAAAGATTTCAGGTTTTCACGGCTGGTAACATCATTAGGGTTTGTAGAATCTTTCGGGCTCAAGTGCCGTGTTCTACTGGAGAAAGTTTTCCTTCCAGACGTTTCGTTCTCAGCTGCGGAGAACATCCTCAGTGGCGTTGCAGCCGGAGCAGGCGCTCTGACCTTCTTGGCTGCTCAATGCACAGCAGCCAAGAAGGTCAGAGCGCCTGCTCCGGCTGCAACGCCACTGAGGATGTTCTCCGCAGCTGAGAACGAAATGTCTGGAAGGAAAACTTTCTCCAGTAGAACATGGCACTTGAGCCCGAAAGATTCTACAAACCCTAAGCAATACTACCTCCCACCAGCATCAATTCAGAATTGTTTCTCAATGGAGAGTTAGGGGGTACTATTGAATTATCTGCAAGCTGTCTTGAGCAAAGAGAGACAAGTGTGCTTCCTCAATAGATTTTACTGAAATCCAGTCTCCTTTCAAAACAAATAAGTGGCAGGTCATTTCTTCCAGCCTTGAGACCCTTCCCCCAACTGAAATTTCCCCCCCATTTATATTAGATGGAAGATCTTTGATGTGTTTAATCTATTTGTTAAGGTGATGCTATATTCCTTTTGTCTGGCAAGGACATCTCAGTAAATATCCAGTGACGTATCCTTCAATAATTTATTTCAATCATTTCTTTATATGAAATGGCGTTATATGAAACGGCATTGAAAGCCGTGGCTGGTTGGCTTCAGCTGAGTCGACTGAAGCTGAATCCAATGAAGACAGAGGTCCTTTGCCTGAGTCGCGGCGGCCTGGGCAGGGAAATCTCCCTACCAGCCTTTGACAGGGCGCCACTGTCAATGGCGCCCAAGGTCAGAAGCTCAGGGGTGCTGTTGGAAGCTTCCCTGTCAATGGAGGCCCAGATAGCAGCAACTGGGAAATCCGCCTTTTTTCATCTGAGGTGGGCTAAACAGTTGGTTCCCCTCCTCGACCATCGCAACCTGGCAACTGTGATCCATGCAATGGTCACCTCGAGTTTGGGCTACTGTAATGCCCTCTTCTTGGGGCTGCCTTTGTTGCGAACCCGGAAACTCCAGCTAGTGCATAATGCGGCTGCTAGGCTGCTATTGGGGCTGCCCAAGTGGGAGCACATACAGCCAGTGCTGCTGGAACTGCACTGGCTACCAATACAGTACCAGATTCGTTACAAGGTGCTAGTTATTACTTTTAAAGCCCTGTATAGCCGAGGACCCGTTTACCTGAGGAACCGTCTGTCCCCACACATTCCCCAGAGGGTACTAAGATCTGGATCCCAACATCTCCTAGTGATCCCCGGGCTGAGGGAGGCGAGATTAGTGACCACCAGGGATCGGGCCTTTTCAGTGGCAGCCCCGTCTTGGTGGAATCAACTGCCGGAAGAGGTTAGGGCCTTGTGGGACCTCGCCCAGTTCTGCAAGGCCTGTAAGACTGTTCTCTTCCAGCAGGCCTTCAACCTACCGTAAGAGAATTCTGGAATAGCCGCCATCCTGGAACTATGAAGAACATCTAATGTAGATAGATCCAAATAGACAGCCATGTTGGTCTGAAGTAGTAGAACAAAATAGGAGTCAACTGCACCTTTAAGATCAACTTAGTTTTATTCAGAACGTAAGCTTTCATGTGCATGCACACTTCTTCAGACGAGGAATGAGGTACATCTTATGTGTTAGCACTAAGCTAACATATATTTAAGTGGTTTTATTGTTTTTATGACTGTGATCATAGCACGCTATGACTTTGATGTAAGCTGCCCTGAGCCCGCCTTGGCAGGGAGGGCAGGGTATAAATCAAATTAAACATAAACATATACCTAACCCAATTCCTTCTTGAGTGTGGCTCCCTAATTCATAAGTTTATCAGTTTTTTCCCCAGAAGACCACCACTTGGTAACCTACCATTTTCTTGTTTATCTGGGGCACCTCTGACTTTTGAAATCCACTGTTCATGTTCAAAGCAGCTTTCACTGCTGTTCATCTTCAAAGCAGCTTACATTGCCACCCCTCATTTTGTTCCATTCACGCATGGGAATGTGTATGTAGCTCTTTAAATAAAATTGCAAACACTAGCAATACTATCCTGTCACCTACACTGTCCCTAGTGCATCATGAACTTTTTCCCCATTTTAAACATCTGTTGCAGATGACATGCTCTTCTCTTTCCAGTGCACATCTCTTCTTCATGCTATTGCCAAAGTTAAATGTATGTTACACATGTTTAAAACTACCCTCCAAATGTTTTCTGCAAATCACCCAATTTTCACCACATGGGTTAATTTCAGTATTTGTGTGACCAATTAGTTTGTGTGTCTTTGTTTTTTTTTTAAAAAAAATGGTGGGGTCTTTTTAAAATCTTGGGACTGAAACCTTCTTTTTGAAGCTTGTAGCTTCAAAAGAAAGAGTGTCAGCTGTACTGGAAACTTATATGCAACTGCTTGAAACAGTCTAGTGTCTAGTCTAGTTGTTGCTGTACAGTTTATCAACCTGAATGTCAGAAAAGTTTCTTAAGATTTACCTTTCTATGTTTTTTTTTAAAAAAGCAACACTCTACAAGACATTTCTATTATATGTTCCCTATGTGGGATGTTGATAGGACTAAGAGGAAATAACACAAATGTCAAAGGAAAAGAAACAAGTTGCTTACCTGTAACTGATGATCTTCAAGTGGTCATCTGTGCGTTCACACCCTTGGGAATGACAGCGCCTGCGCTGACTCTGACGGTGATAGAAAACTCCAGATTAAGGGATTCTGCAAACTCCCACTGGGCATGATCAGGAACCCCACTACGCATGTCCAGGGGAGGGTGCCAGGATCCCACCAGTTTCCTTCTAACTGCTGAACAAGCCAGTGAAAAGAGCAACTAGACTGACAGTGGAGGGGAAGGGTGGGCAGGTGGTGTGAATGCACAGCTGACCATTTAAAGATGATCAGTTTCAGGTAAGCAATCTGTTTATTTTGCTGTAGTCTCTGTGCATCACACCCATGGGAGATTAGCAAACTGAGTCCTACCTAGAGATGGGTGTTGGCAGGCATCAGTTGTGAACAGAATGAAGCACTGAACTCCCAACCACAGCTCTGCTTCTCCCAGGCATCCAGAGCATAGTATTTCACAACCGTATTAGACATGGTCCACATGGCTGCTCTACAAATGGCAGAGAGAGGAACACCTTAGAGGAAGGCCATGGAAGTAGCCACTTCTCTGGTAGAATGAGCCTTCAGGAGTTGTGGGAGAGCTTTCTTGGCCAACATGCAACAGAGTTTGATAGTTTTTACTATCCATTTAGTGAGCCATTAAGATGACAGTTTGGAGTCTTTACAGTGGTCTGCATTTGTGACAAATAAATGTGGGGTAATTCGTAGAGTATGAGTCCTATGTAAGTAGAAGAGGAAGGCTCTTTTGACATCTAGGGAATGCCACCTGCATTCCTCATCTGACACAGGGTTAGGAAAGAAGGCAGGAAGAACAAACTTGGACAGAGTATGAATCTCTGACACAGTCTTGGGCAGGAAGTTGATATCCGGAGTCAATGTGACCCCATCTGCATGAAATTGAAGAAAGGGATGGTCACAGCGAAGGGCCACTTTCTCACTAACTCTGTGAGCTGAAGTTATGGCCACCAGAAAGGCAGTCTTCCATGAAAGGAGTCGCATGTCACACTTCACCAATGGCTCAAAGGGCCCGTGTGTGAGCATATTCAAGACAAAATGGAGATCCCACATGGATGTTGTCTGCACAGGGGGGTACATGTGGAGAAGTCCTTTAAGAAAACGCTTAGTATCCAGATGTGAGAACCTGAGATGTTGAGATTGCAGAAAGGTAAACACAAAGGGAAGAGTGTGACATACCCATATCTAAGAGGGATAGGAGAAACAAGAAAATCATTGAAAGTGGCAATGAATGTGCCGGTGTCCCTGTAGACTCAGAAAAATTCCTCAGAATTTTTTCCATTTACAAGCATAAGAACATCTAGTGGAGGGCTTTCTGCTATTTAGTAACACCTGAAATTGGGTGGAAAAGGCAGCTATTTGATTTCCTGTGCTGCCAGCTTCAAGTGAGGGATGACACCCCTTGTTTTATTAGAAGGTCCAGAACCAGAGTGAAATGATGGAAGTTTCCCTTGCTTAGGTGGAGTAGGATTGGAAACTATGCCTGTCGAGGTCACCAAGGAGTCACCAATATGCAGGGGTCCCTGCCATTGTGGGAACAGATTAGGTGGCACTTCCTGTTCTGTCAAGTTGCAGAGATGTCTATATTTGGGTTCTCCCAGGACTGGAAAACTGGGTCCAAGTAAAGGTTGCTCAATTTCAATTCATGGAGGACGGCTCCCTTCTGCCTGGGTGTTGAGATCCCTTTCAAGGTGGGATGCCACTAATGTCACTCCATGTTAAATGCACCAGTCCCAGAGATCGATGGCAAGATTGCATCCTGGACACTGTCCTCCCCCGTCTGTTTATATAGCTGAGAGCAGTGGTTTTGTCCATCAGGACTGCTACTACCTTGCCATGGATTAGAGGTCGGAAGGACCAGAGGACAAACTTGATGGCTAATTTATGTGATAGGAACAGCGAACAGTATCCCAAACCACAACCACAGATATACAACAGAGGTGGGGCCCCCCAGCCCATGAGGGTGGCATCTGTCATCAGGGTTTCCATTGGCACTGGGTGGTGAAATGGGGGCCCCCTCGAAGAAATTGGGATCTTGATCCCACCATAAGAGGGAGGAGGTGATACCAGTGCCTCAGAAATCAAATTTGTAGAGGTCTCATCTATAACTTGTCAAGATGGATGACCAATGTAGTGGCAGACATGGGGCTGATCTAGCATTGCACATTGTGAACCGTTGTCTGCTGTATGGATGTGACCCATCATACTTCACAGTGAAATGTCATGGCTCAAGTAGGTGGAAGGAATGCTCTGGATACAGTGGAGTCTAGTATGACTCTGATGAATTGCACCCTTTGTGTCAGTGACATCATGGACTTTTTTAGATTTACACAAAGATCAAACTGGGTCAGTAGATCCACTGTGGAGTGAATGTCTCGAGTCAATTAGGCATATGTCTTGGCCACCAGTAACCAGTGATCTCTGTACGAAAACAGAGCAATGCCCAGAAGGCAGAGATGTGCAGCGACCACTACCATGGTCCTGGTAAACTCCCTCAGGGCAGTGGAGATCCCAAAGGGGAAGGCCATGTACTGGAAGTGAGTGTTTCCTATTGTGAACTGGGGGTAGCGCCTGTGATCAGGTTGGATGCCTGTGATCAGCTTGGATACCTAGGATCAGTATAGGGTAGTACATAAACACCTACTTTCTTTAAATGAAACGAAGTCCTCGGGCCAGATGAATTGCATCCAAGGGTTCTAAAAGAGCTTGCGGATGTAATTCCTGAGTGTCTGGCTATTATTTTTGAGAATTCTTGGAGAACAGGAGAGGTGTTGAAAGATTGGAGGTGGGCAAATGTTGTCCCCATCTTCAAGAAGGGGGGAAAGAAGAAGGAGAAGAAGAATTGCAGATTTATATCCCGCCCTTCTCCCTGAATCAGAGACTCAGAGCGGCTTACAATCTCCTATGTCTTCTCCCCTCACAACAGACACCCTGTGAGGTGGGTGGGGCTGGAGAGGGCTCTCACAGCAGCTGCCCTTTCAAGGACAACCTCTGCCAGAGCTATGGCTGACCCAAGGCCATTCCAGCAGGTGCAAGTGGAGGAGTGGGGAATCAAACCTGGTTCTCCCAGATAAGAGTCCGCACACTTAACCACTACACCAAACTGGCTCTCAGGAGGATTTGGGTAACTACCTACCCGTCAGCTTGACATCTATACCTGGAAAAGTTTTAGAACAAATCAGTCAGTCAGTCCTGGAACATTTAGAAAGGATGCTTGTGATTACTAAGACCCAGCATGGGTTTCTCAAGAACAAGTCATGTCAAACTAACCTGATCTCTTTTTTTGAGAAAGTGACTACCTTGCTGGATCAGGGGAATGCTGTAGACATCATTTATCTTTATTTCAGTAAGGCTTTTGATAAGGTTCCACATACTATTCTTGTTGACAAGTTGATAAAATGTGATTTGGATCCTGTTACCGTTAGGTGGATCTGTAACTGGTTGGCAGATTGCACCCAAAGAGTGCTTGTGAATGGTTCCTCATCCTCTTGGAGAGGAGTGACAAGTGGAGTGCCTCAAGGATCTGTCCTGGGACCTGTTTTGTTCAACATCTTTATCAATGATTTGGATGAAGGAATAGAGGGAATGCTCATTAAATTTGCAGATGATACTAAATTGGGAGGGGTTGCAAATACAGTAGAAGACAGAAGCAGGATCCAGGATTATCTTGACAGGCTGGAAAACTGGGCTAAAACCAATAAAATGAATTTTAACAGGGATAAATGTAAAGTTCTGCATTTAGGTAGGAAAAATCTAATGCATGGCTATAGGATGGAGAAGACTTGTCTTAGCAGTAGTATGTGTGAAAAGGATCTAGGGGTCTTAGTGGACCATATGCTGAACACAACAGGGTGATGTGGTAGCTAAAAGAGGAAAAGGAAAGGTCCCCTGTGCAAGCACCAGTCATTTCTGACTTGGGTGATGTTGCTTTCACAATGTTTTCACGGCAGACTTTTTACAGGATAGTTTGCCATTGCCTTCCCCAGTCATCCATGCTTTCCCTCCAGCAAGCAGGGTACTCATTTTACTAACCTCAGAAGGATGGAAGGCTGAGTCAACCTCGAGCCGGCTACCTGAAAACCCAGCTTCCACCAGGGATCGAACTCAGGTCATGAGCAGAGCTTAGGATTGCAGTACTGCAGCTTTAACACTCTGCGCCACGGGGCTCTTCTGTAGTTAAAAAGGCAAATGCAATTTTGGGCTGTATCAACAGAAGTATAGTGTCCAGATCATGTGAAGTGATGGTATTGCTTTACTCTGCTCTGGTAAGACCTCACCTGGAGTATTGTGTTCAGATCTGGGCACCACATTTTAAAAAGGATATAGACAAGCTGGAATGGGTCCAGAGAATGGTGACGAAGATGGTGAGAGGTCTGGAGACCAAGTCCTATGAAGAAAGGCTGAAGGAGCTGGGCATGTTTAGCCTGGAGACGAGGTGGCTGAGATGTGATATGATCACCATCTTCAAGTACTTGAAGGGCTGTCATATATAGGATGCTGTGTAATTGTCCTGTGTAATTGTTTTCTGTGTAATTGTTTTGCTGTGTAATTGTTTTCTGTGGCCCCAGAAGCTAGGACCAGAACCAAAGGGTTGAAATTAAATCAGAAGAGTTTCCAGCTCAACATTAGGAAGAACTTCCTGACTATTAGAGCAGTTCCTTCCTTGAAGGTTTTTAAACAGAGGCCAGATGGCTATCTGACAGCAATGAAGATCCTGTGAATTTAGGGAGAGGTATTTGTGAGTTTTCTGCATTGTGAAGGGGGTTGGACTTGATGACCCTGGAGATCCCTTCCAACTCTATGATTCTATGCTCAGGTGGAAATATGTATCTTGAAGATCAATGGTGGCCATCCAGCAACCCTTGGATAGTAGCGGTAGTATGTGAGCCAGGGTTGTCATGTGGAATTTCGTTGGTATTATGAAATGATTGAGGGCTTTGAGATCCATGATGGGTCTGTGACCGTTATCTTTCTTGGGTACCATTAAGTAGCAGGAGTAGAACCCTGATCCAAGTGGTCTGTAGGAACCAGTTCTATTGTTCCCTTGGCCATTAGAGAGTATACTTCCTCCTGGAATACATGGGACGGTGGAGTGATAGTGACCTGAGAATCCGGTGGCAGGGGATCGAATTCAATCGCATTCTCCTTGGCAATAATAGAGAGCACCCAGTTGTCCATGGTGATACACTGCCATGACACTAAGAAGGGGCAAAGGTGAATAGGGGATGACTGGGGGATAATGTCTGGTGGGCCAACTGGTGGTGAGTCAAAGGCCCTGTTTGGGAGTTTTGGGTGCCTTGGGGCTAGTTTGCTCTTGCTGTTGGCTTCCCTGAAATTTAGACTTGTGTTGATAAGTAAGTTCTGAGTGCTGTAATACAATCTGGATCTCCAAGAGTCATCTAGAGAGCTTATGTTGGAGCCACGTCCGGACCAGGAACTGGACCAGGGTTTCGACTTGTACTGCTTGGTGGATGTGAAAACACTCAGGTTCCGGGAGGCTTTTAGACTCTTGTCAATGTCCTGTAACACCATATCCACCACAGAGTGGAATAGTCCCACATCATCAAAAGGAAGATCTTCAACAGCAGTCTTTGTATCAGCAATGAGGGATGCTGAGTGCAGCCAAGAGTGTCATTGAAGAGCAATAGCCAAGGTAAGTGGCAAAGGTATCAAGGTTATGTGTAGTTGAGTTATCCAGTTGCTTCACGACCGTCATACCTTCTCATTTTATCTTCTTGAGTTTAATTTTGATGTCCTCAGGAAGGTTGGGAAGGCAGTCGGAGATCTGTTCCCACAGCTCATACTGGTACCTGCTGAAGCATTCCAAATAGTTTTTTATGTCAAGTGCTGCAGTGGAATAAAATTTCCTCCCAAAGGTGTCTAGTTTTCTGCCATCTGTCTATTGATGTAAAAGAGCTATGTTTCCCTTTAGAAGATGATGTTACAGCCAGAGAATCGGGTTTAGGGTGGCAAAACAAGAATTCAGCGCTGGGTTCTTGGACCTTATACATCTGGTCCAAATGTCTGGAAGAGACAGCCATGAATGCTAGCTTCTCCCAGGGGGTCTTGGCAGCTTGAAGAATGGTTGTCATTGGCAGAGCCATGGCCATGGAGTTATGCTTTTGAGCAATGTCAAAGACAAGGTCCATGACTTCTGGCTGCAGTTGTACGATGGTTAGCCCCAGCATGGCTGCCATTCATTTGATAAGGTCCCTATAGGACTTGATGTCCTTAGAAGGCAAAATGGGAGTGTCCTTGGTTAGCAGTGCAGAATCAACTGGGATAGGATCAATTGGTTCTGAGTCAGAGTCCATGTCAGAAGAGCTTGGAATGTTCTCCAGTTCTGAGTGGCCCAATTCCAATGGTGAGGTTTATGGAGCAGGTTGTTTTGGTTTTGGAAGAAGGGTTCCTGTTTCTGTTTAGGAGGGTGCTTGGGGAATCATGGGTGAGTGGAGATTGTTGAGTGTTGGTCCCAGTCATGAGGAGGGTGCGGTGGGAGCCATGGAATGGCAGGAAGATATGAGCCATAGAGGTATTGCCATTGCCTTTGATCCCAATGGGGCGCTGGTGACAGAAGTGGCCAATAGTTGTTGGGCTGATCATCTGGGATCAGTGGGCATGGTCAATATGGATCCTGTCAAGGTGGATCTGGTCAAGATGGTGCAGATTGGTCAGGTGGGCATCAGGAAGGGTCCAAGTAGATCAGGACACATTTTGGTGTGCTGCCCTCACTGGCAGATGCTGAGTCAGAATTGTCTCTGCTACGTTGTGTAAAATCAATGTGATCTATATCAACCACCGCAGTATCAGTAACATCACCCAAATGTCTAAGCTCCGGGGAGTTCCCCTGACGAGTTAGTGACTGTAAGATTTTCAGAGGTACCAATGTTGAAAAAAATCAAGTACAGAGGAAGAGTGGAAGTCCCTTGCGATAACCATTGAGCTGAGAGAGGGGCTCCTGTGGTTTTTTTTCTTATGTAAATGTGATATTTGTCCCCACTTAGCTTATGTTTCTCCTTCTTCCTCTTTTTGGCAGGAGAGGTTGAGGATGACTGTGAGGTGGAGAGTGGTTGTTTCAAACCAGGTGTGCCGGTATCAATGGCTGTTAATTTTGAGGCTGATGGAACTGATATCAATGGCATCTGTAGGCAGGGAGTAGCTACTGCCAGCGCCGAGGAGCTATCTGCTCCTGAAGACGTTCCCGCCAATGGTTGGGGAGTTAAGGCCAAAGGAAGGAAGGCTGTTTGAAGTCTCAAAGCATGGTTTTTGCAAGCCTTTTTGCCGTATTTCTGACAATTTGGGCAAGTGTTTGTGTGGTGGGCTTTCCCCAAGCAAAGGAGGCACAAGGAGTATCTATTTGAGAGGGTAAGCTTGCTCCCACAGTGGGAACAACATTTAAAACAGCCCCACTTAGGCCAAAGACTTAACCAGATTGGGGGGAGGGGGGAACAGGAAGGAAACTTGAATGCTAAACTATCTTATTTAACACTACAAAAATGATCTAAATAACTAGAGCGAGCTATTAGTATTTAAGTATTAAATATGTCTTTCTCTTTTTTTAAGGAGCTAAAGAGAAAGAAAAAAGTACACCAACCGGAGCCTCAGGAAGATGTCCTGCTGTTCATGCAATAAGAAAGAAACTGGTGGGATCCTGGCACCCTCCCCTGGACATGTGTGGTGGAGTTCCCAAGTATACCCAGTGGGAGTTGCAAAATCCTTAATCTGGAGCTTTCTATCACCATCAGAGTGGGCTCAGGCACCATCATTCCCAAGGGTGTGAAGCACAGAGACCACAGCTTCTGCTCTGCTTTGCACGATAAGCCATTACATTGGCAGCATCCTATCTAGTATCTTCAGTTCCACAGATTATCTAACATCTGTTGGTGTCATACAGTGTAATTGGAGCTGCTGTTGTTACCATTCAAATAAATCTTCAAACCAGTTCAAATACCAGAGAGGTCCTCACATCTTTGGCTCAACTTTTTCCATGAAATTTCATCAGATTACTTTGCTATTTTTAAAATTTTCCTTTTAAATATAAATCAGTGCTCTGGGAAAGCAATCAGGAGGTGTGATTTCATGGTACAGCGTTTATTTCCTGTGAAAGCTCAGTGAAACTGGAAACTTTATAAACAATATTGCTTGGCTCTTATGTATTTCTTAGGTGCTTACTTTCTAAAAATTAAAGATCTCAAGCTTGGGGCAGGAAGGAAAAAATTGTAGCTTCATTTATAGTCTCTTTCCAGATATATAATGTCAAGAATACAAACTACCTACCATTTTAAAATTGCTTATTTTGGAAAAAGAATTGCAATATTATAGCCCAGCTAGGAGAAACATTCACAGGACAGTAAAACATATGAGCAAAGCCTTCTGAAACTGTGACCCCGCAAATGGGTAATATCAGCAACTGTCAATACATTCTCTGTTGTGGCTGCCACCTACAACTTGCCTGAGGTGGTCATGTGCAATGGCCTCCATACCTCTGTCATTTCACAGAACAGAAATGTTCATAAGGGCATTCTGATGAAGGAATTAACTTACTACTATGGATGTTTCCTCAAGGGGATGGTATAATTTTTAGGAAATGGACAGCTGATGGCTCTGTTGAAGCCTGCATAAAAGTTTTGAGGAATTCACAAACACACAGCTATAGGAACGGGGCCTGTGTATATGTGCCTATGTGAAGATACAACAATTTTGAGAGAGAAGCAGACAGACATATGTCTCTGTAAGTTAGCTGAAGAGCCCTGGGTGTGCCTTCTCTCTTTGTTGAGCTGATAAGGAGTAATATACTTGCTGCCCTGTAGGAGTGCCCCATTGCCTTCAGGAAAATATTACTGGGACAATTTAAGTCTCCAAGGTTCTCTCCTCCAAAGAGAATCTAGGTAAGTACCACTCCTGGAATTTCTCCCCATTTATGGATGCTGGGAGCATGTAGTAATTTCAATTGCACCATGAAGTTACAGAGTATTGGTTATTTGTTTCTTTCAGCCAGAAATCCTTGCCAACACAGTGTTGCTTTCAGTTTACAGCATGCACATCTGAAGATACACATACAAAACATGATGATATCACATACCTGAAAAATTTACTACACATTCAGAACACAGGACTGCTGCCTCAGTGGCTTTCTGTGATAATATTCCCTTGCAAGCACCTGTTCATTATTTCATACCAAGCATTATTAGGTGATGCCTAGGCTTCTGCTGAGAATATTTGGGTTTCAACATGAAATTTTTCTGCAGGCTATAACCTTCATATGCCCTCCCAAGGTTCCTCTCTGGAGATAATTGCTTTGGTAAATACTGTAAATTTCAGAAAGCCCTCCTCAAGCTGACTGAGAAGTGAAAAGCTTGTTCTCTTATTTGAAAATTCCTATTCTTGTTAGGAGCAGGACATCCTGCTCCACCACTGCCTGTAGACTGGGCCTTTAGTGGGTCAAGTTTTCTTCAGTGCCAAGTAGGCTCCACTATGTTCTTCCTAATATGCGCAAATGTTGTTTGATCATCTGCTTATAACATATGTCATTTATTTCCATCCCAGCTGAAACTTCTCCCTATTGAAAGTGTATTGATTTTAGAGTGTTGGGTTTTATTTTTATGCCCTTATTTCAAGCTGTCTTTGTCCTGATTAGAACAAAATTTCTACTTTTGCCACTTTGCCCTCATATCAGATAAAGTCAGGCGGGAAACTCAAATATAACTCTTAGGGCTGAGTTCTTTTAAGAAAAAATCCTGCTTTTGCTATTGCCTGTGAGAGCTCTGGCTTCAGTCTCTGAAATGAATTGGACTTCTATTGGTTCATAACATCTGTTGTTAAAATATTGTTTATCAACATTTCAGCTGCTAAGAAGTTTATAATTGTCATCACACTAGGTCACTCGTGTCAAACTCATTTGTTATGAGGGACAGATGTGACATAAATCAGACATTGTCGGGCCTGGCCATGTGTGTCATAAAATGTAATGCCAGGTAGCAGACATATAAACTTTATAAAGGGCACAAACACAATTAAAGATTTTTTTTACTTAAAATAAAACATGCTTAAAACATTAGCACACTTGCAATATTTTGTTTTACAGTCTCTGATAAATGTCACCTCTCGCTATGCATTATTGCATCAAAAACTGCAGACAATGTCTGTGCTGTACCAATCTTGAATATGCTGTTCACGTGTGCACATCTGTAAGTTGCAAACCTACTTTTGATTTATTGACATTCATTACAGAGATCTCATGGTCAATGCTCTGAGTCTAAGACCCAGAGGAAAACATGAAGCAGCTGGACATCGTGAGCTTCTGTACAGAAGCTGCTTCATGTGCTAGTCAAGAACATGTGAAGGCACCATGGCACAGACTGAGGTCTATGTGTTTCTCTACAAAACTATAGTCTTCCCTAGAAAAACAACAACAACTCCTATGTGACAGTGCAAGAACAGAGAGACAGCTATGTATAGTGCTCAGTATCAGCCTACTTACTATCTGGGAAGACTAAGTTCAAGATCACCAATCAAAGGAAAATGTGAAAGAAAATCAAGGGAAATTTGCTGAATAAACCTGGGCTGCACACACACTCTCAGCCTAATGCTGGCTTGTTATTGCTCTTCTAAATAGTTCACAGGCTTTCCTATTGAGAAAGACTAGAGAGCATGAATACAGTGAAAAAGAGGGGAGCCCAGTTGACCCATAACAAGCCCAAAAAACCTCACTCTGTGTGTGTGTGTGTGGCAAGGCAAAAAGCTCATACCTTCAATAAAACGCCGCTAGCCTTAAAAGTGCTTTCTTAGTATCTCTCCCAATGGTGGAGACTGGGCAAAGGAAGCTGGAGCTCTTTCCTTCCTTCCCCAGGGGACAAGGAGAGGGAAGAGCTTCAACCACTAAAAGGAAGAGAGGCCTAGCTAAGTAGCTCTGCAGGGTGATTGATTGAGCCTAGCAAACTTAATCAACACAGCAGAGCTATAGAGTCAAGCTCCTTCATTGCCTGATGGTCCTCCTCCCTCCTCTTCCCTTTGGGAAAAGGGAGGGGGAAGAGGGAAAGAGCAGGGAGAGGCTGCTTTGCTGGCTGGCTTATGTTTGACACCCCTGCACTAGGTCATATGGGGCTGATTGGAAGAGAAGAAGGTACAGTATCTGAACAATTTTATTAAATGGAGCATTCAAATATTTAGGTGGAAAATTTTTCCTGTGGGAAATATGTGGGCAAGAAGGGGACCCACAAAGAGTTTATTATGTAATTAAAATATTCATATCCTACCTTTCCATTTGGTTTAAGGTGATCATCTTATTTGCCCTGTATGCCCTTCCCCACCATTTCCTCTTTCCCTTCCCTGGCAGCCCCACAACCTCTTCTCTCTTCCCGCTTCCTTCCCACCCACCCACCAGCCAACCAAATTTTATCTGCTTCCCTGCTTTCAGTTTTCCTTCTCTCAGTTGCTCATCCTTCACTTGAGTGGCCCAAAAACGAAGAGCAAAGCAATGAACACTAAAAAAAGATGTTTTTTCCCCATGAAGGCAAACACAGTATTCAAAGACTGAAAATATGTAACAGTAGCAAATCTTTGAAATTTTTTATTACATTGTAAATTAATGTACGCATTATCAGACCCATAATGTGTACCTATCAGATTCCATCATTTGACATGGCCATATGCCTTTTTTAGACTGTGCTGTACAATACAGGCAGTTAAAAGAAGTTGTATATTTTTCCTCCCAATAGAAGATAATTCCATACAGAATTTTGATGAGAATGGCAGGAAAGAGAGAAAGATAAACAGGAATAGCTCTTAATATACTTTAATATAAATTATCATTTACAAAGGCATGTTTTGGAACTGATGATTACTTTTGGAAGTACCAGGAAGGGGGGTGGGGAGATATTTCCAAGTATAGCACAATCACTGAAATGTAGTAAACCCAAAGGTACCTTGGTTAATACCAATATTTTGTCTTAATTGTAATGGTGATGGGAGTTTGGTATTTTCATACAAAGGACTAGTTATAGATTTTCCAGAGTGTGACTCTAAAAGATGCTATATATTATCATAATTTATGTACAGAAGTGGAGCAAAACTGGCCATTTCATCAATACTTGCAAAGAAAGTACCACTTGCATCAAATGTAAGCAATATAACCATGAGGCCTCTTACATCTGGAATTAGTACATAATAAAAAAGTTTTCTAAAAATTATTTAAATTTAAAGGGGGGGAGCAAGTTCTGTGTGGCAGTTCTCTGTTTCTACTTACAAACCACAAACCCAAATCACCTGGAGATGTATGGAACTAGACCATGTGGTTCTTTGATATCATGGTCACAGAAAAATTGGAAGAGGATTGGTTTATCAGGAAAAGATTACCTACATATGATAGAAAAGCTTTATAAATTGATATGTAGATGGTATTAATGCCTTGTAAAATATATCATTTTCCAAATTATGATATTAGTCACGGTGTTCATTTGAAATAATTACAAAATTTCAGAGTGAACATAAGAAGCACAACTGGTGTTGCTGGATATATTAGACAACTCAACCCAAAGACAGAATTGCTAGATTGTTTGCAAGGCAAGATGAAGCAGATGATGATGATGATTTATTAAATTTACAAACCACCCTCCCCAAAGGGCTCAGGGTAATGTACATCATGTTCCAGAACATACAACAGGTTAAAATACACAATAAATAATAGATAATAACAGATAGAAACAATACACATCTTTCAAATAGTCGCATGTGCAAGACTTCTTTCCCTCCATAGGGTGAATCTGTCATGGGCAACGACAACCAGGCAGGACCCCCTCCCGAGCTGGCAGCTGCTCCCGTAGTTGGCCCCTCTAGCGCTTCTGAGATTGACAGCTTGCCACCACCTGAGCCTGCATTCCCTGCACCTGACCTGGCAGAAGAGGAGGAGGAAGGAGTCACAGCTGCAAGTAGGGGGTCTGCCTGACTCACCCCCGCAGGTAGCTTGCTTAAGGGAGTGACTCCACTAAGTCTTGGCAGAGTTGCTCCAGCTACAAATGTAGCTAGTGGTCACTGAGTCATGAGTTTTAGCAGGAGTTTCCCTGCTTGCTAATTGAAGCATCACCAGAGGCCCATTTAGCCCCCTGCTCAGGGCTGGGCTCTCTGTGGAAGCAACAAATCGCTTTTGTGGTGACTTGCATCCAACCCAGCTCTTGAGCTCTTGCTTGCACTCTTTGGCTTTCTGACTCCCTGCTCCGGATGACCTCGCTCTCTGCCCCCTGGCTTGGCTACCTGACTCAGCTTCACATTGAACTCTCTGGCTTGACTTTGGACTGGACTTGGACTTTGCTCTTGCCTCCACCCAGCCTGTGACAGAATCATAGACTGGGCAGGGTGAAGAGTCCATGGTGATAATGACATTGCAGTTCTCAACCATAGGCCTGGTGGAACATCTCTGTTTTAAACACCCTGCAGAACTGAGCTAGGTCCCACAGGGTGTGGATGTCATTAGGCAGAGAATTCCACTAGGCCAGAACTGGGGATGAAAAAACCCTGGCTCTAGTTGAGGACAGCTGGACATCTGGGTAAGGTCATAGAGCGGGCGGTGGCGATTCAGCTGCAGGGATTCCTGGAGGACACTTCCACACTGGATCCATTCCAGTCTGGCTTCCGGCCAGGTCACGGGACAGAGACAGTTCTGGTCGCTCTCATGGATGATCTTATGCGACATCTGGATCAGGGCGGCTCTGCAGTGCTGCTGTTATTAGACCTGTCAGCTGCTTTTGATACGGTTGACCATCAGCTTTTGACCAGCCGCTTTACCGATGTGGGGATTCAGGGATCTGCCTTGCAGTGGCTGACTTCCTTTCTCCAAGATCGGGGACAAAGGGTGGTGATAGGGGAGGAAGCATCCCAGAGGCACTCTCTTAGTTGTGGGATGCCGCAGGGAGCGGTCCTATCCCCGATACTATTTAATATCTATATGTGCCCCCTTGTCCAGATTGTCAGGAGGTATGGACTGGGTTGCCATCAATATGCGGATGACACCCAGCTTTACCTACTGATGGGTGGCCAGTCTGACTGTACCCTGGAAAATCTAGACCTGGCATTACAAGCCGTGGCCTCTTGGCTCAGACTGAGTCGGCTGAAATTGAATCCAACGAAGACAGAGGTTCTCTACCTGGGTCGGGGCGGTCCGGGGGGAGAGATCCAGCTGCCGGCCCTTGACGGGGTGCCACTGATACCGGTCCCTAAGGTCAAGAGCTTAGGTGTGCTCCTTGAGTCCTCCCTTACAATGGAGTCTCAGGTGGCAGCCACCGTTAGATCTGCCTTTTTCCATCTTCGGCAAGCGCGGCAGCTGGCCCCTTACCTGGAGCGCAACGACTTAGTGACGGTAATCCATGCTACGGTCACCTCAAGAATAGATCACTGTAATGCTCTCTACATGGGGCTACCCCTGACGCTAACCCGGAGACTACAGCTAGTGCAGAACGCTGCAGCACGGCTGTTAATGGGGCTACCACGACGGGAGCACATTCAGCCAGTGCTGAGAGAGCTGCACTGGTTGCCTGTTGTGTTCCGAGTTCGCTTCAAGGTGTTGGTATTAACCTTTAAAGCCCTTTATGGTCAGGGACCTGCCTATCTACGGGACCGCCTTTCCCCATATATCCCCCAGAGAGCACTGCGATCAGGGACAAAAAATCTGCTGTCTGCCCCTGGCCCAAAAGAAGCCAAGTTATGCATAATGAGATCCAGGGCTTTTTCGGTGGCAGCACCAGAACTTTGGAACACCCTCCCAGAAGCTATAAGGGCCCTTCGGGATTTGTCGGCGTTCTGCAGGGCCTGTAAGACTGAACTGTTTAAACAGGCTTTTGTGGTTGATTGAAAATGGGCTGCCACCGGACATCCTACAGAATGCTGGCGATCATAGTCAGAAGTCAATACCGCCTAGATTGGACTAAGACAGCGCTAATAGTTTTAAAATTGATAAGTAAATTATGGTTTTATATGTTTTATTGAATTGATTGTTTTTATGATGTTGTAAGCCGCCCTGAGTCCGCTTGCGGAGAGGGCGGGATATAAATGTAAAGTAATAAATAAATAAATCTTTTGGGCCAGGCATATTCAGTGCTGGATTAAACCCTGTGGAGGCTCCTAGGTATTTGAAATCTTGGGGGCTCCCTCGCAAATGATCTCCTAATATCTACTGCAGGCACCTTCTCAAAAGCCCCTTTAATAAAGCTGTGGGGGAGAGGCAGAGAGAGGCAAACCAGCCTGGGGTCCCTAAAGGCGTGGGGGCCCACAGGCTGGTTGCCTACTCAGCATAATTGTTAATTCAGTCCAGGGGATCACCAGTAGATTTTGATCTCCTGAGAATAAAGCTCTTCAGGGAGTATACTGGGAGAGGCAGGCACACTGGTTCCAGATTAAGGGCTTTAAAAGTCAAAAACAAAACCTTGAAGTGGATGTGGTACTCAACTCGGAGCCAGTGCAGCTGGCAAAGCACAGGCTCAATATGTAACATCGTTGGGGTACCTGCAAGTACCTTTGCTGCTACATTCTGGACAAGCCATAATTTCCAGATCAGCTTCTTGGGTAGCCCTAAGTAGAGTGAGTTGCAGTAATCCAAGTTCAAGGTGACCATTGTGTGGATCACTGTGGCCAGATCTGGACTAGAGAGGATTCAATAAATATTAAATATATTAATTTTAGTCCAAATATAAATAGCTTCTTGTAAGGCAAAGCACCAATTCTGCCTCTCCTCAAGGGTTAATGTGTATAGTAACAGGCCTGGTCTTCCTTACAGGTATTGTTAATTAGTTTTTAGGCCTGCCTGGCACCTTATCATCTTCAAGGCCAGGGTGGAAGCAGGGCAGTTAGCTTCCCATGAGAACATGTCCTCAGTTATGGGAGGGGAAAGACTAGGAGCAGTGATGCAATCCTATAGAGATTTCTCCTGAAGATGTGTTAGGATTGGATGTCATCATCACCTGACTTGAGGGGCAAAAAGTATAACAATAATATGGCTCCAACGACTTTGGTAGCTAGCGCAAGACTTCCATGGACTGTAGGCCTGATGCTATGCTTCCCAGTTGTGGAGACTGTGCACCATGCTGATTAGAGGCCTCCTTTTGGATGTAAGTTTTGTGCCATCTAATAAGATTTCTTAACAGTGTTAGGTAGATAAAGCTAGCTTAATACCATCAGTTTGGTTACATGTGTACATCTGCCTTTGCAACCCACAATGTCAGCCTGTTGACTCCTTGACACTTCTGGATGGGAAACTTCTGCAATACCATTTAAAATATTAAAAGGTAAAGGTAGTCCCTTGTGCAAGCACCAGTTGTTTCCGACGCTGGGGTGATGTCGCATCATGATGTTTTCACGGCAGACTTATTTACGGGGTGGTTTGCCATTGCCTTCCCCGGTCATCTACACTTTCCCCCCAGCAAGCTGGGTATTCATTTTACCAACCTCGGAAGGATGGAAGGCTGAGTCAACCTTGAGCTGGCTACCTGAACCCAGCTTCTGCTGGGATCGAACTCAGGTCATGAGCAGAGAGTTTGGACTGCAGTACTGCAGCTTGACCACTCTGTACCATGGGGCTCCTGTAATTTAAAATATAGAAACTAACATAAAATGACTTAGTGAAATTTTAGGAAGCAATCTTGATTTCTTTCTCATAGCTATTGATTCAGAATTGAATCAGAATTGAATCAATACATGGAACAAGATATACCATTAAGGGTTTCTCTGTTTTGTGAACCTGTATTATTTGTAGAAATATACAGAGTATTTCAATGTAATATAACCTGAAGCAGGCTATGTAGCAGCTTCAAATGTTACAATTTCAAGCAATACACACTGGCTCTAAAAATATCAAAGGAAATGTAATAAACAAGTTCATTTTCCAGTATTTTAGCATCATACATTAGCTACATTAAATAAAACATTTTCAAGAGATGATTGGTTCAGCTCTCTTCTGATTACAATGTACTATTTTTTAATGAACAGGAAGGGTACAAGTCACAGAAACAGAGTCTGAATTGTATGTTATTAGGACTTAGGAGAGCATTCTGCCCTTTTGAAGGATAAGAAAGCAATCCACATCTCTGTCTCTCAAGGAAACTGATTGTCACGTTATCTGAATGTAGACTTCATGCAAGCAGAACACATAAACTGGACAAAGGCCTGTAACGAAACTGAGCACTGAACTAGATATGGAAACATCCATTTTAGCATCAGAAACAAAATTAAGAACCAGTATATTTCATTCTTTCTCTCCAGTTCTGTTCCAAATAATGGAATTTGAATTTTTTTTAAACCAAACACCATAAAATATTTACAAAACAGTAACAATCCTGAGGCTGAAACGTTATTTTTAAAAGTCTTGGTGAGCATCATTTTCCCTTTAAGTAGAATTCACAGCCTACTTTTATCAGGGGCAAACAACATGTTTCAAACTTTTGTACCTATTTCTTTATTCATCAATGATCTTTTAAAATCTGCTTCATTTGCAAAGATTCCTTGTAATACTGAAAAATCTATATTTCTGGCTTTTTGTCACTGTAGTACTCCCCCCTGAATACAACTATCATCAAGAGAGATTAGCTTTTAATATGAAAAATCTTTTTGAACGTTTTCTTGAAGTTTTCATTACAAAGTGGGTATATAAATGGATTTAATGTAGAATTCACATAGCCAAGCCAGATTGTAAACATATGAATGTGGTATTTGTAACAGCTTTCACAATATGCCATGACCATAAATAATACAAAGTATGGAATCCAGCACAGCATAAAGGCTGCCATTATACACCCTAGCTGTTTAGCTGCCTTTCTTTCTCTGTTCACACGCAGCCCTTGATTATGGCTCAGAGAATGAGTACGCAGCTTTCCCCACACCTTTTTCAAAGAACGGAGACTTGTGCTATCCTTGCTGTTTTTAAACTGAGGTAAGTGCCTCTTGATATCAAAATTTTGCTCCAGATTGGGATCTGAATCTCTTCTGTAGGAAGATCTTTCTGCAAAGGTATGATCGTATGATGATTCACTTCTTTCATGTTCTTGGGGGCAAGGCTTCTCTATACTTTGAATGCTTTCATTAACACTGGCATACTTCCTATCAATTTTGCTTGCCACAATGTCATTCTGTGCAATAGTCAGAGGAAAGCAGCTGTGCTTCCCTATTTCATGGGCACTTCCTCTATACAGTACTTGTGATATTTCAAAAAAGCTGCTTGATGGAAGTGGGACTTCCGTTCTGTCCTTGTGAGTGTCATGTTCATGACTGTGAAATCCTATATATTTACTTTCACTTAGTGAACACATCTCTTGAATTTCTATATTTTTACTTTCTATATTTTTACTTTCACTTAGTGAACACATCTCTTGAATTTCTTGCAGCTTGCAACTGTGTGGGGTTGTTTTTTCTGAGACTGATCTGAATGATCCATTAATTAGCTCTCTGTGCTGACAATGCCTCCGGACAGCCGTGTATATTTTTGCATAGAAAAACAGCATCATCAATGATGGGATGTAGAAGTTTGCTATAGCTGTCAAGACCTTAAACCAGGTGACTTTGCAAAAATCTGTTTCACATACTTCAACCTCATCTCCTGTGCTATTATTATGGGTAGAGGTAGGCCAGCCAAAAATTGGGATTACCCACATAAAAGAGAGCAGCCAAGCTCCAGAAATCATGATAGAAGCTCTAGTTTTTGTCCGGTATTTGAGATATTTCAGTGGCTGCTGGACAGAACGGTAACGATCTATGCAGAGTATGAAGAGACTGAATATCGAGGCTGTGCTGGCCACGTAATCCATGGATAGCCAAAACAGGCAAGCTTGTCTACCTAACAGCCACTCATTCTTCAAAAGATATAAAACATTCAGTGGCATGACAACTGCACCAACAACAAGGTCTGCACAGGATAGACTGACAATGTAAAGATTGCCAACAGTGTGAAGTTTCTTTTCTGATTTCACTGCATAAAGGACCAAAATATTCATGACAACAGTGGTTAATGAGATGCCTCCCAAGATCACTCCTAGAGGGACTGAATAACCCTCCGTTAAATTATTTTTTGTTATGCTGTTCTTCACACACATCTTTTGCCTAAAGGTAATAATGAAGTGCTATCATTTCAGGCTTATATACTGAGTGGTCAGGTGGGCTTCTTTCCAGTTTTCTTAGTGCATCTGAAAGAGAAAAGAAATATGTTTCAGTTCTACATTCAGCTTCAGAAAAATGTATTTATTTCAAATTGTAAACAATATTAATGGATCGAGTAGATACAGTGAATAGAGGAGAGATTACAAAAAACATCCACAGATGAAGTTTAGAACAACATCCAGATATTCTGTGGTCAATTATTTGGGGTTTTTTTCATGTAATGGTCATTGATGCAATGACACACTGGGGTTTGTTTCTACCCACAAAGTGGTATTACTGTATTTCAGAACATCCAACTTTGCCACTCAAAGCATCCTCTTCCTGTGGCCCCTCCTTTCAGATCCCAGAAGAACTACAACTCATCCTAGATCAGCATGGATGTGGCAGAAGGCCAAGAAAGGGGTGCACCTCCTCCTGTGCCAGCCTCACTGGCTGCAACCATGTTCTGCATGATGTCCTGGACTTGGGTGGTGGCATATAAAGATGTGAGAGGGAGCAAACTTTACCCCCCACCCCAATAGAAGCTGGGATCCTAAGCACTAAAAAAGACTACTAAGACTACTGTACTACTAAGAAATTTAGTATAGAGCTGCGGTTTCTTTACAGTCTGAAAGTGTTCTGCAGTCCATCCTGGACCTTGATCTAGGAGGCAGTAACTGCGGCAAGCCATGCCTGTTGACTTCTCCCATGTGCCACTCTCTGATCATCTGTTGTCTCAAATGGCCACTTGGGCAGTGAAAAAGTTCTGTAACAATGAAACAAACAAACCACATTCCACAAAATGTGCAAAACAGAAATGTTCAGGAAGGCATTCTTGTAGTGGAATTTTTCTGAAGTGGGACAGAACAGTCCAGAAGGGAGGACACCCTCATATGGAATTGAACCTGCATTGTCTTATACCCCTGTATTGCAATATGTATTGCTTGAGCTATACTGGCCTGGATAACTGCTGTTCACATTGTCATTTGATTTTATATTCTTAGTTCTAGTGTACTGGTACTGGCATTTTGTATTCCATTGTTTACTGTATGTCTTATGCCCTATGTCCACATTGTTGCTCACATTGTCATTCAGTTTTGTACTCCTAGACCTATTGCATTTTTCATGTGATACGGTACACTGTATGATTACATTTTTTCACTTCCTGTACTTCATATTCTGACTTGAGTCTCAGCGAGGAAGACAAGTTACAAATCTAAACAATAATTAAATATACCTAGCCGCCTTTATTCAGACTTCAATATAAATTAGAGTTCGATTCAAGGCTTCCAAATCAGAAATCCTTGAATTGTACTGAGCATGTGAGAAGAGGACAGTGGGAGGGAGGGAGCACGGCAAATAAGCCAGGTTCATGCCTTTCAAAACAAGTAGAGGTTTGTTGTAATATAGTTTGAATGTAGCTTTTGAAAAACAAAACTGGAGACAGTAATGAAAAAAAATCTAGAAGGCAAGAAATTTAGTTCTGCTAGCATAAATCAATTGTAGAGGCCTGCTGGTGACACAAAATTGTATTGAACTCAGGTGTTTACAATTGATATATTTAATTCAGTAGATTATGACTTCTATTACTAGGGCTGCCAGATCCCCTGGATTAGCAGGAGACCACCTACTGGCAACCTTCTTTCCCTGTTTCCACTTAGTGGGTTAGCAAGGGGGGAAGAGGAGGAGAAATCATCATTGCTGGATATTGCACACTATTAAACAGCACATTATCATCAGTAATGAAAAAGTATCAGTTGCTTTTAGCTGGATCCAGATACTTACAGTTCCCTTCTTTGATGAGCTATTGTGAAGGTATGAAGGAGCAGCTATATATCTACAATATGCACATTATTAGCTATCCAGGACAAAGTGATTTACTTATGATCATACCAAAAATCCTTTGTTGATTTAATTAGCATTCTTATATTCTACTTTCACCAGATGTTGCAGGGAATAAAACTACAGAGTAGAATTCAAAATTGTTTGGGGGAAGTTGGATGGGGAAGGAGAAACTAATTAGTGTCTTAATTATGAAAATGGAAGATTTTTAAGTTACATCTTCCTGAAAATCACTGTCCCCCAACTCCAGATACACAGATGTGTGTAATTATTGTGTACTATGATTGCCAATCTCCCACTATTACAATGAGCATGAACTGGCTCATGAATGAAAGTCTGTGATGAATTTTGGCCAGTTCATAGTTCACAAAGTGATGTTTATGTACTGAAGAGCTGCCACAAACTTCTATGAATTTTGAGGCAGTTTGTGGTAGTTTGTGAAGAGCAGAAAGCAGTAGTTTAAATGGCTCCAAGTTCTGCTTTCTGCTCCCCAACACATTCTGTGAGCAGGGCATGGGGAGAGGGGGTGCCTTGTGGTACCCCTAGGCCAAGTGGCCACCTATTTGGCCTACTCCCACGTGCCAACCCTGATCTCAAGGCATTTCCCAACCCAGAGCTGGTAACCCAAGTTTGGGAAAGGAGGGACCTGAATGAGGCATAATTAGGGTTACCAATCCACAGGTGGGTTAGGGTTGCCAAGTCCTCTTCACCTCCCAGCGGGGGACAGTTGTGTGCGTGCTGCGCGCCGCATGATGAAATGACGTCGCCTGGGTGGGGCTGCTCTAGGTGTTTCTGGGAAAACTCTATGGTTGTCTGGAGATCAGTTGTAATTCTGGAAGACCTACTGGCCCCACCTGGAGATTAGTAAACTCAGGTTGTTCAAGCAGAAGTAGTTTGCTACTGCCTTCTTCCACAATTTTTCTGAAAACTTGATATCGATTTTTGAAAGACTAAAAAAAGAAGAATTTAAACCTTATTTTCTTTAAACCATCTGGCTTCAATTGTCTTGAAGCCCAGATCAGCTCAATACTTTAAAAAAAGTAAACCTCTGCTTCCATCATATTTTCTATCCATCCAGACCTTTAATTGCATAACATACACATTTAGACAAAAGGCAGGGCCTTTTTTGAGCAGGAATACACAGGAACACAGTTCCAGCTAGCTTGGCATCAGGGGGTGTGGCCTAGGGTTGCCAAGTCCAATTTAAGAAATATCTGGGGACTTTGGGGGTGGAGCCAGGAGTCTTTGGGGGTGGAGCCAGGAGACTGGGGGCGGAGCCGAGAGCAAGGGTGTGACAAGCATAATTGAACTTCAAGGGAGTTCTGGCCATCACACACACACACACCGGTATACAGAGCCACGTTGACTTGGAAACATGCTACACTGGAAACTCGCCTACTTGGAAATGAAAGCTTTGGCTGCCCAGCAAAGCTGAGGGCAACTTCGCTCAAACTGAGGGTATAGACCAATACTGTGGGGTCTTGTGAGCAAAAATTCTACTTTCTACTGGCATTAAAGTTGCGAACTACTGCATAAATTAGTTTTCTCTGGAGCCATTTTTCTTGAGCTAAGACAAAAATGTGTGAGCTGGAGGTTAAAAAACTGTGAGCTAGCTCACACTAACTCAACTTAGAGAGAACACTGGTACAGACCAAAGGATCCCAGCTCTGTTCTGCTTTGACCAAAGAAGGCTTTTACAAGTCTGTTTCCCTCAAAACCAGAATGACTCAAATCACTTTGGCAGAGATCAGAAGGAACTTGGAGATTTCACCCAAACTGACCTGAGTCATTTTGATCATAAGGAAAACAAGAAATAAGGTCTACTGGCTTCTCTGCTGTTCCCTTCAGCTGGGGGTGGGGGGAGAATGGTTGTGCTGGTGGAAAAAGAAGGTTCCCACAGGAACCATACCAAGGAGCCAGTAAAGAAGCAAGCCTTGGGGGGCTGCCTTCTGGCTGCTCATGGCACTTAAGACCCCACTGGGATATTTCCAAAAACTGGGGGGGGGGGGCACATGCTCTCCAAGGCCTCAAAATAGCAACTGGCAACAACAACTTCTAGTAAGACATAAAACCTGTATTTAAAAAAAACAAAACCAGAAGGATCAAAAGAGAACACAGCCATAAAACCAGCTGGCGCAAACAGCAGATTAAAACAGCAATACCAAAGTCCCAGAAGATAATACCAGTGCCATAAACAATGTAATTACGGAATAAAGAAGCATTTGAAGATGGGAAGGGGATGAAGAAACCCACCAAAATCCCGAAAACATCATTAGCCGCCATTTTTCAAGACACAGACCAAAGGGAATCTGCAGTTGATTTGTTTAGCATATTTCTGCGATGCATTTTCACCCGGCCGGGGGGGGGGGGGGGGGGAGAATTTGTCCAGACTACGTCCCTGCAGGGGTTTAACTGGAGTGGCAGGTATTTACTTACATTTTGCTATCAAGAACATCCGCAGGGGCTCTGGCTCTGATGCCTTTTCCAAGCTACAACCTGAGGCAAGATAAATAGTGTCCTTTTTTTGTACCCCCAGGGTGCCACTTCCAGAAGAGTGTAGGCAAAACATATCCTCTCATCAATGCCAACTTACGGTAATTGTCCTCCCTTGACCAAAAGGAAAGACTAGTAGCAACTCATTGAGTGGGGGAGAAGCAACAACAGGGTGTGGGGCCAGGCTGGCCAGCAGGTCTCATTGCTGGCTTCCATCACAACTTGCTCAGAGGAGACCCTCTGCCGCTCTCCTCGGAGCCTGTAACTTGGGCCGCAGCGGCGGCAGCACTGGCGGCGGCTGCCGCTTGTGTCTGTGCCCGGGGCCAGCCCGGGCCAGCGGCAACAGCGGCGGCGGCGGGACTGGCCCACTGGCGGCGGCTGCCGCTTGTGTCTGTGCCCGGGGCCGGCCCGGGCCAGCGGCAACAGCGGCGGCGGCGGGACTGGCCCACTGGCGGCGGCTGCCGCTTGTGTCTGTGCCCGGGGCCGGCCCGGGCCAGCGGCAACAGCGGCGGCGGCGGGACTGGCCCACTGGCGGCGGCTGCTGCTTGTGTCTGTTCCCGGGGCCGGCTCGGCCCGGGTCAGCAGGAACAGCGGCGGTGGCGGCACTGGCCCACTGGCGGCTGCTGCTGCTTGTGTCTGTGCCCAAGGCCGGGCCCGGGCCAGCGGCAGCAGCGGCGGCGGCGACACTGGCGGCGGCTGCCGCTTGTGTCTGTGCCCGGGGCCGGCCCGGGCCAGCGGCAACAGCGGCGGCGGGACTGGCCCACTGGCGGCGGCTGCCGCTTGTGTCTGTGCCCGGGGCCGGCCCGGGCCAGCGGCAACAGCGGCGGCAGCGGGACTGGCCCACTGGCGGCGGCTGCTGCTTGTGTCTGTTCCCGGGGCCGGCTCGGCCCGGGTCAGCAGGAACAGCGGCGGCACTGGCCCACTGGCGGCTGCTGCTGCTTGTGTCTGTGCCCGGGGCCGGCTCGGCCCGGGCCAGCGGCAACGGCGGCGGCAATGGCGGCGGCTGCTGCTGCCTGTGTCTGTGCCCGGACCGGCAGCAGCGGCGGCGCTGGTGTTGCTGCGGCGGCCCTGTGAGGGGGAAGCGCCGTCCCTCCCCCCCCCCCCCGCCTCCAGATTTTTGGAGAGCGGGAGAGGAGGCTGCGAAACCGGGGGTCCCCCGCCAGGGCGGGGGATTTGGGAAGCCTAGTGTGGCCTAATGTGCAAATGTGTTCCTGCAGGGCTTTTTCTACCAAAAAAAGCCCTGTGTGAAATAATGGTGACCTCAGGGGGTGCAAATGAGTTCCTGCTGGGCTTTTTCTTCCCTGTAGTGAAGAAAAAGGTTTACCATTATATATATTTTTTAAACAATCTGGTTCCTTAGTATTTTGGAAACCTAACAGCAGCCTAATTATACTGTTTGGAGAACCCTGAACCCTATGGTGGAATTTTCTTTGTGTTTTATAACAGAGGTCCCCAACCCCTGGGCCGTGGACAAGTACCGATCCTAGGGTTGCCAAGTCCAATTTAAGAAACATCTGGGGACTTTGGGGGTGGAGCCAGGAGACTTTGGGGGTGGAGCCAGGAGACATTGGGGTAGAGCCAAGATCAAGGCTGTGACAAGCATAATTGAACTCCAAAGGGAGTTCTCGCCATCACATTTAAAGGGACAGCACACCTTTTCAATGCCTTCCTTCCATAGGAAATAATGAAGGATAGGGCACCTTTTTGGGGGGCTCACAGAAGTGGACCCCCTGGTCCAATCGTTTTGAAACTTGGGAGATATTTTGGGGAGAGGCACTAGATGCTGCACTGAAAATCTGGTGCCTCTACCTCAAAAAACAGCCCCCCCAGAGCCCCAGATACCCACGGATCAATTCTCTTATTTTCTATGGGAATAAATCTCCATAGGGAATAATAGAGTTCCCAGCAGACATTTCCCTCCCCTCCCCCTGCTTTCTGATGACCCTGAAGCGGGGGGAGGGTCTCCAAACCGGGGGATCCCCTGCCCCCCCCTGGGGATTGGCAACCCTAACCGATCCATGCTAGCAACCAGGCCTTGAATTGTATAATTATTTCATTATATATTGCAATGTAGTAATAATAATAAGACGACATTCGATTTATATCCTGAGTCTCAGAGTTTCTCACAATCTCCTTTACCTTCCTCCCCATAACAGACACCCTGTGAGGTGGGTGGGACTGAGAGAGCTCTTACACCAGCTGCCCTTTCAAGGACACCTCTGCGAGAGCTATGGCTGACCCAAGGTCATTCCAGCAGCTGCAAGTGGAGGAGTGGGGAATCAAACCTGGTTCTCCCAGATAAGAGTCTGCACACTTAACCACCACACCAAACTAACAGAAATAAAGTGCAAAATGGTATCATCCCAAAACCATCCCCCCACCCCCACCCCCAGTCCGTGGAAAAATTGTCTTCCACAAAACGGGTCTATCAAACCAACTATCAAACAACTGTAAAAACAAAACAATGCCAAAATATAAACTTTTAAAAACAGCAACAACCTGGAATCCGTCCCAGCACAAATTCTTTAAAAATTAAAGTGCAAACCAACTAAAATTAAAAATTCTAAAACAACCCAAGATATCCCAAATAAACAGAACAAATCTTTTAAGTCCTAAAACAAAACCAAAGGAAACTTTTAAAAACAACTAGTAAAAAAGCTAGTTCCCCATAGAAAACTTGAAATAATATTTTAAAACAAAGTGTGAATCTGTACTGGCACAAAATAAGAAAGTCTTCCCAGGCATGCAGCTGAATTAATTCAAGGCTCAAACAGATAAGCACAGACAACAGCAGCAACCCCCCCTCCAAAAAAAAAAAAAATAATCTCATGCTGAAATAGAGTCAACTTGCAGCCAGGCCTTCTTTGTCCATGGTCAGAAAGTTATGGGCTGTGAGAGAATTGTTATAACTGGCCAGATGGTTAAACTTCCCCTAACATGCAATTTCATTTGCCTAGGAGAGAAGCTTTCATTCCCCCTCCCTCCCACTGCCCAGGAAACCTATTAAACAGGGTGGGGGAGACCAGTTTGGTGTAGTGGTTAAGTGTGCAGATTTTTATCTGGGAGAACTGGGTTTGATTCCCCTCTCCTCCACTTGCAGCTGCCGGAATGGCCTTGGGTTAGTCTCAGCTATTGCAGGAGTTGTCCTTGAAAGGGCAGCTGCTGTGAGAGCTTCTCAGCCCCCCCCCCCAAAGGGTGTCTGTTGTGGGGGGAGAAGAGACTTCCTGTTTGGCTGGAAGACAGGCTACAGCTCCCTAACAGAGGGGGATTTTATTGTCACTGTTCAGGGTATAAAAGACCCCTGATAAGGTCTATGCTCATTAAAGATATAGGAGATTGTAAGCTGCTCTGAGACTCTGATTCAGAGAGAAGGGTGAGGTATAAATCTGTGGTCTTCTTTTTCTTCTAAAATGCTAGGCCTGTGTATTCCTGAATAGTTCCAAAAATATTTGGAACTTGAGATACTGATGTTGCAGAGAATCTGTAATATTAATCCAGATACACAAAAGAAAATCAATAAGGTATTTTGAGATATATATTAAGACTAGATACATTTGAGTGCACATGCCTACCCCCTCCCATGCTTTTAATGCAATATAATAATGAGAGGATGTTGCCATCCTATTAATATGGGAAATTATTATTTTTCATATTACTCAATAGTTTGGGTGCTCTTTTTTGCCAATTATCAGCAATGACTCAGAATTCTAGATGAAGTAAAAGGTTGTGGTTCTCTTCAGGGAATCTTTTTTTTAATGTTGAAAAGACTATTGTGGTTCCTTGGAGAGGCTTTGTTCATGTATAAGACTGTCTGGAATATTAGCACTTGAAATTAAATTTCCACAAACCTAAGCTACACAAAACTATGTCAGAAACTTCCTTGCTTGTCTTAATCCCAAAGTATTTGAGATGGTTATTTGGTTAATAGCTATTTGGTTTCCTTAACTGTTCAATCAAAAACTCTTGAATGGGTACCATACTAGCAGATGCATGTCTTGTAGCTTTCAAGAGCTCCTTGTTGCTAGGACAACCACTTCCTTGGCATCTATCAAGGATGAGAGGTATTTGTCATTTGTGCCTCAAATCCTTGGGGAAAAGACTAAAAGACTAAAAAAGTCAACCGAGGTGGTGGTGGTAACTCAAAAATGCCTGTTCTCTAAGTGACATGTCACTATAGCTATCTTGAAAGTTAATATCTGCACTTTCAAAAATTTGTGGATAAATATGGATAGCAGAAAAAAGAAACACATGGGGAAGAAACTCAACCACAGAAACAGTACGGGTACTTAGAAGGCTGACTAAAACAAACTTTAAAATAACAAAGTATTTCTTACACAGTGAAACAATTGGACAATTAAAAACAAGATAGGTCCAACCTATAGAAACTGTACATCAACTGAACATGAATCACATAACAGAATAGCACAAAACATGTTTGGCCAGAGACAGAATAACTGGAGAGAGACACTGTCCTCTTTAGGGGTTGGCTCAGAATTATATACAGTCCTGATTTTCATGTGAAGCCAATCCTCATACTGAAATGCTGCAAACCTGCCTGGCTCTCAAGTTCTACAGTTTGTCTTAAGTGTGTGCTACTTGGTTTTAGACTACAGAAGAAGGCTTTTATAACTGGAACACATCTGGCCTAGTGGCTTTTTATGAGATATTCTGTTAAATGATTCATGATCAGTTGATGGCAGTTTCTATAGGTTGGACTTTAGCATCTCTAAATATGAATAGCTCCGTTATATAATAAAGAAGTTCACACAGTAATTTCTTTTTTGAGTGAAACGTTTTATATTAACAATATGCATATTCTTGGGACTGGTATCTGAAATTAAATATTTGAGATTGATTGATTAATGTATATATATCAGCATTTGAATGTCAGTTTCAAATACCCCAATCAAAGAAAACACAAGGACTTAAAATAGACTTTAAAGAAAATATGCTAAGTGAACATCACTGTTTTTTCTGCACCTAATGAAAAATATTCCAGAATGAACTTCTCTCTTCCTTCACTCCCCTCCCAAAGTAAGTTTGAAATTATCTTCACAAGATTAAGAAATTTAAATAATATAAGTGGGAACATGTGAGGATTGCAGGAGCCATCTCACTTCCCCCCTTCCCTACTATGCCCTCTTTCCTTTTCCTGAAAGCCTCATAGCCTCTCCCCTTTTCCTTCTCTCCTTCTAGGATTGCCAACCTCGAGATCTCTTGGAATAATAATAGATCTCCCAGCTACAGTGATCAGTTCCTTTAGGGCTGTCAGCTCCAACTTGGAAAATTCCTGGATATTTGGGGGTAGACCCATGGGAGGGAAGTGACCATAGCGGAGTATAAAGCCTTGGAGTCCACCCTCCAAAGCAACCATTTTCTCCAGGGGAACTGATTTTTGTCAGACAACCAGCATGCTGTAATGCCTAAGAGCAGTGGCCTCTAATCTGCAGAAATGGGTTTGATTCCCCACTCTTCCGCATGAAGCCTGCTGGGTGATTTTGGCCCAGTCATAGCTGGGCCAAAGTCAGAAATCATAGTCATGGCCCAGTCAGAAATCTCTCAGCCTCACCCACCTCACAAGGTGCTCACAAGGGAGAGGAAGGGAAGTTGATAGTAAGCCACAGTGGGTATATAAAAGCCAAGTGTTCTTTTTCTTCTAGAGATCAGTTGTAATTCCAGTTGATTTGCAGTCCCCACCCTGAGGATGACAATCCTAGTTCCCCCAGAGGAAATGGCTGTCTATAGCATTGGAAGATGTCTATAGCATTATACCCCTCTGAGGTCCCTTCCCTCCTCAAACCCCACTCTCCCCAGACTCCACCCTCAAATCTCTAGGAATTTCTTAAAATGGAGTTGGCAAGCCTGTCTCCTCATTTATCAGCCCTTCTGTCTTAAGCTGTCTCTTCTCCCCACCCCCCATCCAGCATCCTCTACCTAGGAAAACCATGGTCTAGTTGTGTCATGCCAGCCACAGGGCCAGACCCACTTGCATGGCAGGGAACCCTCAAAAACTTGTGGAGGGCCTCAATGTCCTCAATATCCCCCTCCCTACAGTATTTCCTCTTTCCCTCCCCTGGCAACCCTCATATCCTCTCCCTTTTTCTAACCTCCTCTCCCTTTTTCTAACCTCATTCTTTCCTTCTCAGCCATTCACCAACCTACTCTTTATTTGCCTCCTATCTCCAGCAATATTTATTTTATTTATAACATTTGTACCTCATGTTTCTCTACAGTGGGGACATTTCTCTACAGTAGAGTTGCAGTGTGACTCGGGTGACTCAAGGAGGGAAAGGAAGGTATTTAAACTTTAAATACCTTCCTTTCCCTCCTTGAGTCACCAAAGTTGTGAAATGCTTCAACATAGGAAGGGAAGGTATTTAAACTTTAAATACCTTCTCTTCCCTCCCCAAGTCATACTGCTACTCCATTGTAGAGAAATACCTTCCCTTTCCTTGCTGAGCCATGCCACCACTGTGGTGTGACACAGGGAGGGAAGGGAAAGGAAGTTATGTAGCCAAATAAATTCAGCAATACAGATTATTTCCCAAATTTCCCAATATCATATCACTATTAGTATTCAGGAATGTTGGTACCTAATGATATTTTTCAGGTTTGGTATACATGAACCTGAAAAATACCATATATATATGCTGCAATGCCTAAGAGCAGTGGCCTCTAATTTGCAGGACTAGGTTTGATTCCCCACTCTTCCACATTGATTATATATATGGTGCATATTCCTAATTGCAGCTTCCAGAAACTCTTCAACAGATATTACTAGAGCATGCACCACCCTGACAAGATCTTTTTCCCCCAGGAAAGACTGCAGCTGACTCAACAGCTGAAGCTGGGAAAAGTATTCCATGCTACAGAGCCAGCCCTAGGATAAAGGGAGTCCTGGCCAAAGAGTGCATTTGGTGCCCCCCCCCCCCCCCAATTTAGCTTTGCAATAATACCAAGTTGTGCAGTTTCTGCAAGATTACAAAACCTAGAAGTGTAACAGGACCTACAGCACCTCGCAGGCATTCCCTGCAATGTCTGCTCTGTGCTGCTTTTCTTTCAATACTTTCTTCTTACTTCAGTTCTGGTAACCCATGGAGAATATGGTATAGGGATTAAGAGTGGTGGACTCTAATCTGAAGAACTGAGTTTGAAGCTCTCTCAGTTTAAGAGGCAGGTTTTGTGAATTTCCTTTCACAAAATTTTCTCTTTATGAGGTAGGATTGCCAGGTCTGACTCAGGAAATATATAGGAACTTTGTGGGTGGAGCTAGAAGCAAGGTTGTGACAACGACGATTGAACTCCGAAGGGAGTTCTGGCCATCACGTTTAAAAGAACCACACTCCTTTTTAGTGCTTTCCCTTCATTGGAAATAATGGAGGATGGGGGGACCTTCTTTTTGAGGTTCATAGAAGTGGACCCTCTGGTTCAATCTTTTTAAAACTTGGGGATTTTTTTAAAGGAGAGGCACCAGATACTATGCTGAAAATGTGTTGCCTCTACCTCAAAAAACAGCTCCCCCAAACCTCAGTTACCTGATATTTTGAGGTCCCAAACCACTAATGACTCTCTTTTGCAGTCTCATTTTAGAGTTCCAGTTCCAGCCCTGCCCTTTTATTTACCTTCATTTATTCCACTGCTGTGTGAGTGCGTTACATCTGATCTCTTGGGTTGCTTCAATGCCCATATTTTACTGCTTTTCTTTTGAACTCTGAAAATAACAATTTCCCCAATATAGAAAGCCGAGATAACCACATCCAACTGCTGTATTTGTGCAGGGTGCTGGTTATAACCTTTAAAGCCCTATATGGCCTGGGACCTGTCTACCTTCAGGACCACCTTTCCCCATACTTACTTCAGAGAGCACTACATTCAGGGTCACAAAATCTCCTTAAGATCCCTGGACCGAAAGAAGCTTGATTGACCAGCACTAGAGCCAGAGTGTTCTTGGTAATAGTTCCCACTTTGTGGAATGCCCTCCCCCAAAACATCAGGGCCCTGCGGGACCTGCCACAGTTCCGCAGGGCCTGTAAAACCAAATTATTCAAACTCTTCAATGGTTAGGGGAAGGTGGTTATTACCTTACAGCAACAACAATCTCACTGAACTAATATAATGGAAATTAGAAGCTTGCCATCTTGGATTTTTAATATGTATGAAAATGTTTTTTATATATTTTATTTTTAATATGATGTTTCTAAATTGCCAAGGTTTTTAAACTGTTGTTAGCTGCCCTGAGCCTGTTGGCAGAGGGCGGGATATAAATCAGACAGACAGACAGACTGTTACAAAAGCTATCTGGAGCTCAGAACAGAAAACACAAAGTGCAACCAAAGGCCCAGTTGCAGAAAAAGTTATATTCTGAAGCAACATGAAAACTCATCCAGTCATTTTATGGCATACTGCAAGTGGATGGAAACTGTATCCAGATTTTGCTCAAACAAGTACATTTATACAGAACACCAGCAGATTACAAGGCAAGAAATTCAGCATTGGAAGGCTATTATGGTGTTCCTGGCTTCATATAACTCGGCATTCTGGTATGTTATTTTCTACTGACTCAGTAAAAGGCAGCTTCATATTCTCATGTGATTAAAGACGTCTCTTCTGACAACATGCATGTCAATGTGTGTCTTAAAGAAATTTTCTTAAAGAATTTCTTAAAGAAATTTTCTTTAAGATATTTGTTTTCAATTTTCAGGTATCTCAACTCAAAAGAAAATGGAACATCTAAAGCCGTACCATTAGTAAGGTTATTTCCACACAGAGATTTAACAGAGAATAGAGACAATATGGTAATCGATGCATTATATTTTAATGTCTTTTCTGTCTTACTTCCCCATCTTTTATAGATTGACTAGTGATTATTTTGTTTTTCATTTAAAATGCAGTTACACTGCCAGTTATTGACATGGAGACTAGCAGCAGAGTATTGATACTTCTCAAAACTGCTGTTCTTTTAAATTTTCTTTTTTATCTCTTGGTAAAGCATTCCCTTTCTTAATTATCTCCTATTCATACCTGTTGCTAGGAGGTGATTTTTTAACTAATTTTCTTATTTTTGTTATTATAGTTGCTCAATTATGACATTGTGATAATGAAAAATAAAAAAATTAATGAGTAATCATTTTGCAGTCAAAAACCCCCACCCCCCCCAGCAATTTAATCCCAGCCCCAGCCCCTCAAGGAAAAGGAATGTATTAGGAAACTATTAATAAATGCCATGAAGAGACAATTAAGCACAGAGCAACAGAAGTAATTGCTAAGGTGTGTGTGTATCTGTGTGTGTCAGGGTAGACTAGAGAGATGAGCTTCCTTGGAGAAAACTGCAGAGTTGCCTTTATACTATTACATTCCAGCTGAGCCCCTCCTTCCCCCATGTTCCACCTTCCCCAGGTTACACCCCCAAATTTCCAGAAATTTCCTAGCCCATAGTTGGCAACCCTAATCAGGGTATTACCAAATGTTATGCATATATTTATACCTTTCTATGGATATTTTTATCCTGCTTTTTGTTGCAAAGGTTTCTCAAAGTTGCTTATGTATAGGTATGTGTGTATGTTTAGTCACAAAATAAGAAGACAAAGCTATATGGAACCACTGTTTCAGTTTTGCGTAGGTAACTATAGAAAAAGAGCCCTGTGGCGCAGAGTGGTAAAGCTGCAGTACTGCATTCGGAGTCCTCTGCTCAGGACCTGAGTTCGATCCCAGTGGAAGCTGGTTCAGGTAGCTGGCTCCAAGTTGACTCAGCCTTCCATCCTTCCAAGGGCGGTAAAATGAGTACCCAGCTTGCTGGGGGGAAAGTGTAGATGACTGGGGAAGGCAATGACAAACCACCCCGTAAAAAGTCTGCCGAGAAAACATTGTGAAAGCAACGTCACCCCAGAGTTGAAAATGACTGGTGCTTGCACAGGGGACTACCTTTACCTTTTAAAAAGAATCTTTTGGTAGTGCATGTTATGACATGCAGGACGCCCTGATTAACACTCAGGGAGGCCTTGATTTCAGGGGAAACATTCTTTCATGGGAAATGCAGCCACAACGCCTCAGACTGCAGTCTAAGAGGAGATGAGTTTCCTTTATGGAGACCATTTGCCCAACTGACAGGAAGGGACAAGATAAATGGCTATTTAGATATCCTGAGTTGGGCCATAAAGGTTTTAGGATATGTATCTTAATTTGATCTGAAAAAAGGCCCAGAGCAGTGCATGTGGAATTCACTCCCAGTGATGATAGGTTAACGTGAAACTCTCCCAGCTGGGACAAGAAGGGTTAACAGGTCTGGTCAGCCTATCAGAAGCATGAAAGCCAAGGAACAAGGGGAGCAATGGAGTGAAGTATGTAAAGAACGAGAGAAGTTGTAGTGTATTGCGGCAACCATTTCATTATAACGCAACCATTTCGTTATAACGCAATAGCGTAAGTCCGCGCAGCCAGCGGAGGCGACTGGGGACACCCAGGCGACTCCGCGGAGCGCGCTGAGCACCCGCCAATCACCATCAGTGGTGGGAAGTTGACTGGCCAGGACTCACGGAGAAGTCCTACGAGGAGGTCGTCAGGCTCCTCACGGGCCACTTCTTGCCTCAACCGTCGCGAGTGGCCCGCTGGTTCCTCTTCCATAGGAGGGATCAGGCCTCAGGGGAATCGGCCGCCGACTACCTGGCGGCCCTACGCCAGATCGCAGGCAACTGCAACTTTCCCCACCTGGAAGAGACCCTGGCCGATCGGTTCACGTGGGGCCTTCACGACGAGAGGCTCCAGCAGAAGCTCTTTGCGAAGGAAGAGCTCACCCTCCAGAGCGCCTTCAGCGAAGCCGTGGCGTTCGAGAGGACCTTGAGGACTTTCCCCAGGGCGAAGACTGACGTAGTCCACCACGAGGAGCTGGACCCCGACCATCAGGACGAAGGAGAAGCGTTCCAGTTGCGCCGCCCAGCAGGGGCCACCAACCGCACACCACAGCGATCCCGAGCCACCGATCGACCCCCAGCGGCGGAGAAACCACCAGCCACAAAGTGCGCCAGCTGCGGCGACCCCCACGACCGAAGGGACTGCCAGTACCGGACCTGGGACTGCCGGAGCTGCGGGAAGACCGGCCACATAGCGAGGGCTTGCCGGGCCAAGTCCAATCGCCGGAGGCCGACCACTCACCACGAGTCGGCGGAGTTCCACTCCACGGCCTCCACCACACTACAGGTATTGAACTTGCCCCTTACCACCCCCGACAAGATCAAAATGGCGGTCCTCATTGAGGGAGCCCCATGCCAAATGGAGGTGGACTCAGGCTCCTCCATTTCCATTACAGCAGAGGAGACCCTGAGGAAACTGTGCCCCCGCCAGCGGCTTCAACTAAGGCCGGCGGACTTCATACTGCGGGACTTTCAGAAGAACCCGGTTCAAATCGTGGGGTGGGCCCGGGTGCATGTTGAGAGGGGGTCCTTCAGTGGGCCACTGGACATCCTGGTGGTGAAGCGCCAGCTTACCACCCTGCTAGGACTGGCGTGGTTCAAACCCTTGGGGATCCGCGTGGAGGGGGTGGGGCAAACCCTAACACCCAGGGGGTTCAGGGAGGTATGCCAAGAGTTCCCCAACGTGTTTGACGGTTCCCTGGGGAGCTACAAGGGGCCGGCCATTTCCCTACTGCTCGACCCAACGGTCAGGCCGATCCGGCTCAAGGCCAGGCGGGTCCTGTTCGCCTTGAATCGAGGCCGAACTGGACCGCCTCATTGCCCAAGGGGTCTTGGAACCGGTGGACTACGCCACGTGGGAGACCCCCATTGTAACCCCGATCAAGCCAAACGGGTAGGTGCGGATTTGTGCCGACTATAAGTGCACAATAAATAAGGCACTGCAGGATAACCCCTACCCCGTGCCAGTGGTGAGCCACGTCCTGGCAGCCCTAGCAGGGTCAAAGATCTTTGGGAAGCTGGATCTGGCACAGGCCTACCAACAGCTTCTGGTAGATGTTAAAACAGCAGAGGCCCAAACCATTGTGACACACAGGGGGGCCTTCCGAGTGCGGAGGCTACAGTTCGGGGTCAGCGTCGCTCCGGGGATTTTCCAGAGTATAATGGATGCTCTCCTTAAAGGGATCCCCGGGGTCCAGCCGTTCTTCGATGATGTTTTGATCGCCGCCCCGGACCCCGAAGAATTCGGCAACCGCCTAAGAGAAGTGCTCCGCCGGTTCCAAGCAGCGGGGCTCAAGGTCAAGAGGGAGAAGTACTTGCTGGGGGTACCAAGGGTGGAGTTCCTAGGATTCGCCTTAGACGCAGCGGGAATCCACCCAACGGAGGAAAAGACACGAGCCATCGTGCAAGCCCCGGCCCCCACTTGCAAAGCGGAGCTACAAAGCTTCTTGGGGGTGCTCAATTTTTACCACTCGTTCCTCCCCCACAAGGCAGCCCTTGCAGAACCCCTACATCGGCTGCTGGACAAACAAGCCCCTTGGGTATGGGGCAAACGGCAAGCCGCCGCGTTTCAGGCGGTAAAAGACATTCTGGTTTCCAATGCGGTGCTCCACCATTTTGACGAGCGCCTCGCGGTCATCTTGGCTTGCGATGCGTCGCCATATGGGGTGGGCGCAGTCCTGGGGCACCAACTCCCGGACGGGAGGGAGGTACCGGTGGCGTACTACTCCCGTACTCTCACACCAGCCGAGCGCAATTACGCGCAAATAGATAAGGAGGCTTTGGCAATTGTGGCGGAGGTTCACAATAGCCACTGACCACAAGCCGCTCTTAGGTCTGCTGGCCCCTGACCGCCAAACCCCCCAGATATTGTCACAGCGCGTGTTGAGGTGGAATCAGTTCCTCAACTCTTATATGTACACTCTAGTCCACCGGGCCGGCAAAGCTATGGGCCATGCGGACGCACTTAGCCGTTTGCCATTGCCCGACACAGAACCTGACCCTGCACACCTGGTCATGCTGGTCGAGTCCCTTCCTGAACAGCCCCTCCACGCTGCGGAGGTGGCGAAGGCCACCGGAAAGAACAAAACACTGGCTAGGGTTCTCGACTGGGTGGTGAGGGGGTGGCCAGAAGGGAACATGGGGGAAGAATTTAGGCCCTACAAAACGAGGAGAGAGGAGCTAGCCGTCCACAAAGGGTGCATCTTGTGGGGAAGCCGGGTGGTGGTCCCCCCCACGCTACAGAAGTGAGTTCTAGAGTCGCTTCACGAGACCCACCCCGACATAGTCTGGATGAAGGCGTTAGCCAGGAGCTACGTCTGGTGGCCGGGGATGGATGAAGAGATCGAGAACTGGGTTCGGAGGTGCAGCGTGTGTCAGGAGTCGCGGCCAGAGCCACCCAGTGCCCCGGTTACATGATGGGAAACCACCAGGAAACCCTGGTCCAGGCTCCACCTAGATTTCGCGGGGCCCTTCCAGGGGCAGATCTTCCTGATCATGGTGGATGCCTACACTAAATGGCTGGAGGTCATTCCAGTAGCGTCCACTTCATCAGCAGCCGCCATCCGGGCATTGCGCAGGGCCCTTAGCACCCACAGTATCCCAGACACCATTGTCTCGGATAATGGGGCGGCTTTCACCTCCGGGGAATTTCAGGTGTTCCTGCAGAGGTACCTGATCAGGCACATAAGGTCAGCCCCGTTCCACCCGGCCACGAACGGACAGGCAGAGCGCATGGTCCGAACTACCAAGGAAGCCCTGGGCCGGATAGTACAGGGCGACTGGGACCACAGACTTGCAGCCTTCTTGTTTGACAACAGGGTAACCCCCAACCCGGTCACGGGGGTTAGCCCGGCGGAGCTCCTCATGGGGCGCAAACTCACCACGAGATTAGACAGGTTGCACCCCGACCGAGCCCCTGACGTGCGCGGGTCCCCGGAGATCAGGGACGCGGCTAGGGGGTTCTTCGCCGGGGACTCGGTGTTTGCCCGCAACTACGCCGGGGGGCCGGGGTGGCTAGCAGGGCGGGTGCTGTGAGCAGTAGGGTCCCGCCACTATGAGGTGTCCACAGAGGGGGGCCAGATCCTAAGGTGGCACATCGACCAAATGCACCGCCGCACTCTACCGGAGGGGCCCGCCGAAGCGGGAGAAGCAATGCCCGAGGAAGAGCCAGCTAGGGATCTACCCGAGGTCACGCGCCAGCACCGCCCCGGCCCACACCGGCGGAGCCCGGTCGATCAGCAGAGCCAGACCAGCAACAAGCCGACGCATCACCCCCCGGAGAGACCCCAGCCGCAGAAGCCGCCCCTACACCCCAAGCAGCCCCGAGGAGGTCAACACGGGAGCGATGGCCTCCCGCCTACCTCCAGGATTATGTACATCAACTAAGGGGGGGGAGTGTAGTGTATTGCGGCAACCATTTTGTTATAACGCAACCATTTCGTTATAACGCAACCATTTCGTTATAACGCAATAGCGTAAGTCCGCGCAGCCAGCGGAGGCGACTGGGGACACCCAGGCGACTCCGCGGAGCGCGCTGAGCACCTGCCAATCACCATCAGTGGCGGGAAGTTGACTGGCCAGGATTGGGCTGGCCAGTCTTGGCGGGATGTTCCGGGCGATGAATATAAGCGGGACCCGGCCCGCGTGTTCTCCCTCTCGTGTGTAATGTACCTGCAATAAAGTATGTTGCCCGACCTACGTCTCCAGTACTGGTACATTACAGAAGTCATGTTGAATCAGGCCAGTGGCCCATCCAGTCCAAAACTCTGTGTCACACAGTGGCCAAAAACCCCCCAGGTATCATCAGGAGGTCTATCTTGATCAGCCCTTATTTTCAAAGTTTTTATTTTAGAACTGAAATTGTATTTTTGTAAACATTTTAAACTCATTCTCACAAAGAAGGACTATACATCCTCTGCATTTTTATGCATTTCCCCCCTCTTTTGAATAATATAATGGAATACTGTTTGTAATGCAATGCAATATATAGGAATAGGTTTTTTCTGACACACACCTCTAAAGAACAATATATTGGTATTATATATAGTGATTGCTGCGTAATGCAATGGAACTTTAAATATATTTCATCCCACCCTAAATAAAAGGGAAAAAAAACGTTTGTTACCTTCACATAAACGAAGATTAATAGGGGATTGTAAAGGTATCTCAGTTAACTTCCCACACGTATCTTCACACGTATCTTCAATTTTGACGTATTTCGTGCTTTTTTTGTAAAAAGAAAAGCCCAGCAGGGGCTTATTTGCATATTAGGCCACACGGCCTGGCTTGGGAGCATGTGGCTGCCGCATGGTGCGTTGGGCCAGCCAGAGCCCTGGTCAGCCCAGGCAGAGCTCTGCTCCTGCAGAAAAAAAAAGCCCTGGACATATTTATTGCTTCAAAAGTTGTCCCCCCTTAAGTGGATCCATACAGTTGTTGACCCTATACTAGGGTTGCCAATCCCCAGTTGGGGGTAAGGAATTCCCTAATTTGGAGGCCCCCCCTCCACTTCAGGGTTATCAGAAAGCTGGGGGGGGGGTAGGGTTGAATGTCCACTGGGCACTCCATTATACCTTATGGGAGAGCCAGTTTGGTGTAGTGGTTAAGTGTGAGGACTCTTATCTGGGAGAACCGGGTTTGATTCCCCACTCCTCCACTTGCACCTGCTGGAATGGCCTTGGGTCAGCCATAGCTCTGGCAGAGGTTGTCCTTGAAAGGGCAGCTGCTGTGAGAGCCCTCTCCAGCCCCACCTACCTCACAGGGTGTCTGTTGTGGGGGAGGAAGGTAAAGGAGATTGTGAGCCGCTCTGAGACTCTTCGGAGTGGAGGGCGGGATATAAATCCAATATCATCATCATGGAGACTGGTCCCCATAGGGTATAATGAAGAATTAATCTGTGGGTATCTGGGGCTCTCGGGGGGGGGAGGGTTAAGGTAGAGGCACCAAATTTTCAGCATAGCATCTAGTGCCTCTCCTAAAAAAAACCCCAACAACACCCAAGTTACAAAACAATTGGACTAGAGGGTCCAATTCTCTGAGCCCTCAAAGAAGGTGCTCCCATCCCCATTATTTCCAGTGGAAGGAAGGTATTTAAAAGGAATGTGGCCCCTTAAAATGTGATGACCAGAACTCTCTTCAGAGTTCAATTGTGCTTCTCACAACCTTGCTCCTGGATCCACTCCCAAAGTCCCCAGATTTTTCATGAGTTGAACCTGGCAATCCTACCCTGTACACTTGGCTTGTTGTTCCTGTTTTGTATCAAATATCTACATCATGTCATATGCTAATTTGCTTTTCAACCCTGTCTATAAGTCTGAATGGTTTTCTTCCATTGCATTTTATCTGAAGAAGTGTGCTTGGCACAAAAGCTCATACCTTGCATAAAACTTTTTTGATCTTAAAGGTGCCTCTGGACTCTGACCTTATTCTGTGCAAAACTGACACAGACTTCCCACTAGCCTTAAGCCTCTCTCACGCTCCTCTTCTCTGTGGGGGTTCCTGAGGCTGCAACTAGCTTCACCTTTTTCACACGGCAAACAGAAACGAGTTTTTAGAGGATCTTGTTTGCTGTGCGAAAGAGGCTGAACGAGTTGCAGTCCTGGGGCAGATAGTGTGAAATCCGACAGAACCCCCGCAGAGAAGAGGAGTGTGAGAGCGGCGTAAAGCTAGTGGGAAATCAGTCAGAATTATTCAAGAAGTCTTCCTGCATAGAAAACAGGACTGCACTATAACATTATGTAACTTGGGGTAAAGGATTAGGGACTGCACTACTGCCTAATGTGTTAACACCAAGTTGTATATTGTTTTAATCTATGTTTTAACTTATATATTTAAATGGTTTTATTGTTTTTATGACTGTGATCATAGCATGCTATGACTGATGTAAGCTGCCCTGAGCCTGCCTTGGTGGGGAAGGCGGGGTATAAATGGAATTAAACATAAACAAGCGCATAGTTTGAACTATCTTTTGCTGTAAATAGGTTCCTACTGTGTAATCTTTGCTTTCATTTAAAATGTCATGTTAATACTTATGCTGTGCTTCACCTTTGGCTAGTTTCCAGATTTCTGCAAGTCAAATCATAATGCATTATTGCCACCCCTTACTATGGACTTAGAGCAGGGATGTGCTGTATTCGCCAGCAGGTACTGACCTCCCTTGTACCTATTACACTTTTATGGCTGATGAACTGAAAATTGTATCAAACTCTCAGGTTGACCCTTAGAACTCCATGCCTTCCCACTGTGTGTAGTCTATTTTGTTGCACTCACTACTAGTCCCAAGTCTGTCACCAATCCCTGGATCACCTGGATCCATCTCCAGTGTATCATGGTCCTTTGACTGTGGGTCCTCAGTCCCAGCTAGTAAGCCCTCCCTTTGGTTCCCTGGGTTCAGGCTTGCCAATCCCTCTGAAGCCATCTCTCTGCCTGTGGTTCCCATTGGTCCTAGTGCTGCTACCTTGTAGTATCAACAATCTGTGAGGATCCTGGCCTCTGGGTTGCTTGTGCTTGCTGTATATCTTGCCAGTGTTTCAGCCATCTTGATGCATCTTTAGGTGGGTCCTTGGTTCACCTGTCATCTTGGCTTCCTCTGGTCTTTCCAGACTTGCCCCACAACCACACTGGCCTCTGCAGCTGCTGTACTTTCTTCCTCAGCCACAGTTCTTTCCTCCCCATCTGCCATGCCTGCCTTCCCAGGCACCTACTCTCCTCCCCTGCCAATCTCCATGCCCTGGTGAGCTGACCTGATTCCCCCTCCCATTGATGGTGGCATGTCACTTCTGGCTCAGTTGTGTTTGCTTCTGACCAAGTTGCAGGAGGCCTCTGGGTGGCAATCAGGGCCCATAGATACAATTGTCTATTGGACATGCCACTGTTGATTGTATTCACTTATTCTGTGCAATCCACCTTCGTGCCAGTGCAGTTGACCTGAGATGATTATGGTTTTGTCCAGCAAAATGAATACCTTGAACTGTGCTCAAAAATTGTTAAGGAAATAACCCAGACTATAATCAAAAGCTCCAGGAAGTCCACCCCCCTTCAAGTGTTGCCACTGAAGTGGTTAACAAAGCACCATGCATATTTATCTTATCTGATAGATTTTTCTCTACTTGATCCACTGTGCTCTGATACCCTATGATCTTAGATTATACATTTTATGTACACAACCTGAGAAGGCAAGTACATAGTGAGAGACTGTACAGTATAACAACATACAGCCCATATAGCACCTATACAAACTGCTAAAAGTAGCATGGATCAGTAAAATCATGAATGAGTAATAATGTCTTCATAACATGCAATAATGCCTCACAATAATGCCACACCAAGCAAACAGTAGTCTTGTATGTGAAAGATACATTATCATCTTAAAGGCCCCACAAAACCACCCAGTTTAGAGTGCAGAATTATCTAACTGCCCCAGTGTCAACACATAAAAACACAGAAAATGTTAAACTAGAGGAAAAAATCCCCAGAAATCTTTAAAAACAGACTTCAGCTGACTATAGGTTGACTTTTAAATAAAACCTCTGACAAATTAATTTTGAGTCTTATTAAAAGGCAAGCAATGAGTGATATTATGATTGGGATAAGAAAAGAGAAATGGAGTTCCTTGCTGCACTCACCAGAAAAAAATCCTTTTCTTCCAATCATGTGCTTCTTCCGAAAAGCTCTCAGGGGACTAAAAACTAGCTGCCAAGCAATGCTTTAAGCCATGGCAATATTTGCAAGTGTAATGTTCTGACTGAGTGCTCCATCCTGAGATGTTTGCCTTTTCTCATAACAAATCACAGTGGAACTTTAAAGCAAGCAAAGCAATTGAAACAGCAGCTTTTTATTTAAACCAAAGCTGCAAAGTTGACAACTCTGATCCTTGACTGTTTGGGTAATTCAAAGGAAGTCAAATATGGTTTTTTTAAAATATTCCATTTTAATTCAAGAATTGCTTGAAGCCTTTCTACATTCTCTCATTTGTAGAGAGGAAAAAAAGGACAAGACAACTGTGTGAAGAGGAGTTCTCAGTCTCATAATTACACTTAAACATTTCAATCACCAGAATAGTAGCAGAACTAACAGCACCTCAAGAGTTCTAAATATTCAAGCAATTCAAGAATATTAAATGTTCTAAATTTATGTTGCCTTTCTTGCTATTCCTGATAACCTAGAATTTCCATTATTGACTCACAAGAAACTGTTGTCATTACTGAGAAAAACAATGGTGCAGCACCCTTATTATTATTATATAGTTTATTTGTTATTTAGACCGAACATGAAAATGTTATCATTCTTCTAATTTCTGTTGCAAAAATACATATAGAAGCACTTTCATTGATCCAAAAATGGTGTCAAAAGCATGGGATATAATTTACAAATTAATAACTCACACAGCTGTGTGACTTCAGGTGATTATTTGAAATGCTGATTGTTTTCATAATATTTTTGGAAACAGAGTGGTCTGACTCAAAAGACAGCCAAGTATTCAGGAGATGGTAATAAATTATTTGCTATAATTTGGCAAGATCAGAACAGACAACCCTACACAGATATCAGTTGTTGAATCATACTGGTATAGACTACATAGAAGGGTTTTTTTTCAAGTTTGATCTCAACAAGTGAAATATTCTTAGTCTTGCACTGCCAAAGTGTTAGAAATGAGAAAGTAATGAGCCAGAGAAACCACCTAAATGAGAAAATATTTCCTTTTAGTTTTCTCTGGGTGAGGGAAAACAAGGGCAAAACAAGGGCAATGTTATTGTTACAAAAGATGTTATACTGCTTTAAAAAAACCCATTGAATTATGATTTTGTTAATCTGTGTCCAGGTTGGACTAGGAGCTACTTCTATAGACAAATGAATTTACCCATCAATGAGAATTTGTTACTGATTGTGTTTTCTAAATGGGAGCTTTTAGAATAAATAGTTTTTATCTCGGCTCACCTGAATGTTGGCAGTTGATGTGGAATGAGCACCCCCCCACACACACACACACTTGTCCTTCTTTCATTAAGAAATGTAAAGACAGGTGAGCTCTGGTGTTTATGAATACAGAATACAGTAATAGTATGTAGATTTTTGAAAATACAATAAAACAAAAAAAGATGTTACTATCCAAAGCACAAATTTTAAAACTTTGAAAAAACTTTTTTTACTATTCCCATTAACAAAAAGAATATTTCTAGCAGTGTTTGCCCTTGGACACCAAAGGCCCAATGAATAAAGAGCTTGTTATCATTACCACCTCACCTCTGCAATGCCTAAGAACCCACTATATTATAAAAGGTGAAATAGCCAAATGCTTTCTTTTAGTCAATACATAAATGGTGTACAATGAACCATTCTGGTTGCCTAAATTGGGTGTTCCAGCCACCCCCTAGTGATTTTATCACAGTTCATACTTCCTAGTTCATAATCCCTAGTCACAATTCATAATCCCTAGTTTATAATCCCAGATTTTGAGAGTAACCAAGAAAACTTCCCCATAATGAAAACAAGTGCCATAAAATCACAGCCTATATTACTTTTTGCTGTTAGTAGAAATGGAATGACTCATTCCTAAAATATCAGCAGGAAAAACAGTTGGTGTGAAAGCTGGTTTGTGAATTAACACCAAAATGCAACTGCTGTGACTGACTGGCAGGTGAGAATATTGATTCACTATGATGTTTTCATTTAGAGCTTTCTCATTTGGACAACTACAGATAAAGGGTAGAAGGTGAAAGAGTGAGTATTACACCAGCAGTATTACACAGATTAAGTGATGGCAGTGATGGAGTCACACTTTGAAGAAACCACAGCAGCTGCATCGAAGGTAGGTAGTCTGGTATGTTTACCAATCAATATGACAATGCTGGCAAAACATAGACTTAAAAATAGTTATGTTTTTAATAGAATGGTTCCTTCCATGGAAGATCATCCTTCTACAGTAATACATAACTCCATTAATGCAGTCCTAAACAGAGTTACACACTCTAAATCTATTGAAGCCACTGGGTTTAGAAAGGTGTAACTTTACTTAGGATCTCACTGACAATGTGTGAAACTACTCACATTTCTAGAAAAGGTAAGTTGTCAGGGGCATTTTGGAGTAAAAGACAGGGAACAGTGTTTACACAATTTGGATGTGCTGCATCGAAACATATTGGCTCCCAAAATTACAAAATTTCTACTTTGTCTTAAAAGAATAAAAATGGCTGACAAAATATGAATTTTATGCTTTGGGGATATACTAGGGCTTATTGGATATATTAGAGAGCTAGTTTGGTGTAGTGGTTAAGAGTGGCAGACTCTAATCTGGAGAACTGGGTTTGATTCCCCACTCCTCCACTTGGGTCAATCACAGTTCTCTCAGAGCTGTTACTGTCATACAATCTTCTGCTGTAGGGTTGCCAACTTCCAGGTGGGATCTGGAGATCTCCTGCTATTACAATTGATCTCTGGAAGATCAACATCACTTCCCCTGCTTTGGAGGATAGACTCTATGGCATTATACCCTGCTGAGGTCCTTCCCCTCCCCAAACCCCACCTTCCCCAGGATCCACCCCCCAAATCTTCAGGTATTTTCCAATCCTAATGTTCAGATTTTAAAAAACTGTTCTCAGTGTTGAGGTGAAGAAATCAGAAAATAAACAAAGTTCATATTGGGTTGACATTATAGGAAGATGGTCAGCACGCTCTTTAACTTGCACTCATTCAGTCATACATTACCATCATATGGCACAACCGGGCCTCCTGCAGCCTGCTGCGTCGCGGCTTGGCTGCAGGGGGAATATTGCCCCCCCCCCGGAGGAGAGCAGACGTTTCGGCGCACTTCCAAGCGCGTCTGGAGGAGGCGGGGCTTTTGCGGCTGTTTTGAAGTCTCCGCGCCCCGTCTCCTCAGTCCTCTCATCGAGCTTGGCCCTCCCACCTGCCCTGTTTGTTATGTGGCCAACTGCTGGTCGCTTCTTTTGTTGAGGGGCCGGGTAGGAATTTTTTACTCCCCAGCTGTTTGGCTGGTGACTGGGGGGTGTTTTTTGCCTACCCCGCATAGCATACCAGTGGATTGAGGAATTGGCTTCAGGTTGGTGCCTTTGTTAGATTGGTCACTTTTTAGGGCAGGTTTTACGGGGTTTATGGCACCATGCGGCCTGGGGAGGACCGGTTAGCCTCCCCCTTTTGTGGAGTTGGGGGTTTGGCAGGATCAACCTTTGGGTGTGGCCAGGGGTGTGTGAATGCAGACTGTCCTGGAGACTCGGTTGGATGGGTGCCTTTCGCTGAGACTCGCGTCTGGTGTTTGGGCCCTCCAGTGCAAGCCTCCCTGCTGGGTCTGCCTGGAGGGAACTGTGGTACACAGCTCTGGCTGGGGGGCCGGGTCTCTTGCCCGCTGAAAAAGGCAGGGGAGCGGTCTGAGGAGACCCCTGGCCCTGACCTGGCCGCAGTTCGGTTGCCCTTGCCGTTGCTGTGTTATTTAATAAAGTGGCCCATAGTTTCACCAATCTAATTGTGTCCGTCTCTTTATTCCGACTTGGAGGGCAACTATTCTATCACATGGAGTCTGTTTACCTTGGTTTTTATCAGAGACTGAAAAAGGCATGCATCACATAAATTCAGCCACGCAAACCCATATCAAGTACAGGAATGGACAAATATCACAGGCAACATAGGCATTGGAATTGTGGACATTACAAAATTGAACCATCCTCTACAACTCAAGGTTTCATTGAAACACAAATACATACAATGTTTCAGTTACGTATATCCTGACAATATTTGTCTTCACAAGGTTGTGCAACAACTTGACAAAAGCATGACAACAGAGATGAAGATTAATTTATGAAAACCTTCTGATTTATTGTGTTTTCATATGATGTTTAGCTGTTTTGTTACAGAACATTGTAATCTTTTGTAGATCTTGGAACTGGAAAAATACCCAGAAAAAGCATTAGTAAGTACTCTCCTGATACGTCAACATGGAAGTATTCATACAAGGATGTTTGTTTGCAACTGAGCAAGGTTGTAAAACAAAATTATTTATCTATAATCAACTGTTGAATAATAATGCTCCTACATTTAGTAAACTGCATGCTTAGCAGTACACAGTACAGAAAAGTGAGTTGGTCCACTCAGGATAATATTTATACTGAAATCTTAGAAATAAATACAAAAGATGCAAATTATATGGTAAGTATAGCTGAGTTTAAAATACATACAGAAGAATATTTCAAGAAAAAAGATGAATGCTTCTGTAGCGCAAATCCGCTTATATGGGCAACAAGAGTGATTGCTAATTCACTGCTGATATTATATTTTGAGTACTCTGACCAAATACATCTCTGTTATTCACACTCAGTGCTTTCTTCCTATATGAAAAAAGAGATACAATTTAGAAGTGTCTGAAATGGTTGATGCTTGCAGATTGCTTTGAACTTTCTCAGTCAGGACACTTAACAGGTCAATCAGTTTATCAAGCCTGATATACTCTAACATACCAACCAGCAAGGAAGGCTATTTGATCAGGAAGAAAAAAAGAGAAGAAAGAAAATGGAGGTACAAGTACGAATCTAAAAACCAGATTTCAGCAGGTACAGTGATATCATGCACAAACCAGTTTCTATAGTTTTAAAAAGGGAAAATGTAAAAATGAACTGCATTAAAGTCACATCTGGTAATTTATTTCTTTGGGGGGAGTTTTATTTTAAGTGTGGTTCAATCAGATTTCAAATTCATATTTGATCTGTGAATTTTGAAACATTATCTTCAGCCACAGCCATGTTCTAAATAATGACTTTTCAATTTATAAGTATCTTGAATTATGAATGAATTATGAACAAGATCAAAAGCTAAAAATGCAAGTTCTTAAAAATATATTGTGACCCACATGAGAAGTCCTCAAGAGGAAACTGGAAAACACTTCCTTGGTGGACATTCAGAAACCCTGCTTGTTCTTGGGATGTTCATTTAATTGTGTTGGATAAGAACAGAAGAAAAATACAAGTATAATTTTTCCAACATGCTGTCTTGGAGGGGAAGTAGCTACCAGGTCAAGTGGGGTCACAGATGCATCTTGCAAAGATCCTCACACCAGCCAGCTGATCAATGACAGGTGGCCTGTTACAAGTCAAGTAGACACTAACATGTAGGCCCTTTAACAGCTATGTGTCTTACAAGTTACTCTGGGTGGAGAAAGGCAGAAATTGCTCAGAAGTCTCTATTGGTTCCTCATGGGTTTAGCCATGGCACCGTGACCTTTAAAAGTCTTGAAGGAGCAAGTCAGTGAGGACAGACCAGCTCTGGCTCTCTGCTCAGAAGACAACAGAGCTACAGAAGAGAAGGTGGTGCTTGATCCCTGCCCCTCTCTGTCTGAGGCCAAGGGAAGGCAAGGAAAGACATTTAGTTTGAAAAAAAACAGTAGATGACTGGTAGGGTTGCCATCTTCCAAGTGGGGCCTTTTGATCTCTTAGAATTCCAAGAAGAAGAAGACTGCAGATATACACCCCGCCCTTCTCTCTGAATCAGAGACTAAGAGCGGCTTACAATCTCCTATATCTTCTCCCCCCCCACAACATACACCCTGTGAGGTGGGTGGGGCTGAGAGGGTTTGACAGCAGCTGCACTTTCAAGGACAACTCCTGCAATAGCTATGGCTGACCCAAGGCCATTCCAGCAGCTGCAAGTGGAAGAGTGGGGAATCGAACCCGGTTTTCCCAGATAAGAGTCGGCACACAACCACTATAACAAACTGGCTCCAGACACAAAGATCAGTTATCCTGGAGAAAATGGCAGTTTTGGAGGGTGAACTCTATGGCATTATACCCCAGTAAGGTCCCTCCCCTCCCCAAACTTCACCATCCCCAGGCTCTACTCCCAAATCTCCAGGAACCCTAATGGCTAGGACTAATCCACTCTGTCAATTCCTTTTGTAAGCTTTTTTGTGGGATCTAACTTAATCACTCAGAATGAGGGCCTTTTCTTGTAGAGGAAGCTCAGAAGAAACTCATTTGAATATTAGGCCACATCCCCTGACATCACCATGGTTTCATACAGAGCTTTTTTGTAGAAAAAGCCCAGCAGGAACTCATTTGCATATCAGGCCACACCTCATGATGCCAAGCCAGCTGGAACTGCAATCCTCTGCATTCCTGCTCAAAAAAAGCCCTGCTCAGAACAATGACTTGAGGGGGGAAATAGAAATTGGTGTGATTTTATTTATGTAACATATTAGGCTTTATAAATATGGAGAAGTTACTCTAAAAAATAACTCTTCTGTTCACCAATTGTTGATGTAGCTATGAGCAAAGCACACAAACAGGAACAGGGCTAGTTCAAATGTCAACACTTGATAGTAGTGAAATTCAGAATGGAGAGATTTGGAAATGAACCCAAAGCTGATTCCCCAATTCCTCAACAATGTTCAGGCCTGGTTCAGAATGAGTAGTGCCAACTATTCTTGAGTCAGCTTTGAGTAGTGCCAACTATTCTTGAGTCCATCTTCTGTTCCCATCCAGACCCACAAAGCAACTGCGGTAGGGAAACTTCACCGTGAGGTATCAGGGCTGGCCCTAGACTGTCTGGTACCCCCCGCACTGATAATGTCACTGAGTCACATTGTGGGGGGGCGCCCAATCTGGCGTTCCCAGAAGGCTGCTGCCCTAAGCAATTGCCTAGTTTGCCTAGTGGCAGGGCTGGCCCTGCAGGGTATTTATTAAACAGCAGAATCCCAAGTGCAAGGATCCACAGGAGATACTGCTCCATGAATTATGATAACCTAGTAGGATCCATGGGAACAATATTTTCCATATCTCCTCATGCCTGGGAAACATGTTCACAACAGCATCTATGGGAGATGTAATGCCACGGACTCCAATGACCCTACTACAATTATACATTCCATGGAAAATACATTGACCAGGACACTGTCTGAAATGGGTCTAGCATTACCACTTGAAAGACAAGCAAGATTATCAGGAACCCTTCTAAACTTGGTGCAAGTTATTAAAATACTTGTACATATGTCAGAAAGGACATAGCTTTGGTCATTCATAAGCCATCCAACTAAATTAAGAACGTCAACCATTAGAAAATTGAGGGAACCTGCTATAGTTACAGAAACAGATAAATAGTATTCAACCAATTAGTTTGGCAAAGAAATTGCCCCCGTAATGCCCCTGTATAAATCGATGGTATGGCTTCATTTGGAGTACTGTGCACAATTCTGGTCATTGCACCTCAAAAAAGATATTACAGCATTGGAAAAAGTGCAGAAAAGGGCAACTAAAATGCTTGGGGCTCTTTAGCTTGGAGAAACGTCGACTGCAGGGTGACATGATAGAGGTTTACAAGATTATGCATGGGATAGAGATGGTAGAGAAAGAAGTACTTTTCTCCCTTTCTCACAATACAAGAATTCATGGGCAATCAATGAAAATGTTGAGCAGTTGGGTAAGAACTGATAAAAGGAAGTACTTCTTCACCCAAAGGGTGATTAACCTGTGGAATTCACTGCCACAGGAGGTGGTGGTGGCTACAAGCATAGACAGCTTCAAGAGGGGAATGGATAAGCATATGGAGCAGAGGTCCATCAGTGGCTATTAGCCACAGCTTATCGTTGGAACTCTCTGTCTGGGGCATTGACGCTCTGTATTCTTGTGCTTGGGGAAGGGCACAGTGGAAGGGCTTCTAGCCCCACTGGTGGACCTCTTGATGGTACTTGGGTTTTTTGGCCACTGTGTGACACAGAGTAATGGACTGGATGGGCCATTGACCTGAACCAACATGGCTTTTCTTATGTTCTTTTGTTCTTATTTACTCTAACTCTACCACAAAAGACAATTAGAAAACATGCAAGTAATTTGTCTGATCAAGTCCATGTCCATGTTACAGTACTTAATATAGATCTTGTAAACATTCCCCATCAGATTCTTTGGGATGAAGCTATGACACAAGATTTCCAAGAGCCATGTGATCTACTAGTCCACTGTGTCTGTTTTTTCAGTTTAATTAATTTATGTATCATTTAAGTATTTAAAAATAATTAATGGAAACCAACAGAGCAAAATATTAGGTTTGGGATGTTGAGACCATGTCAGCATTTATCTACTCCTGCAGGATCCACTTACATTCATTCCTTGGTTCAGAATAATGATAAATGCTGGCATCTAATTAAATCTGTCAATAATTTCTTTCTAACTAATTATTCTAAATAATTAATTAGCAATTAGAACATTAAATGTATTTTGTGTAATGCTTATTTAACTCATTTGATTTCATGTAGGTAACAAGTAATAAATATAACAGAATAATGTTCTGTTCTTGCTAAATATAAAATGCTACTTCAAAGCACAGTGATTTACTCCTACGGTCTCAGCCACCAGAATCCAATCAGTAACAAAATTGTATAGCAAAATGGAACAGGATTTATATCTCATTATCACATCCACAATATTACTTACCCATGCCATTTTTAGTTGAATCTACAAACAGAAATCCTCATTTATTTAGATCTTGGAGCAAGATAAATTTATGTGGGCAGTGCATGGAATTCCCATATGGTTTCCAATGTCTTTTCCAATCTATTCATAATATCCTTAACTTTTCAAATAGTTCTCTTCTACAAGGATAGAAATTTGATCCATTTTCAAACCATTTAACTATCAAGTCCTCACAGAGAGATGCTCACCAGGAAAGTACTGCATGAGAACTGTTTTCCTCTGAATGAGCAATACAACTAAAGCATCAAAACCTTACTTGCATTCATGATAAGTTCATAGGAGCAACAAACCCTTACTTGCTAAAAAGCTTTCTCTGCTTTACTAACAACCAGTCTTTTTGGAAGGGCAACCTGACCTTGCTTATTTTTTCCTAGCCTCATTGCCATGATTAAACTCTATAATGGATATTACAATAGTTAGTTTGTGGGTCTGCTGTCTTTCCCAGTCAGAGGTGGTTTCAATCAGTTCTGCATACTTTACATGTAGTGAGAGCTTCTTGAGAGTGTCTTATTGGAGAATTGTACAAGTAATGCATTTCAATGAGTGAAGGCCAAGCACAGCTAAGGCACTTTCACAATTAAGTTTAAATCATCTTTGAGCCTCAATAACCAATGTAAAATGGGTTTTCCATTTTTATTATAAAGCTATTTAAGTGGAAACCTCTTCAATCTTCACATGGAAAATGTGCTTAGACTTATCTTGATTCACTGACATGCATAAACTGTAAAATCTCCAAGTAAAGTACTGAAAAGTAACTATTTCCATAAACAAAGAGTGAAGAAATTGGGGGGTGGCGGGGATGGAAAAGGCCTACAATTGCTAAAAAGCTATGCTGAAACGTAAGTTAATATTCATTTTGTTAATAGTAGAGTTCACCATTAAAATGATGTGTTGTATCCTACCAGCCTCTTCATGACTTTTATCCATTTATGTCTAGGATTGCCAGGTCCAATTCAGGAAATATCTGGGAATTCTGGGGGTGGAGTCAGGAAAATTTCCCATTCCAAATAAATAATAAAAATACAGCAGTGCTGTTCCCGTGAATACAGTCTTCATTTCCTCCTCTCTTTTTTGCTTTCAGAGGGTTCCCCAGCAGTTGCACTTCCACTAAGTGAACACACACACACTCACAAAGCAGCCAAAATAAACAGTTTGCAAGTCCACACTTTGTGATCTCTCTTGGGTAATTTACTCACAGGAGTTGCTGGATGTAGCATTCTGCTGTATTTCAACCAACTACTTCAGACTAACACAGGAAAATGAAAGTACAGAGCAATGCAGTCTAGGAGAAAACTCCACCCCATTATCAGGTTCTAGCTGACTCTTTACTATCCCTTTTACTATGCAAATGACTTCAAAAAGGAATGCAAAACAGAGGAACTGGGCTCTCTCTCTTCCTCTCTCTTCCTTCCAAGGTCGGTAAAATGAGTACCCAGCTTGGTGGGGGGAAAGTGTAGATGACTAGGGAAGGCAATGGCAAACCACCCCATAAAATGTCCGCCGTGAAAAACGTTGTGAAAGCAATGTCACCCCAGAGTCGGAAACGGCTGGTGCTTGCATAGGGGACTTTTCCCTTCCTGTCCTCCCCTCATTGGGAAGGAATGTTAATCCTCTTCTCTTTTCTCAATCTGAAATCTTCAACAGAACCAGAAAAGGGTAAAAGGAATAATAATTTTTAGAATGCAGTGCCCTGAGATATTAAGAAGGAAAGAAAATTTTCACCTCAGGTCTCTCCTCTTGAAGGCACAAGCAACCAGGTGTCTTTACAGAAAGAGACCTGTCTTTTTATGAATCAGATCCATAACCAGAAAAGGTACATAGCCAAATTTAGTTTTAATTGTAGAAATAAGAAGTGTAAAATCTGAACCCCCACCAGGCAGAGATATCTCATTACTCTCCCCATCTTGTGTTTATATATATGCCCCATGGTATCAAAGGGGGGGGGGGGGAGGCGGCACAATTGAGATATTTTTCTGAATTCTCATATTCTCCTGATTTTGGGTCTAAGGATATTATAGCATTGGAAAAAGTGCAGAAAAGGGCAACGAGAAGGATTAAAAGTTTGGAACACTTTCCCTATGAAGAAAGGTTAAAACGCTTGAGGCTCTTTAGCTTGGAGAAATGTCGACCGCGGGGTGACATGATAGAGGTTTACAAGATTATGCATGGGATGGAGAAAGTAGAGAAAGAAGTACTTTTCTCCCTTTCTCATGGTACAAAACCTCGTGGGCATTCAATGAAATTGCTGAGCAGTCGGGTTAGAACGGATAAAAGGAGGTACTTCTTCACCCAAAGGGTGATTAACATGTGGAATTCACTGCCACAGGAGGTGGTGGCAGCAACAAGCATAGCCATCTTCAAGGGGGGTTAGATAAAAATATGCAGCAGAAGTCCATTAGTGGCTATTAGCCTGTCACGAGCTGGGGCTGAGTCAGGCAAAGTCCAGGGGCGGTCCAGGGCCTGCAACTGGTGAGCAAGGTGGGTCCAAGGCGCCAAAACAGAATCGTAATCCAGGTATCACAGGTCAGACGTTCCGAAGCCGAAGTCAGGGGGTCCAGAGGTCCAAGCCAAAGTCAAGAGCCGGAGTGGATGCTAGGATGTCAGGTATGTGACTAGTTGCTTCCACAAAGCCTCCTCCCAAAGCCCACAGCTATATAGCCCTCTGCTGCCTGTTGCTCATTTGGGCTAATTGCTGTCTCAGAGCAGCAGCCAGGATCCTGCCGAAACTTAAGCATCCTCACACTTAGAAGGGCCAGAATCCTTTCAACACTCAGGGCTCAGGGAGCGTCTTGCTTGTGAGCGTGCCGCCCTCCTCCGATCCCTGAGGTCCCGACGAAGGCGGTCACGCACACGAGCCACCCAAGAGGGCGAGGCAGGGGGGCTTGGATCTTCTTCAGCAGGAGGCAGGGGCACTGGTGCAGGTGGCAGGGGCACAGTTCCTTCTGCAGGCTCTGCAGGCTCGGCTTCTTCTGCAGGGTCCCCAGCACCCATGACATAGCCACAGTGTGTGTGTGTGTATAATTTTTTTTTTGCCACTGTGTGATACAGAGTGTTGGACTGGATGGGCCAATGGCCTGATCCAACATGGCTTCTCTTATGTTCACACTCACTGGGAAGAACCACATGGTTCTGCCTGCTCACCCCCCTTCCCCGCAGCCTTAGTCTTTCTGAAATTTAAGGGCACACACCCCCTTTCAAAACAAAAGAAGTCTGCAAGTTTCTAAACCTACCAAAATGGAAAGGCGTATCATGACTGTTTGGGGATTCCCTGCTGGGACCTGGGGGCTGGCAAGCCTATATGTGTCCCACAATTTCCAACAGAGCATTTTCTGTACTTAAAAGCAGTCCTCTCCTCCCTCTCTTGCCAGAGAAAGAGCTGATAGGATACTCAGACAGGAAATACTGTCATTCCTTGATCTACAAATGTAAGAAATGTCTTACTAGATCAGACCGTGGCCCTTCAGTAGTCCTACTTTCTGTTTCCATCTGTGGATAATCTTCATAAACTTAATAGTCTGTTTAGGTTTTCACTACCGTGAACAAACTGGTGTGATCTGCAGACCTGACTACTTCATTTCTTACTCTTGACTCCATGTATCATTTATTAGTGTTAAATAGCACCAATTCCCATACAGGATCTTGAGAGGTTTATTAATTGCATCTCTTACTCTGAAATTAGGGATGCCAGTCCCCGGGTGAGGGTGGGGAATCCCCTGATTTTTCAGCCTCCTCCAAAATGCCGGCCACCTGGCTGGTGGGGGGAAGCCCACAACTGACTGTTGTCCATGGCCCCACTTGAAAAAAGTGGGCACCATGTGTACCTGCCCCAGAAGCCACAATTTTTTTAGCTTGGAGGGCAGGCGCATGTGGCACCCATTCTTTTCAAGTGAGGGCCTCCCGCTCATGCCCTGCAAGCAACAAAATCATGGGGTGCCTGCTCATTTCAAGTGCGGGCACCTGCTCTTGCTCTGCAAGCAACGAATTCACGGCTTGCAGGGCAGATGCTCAGGGTGCCTTCTCTTTTCAAGTGGGTGCTGTGCATGCCTGCTCTGCAAGTGGTGAATTTGTTGCTTGCAGGGCACAAGCAGGCAGCCCACCCCCACCCCCAATTCTTTAAAGGGTTTGAAAGGGAACAACCCTTTAAATAGGTTGAAAAAAGCAGGAGACTTGCGCATGGGGTGCTGCATCCCCAACATTATGATGTCACTTTGTGTGACATCATGTCAGGATGGCCCCTCCGAGAATGTCCCTAATTGGTCCTGCATTTTCTCCAATGAAGTAGCCCTTGTACGGGTTTGTACGGGTTTGCTTGTGTTCTGACATTTAAAAACACAGAAAATTTTGATCTCACCAAATTCAAATTTAACGATCAAGATCAAAAGATTAGAGCTTGCTTTTTACAACAAGCCTAATTTCGCCGTCCTCAGAGCTTCCCAGACTGAGATATTAATTTTTAAAACTTTTTAAATCCTTCAAAATGGTGGTCGCAATTTTTTGCTTCTCACTAAAAAAAAATCCTTTTTCCTTTTAAAGGCTTCTAAAGTCCAATATAAACAACATGTCCAATAGTATTTAAGTTATCATCACCTCAATTATTTCCAACTATTTTTAATGTCCCGAACACTTTAAAAATGTTATTTTAATTTTGACCTCCTTGCAATGGCCGCCAATGTTTCTCTATGGTATTATAGTCCTAGAGTAGGCTTTTCATCCACTACTTCCTGCTTTACTTGCCACCAAATCCCGTTTTCGCTGGTAAAGAGATCTCACGATACTTGACGTACTTCCTGTGTTGATTGTATAGGCTGCAGGTCTGTGACGATGGTGCTCTTTTTTCAAAACCGCAAGTAGACTAAACAATAAATTCCTTTGCACTTTTTAGCACTGTCCTTTAAATTTATAAAGTCCAAATTTCATCCCTTCCTCCCTTCTTCTTCCAAGCTTTCTAGATTTCCATTTCCTACCTTCTCAATTTATTCTGTTTTACAGTAAATAGTCTATTTACAGTTTAACTGTAAATAGAATGAAAGATAGTAATCTGTACCTTTTCTGCCAATTATCCAGATTCACACCGGTTTTGTGTAGCTTTAGATGTTTAGCAATGTCCAAGAAGGTTAGGATTCTGTCGAGCTTATGTCAAATAAATGACTCTGAGAACTTCTGCAGATGATGAAAATGCAACTCTTCTCCGGAGATCCCTCAAAGCCTCAAAGGAGCACCCATCCCCCGGGACTCCCTTTTAGCCAAGGAAAATCTCCTCAACGTTTTCTGTGCATATCTTGGACTAATCTCTGAGAAAAGTAGGCAGTAGGCATTAATTTGCCTTCCACTACCCCGAACAGAAGTTTCAGCCTGCTCCCGATGTGAAGAGCAGCTCAGCTCAGCATTTTCCTCCCCTGGAAGTTCCATCTTCAAGTACTTGAAGGGTTGTCATATAGAGGATGGTGTGGAATTGTTTTCTGTGGCCCTGAAAGGTAGGACCAGAACCAATGGGTTAAAATTAAATCAAAAGAGTTTCCGGCTCAACATTAGGAAGAACTTCCTGACTGTTAGAGCAATTCCTCAGTGGAACAGGCTTTCTTGGGAGGTGATGGGCTCTCCTTCCTTGGAAGTTTTTAAACAGAGGTCAGATGGTCATCTGACAGCAATGAAGATCCTGTGAATTTAGGGGGAGGTGTTTGTGAGTTTCTTGCATTGTGCAGGGGGTTGGACTAGATGATCCTAGAGGTCCCAACTCTATGATTCTGTGATTCTATGAGTAGCATGAGCATGCAAAAGCAATAAAACAGTAATATGTCATAATGTGAGAGTGTCTGTTAATGACTATATTGTATTAAGCCTGGGTCAAAAGGAAGGTATTTATATCTCAGAAGATTTCCCATCCAACTAATTTACCTTTTAACATGTAACATACATATAGTTTGCCACAGGAGAAAAATACATTAAAATTAGTGGGAGATGGGTTCAGTATGTGTAATGGGATAAACAGCCAATATCCCTGTTTGAGTATGTCAATACAGCCACCTCTCAAGAAGGTGTTAACAATCTCTCAGACCCAGGCAGCCACCCTGCCTGAGTAGATTTACGTAGCCAGGAAACATAAGGGACATACAAGCAGGTGCTAGACCTCAAACCTCCAAGAATCCTGTCCACATCCTCAGACTGAATAAACTGAAAGGTATACCACTCAACTGGATTAATCAGCATCCAGGCAACCTTTCACTACTGGTGTAGAGTTCAAGTTGGTATGGATACAAGAGATTTTATCTGCAGTGTTGAACAAAACAGTCACAGCAGCCCACTGACCAGTCTACTCCTTATGGTTCTTTGACCTCCCAGCTCCACTGGACCACACTCTGCAGACACGATGGTGCAGAAAAGTATTCTTTCTTTACTGCCATCATCATGGAATACACTTAGCCTGTGCCCTTCAAATTCAGGGTTTTAAATGGGTTGTAGCATTAGTAAAAAGTATTTAATTTTCCAACAACTAGTCTCAAGGTTAGAATCCTATCTAGGGGGTCAGAAGTAGTGATGCCATGGGACTCTCCCCTCAAAGGGAATTTCCATTTTGGATCCCTGTATACCTGCACACCTTAGCATGGGCCTAGCAATGAAAAATGGAGTCTGGCTCAAATGACAGTGAGACCGATCTCGCACAAGCATTTGTTCTGCGCCCAGTGCTTTACTTGTTCTTGCCCTTTTGTTAATTTTTCCACCTGTTCCTGCAGGCTGGCTGGTTGACCTGTGGCTTGCTCATTTTAACTTTTCATCTTGTAAATCCTCATTTCACCAGAAGTTTCCCTTTGCGTCGTTGGACTCAAATCTCTTGTTGTGAAATTCAGATTACAGATTACAGTCCCCACCTGTGCTTGCCTTTACCTATGCCCACTCTCCTGCCTCCTAATTTCACCTCATCCAATGCTGAATTACCCCACTTCCTAGCTGATCATGTCAATTGAACAGCCACCAATGCTCCCAATCTTCATCTCTTTTCTGGCCATTTTTAAAAAACGCATTTCCTGATCTCATAACAATGCAAATACAAGTCAGCTCAATATTAACCTGTCATGCCTTTTTATGCCTCCCTCTATGTCCATTATTTTAAAAGCATAACATGAGGTGTTCCCATGCAGCAGATCCCCCTCCCACAAAAAGATTCCTCTCCCCCCAGTTCCAAATTCTTAGCAACATCACTTTTTATTTTGATCAGCCAGTGTTGTGCTTTGCACTGCTGACTCTTGTTTGCACTCCACTACACTGGGGACAGTTGTGATTTTTTTCACTGCTGTTATTGCTGTCCCTGCTACTTGCACATTGGTCTAAGCCTCCTCCATTCTGTGACTGGAATTCAGGGGTTACATGTAATGGTGCCTGCCAGGGTTAGGGGTAGGTGTGGGGTTGGATTCTCACAACAACATGCATTTAGTGGGCGGATCAAACACCGTGAGAATTACAGCTTGTTTTGAATTTCACGGGGAAGGGAAAGAACTGCCCAATCAGGAAACAGAAGGTTGCCATATGACACTATGTGTGCTGGTGGACTGAGAGAGAAGAGTTCTCTCTTTTTGTGTGTGAGTGTATTGTAATGTGACTGAAAATGCCTAGGAAAAAAAAGTGAAAGGGGCAGTGGGGAGAAGAAGCAATGGAAGGGAGGAATAGAGCAGGGTGTTCTCAAAATTTTTTTTGTTCATGCTCGCATTGTAACCTGACTACACATGCCTTAAAAAAAAGATGAAAGGGACAGAGGAAAGAGCAGGGGGAAAATATGCCCACAGCAATGGAATGCTGGGGAGTTAGAAGTGGGACAGAATAAATGTGAATCCATCAGCATGAGAACTGGCACAGCAAATTTTCGAATGTGAAATCCGGCAAGATCAACCATGGCAAGCAACCATGCAGCTAAAGTGAGGCAAGTGCTGAGTGCGAAATTGGTGCCTGTCATGCTGTGGGCATGCAAGGAATGTAATGTGAAGCAACTCCTCGATTAACCAGTTAAAAGCCATATCTGGTGGGAGTCAACCAAAGGCCCCAAGGACCTAAGGGGTTCCCTTCCTGGTAATCTGGCCTTAATAATGACCCAAATACTAAAGACAATGAGCAATGGGCCAGCCCCAGTCATTTCCTCCTTAAGTGCTAGAAGAAGTTTTCTCTTCCTTCTCTATCAAGTGAAGTACTCATCCATCTACATACCTCTCTAAACTCTCAATCTCCCTAAAAGAACACTTCCCCTTGATACTTTTACCTGTAATGCAAAATAAGAAAAACTATCTTACACACTCACACAAAACCCCTTTTCAAATTAGCTCATGTCTGAAGAGATGGACTTTTCATCCCTCCCACATTCCAATGCCAACACCTTTGCCCTCTTCAATCTTAGCAAAAATGTGTAAAAAAATTATCCCTCAGTCCATCCAATTCATAGCAGGTTTGGAATCCCACTCTGTTACCCCAGCTATATGGTCAGTTTCTCTGTTTTCTCTCCCTGTTCTGCTGCATTTCTCCACAGCTGCCCAGCTGTCTTCAGGAAGCAGACTCATATGTCTTTCATTCTCCCCTATTATTTTCTCCCTTAGTGTTGTTGTTGTTCAGTCACACCGTCAAGTCCGACTCTTTGCGACCCCATGGACAAAGTCACACCAGGCCCTCTTGTCTTCCACCAACCTCCGAAGTCTGCTCAAATTCATGTTTGTTACATCAGTAACACTGTCCAGCCATCTCATCTTTTGCTGTCCCCTTCTTTTGCCTTCTGTCTTTCCTAGCATCAGGATCTTCCCGAGGGAGTGCTCCCTTCTCATTTGGTGGTCAAAGTATTTGAGCTTCAACTTCGGCATCTGACCTTCCAGGGAACAGTCAGGGTTGATTTTCCTTAGGACTGATTGGATCTTCTTGCAGTCCAAGGGACTCTCAAGAGTCTTCTCCAGCATCACATCTCAAAAGAATCTATTCTTCTGCGCTCAGCCTTCCTTATGGTCTAGCTCTCACAGTCATACATTACTACTGGGAATACCATCGCTTTAACTATACGGACTTTTGTTGGCGAGTGATGTCTCTACTTTTTATTATACTGCCCAGGTTCGCCATAGCTGTCCTCCCAAGGAGCAAACGTCTTTTAATTTCATGGCTACAGTCACCATCTGCAGTGATCTTGGATCCCAGAAATGTGAAGTCTGTCACTACTTCCATGTCTTCCCCTTCTATTTGCCAAGGTGTGATGGGGCCGGATGCCATGATCTTAGTTTTTTTGATGTTGAGTTTCAAGCCTACTACTTTTGTGCTCTCCTCTTTCACCCTCAACAAGAGGTTCTTTAGGTCCTCCTCAGTTTCTGCCATTAGAGTAGTGTCATCTGCACATCTGAGGTTGTTGATGTTTTTCCCGGCAATCTTAATTCTGGCTTGTGCTTCATCCAGGCCAGCATTCTGCATGATGTACTCTGCATATAAATTAAATAAGCAGGGTGACAATATACATCCTTGTCGAACTCCTTTTCCTATTCTATACTAATCAGTTGTTCCATATCCCGTTCTGACAGTTGCTTCTTGACCCTAATAGAGGTTTCTCAGGAGACATGTGAGGTGGTCTGGTACTCCCATCTCTTTAAGGACTTGCCACAGTTTGTTGTGATCCACACAAACAAAGGCTTTAGCATAGTCAATGAAGCAGAAATAGACATTTTTCTGATACTCCCGTGCTTTCTCCATAATCCATCGAATGTTGGCAATTTGATCTCTAGTTCCTCTACCTCTCTGAGACCCAGCTTGAACTTCTGGTAGTTCCTGATCTACATACTGCTGAAGCCTAGTTTGTAGGATCTTTAACATGACCTTGTTATTTAATACATTTATGTTCTTGTTTAAGAATTTATCCCCCTTCATTCCTTTTGAATGTTGGTCTGTATCTCCATATACCAAGGTTACAATTGTGTCAATTAATACCTCACAATATACGTGTTTCCTCTTTGTTGGCAGAAGGACACTTTTGCTATTTATAGAGGCTGTATGTGTATGAGTGATTTGCGTAACAGTAGTGCTGGGGGAATCCTGCTCTGCCCTATGGCTATTGGCCTGTAAGGTTCTGCAGGACTCCATCTTATCTTCCATGCTATTTAGTATTTGTATGAAGCTATTGGGAGAGATCATCAGGAGGTATGGGCTGCAGTATCATCAACGTGCAGTTGACACCCAGATGTACTTTGCTTTTCCACCTAATTCTGAGGAAATCCATAAAAAGTAACATCCTTAAAAAGTAAATCCATAGGTTCTGACAAAGATTGCGATAGGTTAACTACGTATCTTATGCAGACAACAAAAATTAAAAGTAAAATCATGCAAGGTTTCCAACATTTCATAAGATGCATAGGTTGTAGATGCGTCTTTCTGGGTGTGTTAAGAAAATAAAAACATTTCCAGTTTTGATATATTTTGAACTTCACTTGGTCTTTTTCAGGCTTGAGATTGAAACATTAGTAAATATAAGTATACATTTTTAAATTGTGCTGTGTTTTTGTTGCAGTGGTGGTCAGGCCTTGAATTCAGCAGGAGCTCACAGGAGCACAGCTCCTGAATCTTTCTGATACCCCCCCTCCCCATCTACCTTGTCCATTGAGTAGTAGGAGCAGCTGCATAACAATCTCTGGATTAGGAGAGCAGCCAGCCAGCCACCCACCAGAAGCTTTGCCACACCCCCAGGAGTCCTCATTAACCCCTGAAGAAGCCCGCATCACCCTTTCTCCACTTCTTATGTGATTTTCGGTGGTGGGTGGCTTGCTGGCCTTTTGACTGTGGGGGGGGGGGTGGCCAAGGAGAGCCCCAGGTGAGTGAGGCCTGCTTGAGCTGGCTGGATCTCTAGTCAGTCCAAGCAGACCTTGCTCACCCAGGGCTCTCCTTTCTTGTGTTGGGTTGCTTTTGGCTGGTGGGGGGGGCGGCATATGCTAAGGAGTTATGCTAACGAGCTCCACCACCTATTTTTATACAAAACAATCCCTGATGGTTGTACTGGGAAATACCCAGGACTTTTTTTGAGCCGGGACACACAGGAACGTCATTCTGGCTGGTTTGGAGAGAAGGCAGGCACTTGGGGGACAGTCTCTTGAAGTGCCTCCCCTCTCCAAGCCTGCTTTCTTCAGCTGTGTGGGTTGGAGAAAGCAGACACTTAGAAATACTGCTTAGTGCCTGCCTCCTAGGCTTGCCAGTCCCCAGATCCCAGTTTTGCAGGCTCCTCCTTTCTGCCAGCCAGCTGACGGAGGGGGGAAGCCCCAGCCCCAACAGCCACCATGTGCCTTTCCACCTTGGAAGGCTAGAAGAAGCTTGGGAATGGCTTGCTTTTTGGAATGTGTGTGCCTTTACGTTTCTGTAGGAGCCTGATTGAGGGAAGGATGAGTCAGCAGAGCCATGTGGGTCTTCCTGCAGAGTCTGTGAAGCTGTGAAAATTAAGAGAGCCTCCGTTGTTTTGCATTCAATTTAGAAGTCCTTTGCACAGTATAATAGGTGGTGAAGCTGTGAGAAAGTCTCTGTTTTGCATTCATTTTAGAAGTCATTTGCACACTAAAATAGTGAAGCTGTAAGAAAGCAAGAGAGCCTCTGTTTGTTTTGCATTCATTTTAGAAGTTCTTTGCACAGTAAAATAGATAGTAAAGAGTAAGCTAGGACCTTTCATTTCCCTGTGTTAGTCTGAAGAACTTGGTTGAAACTTGGTTACATTCAACAACTCTCCTGAGAAAATTGCCCCAGTGAGATCACAAAAGTGTGTGCAGCTTGTTTATTTGGGCTGCTCTCTGTGTGTGTGTCTTAATTCCTTGAGCTATCCTCAGAAGTTTCTTCTATATTATTTCTTTTTTATATTATTCAGAGTTCTTTCCACAGACCTTTGAGTCACTCTGAGTCATGAGCCCTGATAAGGAGGAGCTGGAAGGGTTAACAGACCTGGAAGAGTTGCCAGCCAGTTCCTCAGCTGAACAAACCGCAGTTGGCCCATCAATCACTCTCCAGGCACCAGTGTTAGCTGTTGATGATCAATCTTCTCCAAGCTCTCCTCCTCCCATCTCAAATGTTCAAAGCAGGCTCCAGAAAGAACTTTCAGAGTGAAGACATGAGGCACACCGATGCTTCAGATCTCTCAGCCCTGAGTTCTAGCAGAGTCACTGCCACCCAGGGAGCAGGCTGATTGAGACTCCCATATAGTTCCCACCCAGGACCTGGTAACCTTGTGGAAGCAACAAGTCTATTCTCTGGCTTGCATCCACGCTCCTTCCTGATCCTGACCTGCTTGATTTCCTTGGCACCCTAACCTTTTGGCTTTTGAACATTGACTTCTGATTCCAGTTTGTGATTCTGCATTGGTGACTTGGCTCCTGCTTGACATTCTGGACTTTGATCTTGGACTGGCTTTGGACTCCTGCCTGCCTGCACCCTGAGAACATGACACTCTGCTTTAAAAAAAGGTAGTCCCCTGTGCAAGCACCAGTTTTTTGCGACTCTGGGGTGACGTTGCTTTCATGTTTTCCCGGCAGACTTTTTACGGGGTGGTTTGCCATTGCCTTCCCCAGTCATCTACACTCTGGTTTAAATGGTTCTTAATACTTGGGTGACTTCATTTGAATTGAATATGGTTATTTCCACCTTTGTTACAGTCATTACTCTACATTTCTTCCTTTTGCTTTGAGGAGGGGGGAGTGGAACAACTATTTGGATGGTTTGTAGTCTGCTTGTGAATGTTCTCTCTCTTTAAATTTAGATATCTCTTTTAGGTACCTCTTTATTTACTGAGTTAGTTTCCTATTGGTATTCAGCCTTTGAAAACAGTTTCAAATAGTCAAAGAAGTGTTTTAGAAATATTAATTTCTTCCCTCAGGTTTCATTTTTTAATATACATTTCTGTTTTCCACCAGTGCCCTACGATTTCTTTTCCTTTTCCTTTTGTACCTTTAGAAGCTATTGATTCCGGAATCTTGAGCAGCAGACAACACATTTCATTTTTTAATGCAAGTGCTAAAAGGACTGAGATAAATTCCATAATTGCTAGAATGTTCTTAGGATCCTTATCACTGAGCCAAAGAGCCAGGTTTTCTGGAGTATGGGGGGGAGGCCCTATGTTTTTAAATGAAACATGTTTTTCCCTTTTGTACTTTTGCTTTATAATTAATTTCCCACCTTTTGAAGGCATATAAAAATGCTTCTATGGTTTTGTATCTGTCAGCTTCATTTATTCCTCAGCTCATGTTCAGACATTTAAACACGCACAGTCCTGAGTTTCAAAGTGTTCTGTTTCCTCTGTTAGCAACATGGGAACCTCTGGTAACTGTGTTGGAAACTGCTTTAAAGCTAAGGTACAAGTGGTGTTTGTCTGCGGCAGTAACTATAGTGTCTTTACTCCCTCTATAACTTCCAGCATCAATCACTGGAAACTCTATGAGGTGGGCATGGCTGGATGACTGCACTTCTGGTGATGTCAGGGAGTGTGGCCTAATATGGTGATGAGTTTCTGCTGGGCTTTTTCTACAAAAAAACCCCCCAAACCCTGGAAATACCCATAATGAGTAGGATAATGGATTACCATTTTTTTCTGATAGCTCCATAACATTCTAATGGTATTCTACACCTGTCTACTTCTGCCCACTTCCACAACTAATGCTCACTGAAACAGAAGAAAAGAGAATGCACAAATGCATCTGTCAGATTTTTTCCGCCTTTCAGATGCTTCTCTTCTTATGAGCTAGGGACAATTTTCAGTTGCCATATGCCTTCTTAAGATCTGACTAAGACATTCCAAATTATGGTAATTGTTTTCTTTGTTCCCCATTACTGATAAATCTATATGTGACTGAAAAACTTGCAAAAAAAATTGAAAGCCGCAATGGGTGTGTGTGAGTCACATGCAACAGCCCTGAGTTTTGTTTCCTGGAAATATCAGAACCAGTTACACAAACCACACCTAACAAAATAAAAAAACCTTCCACATTAAAATTTGGAAAACACAGATTTTATTTAGGGGGGAAACTTAGAATTTTGAATGATCACAATACTCTAATCTGGTTTCACTTCTCCAAAACACTATCTGTAATGTAGATTCTGAACAATCTGTTTAGAGCTGAGCACCATGCTAAAATGGTGGCCTTTCTTAACACATCAAGTAGACACTTCTAAAAATATAACAAAGCATTGCCTAAGAAGACACAGACAGTTTGGCAGTCTGCTTTGCACAAATGCTCAACCAGTTTGAATATGAGTAAGTGGCTTTTGTCCATATGGTAGTCCTGACATCATGCTTCTATTCCATACAAATAACACATGTTTCCTTTCGAGGTACACTCTTTGCATCATATGTAATTATTATGATAAAACATGTGGGTGGAAGCCTTTGCATGTAATTGGACTAGCATATGTCTAGCATAGCTACAGCAGCCCCTCTGCAGTGACAAAGGATCCTCAGAGAATCTCCAAGATCTAACATGCTTAGTTCCAGTTATATCAACCAAATGTTGAATAGTTGTAATATTGTAAGATTTAACAGCTAACAGTTAATTGTAAGATTTAACAGCTAATGGAAAAAAACAGCTACATATAAGGGATTTTAAAAGTTTGCCGCTGCTATCATGCAGCCATTCTTAAGCTGCCTTGGTAGATAAGGATAAAGTTATTTTCATTTTCCATCTGGATAGCCTTGGCCAATGCTATCTTCTTATGCTTTCCATCATTGTTTCCACCACTTTCATCTACAGATGTGTTTGTGTGTGCCTTCTTCCAATGAACTGTTAGTTCAAACCCCACAGGGAAACACTGGTGCAGAGAGAGGAGTTGCAAGACTTAACTCCTTTATTGTATTGTGCATTTTGGAATGTACTATCAACAGTCAAATCAATATTTTAATTGCTAAATTCAATGACATTTTTAATAGGAAAAATATTCTATCCCTCTAGTACTGATACAAGAGATATGATTTAAATAATGAAACTATAGTAGTTTATGTCAATAAATGAACATAACAGGCTTTATCTTTGAGTTAAATGACCAGGGGGGTGGGGTGCACACAACCATTTAGTGCTTTAGCAATTATTGTTCCTGAAGTGAGAATAGCAATTCTATGTTATTATTATAAGTTTTCATTAGAAATGTACAACACTGAATTGCAGAATCTGAGGACAAGCCTTCTTTCAAAGACATATTGCCTCAAATCTGTCAAAGAAGACACTATAAGAACATAAGAGAAGCCATGTTGGATCAGGCCAATGGCCCATCCAGTCCAACACTCTGAATCACACAGTGGTCAATTTTTTTTTATACACACACACACACACACTGTGGCTAATAGCCACTGATGGACCTCTGCTCCATATTTTTATCTAACCCCCTCTTGAAGCTGGCTATCCTTGTAGCTGCTACCACCTCCTGTGGCAGTGAATTCCACATGTTAATCACCCTTTGGGTGAAGAAGTATTTCCTTTTATCCATTCTAACCTGACTGCTCAGCAATTTCATCAAATGCCCATGAGTTCTTGTACTGTGAGAAAGGGAGAAAAGTACTTCTTTCTCTACCTTCTCCATCCCATGCATAATCTTGTAAACCTCTATCATGTCACCCCGCAGTCGATGTTTCTCCAAGCTAAAGAGCCCCAAGCGTGTTAACCTTTCTTCATAGGGAAAGTGTTCCAACCCTTTAATCATTCTAGTTGCCCTTTTTTGCACTTTTTCCAATGCTATAATATACTTTTTGAGGTGCGGTGGCCAGAATTGCACACAGTATTCCAAATGAGACCGCACCATCGATTTATACAGGGGCATTATGATACTGGCTGATTGGTTTTCAATTCCCTTCCTAATAATTCCCAGCATGGCGTTGGCCTTTTTTATTGCAATCGCACACTGTCTTGACTAGGGTGGCCAGACCGTCCCGGTCTCCCGGGACATTCCCGGATCTGGCCACCCAATCCCGGATCCCGGGCTGCCTATACCGGGACCATTAAAGGTCCCGGTTTAGGCAGCCCAGGAGCCGGTGGGCCGCGGGCGCGGGCGGGGAAGGCGGGGAGTGAGGGAGGGAGCGTCCCTGTGCCTGCGCAGGGCCCCTGCGCACGCGCAGGGACGCTCCCACCCTCACTCCCCGCCTTCCCCGCCCGCGCGCGGGGCCCGGCGGCAGTGGTGGAGGCCTCTCCGTGGCCTCCGCTGGTCGCTGGAAGCCCTCCAGCGACTCTGGAGGGCCTCCAGCGACCAGCGGAGGCCGCGGAGAGGCCGCGGGGCACCCGGCGCTGGTCCCGGAAGGCCTTCCAGAGCCTCTGGAAGGCCTTCGGGGACCAGCGCCGGCCAGCGAAGGCTTCCCCGCGGCCTCCGCTGGTCCCTGGAGGCCCTCCAGAGTCTCTGGAGGGCCTCCAGGGACCAGCGGAGGCCGCGGGGAAGCCGCGGGGCACCCGGCGCTGGTCCCGGAAGGCCTTCCAGAGCCTCTGGAAGGCCTTCGGGGACCAGCGCCGGCCAGCGAAGGCTTCCCCGCGGCCTCCGCTGGTCCCTGGAGGCCCTCCAGAGTCTCTGGAGGGCCTCCAGGGACCAGCGGAGGCCGCGGGGCACCCGGCGCTGGTCCCGGAAGGCCTTCCAGAGGCTCTGGAAGGCCTTCGGGGACCAGCGCCGGCCAGCGAAGGCTTCCCCGCGGCCTCCGCTGGTCCCTGGAGGCCCTCCAGAGTCTCTGGAGGGCCTCCAGGGACCAGCGGAGGCCGCGGGGAAGCCGCGGGGCACCAGGCGCTGGTCCCGGAAGGCCTTCCAGAGCCTCTGGAAGGCCTTCGGGGACCAGCGCCGGCCAGCGAAGGCTTCCCCGCGGCCTCCGCTGGTCCCTGGAGGCCCTCCAGAGTCTCTGGAGGGCCTCCAGGGACCAGCGGAGGCCGCGGGGAGGCCGCGGGGCACCCGGCGCTGGTCCCGGAAGGCCTTCCAGAGCCTCTGGAAGGCCTTCGGGGACCAGCGCCGGCCAGCGAAGGCTTCCCCGCGGCCTCCGCTGGTCCCTGGAGGCCCTCCAGAGTCTCTGGAGGGCCTCCAGGGACCAGCGGAGGCCGCGGGGAAGCCGCGGGGCACCCGGCGCTGGTCCCGGAAGGCCTTCCAGAGCCTCTGGAAGGCCTTCCGGGACCAGCGCCGGCCAGCGAAGGCTTCCCCGCGGCCTCCGCTGGTCCCTGGAGGCCCTCCAGAGTCTCTGGAGGGCCTCCAGGGACCAGCGGAGGCCGCGGGGAGGCCGCGGGGCACCCGGCGCTGGTCCCGGAAGGCCTTCCAGAGGCTCTGGAAGGCCTTCGGGGACCAGCGCCGGCCAGCGAAGGCTTCCCCGCGGCCTCCGCTGGTCCCTGGAGGCCCTCCAGAGTCTCTGGAGGGCCTCCAGGGACCAGCGGAGGCCGCGGGGAAGCCGCGGGGCACCCGGCGCTGGTCCCGGAAGGCCTTCCAGAGCCTCTGGAAGGCCTTCCGGGACCAGCGCCGGCCAGCGAAGGCTTCCCCGCGGCCTCCGCTGGTCCCTGGAGGCCCTCCAGAGTCTCTGGAGGGCCTCCAGGGACCAGCGGAGGCCGCGGGGAAGCCGCGGAGCAGCCGGCGCTGGTCCCTGGAGGCCTCCAGAGGCCAGCGCCGGTATCGGAGAGGCCCGGCGCTGGTCCCTGGAGGCCTCCAGAGGCCAGCCCCGGCAGCTCCCTCCCTCCCTCGCCGCGAGGCCGCCGCCGGAGGACTCCCCGCCGCCGCCGCCGCTGGATCCGCCGCCCTGGATTAAGGTAAGGGGGCCGAAAGCGGGGGGGGCGGGGGGCGGCCTTCCTTTCTTCCCTCCCTCCCTCCTCCCTTCCTTCCTTCCTTTCTTCCTTCCTTCCCTCACTCCCTTCCCTTCCTTCCTTCCTTCCCTCCCTCCCTCCTCCCTTTCTTCCTTTCTTCCTTCCTTCCCTCACTCCCTTCCCTTCCTTCCTTCCCTCCCTCCTCCCTCCCTTCCTTTCTTCCTTCCTTCCCTCCCTCCCTTGCCTTCCTTCCTTCCCTCCCTCCTCCCTTCCTTTCTTCCTTCCTTCCTTCCCTCCCTCCCCCCTTCCTTCCTTCCCTCCCTCCCCCTTCCTTCCTTCCCTCCCTCCCTCCCCCTTCCTTCCTTCCCTCCTTCCTTCCTTCCTTCCTTCCTTCCTTCCTTCCTTCCTTCCTTCCTTCCTTCCTTCCTTCCTTCCTTCCTTCCTTCCTTCCTTCCTTCCTTCCTTCCTTCCTTCCCTCCCTTCCTTCCTTCCTTCCTCCCTTCCTTCCTTCCCTCCCTCCCTTCTTCCTTTCTTCCCTTCCTCCCTTTCTCCCTTCCTTCCTTCCTTCCCTCCCTCCCTCCTTATGTTGTTATGTGATGCAGAGTGTTGGACTGGATGGGCCACTGGCCTGATCCAACAGGGCTTCTCTTATGTTCTTATGTGACGCAGAGTGTTGGACTGGATGGGCCACTGGCCTGATCCAACAGGGCTTCTCTTATGTTCTTATGTGACGCAGAGTGTTGGACTGGATGGGCCACTGGCCTGATCCAACAGGGCTTCTCTTATGTTCTTATGTGACGCAGAGTGTTGGACTGGATGGGCCACTGGCCTGATCCAACAGGGCTTCTCTTATGTTGTTATGTGATGCAGAGTGTTGGACTGGATGGGCCACTGGCCTGATCCAACAGGGCTTCTCTTATGTTGTTATGTGACGCAGAGTGTTGGACTGGATGGGCCACTGGCCTGATCCAACAGGGCTTCTCTTATGTTGTTATGTGATGCAGAGTGTTGGACTGGATGGGCCACTGGCCTGATCCAACAGGGCTTCTCTTATGTTGTTATGTGATGCAGAGTGTTGGACTGGATGGGCCACTGGCCTGATCCAACAGGGCTTCTCTTATGTTATTATGTGACGCAGAGTGTTGGACTGGAGGGGCCACTGGCCTGATCCAACAGGGCTTCTCTTATGTGACAATACTGACTTTGGTGGACCCAAGCACTGATTCAGTGTAAGGGAGCTTTGCGTTCGTGTCTTCTAGTGCAATTTTGTTCTCAGATCCTGTATTTACTTCATCAGTATATGGGATAAGGCACTTTCTCAACTGTGCTGCATAATGCAGCCTATTTATTTTGTCCTGTTGGCTCTGTTGGCTCTATCTGCGCCACCTTCATCACTTTCGGGGTGTGGATCCCCCAGTGGAGTGGTCTCCCGACTCCCTCCGCCGGCTGTTTCTGATAGCCCTGCGCCCCCTCTTTCATTTGATATGTGTCCCGTGCGGGTGCCACCCTCCCGCCGGGAGATGCCGCAAAATGAGCCCCCTTGAGGCTTATGGCGGCAGGGCTCGGGGGAAGCGAGCTAGACTGCTGTTCTTTTGAGGGGTTATAGAGTGTTTCGAGCCCGTCCCTGTGGCATCGGTCCCATCATTGTGGGGCCCAGGGGGCCGGCGCAGCGGCACGCTGAAGCAGCCTGTCGGTCACTTCCAGGTTCCTGTCCTGCATCTTGACCGGTGTTATTAGTGACAGGCTGCTTCGGCGTGCCGCTGCGCCGGCCCCCTTGGTCCCACAACGATGGGACCGATGCCACAGGGACGGGCTCGAAACACTCTATAACCCCTCAAAAGAACAGCAGTCTAGCTCGCTTCCCCCGAGCCCTGCCGCCATAAGCCTCAAGGGGGCTCATTTTGCGGCATCTCCCGGCGGGAGGGTGGCACCCGCACGGGACACATATCAAATGAAAGAGGGGGCGCAGGGCTATCAGAAACAGTCGGCGGAGGGAGTCGGGAGACCACCCCACTGGGGGATCCACACCCCGAAAGTGATGAAGGTGGCGCAGATAGAGCCAACAGAGCCAACAGGACAAAATAAATAGGCTGCATTATGCAGCACAGTTGAGAAAGTGCCTTATCCCATATACTGATGAAGTATATACAGGATTTGAGAACAAAATTGTTTCCGGCGGTGATATTTGGGGGATTTTTGGGGACGTCACAGGAAGTGCTGTGAAATCACTTCCTGTTTCCGGCAGGTGACGCGGGGGAAATGATGTCACAGGAAGTGATGCCACTTCCTGTTTCCGGTGGTGGCATGACATCACCGGAAGTGACGTCACCGGAAGTGACGTCACTTCCTGTTTCCGGCGGCGCGCGCGCGCTTCGCACGCGCGCACCCCCCCACCCCCAGTGTCCCTGGCTGGCCTTCAGACATTATGGTCACCCTAGTCTTGACATTTTCAGTGAGTTATCGACCACAACCCCAAAATCTCTCTCTTGGTCAGTCTCTGCCAGTTCACACCCCATCAACTTGTATTTGTAGCTGGGATTCTTGGCCCCAATGTGCATTACTTTGCACTTGGCCACACTGAACCTCATCTGCCACGTTGACGCCCACTCACCCAGCCTCAACAGATCCCTTTGGAGTGCCTCACAATCCTCTCTAGTTCTCACCATCCTGAACAATTTAGCATCATCTGCAAACTTGGCCACTTCACTGCTTACTCTCAACTCCAAATCATTAATGAACAAGTTAAAGAGCATGGGACCCAGTACTGAGCCCTGCGGCACTCCATTGCTTACCGTCCTCCACTGCGAAGACTGCCCATTTATACTCTGCTTCCTATTAATCAGCCAGTTTTGATCCTTTTACTCCATAACTCTCGAGCCTACTAAGGAGCCTTTGATGAGGAACTTTATCAAAAGCTTTCTGGAAGTCAAGGTAAACAATATCTATCGGGTCTCCTTTGTCCACATGTTTGTTCACCCCCTCAATAACTTGTGTTCATCAATATGCCCACTCATTCTGTCCTTGATAACTGTTTCTACCAACTTTCCCAGTATTGAAGTCAAACTGACTGGCCTGTAGTTTCCCAGATCTCCTCTGGAACCCTTTTTAAAGATGGGGGTGACATTTGCTACCTTCCAGTCCTCAGGAACGGAGGCAGATTTCAATGAAAGATTACATATTTTTGTCAGAAGATCCACAAGTCCAACTTTGAGTTCTTTCAGAACTCTTAGATGTATGCCATCCGGACCTGGTGACTTATTAGTTTTTAATTCGTCTGACCTCAGTCTTACTGGACCGTATGCCCTCTCTGACATAGAGCCACCCCACCTCCAACCCTTCCCTCCCTATCCTTCCGATATAACTTATATCCAGGAATCACCGTGTCCCACTGATTCTCCTCATTCCACCAAGTTTTTGAAATTCCCACAATGTCTATGTTTTCTCCCAACAATAAGCATTCCAACTCACCAGTTTTTCTTTGAATACTTCTAGCATTTGTGTACAAACATCTATAATTTCCCAGGCAAGCTAGGCCTGCCACCTTCCTCCTGCCGCCTCGAGACTCTGCAGGCAGTCCATACTGTTTGTCACCATCTCAGTGGACAACACTGATCCATTACCCGGGAGAAAAGTAACAGCTAACCCTTCATCTCTTTGAGATGAGTCCTCCTGTACCAGAGACATTTCATCTCCTGTCGGCTTTCCCCCAAGATTTAGTTTAAAAACTGCTCTGCTACCTTTTTGATTTTAAGCGCCAGCAGCCTGGTTCCATCTGGGGACAAGTGGAGACTGTCTCTTATGTACAGCTCCCGCTTATTCCAGAAAGCATTCCAGTGCCTAACAAACTTAAACCCTTCCTCCTTACACCATCGTCTCATCCACACATTGAGACTTCTAATTTGTGCCTGTCTCTCCTACCCTGCACGTGGAACAGGTAGCACTTCTGAGAAGGCTACCTTGAAGGTCCTAGCCTTAAGTCTCCCACCTAGCAGCCTAAATTTTTCCTCCAGGACCTCACGACTGCATTTCCCCACATCATTGGTGCCAACATGCACCACGACCACTGGCTCCTCCCCAGCACTGTCTATCAGTCTATCTACTAATGCGTAATGTCCGCTACCTTCGCACCAGGCAGGCAAGTCACCATACGGTCAGTACGCGGTTTTGCCACCCAGCTGTCTACTTGCCTAAGGATCAAATCACCAGCTACCAAGACCCCCCCTCTCTCCCTGCCCAGGGATGGTTCCTTGGCGTGAGAGGATTCCTGCTCATCAGCTGAAGAAGAGGTCCCTTCTGAGGGTGCATTCCCCTTATCCTCAGCCCGGTGCCCTGTTCCTTCTTGACCCTCATGCTCCCTGGCAGCAGCGGGACTGCCACGTTCAGAGCGGGGCTCATCTAGCACGTCCCCGAGAGTCTTCTCTGAGTGCCTAACTGACTGTTTCTGCTTCTCCAGGTCAATCACCTCGGCCTCAAGGGTACGAACTCATTCCCTGAGGACCAGGAGCTCTTTGCATTGAGCACACACCCAAGACTTCTGTCCTGTGGTTAGTCATACATGTGACACTCAGTGCAAAACACTGGAAAGCCACCTCCCTGCTGGCATTCTACCTTCATGATAGCTTTTTAAAAAATATACAGTCCCCTTTTAAACCCTGTTTGTTTATGTAGCTCCCCGTCTGAAGAGTCTACTTACCTTATTGGGAACACAAGGAATCTGGGTTCTTGGTCCTTACACAGCCCCCAAGCTAAGAGCCACAGGCCAAGAGCCCTTTAGCTCTCGCCCTTCAGCTTGCGCCAATGGCTCGCGCCTCTGGCAAGGCACAGCTTAATAATGCAAAGAGGGTGGGGAACACAGCCACTTCCAATCAATCAGCAACAATCACCTTCACCTTCAGCCCTTCACACAAACTCAGAAGTTTTCAGCAACTTCCCCAGCTGCTGAGCCACAAACCTCACCCTTGTAGCACTTCTCTGCTCTATCCCAGAGCTCTCTGAAATGTATGAGGTTTTGACAATATTGCAGACTCAAACTGGATTCTCTACATGCAAAAGTATATAACTAATCCCCAGCATAGCACTCATGGGTACCATGGTGCCTGCTGATTTGTTTCTTGGTGCCCACTTGTTTATTCTTGAAAGCAAAGAGCCAGTCCTGGCTTTCCTTCACCTTACTGAAGAAGGAGGTGCATCAGAATGTCCCAATTGACATTAGCTTTGCAGGGAGTACCTCTTTGGAAATTCTGCTGCCCCCACACATCATTCCATTCTCAGACAACCATCCCTCTGACCTTTTATGATTGCCCCATATGGTAGCCATTCTGTGGTGGCACTAACTATACTTTCTTGTAATTCCAAAAGCATCCACAGGCTCAATAAATTTGGGCACCCCAGGTATCTGTCATCTAGATTACAAGAGTATACACTTCTGCATAGAGCCAAAGTGATCTTTCTTTAACATTTAGCACCAGTTTTTGTACAGGAAAGCGACATTATATTTCAGCCATAACCTACAAGAGATGTACCAAAATTGCTTCCTGTCTGTAACATACCAAACCCACGTCCAGTCTTGGGCAGCTCTGATATTATATATCCCTGCCCTGCCTAAAATCAATTGAAAGAATCCTTTACCCATTGGTCTGGATGTAGTTATTGGCTTTTGCAGTACCAATATAGCTTCTGCATAAATGAAAGCTGATATGAACTGGTGTTGTAGTTTCTTTCTTCCTGTAAAGTTTTGAAAGACAGAGAGCTTTTACTGAAAAAAAGTATTATACAATTACTACAGAGCTGTCGATTGGATTGTCCACAGTACATAAGTTTCAGTTTGTTAGCATATGATTCTTCTTCAGCATAATTATTCATTGTCTAAAGGATAAACACACTGTAGATGAAACCATCCACATAAATTCATTGCTGAGGCTAGTCACAGGAGGACTAAATGGCTACCAAGAGAATAACTGACCAAAGTTGAAAGAAAAAGTACAGCTAAGAGAAAGTACAAATGTGTTTGTTTTGGAGAGTGATTTGGATCTAACTTGAATAAAGCCCTAGAAGTATTTAGCACATCTGCTTCACATTTTAACTATCTTCCAAGCTGAATTTGGAGCAAATTATATATATGTGTGTGTGTGTGTGTGCATGTATACACACACACACACTTTTATATTCTGTTGTTGAAATGCTTGAAGAAAGCTCAGGAGTGAATGTTGCACAGTGCACTGAGTATTCTAGTAAAACCCCAAAGATCTGAGCTGAAATCCCACATCTGCTATAGTCTTCTTGATAGTCAGTCAGGTGATTATGTTGCAGTGTTACACCTCTAAACTGAGAATAATATGTTTTATCAATACTAATTATCTCTGCATCATATTTAAAAGCCAGTCCCTAGCACTTGATCACATTCTAGATTGACTAAGAAACAGAATATAAAATGAAGCTATATAGATAAAGGTTTGGGTGGGGCTATGGTGATAAGCACAATATTGACTCTCAGTAGCTGCATCATTTATTGAGCCAATTTAGTATCCAACCCAATGATGTCTCCAAGTACATCCATAAAAGTGAATGGTTACAACTCATTTTCTTTAACATTAGGAAAGTAAAAGGCTTCACTTGAGTCACTTACAGTCAGGGCTAAATTTGCTCTATCTCTGATATTGCATGATCAGTTCACACCGGCCTCACAGGAAGGTGTTCTTTTTCCGCTTTGATGGACAAGATGGGCATTTTGCTAGTCATTGCCTCACTGTGAACTTCCATTGTAAAAGGATCCATGAAGAAAGGACATAATGGAAACAAAACCCATAGATATTATCTAAATAATGCTAATTAAGGTTTCGTTTAAAGTTTTTTGGAAAACTTCATCTGTTATAAAATATACACTGTTCCTGCCAGTGTATAATATAAGTGGTTGTATCTTCTTTAGCTATCCTGACAACTTAAAAGGTTACCATAGTGGAAACTTCTATATGTGTACTGGGACTTAAGAAGTCATTAAACCTGCATATACAAAAGGGCTTTTTAAGAGTCTGCAACATATATTGCAGCTATCATACATCTGGGAAATTCCCAGCTACTACTTTATCTGAGGCAATGCTGTGGAAGGGGTGGCAGTGCTACTTTTATCTATCAATCTTCATCCTTACCCATAGCTGCTTTCCCCCAGCAGAGTCCAGACCCAAGTCTGACATTTTCTTTGGGGAAACAGCCAATGACATGTTTCTGTTGCTGATTATTTTCTGAACAAACACAATTAGCTTTTGGTTAACTTAGAAATGCACAGGGTAATTATGCTTATTCACAAGTAATTATCATGATTTCCTCTGTGTTGAATTATCATTGCAAAGTTAAAATTTTGCATGGAATAAACATATCAACCAATTCAGAATCATCTTCTCTTCTTCCTGTTATTTTTAAGCAAGTTGGTTTTAGACTGTGACAGAAATCTTAAGTTCAGATTTAGAATTTCAACCCGCCAGCGGTTATAAATTAGTAATAAATCTAAGAACTTATGGTATATGTCTGGTGATAAATCAGTATATACAGAAAACATCTAATTTTTCCACACCTATTTGTCCACTCCAATGCATTTCTTAAGCTTGATCTCACAGACTAGGAAGGGAATATTTCTCATGGTCATCCTCTTTCTCCAGGTTATTTCTTGCAAAACTGGGGCATTTGTTCAGTTTGACATTAGCCTTGATTCTAGAGTGTGTCTCTGATGAACAAGCTATTTGAATATATTATGAGCACAGAATGCTATTCATCATCACATCTCAAACAAAATGATTTGAGCAACAGCTTACTAAAAATGGGCAGGACAATACCAAGCTAAATTGCAATTCATAGTGCCCATTACAGAAATATTTGCACAGCTGCCTTCCAATGACCATACTAGAATAAGGGTTCATCAACAACTTTATAGAACATAAATTGCCTGCCATATAACTAAGGCTTGTATCACTCAGCATACACTATCCAAAGAAATGGGGGTAAGGTTTCTAAAGTTCTCAGCAATTCTGTGGCAAATGGATAATTTTGTGACAGGTTATGGGAATAAAATTCTTAAGCATCCCTATGTTTGTCTGTAGCAAACAAAACAAAAACTCAGTGTTGTTGTGAGGTATTCTAAGCATATCACCTGAAATCTCAATGTTTAGTTAATCCACAAGCTTGTAATGTCCCAGAACATGGCCAGAAGGCTCATGATACAGTATGAAAGAGCCAGCATGGCATAATTGTCAGAATGTCAACCCATGACCTGAGACAAGCCTGGTGTGCCCTGTAAATTTGCTGGGTGAAAATCAAGCTCACAGGGTTGGTGTGAGGCTAGGGTGTAGGAGGGGAGAAGAATCATGATAAATTGCTTGAGGTTCCCACTAGGGAGGAAAGTGGGATAAAATAAATAAATACCTAACTGCAATTAAGCAAGCTTGGATCAACACCTGGATGTGATGATAAGGTAGCAACATTCCATAGATTTGAATACTTGGATGGGGACCTCTAGGGTTGCCAAATCCAACTCCACCCTCTTGCTGGGCTGCAGCACATTCACCTTCCAGTTAACTCAAGAGATGTTCATGTATTGTCAAAAGTCCTCCGCAGCAGAAGACAGTCTGCTGAACAAACCCACCGGGGCTTACCGCTTTAGGACAAGACTGCGTCCTCTCAGCAGAGCTCAGGTTCATGCTAGCTGTACCCAACCCACCTTCCGTGTTTCTGGAACTCTTCAGAGATCCCGGCTTGGTTGGTTCTCCGAAACTCCTATCAGCCGGGGCAGATCGGCTGTTAAGACCACAAGGAAGAGTCATGAAGGAGCGAGAGTTCTCTGCCGTCCACGCCAAGGCGACCTTCGCCCCAGAGGAGGAGCGGGCGCTGCAAAAAGAGACAAGGCTGCCCAGCCCGCCTCGACTCTCCCAGCGAGGGATGGGACCCCTGCACGGGCCACCCCGCCCCTGTTCTGATCTCTCCCCCGGCTGCCAGCCAGGCCTCCCCCGTCAGGCTCCTCCTGCTCCGGGCGGGCTAGACAGGCACTTCGGGTCACCTTGAGGCCAAAGGGCGGGCTTGGGATGAGCTCCCTTCCCCGGGCTGTTTCTCCCTACATACAGCCCACCCGTGCCTGTCCGTCGAGCTGCGTTCCTGCAACGCTCCCCGGGATGTTTCCGCAAAGGCAGGGAGGCAGAATCACACATGACCTTAAACCTTCCCCGGACAGCGGTCCCGCCCCCTCCCCCTCAAGTTACACTCACCCGCCGAGGATCGAGGCAGGTTAAAGCGCGCAAGGAGAAAGTTTGTCTCGCGGCGAGACAATGGGCGGGCTGGGGAACTTCCCCAGGCTCCGTGGAAGAGAGGCGCCGGCCGAGCGAAAGCAGCACACACGAGTCGAGCCAAGAGCCAGGGAACCACTTATTGGCGGCGCCGCTCTCTGGCGACCAGGGAGCCACGCGACGCGAGGCTTGTTGAATTGGGAGGTCGCCGCCGCCGCCAGACAGCGCCCAGCAGCTCGGGTCTGCCCTGCGCAAGCCGCTCCTTCGGATTCGTCTCGCTCGCCTCCGGGAGAGAAGTTTTCGCCGAACTGCCGGAAGCGTGTCCCCAGCCCACGGTCTGCTCTTGGTTCTTCCGAAGGGGCCAGCCAGTCAGGGAGGGCGCAGCGAACGCGAACCCACCGGCAGGTCGACCTTACTGGTCTCCAGAAACTCCCACGCTCGGATGCTTGGGGGTGCCGAAGCCTCTTTTCTCCTTTTCCACCTGCTTTCCCCAACGAAAATGGTCAGCCCGCTGGGGAGCGTGCATTAGTTTTTCTCTCTCTTCTCCCCCCTCCCTTGCACTTTGCTCCTAGGGATGAGCGCATCTTCACAGCAAAGATGTGCAATCGAACTGCTCAGCACCCGATGACAGACGTTGCCCTGAATTTCTGAAGGGTCTCGCTGAAATTGACTTCCTCCACGGGTTATTCCCCCCCCCCTTCCCCATTTTCATGCCTGTTTCCAGCACCTTAGAAAGACCGGCTAATATAATCATTGCACTCTATGCTATGAGGTGGTCTGATTTATTGAAAAAATAAAAACCTTCTTAAATTGGGGTGGGGGGAGTTGATTTTACCAGTAGGCCAAAGAAAGATGGATCCATGCTGTTGTTTAATCTGGAATAAGCATTTATGTAAAACGGTTTTGTTCCACCATTCCACCCATTTTAGGGTAAACAAGAGCACAAAGAAAATACGAAAAGAATAAAAACACATATAAAAATGAAAACAGAGCACATAAACCAATAAACATGTGCATAGGAAGAACAGTCCATGAGAATTAGCAATACAACGCCAAACAAAAAAAAGTTTTCACCTGCTGGTGGAAGACAGTTATAGAAGAGGATAAATTTTCCTGGGGAGGGAATTCAATAATTTTGGTGCAACAACCAATAACGCCCTTTCTCTGGGGTGCCACTCATCCAGCCTCAGATGGTGGGGACCCGTAAAACAAAGCCTCCAAAGATAACCGTAGCAAATGCATATAACAGTAAGTGGTCCCCTTAAGGTATGCGGCTCCTATGCCATCTAGGGCTTTAAAGATTCATATCAGCACCTTGAATGGGGCCCAGAAACAAACGATATCAGGTCTATTAAAAATGGTCTATAAAATGAAGCAGTGCAGAAAATGCTGAAATGCAGCAAACCAGGTTTTAAAAATGAACAAAACAAACTATAGTGCTAATCTCTGCAAAACAGAGGTGCTATTGGTGGGACAAGGGATGGATCCAAGAACTGAAATATTGCCTATCCTGGATGGAGTTGCACTCCCCCATAAAGGAGCAAGTCCATAGCTTGGGTGCTGCTGAACCTGGGCATCTTACTGGAAAAAAAAGCTTGCAATTGCTAGTAAAGTGCTAGATGGGGATTTACAATTTGGACTGTTTCTAAGTTCCCTATCTGAAATTTATTCTGCATTCTTTTCAACATTTATTGGGAAAGATTCTAAGTTGGATGAAGTTCTGGGGCTGATAAGAGCTGAGTACTATAAACAAAAGGCTATCATGAGCAGCACAAAAACAAATTACATGGTTCAAAAGGCTGCATCAAGGGGGGCAAGAACTAAACCAACTGACCACAGAAATCCAACTCTTTCTCTGCTTCAACTGTAACAATCCAGGTCATTTCCAGAGGGAGTACTTGATCAGTAGAAGTGTAAATGCCAGCACCAGCAGGCAACCTCACATTCAGACTCAGAGCCAGAAGGATTTCTCTCAAAGAAAACAATTTAATTATTGCATATCTCATTTAGCATAAATGAATGAAAATCACAGGTCTTGGCTAATTGATAGTGATTCTTCCATATATATGACATCACATATCAATTCATGAACTGGACACAAATGCTTCAGGAAAAGTGTGCTTAGCCAATGGAGATGAAGTAGACATATAAGGTAAATGGAAAGTTACACTAAAAACCCACTAAATAAAATAAATTGCCAAATAGGTAATGGTGGAACAAATAACTGCAGATGATGTTTTATACATTCCTGATTTAAAGGCAAATGTGCTAAGTGTACTAACACTCTCAGAAAAAGGATTTGCCATACAGTTTGAGAATAACATATGTACTGACTTGCATCAAGGTGAGCTATACTCCACAGGTGCTCTCAGAAATGGAATCTTTGAGCTAGATTGCCAGTAACCAAAGGCCTGTGCAGTCAAGACAACTGCTGACCAGAAGTCCCTGGAGCTTTGGCTCAGGAGATTTGTTCATTGTGACCCAGAAGACATCTTGAAACAGCGAACAAAGGACTTGGCAACGGGCATCAATCAAAGTTCCCTCTAAGATGCAGAGTTTTATGAGCCAAAAATTCTATTTTGTGAGCTACTAGCATGGAAGTTGTGCGTGACTGCATAAAACAGTTTGCTCTTGGGCCATTTTTCTTGCGCTAAGACAAAAATGTGTGAGCCAGAGGCTTAAAAATTGTGAGTCAGCTCATACTAACTTATCTTAGAGGGAACACTGGTATCAATATAAGTGAGTGTGTCAATGATAATAAATTCTGTGTAAGTTGTATGAATGGAAAAGCAACTTGGCCTTCTATTCACAAATGAAGTCAGAGGTACTCTAAGCAACCATTTTAGCTAATTCACACTGACTTACATGGACCTATCAGAATAGCATCAACTGGAAATAACATTTATCTGTTATCTTTTGATTATTTTTCAAGATATATTGTCTTTTTTTGCTGAAGGAAAAGTCACAAACTAAGCAAAAACTGAGAGACTACATTGCCATATGAACATATGAAGCTGCCTTATACTGAATCAGACACTTGGTCCATCAAAGTCAGTATTGTCTTCTCAGACTGGCAGCGGCTCTCCAGGGTCTCAAGCTGAGGTCTTTCACACCTATTTGCCTGGACCCTTTTTTGGAGATGCCGGGGATTGAACCTGGGACCTTCTGCTTCCCAAGCAGATGTTCTACCACTGAGCCACCATCCCTGGGTTTCTAACAAACATGCCATGGTTTCTAACAAGTCCAACAGGAAACCCTAAGCCATCCAGTCTGAACATGGTGGTAAGCAATGTTCCCTCAAAGTTGCAGAGTCTTGTGAGCAAAAATTCTACTTTGTAAGCTTATGGCTTTAAAGTTGTGAGCTATTGCATAAATTATTGTGCTCTAGGGCCATTTTTCCTGAGCTCAGACAAAGGTATGTGAGCCAGAAGCTAAAAAACTGTGAGCTAGCTCACACTAACTCAATTTAGAGGGAACACTGGTGGTAAGTACACACTAGGTTGGTGAAGGCATTATGAAGGGCACATGGAATCTAGCACAGACTTATTGTACCTACCCCACCAGAACAGAATAAGGGTGCTGAGTGCAAGAATTGGTCTATGATGGACATAGTCAGGTGAATGCTAATTGACTCATGCCGTCCCTACAGGCACTGGAGAGAAACTGCAATGACTGCAATTTACTTGCAAAACAGATTGCCAGCTAAAGTCACATAAAAAACTCCTTATGAATTATGGCATAACAGAAAGCCAAGCATAGAATGCATTCTTTTTTTCTTTTTAACACTGGTATTGTGGCTTAAAAAAAACGTTTCAGATTTTCTTCCCCATGTTTGCAGATATTTCTTCTATCCACACATGGCCCATTTTGTGATGTTTTAAAATTCATGGTCTGAAGCCAAATTTGGAATGAGATACATGATCAACCCACTATAATGGTTTATGTGAAAAGGGTGAGGGATGTTTCTTATATGGTAATGGCACAGCCTGTCTTTCTATGTTACCTGAGAGCTCCCCATAAGCATTAAGGTAATACTTAGAAGAGTCACCAGAGGATATTGTGTGCATCCAAGAAACTCACATATTGACACTGACCAAGTACAGGGAGATAGTGTTTGCAGGGCTCTGAATTAAGTGTATAATGGCAATGAGACAGGGAAATGAGATGACAGAGGCCACATTAACATCCTAATCTTTCTCATTAGGATCAGGGCTTCAGCGGTGTGCTGGAGCTAGCTCATGCCAGCTTGCAAGAGTCGATTGTTAAATTTTCAGGAATTTTGCAAACTGGTTGAAAACTCATCATCATCAGGAGCTCTAGAGCAGGAATGCCAAACATGCGGTCCAGGGGCTGAATCAGGCCCCTGGAGGACTCCTATGAGGACCCTGAGCGACTGGCTCTTGTCTGCTTCTTTCTCCCTCTCTCTTGCTTCCCTCTGCGTCTCAGTTTGCTTTGCTAGGCTTGCTCAATCATGCAGGAATGACAGAGCAAAACCTCAATTTTCTCCATTGGCTGAGGCTCCTCCCCCTCCCGATCCCCTGGGGAGGGAGGGAAAGAGTCAGACCTTCCTAGATCCCTGGATGCTCTGGAAGAAATACAAAGAAAGTACTTTAAGACCAACAAGTGCTAATGTTTCAAGCATGCTTTATTTTAAGTTAAAAAAAAATCTTTAGTCGTGTTTATCTGTGTCCTTTAAAAATTTATATCTCTGCTACCTAATTTAAATAAGAAAACATGGCCTGGCCCAGCCTGACAAGGTCTCATTTAGGTCAGATTTGGCTCTCATAACAAATAAGCTTGACATTTCTGCTCTAGAAACTTCCCTGCAGAGCTGGGTGGCTGAGGTCAGAGGCTTCCCCTCTCCCAACAGGATTCTGGAAAGGTTCCCCAAGGAGAAGAAAATTGCTCAGGGAATGTTGGAAGGAACAGACAGGAGCAGCAGAGTGGACTTACTGAGAGGAATAACCACATCCATTAGCCCCTTTCTGAAACAACAGGTACAAATCTCCACCAATTTTCTAACTTGAGAGAAGACCCAACCATTTGGACACTATTCCTCCTTTCTGCCTTGCCCTCTGAGCCTTTTGCACAACAATAACACACATGTGTTGCCTGCAAGCCCAGTCCTGGATGCAGACTGACTCCAGGAGGGCAGAACTAGGGATGCCAAGCTCCCAGGCCAGGTGGGGGTTCTCCCGTTTGGGAGATCCCCAACCCACCGGCCCACATCGGGCAGCTGGGGGAATCTCCTCCCGACGTCACTGGCATAATGGTGTCACTAGCAAGTGATGTCATTGCACCAGTGATGTCATGCACCAGCTGCTCTAGGAGCTTCCGGAAAAACTCTACTTTTCCTAGTGGCAACCTCCACTCCACTTCTGCAGCTTGGCCAGATTTGGCAGTGGCCATCACACAACTCACCCACAGACTTGCTGCCACATGACTTTTGCCAGCTGGCACTACTTTTTCCAGGGACAGGCTGTCAGAGGAAGGGAGGGAAAACTGAGAGCCAGTGTGGTACAGTGATTCCTATTTTGCTAAGGAAGCTTGCTTGGGCCAATCATTCTCAACCTAATGTATCTTATAGGGTTGATGTAATAATGGAAAGAATGATGTGACAAACTACACCTTTTTAGAAGCCTCCAAGTACTGTACAAACAGAGTAAAGGTATGTGAAGTGTTAATTCTTCACAGAGCCAGAGTTCCTTGAGTGACAGGTTGCTCTGAGCAATCTGATTAAACAGCATCAGGTGAGCAGACACAGTCTTCAGAGAGCTGGATGCTGAGGAGAGTTAGTCAGATTTGTGTCTTGACTGGAGAAAGTCCAAATTCTGTCTTGACTGAGAGGGTCTAATTTCAGCCTTAGCTGAGAGCAGATAAATAGACAGGAGAACTGGGGGAAAGTGGCTAGGAGGTTTGGGAAGTAAATTCAGACTCCCATTCCAGCCAAGAAAAAGGGAAAGATCTTTTAGGGAGAGAAAATTCGCAACTCAGTTGAACAGGGAAAATAGCTCTGGAGAATATAGAGATATCTGGTCTGGTATGAATAAACACTGCCTATAGAGAACTAAAGAATCAGTCAAAAACTGGTGTTTCTAGAGAAGGGGGTTTGAGTACTGAAAATGGAAACAAAAAAAAGTTTGAATGATACTAAAGAAAGTATTCTGGAGTGTTAAGGCAAAATACTGAAACAAATGCCTTTCAATATAAGATTTCAAGAAACTATTCAAGAAACTGCATACAAGCTTAAGAAACTTTAATTAACCTCTCATTAAGAAACTCTCATTAAGAACTAAAGTCTGTGCAAAAACTGGTTTTACCTCAGAAATTTCAACCCCTGAATTAACCTGGCCTTTCCCCTTTATGTTTTTTTTTTAAAAAAAATTAAAAATATCCACGTGCCATAATTAGTAGTTAAGTTAAGAGGGCTCCTGATCCTTCCCTCTAGTTCCTGGGCTGTGCCAAAAAGCCAAAATACTGAACTGTCAAAGGGTGGGACAGCCAGACTTCTTAGCTAAAGAAGAAGACATATTATGTGGGTGTTTCAGTCTCAGAAGGGAACAGAAAAATGGAGGGAAAATTTTGCCTCTGAGGGAGGGAAGGGAACAGGGTCTGTCACAACATAAACTGTACTGGGTTCTCTTTGGGTAGAAATGGGGGATATAAATGAAGTAAATTGGTTGGTGAGCATGAAGGAGTGATAGAAGCATGGAAAGAGGGGGATTTGGGGGCTTCAAGGAAGAAAGATTTATTGATTGATTGATTTGATTTGATTTGATTTATATCCCGCTCTCCCTGCTGAAGAAGGCTCAGATCTTTTGTGTGGAAGGGAATAAAATAGGAAATGAAGTGATCCTTTTATGTCTGTGGATACTTAAATCTACAGGCTGAGGTCATAGAGACAGAAAACAGATCTTTGTACAAATTTGGGGGTACTCCCAGATCTGCAGAAAAATCTGAAAATGAAAAAGAAATGTGGGAGGGGATACAACTATTTAAAAAGCTCCTGTGACATAATGGGGTTGCCTAGCAACCCTGGTAACTAATGCTGTGCAGTGGCAGCATCCCCAAAGCAGACTGCAGTGGGACATGATACATAGTGTGAGAGACAGAGAGACTGTGCTGGCAAGGGAGAAAGAGAGAGAAAGTGACTGACTCTCTCTCTGTGTGAGAGTGTTTCTCTGTGTGAGAGAGATTGCCTATTTTAGCAAGAGAGAAAAGGTGGGGCGAGGAAGAAAGAGAAAGACTGACTGCTGGCAAGAGAGAACGGGGTAGGGAGGGGAGGGGGATTGATTGGTATATTACTCGTGTGTCTTGTGGGTCCCTTCTTGTTTTCTGTATTCCTGTTTTGGGATTTTTGTTTTTATTTCAGTTTACCAACAGGTTGAAAGAAATAAGCACCTATATGAGGTTAGGTTGGACTACAACTAAGATTCATCTAAATTTGCAGAAACACCATTTGGCAGGGAATTTTATTACCTTTTATGGCTATCCAGACCAAATGGCCAAGCTACACTGCTTTATGTGACCATGTGATCAGATAGTTTGCTCTCTTAATCAACAAACTGCTTGTATTTCAGCGCACAATACCTGATCCCCTTGTCTGATGAAGTGTGCTTAGAGACACATGCAAGCTTATGTTCTGAATAAAAACTGGTTGGTCTTAAAGGTGCTACTTGACTCCTGCTTAGGTTAGGTTTAAGGCAGGGATAATACATGTCAGAGGGGCTATAGGAAGAGTTTGACTGTTGCATTGAAATAAAAATAGTATGAATAATCATAGCAGGTCTACTCAGAAGTAAGTCCAATTCTATACAATGGAACTTACTCCCAGGAAATTGGCAGCTATCAAGTGCTAAAGCAAACACTGCTGCTTGCCGTGAGGTAAGCTCAGATATTAAGGAAATTACTGATGCCTTCTCATTGCTACAGGAAAACCAAGTGATGGGAGAAAAGCAAAACACATTTAAGCCAGGAACAAACTACCCATTGTGGCCACATTCTTGGTGGCCCACTGGTCTTTTCCTCCCACCTGAGCCTAGCCTGCCCAAGGCAGTAACGGTGATGCACAGCCAGCTTGAGCCTTGTGTGACAAGGGAGAGGGCATTCATAGGGAGAGGGCATTCATGGTCTGCCCAAGCCTCGTGCTGTGATGGCACATTGCAAGACCATACGTTGTCTCTTTTCTCATTGGACTGGCCCAGCCCAGGTAGCGGGGAGGCTTATGTGTGGCCTACTAGGAATGCAGGCTGCCTCTTCCTCCATTGGGTGGGCAGGGCAGATCCAGAGTGGGGCAAACAAGCCTCTCCCTTCTTCTTTTGGGCCATTTTCCCATCCAGGTTGCCTGTGCTTTAAACAGAGATAACCCCAGCTATGGGGCACATCCTGAACATAGGAGTTTATGCTGATGAAGAACATATATTTAATCTCTATGAAGAGACTCTACAAATGTAGTTAAAATATAAATACTTTGCAGTTAAGCATCCTGATTAACAAATATGAGAGGCTCTGCTTGATCAGATCCATGTGGTCTGGTATCCTGTTTCACATAGTGGCCAGCCAGCTATCCTGGAAGGACATCAAGCAGATCATAGAGAGAAAGGCTTCTTTCGGTATTATCTTATAGTGCTGGTATCCAGATGTTTACTGCCTCTGAATGTGGGAGTTCCCTTTAGGTTATCATGGCTGGTAGCTGCTGATGGAACTATCCTCCATAAATCTATCAATCACTATTTTATAATAAATTGATGCTAGTGGCCATCACTGGCAGTGAATGCTATGATTTAATTACTCATTTAATTACCCAGCACTCCTTTTTGTTTGCCCTAAATCTATTGCCTATCAGCTTAATTATACTCCAAGCAAAGACCCTGGATGTCATGTTGCCTGTTACAGACATACATCATAGTACCATCAGTATATTTCAAATGGGCTATGCCAGTTTATTGTGAGTTCACTAACCACCCTGACATCTTCTGCAGCTCAGCCTACAGTCTTTTGACAATTTTGTTCTAATAGCTTTGACATTAGAGCCTCACTAATAAAATATGTGCTTGGGAACAATATATTATCTGGTTAAAATAATAAAAGAAACATCCAAAGATATAAATATGCAACAGAAAAGAATTAGATAAAAATCAACAGATTGCAGGTAGGCTGAAGGATAATCACAGGGTGACATATATACATGAAGCAATTTTCCAGAAAAGAAAAGGGGGGAAAACTTTACTAGCATACATGCAGGAAGTGCATTTTTCAAGGAATATCACAAGGGAGATTCATAAAGTCACATTTCAATCGGTATGTGCTTTTATTCAACAACCCATTATCAAGACAGAGAGAAGTATATCTGATTAAGGGCACACACAACCAATACATGGTTCTGCTTTCTTAGATCTATACATGTGGTTTTGATGTTATTGATGTACTCTTCTTTTAATTGAAGGCTACCTACACAGCTGCTTCCAATCTCAGCTGCTTTTGAAGATAACATTTCCTGTTTTGTTTTGTTTCCTGTTTTGCTTCCTTTGCCAACTTATTACTGCAATTTTTGGTCAATTGCTGAAAGCATAACCTTGATGATGTATGTTTGAAACCACATTTGAAAATCTTCATCAACTTTAGAAAAGTAATCGCAACATACCCATGATTACCTAAAGCAGGATGCTAGCAACCACAGAAAATATTATTTTCAAAAGCAAAATATTAGAAACAGTTTTATTAGAAACATTTACACATTTTTTTCATGGCACTACAGGGGCTGTTTCATTTATTTTGGATTTTTAAATTATTATTTGTTGCATTTGATTAATCACCCTATTCCAGCTAGTGCCAGGCTCAGGGTGATGTACAACAGTAAAAACACACATATATAAAATCAATTACATTAAAATTTACAGACCCTGATGGCGTCTTTAAAGTGCCCTTAGTTATTACATCACATCAGGGGTGGGGGGATCCCTCCAAGAGGGGGTGGAGAGAAGAAGGTGCCAGCATGGCAACCATTGCTGTCCTTATACAAAGGCTTGGCGGAACAACTCTGCCTTACAGGCCCTGTGAAACTGTAATAGATCCCACAGGGCCCTGATGTCTTCTGGCAGAGTGTTCCACCAAGTTGGGGCCAGGGCTGAAAAAGCCCTGGCCCTTGTTGAGGACATCCGGACCTCTTTTGGGCCAGGGAGCACCAGCAGATTTTGACTACTAGAGCGCAATGCCCTTCCAGGGACATAGTGGAGGAGGTGGTCCAATAGATACATCAGTCCCAGACCACTCAAAGCCTTAAAGGTCATAACCAAAACCTTGAATCTAACCTGGTACTCATCCGGCAACCAGTGTAGCTGGTGCAGCACAAAAAGAATATGTGTTCTTGTCAGGACTTGTGCTGCTGCATTCTGAACCCGTTGGAGCTTCTGGATCAGACTCAAGGGTAGGCCAGCATAGAGCGAGTTACAGTAGTCTAGTCTGAAGGTAACCGTTGCATGGATTATTGTGGCTAGGTCTGAGCAAGATAGGAGGGGAGCTAGCTGCCGGGCTTGACGAAGATGAAAAAATGCTACCTTGAGAATCTGGACCTCCACTGAAAGTTTGGTATTCAGTGTCACTCATAAGCTCTTGACGGTAGGCGCTGATATTAGTAGCGCCCCATCAAGAGTCAGCAGTCTACACTCCAGCTCCAACCCCGCTCCTCCCAACCACAGAACCTCAAGTCTTTGATGGGTTCAGCTTCAACCTGCTCTTCCTTAGCCAGCTCACCACCGCCTCCAAACCTTCAGCCAGAGTTCGTGGGACTGTAGCTGACCAGTTGTCGAACAGAAAATATAGCTGGGTGTCACCTGAATACTGATGACATCCCAGTCCAAAGCTCTGTAGCAGCTGGACAAGGGGGCGCATATAGACATTGAATAACATTGGGGAGAGGAGTGCCCATTTGTGGAACCCCACACAAAAGGGGATATCTAGTGGACACATCCTCACCTTGCACCACCCTCTGTCCCCGACTGTGCAGAAAGGAGGAAAGTCATTGCAAGGCCACCCCACGTATTCCCACTTCAGTGAGGCGGTGAGTCAACAATGCATAGTCAACTGTGTTGAGCGCTGCTGTAAAGTCTAACAATAATAACAGCGCTGACCCACCTCGATCCAGCTGCTTACGGAGGGCATCCGTTAAAGCAACCAGGACAGTTTCAGTCCCATGGCCAGGGCAGAAACCAGACTGGAATGGGTGTAGTGCCGATGTGTCCTCCAGAAAGCCCTGAAGCTTCTCGGCCACTGCTTTCTCAATTACCTTGCCCAGAAACGGCAAGTTTGAAACTGGGAGGTAATTGGTTGGATCTAAAGGATCCATTGATGGCTTTTTTAAGAGTGGTAAGACCACTGCTTCCTTGAGGCCCTCTGGAAACACCCCTGTCTCTAGGGACAGGTTGATGATTTCCTTCATAGGGCCCCGGATCCTCTCATCACCAGCCTTAACCAGCCATGAGGGACACGGGTCAAGTAGGCAAGTGGTGGGCCTAACAGCACTCAGAACTCTATCAACATCGGAAGAGGAAAGCAGATTGAAAGAATCAAAAACTGAACCCAAAGACGGCTCAGGGGCCTCTAGTTCACTTACTTTAACAAGATTGGCAAGCAAATTGTAACAGAGCGACAGGACTTTATCCACGAAAAACCTCATAAACACCTCTGAATCATGAACTGAATTTCTACCACTATTTGAACCTCTTAGTGTGAGGGATGACTGAATTACCCTAAACAACTGAGCTTGGCGTGAGTCTGTGGATGCGATGGAGGCTGAGTAGAATTCCCTCTTCGCAGCCTTCACCGCCATCTCATAGGCTTTCACAAGCGTCCTATGAGATGTTCATGTTGCCTCATCACGAGTATGCCACCAAACTTGCTCTAGTCATCTGAGTTCCTGTTTCATCCCCCTGAGTTCTTCTGTATACCAAGGGGATGATTTCCCATGGGAACAGAGATGACGTCGGAGTGCAATCTCCTCAATGACTTCAGTGAGACGGGAATTCCAGTCTCCTATCAGCTCATATAGAGAGATGCAGGAGGGCTGTGGATCCTGCAGAGCATTCTTGAACCCGATAGGGTCCATTAGTCTCCGCAGGCCAGCAAAAATCAGCTCGCCACCTAGATGGCAGGAGGGGGGGAGTATGAATGTCCAGCCGGGCCTTCAATACCAAGTGGTCTGACCATGGCACCTCTTCCTTTGAGGTCAGACTTCCCAAATGTATTTTTTTATTCCAGATTTTTCTGCAAGCCCAGGGCAGTTTTCAGGTCTTGTCTTTTCATGTCTCCTATCCCTGAATCTAAGTGTCCATACATTTGGCCATGCTGAAAATTAGATACACTGATTGATGATGCCTTAATAATTCACTATGAAGAGTTCTTGTATTATGTAACTGTGTTGTAAAAGAATTGTATTAATGCTAAAAGATATTACTAATTTTCTTTTTTTGATCATGACAAAAGTTCTTAAGATAATCACCTATGTGAGAGCTAAGTTTGCTGCAGATTCCAGAAATTTTGCACCTTCAGCAACTGAAACACTGTCAATGAAAAAAGTTTGCGGGTGACCTTGGTAGTATTTAGACTATCAAAAGGCTTTTCCTCATCAGAACAGGAGGCCATGTTATTTGAGGAGAAAGGCTTCTATTTCTTCTTTCTCCCATTAACTGAGTGTAGGGCAGCACAAGTGCCTGTGGGAAGCAAGGAGAAGGAAGCACATCTTTATATGATCACTGTTTATTACTAGCCCTCTTTTTCCAGCTACAATAGCAATTTGGGTTCCTGTTCTGCTTCATAATACATTTTGCTGTGATTGAAAAATTCCAGAAGAATAAAAATAAAGGCAGGTGTGAGGATCTCACAATGACATCTGCTTTGTTGTGGTCAGTTAGAGACACTTTTAGTACAAACATTTATTTATGTTTTAAATTGGTCTTCTATATAGAGAGAGGTGAGAGTGTATGTGTGGGTTTAATGGGAGGGGACTGAGTTTATAACTCCACTCAGCATGGAAAAATTAAAATAACTAGAATAGAATGAGGCTTTCTGCAATTTCACTAATCAATCAATCAATCAATCAATCAATCAATCAATCAGGAAAGTATGAAAAACTTGGTTTGTAGTAGAGTCAAAGTTATTGGGATAATTATGAATTGATGTTTGAGGCCTATAAAGAGGCACAGTAGTAATCCTAAAGAGAAAGTACAATAGACTTCAAGTAAAGACACTGAGGGGTGCTGCTGAAAAAAACAAAGATATGGAAAGCTCAACTATAAAATCTACCTTTAATGAAGTATATAGGAATGGTGTTATCTAAATGATGTATTCTTGACATATTGTGCTATTAATTGAAATTATCATATGGCATTGTGTGTGGAATAGCCAGGAAATCCCTGGGAGGACAGTTTGGCTGCCAAAGCTGTAGCTCTTTTTTAGCACCACTTAAGTGGTGAGCTGTGCTTTGTTTTAGGTTGAGAGTGCTGTGACTTGCCTAAGGTCACCGAGCTAGTTGCAAGTGAGGAACTGAGGAATCAAACACTATTGTCCAGATTAGAGTCCACTGCTCTTAACCACTACAACAAATTGGCTCTAAAAGCAATTAAAATAACGGAATAAAGTATCCTCAGGTATGAATTAAATTAAAAGATGCTGCCAATGGTAGCTTTATGTGGGTTATCACCTGAGGCTGCTACCCCTGCCTATCGCTGCCCCCCTTCCCCAGCCTGGACCTTATTCCTAAGCACATGTTCCTTCCCCCAGCATCTTGAAACACCCAAATAGGACCCCTCAAAGTCCTGTTGGGCATGTGTAGCTTACCAGGTTGTATTTAGACACTCAGGGAAAGAAGAAGGGAGAATCATTGGCAGCTCTAATCTTTGATGGTATGTGCACAGGCAGGGTAAGGGGTGCAATGAAGGCAAGATGTCACCACCTCATCTCACCTCATTTTAGAACCAACCCTGGATGTCAGTCCTTCCTAGTTACATAATATGCAACTTAAGCATATGAAGGTCTCCTTCACTTTGTGTTTTCCTTGCTCAAGCAATGTTTTAAGTGCATTTCACTTTGAATTCATTTAAAATTAGTATTATAGATATTATGTGCAAGCTAATACATTGTGTTAAAAGACTATAACATAATGCAAAGTACTGTGAACTGACAATGTTAAATTAAAATGAAAATAGAGTACACACATAATCGTATAAATGACTCTTAAAGCACCCCAGCTTTATCAGCTCAAAAACAAAAAATCAAGCAATTATCAACATGCATAACTCACATCTGGATCATTACAATATCTCAGATTCTTAAAGGATATCTCATGTTAGCCTGATCTCATCAGATCTTGGAAGCTAAGTGGAGTTGACCCTAGTCAGACCACCAAGGAATACCAGGGTAGTTTACCAGGTTGTATTTAGACACCCACCCTGATGTGGAGTCAGGCAATGGCAAAACACCTCTGAACATCTCTTGCCTTGAAAGCCTCACAGGGTCACTGTGTCTTGATGCCCCGCCCCCCCCCCCCAAAAAAAAAAGAAAAAGGAAAAAAGGTGCCTCAAGACCTGTTATTTAGGATCAAGCAGACTACCAGTTTGGGACCCTTCTCTCAAATTCAAAGCTCTAAATTCCTTTGCTAGATATCTTCCAGCTTTTAGCTTCTTTTTTCAACTTTCAGTTTTTCTGCAGTTGATCTACTTTTCTGCTCATCTGTATAAATGTTGGAAAGCATATATTTCTTATATATAATTGTAATTGGAGAGGTCAGGACAAAGTGCTCAACCTGCTGAGCGCCCTACCATAAAGGACAATTGTGTATGCTTAGAGGCAACATATCAAAAAGTGCACTTAAAAGGCATTCTGACATGGAGATATATTTTGGTCTGGTGCAGAAATGACCAAGAGTGTTGCAAGAAAGCCCTTTCAACAGTACTTTATATTGCTTTCATTGAGTTCAGACTTCTTTTGCGAATATTGCCCACTTTCCTGTGGTATCTATGCTCTAGAGTCTAATTTCCATATTTAATATTTGAAAGTAGATAGTTTGCACAGGATTGCACTGTAATGGTCAGACTCAGCATAATGCAGTGTAATGTGTCACACATAAAATAAACCAACATGAGATTGGCTATGTTAAAGGTGGCAACAATGAGCTGAATCCATGTAAAACTCAGAATGCTGACAAGAGCATTTTTCCTATCTAATTATCTAAATGTTTACCTATAGCACAGTCACCGTAAGCTGCATGTACATTCTTCATTCACTGATAGTCCTGATAAACTGTTTAGGTTAAAAAAAGCAAACATTATTGGCCTGAAATTGTGGTAAATATCTGAACAATTCAGTTGGATATCATACTGTCAATAAATACATTTTTGTGCTCACAGCCATAACAATGTTTCTGTTGAATATAGAAAATTCTGAAGGGAGGCAAAATTGCTCTACCAAGTTCTAGTAATACCATGCATGAAGCCTAGCAATGGTCCTGCTAGCATCTGCATCCTTCAACTTGCTTTCTCCACTCCCTTCCCCTGCCTTCCCTGGAAATATGTACAAGCTTTTAACTCCACATTCAATTTTGCCACTATGTACTCAACACTAAGTAGCAAAAGTGAATGTGGAGTTAAAAGCTTGTACATATTTCCAGGGAAGAGAATATTGTGAGTTCGATGTTAGCGGAAGCTGGATTCAAATATCCAGCTCAAGGTTGACTCAGCCTTCCATCCTTCCGAAGTCGATAAAATGAGTACCCAGCTTGCTGGGGGTAAAGTGTAGATGACTGGGGAAGGCAATGGCAAACCGCCCTGTAAAAAAGTCTGCCATGAAAATGTCATGATGTGATGTCACCCCAGAGTCGGAAATGACTGGTGCTTGCACAGAGAACTACTTTTACCTTTTTACTCAACACTAATCCTTTCTGATGAAATGGTGGATCAAGATCGTGCATGGAAATTAGCCTGGATCTTTTCCCAGTTTTGTCTTCTTGTATAAAAAAACCCCTAAAGAAATACTGTTGTGCACACTTTGTAGCTTATCCCCCCCCCCCATCCCCCAGGAACTACAGAGATTTGTAGCATCATGAGGTTCTACTAGATGTGACAGAGCTAGTTTCCTGGGTACTCCACATTTTTGTGTCACTTGAAAGAACAGCCTACCACACAAATTCAGCTGTGAGTTTTTCTTCTCTTTGGCAATAAAATACCATTGAAGTGTTTTTGTGATACCACACATTTTAAAGTTATGTTTTAAAAAGATAATGTGGAATCTGTCTGGTCATACTAACTCTAAATTGACACAAGATAAATTGTTGGTAACTGTCATTGACAATTCTGATTTAACACAGCTAGCCTGATCCACGGGCAGTACATTGCTCTTTATGTGAAAGCTTGAGAGAATAGCTACATCCTATTATTTTAAAAGTCAAACTAAATACTTTGTTTTCTAGGGAGAAAACCCTGCATGCATCAATTTGGACCAACTTGACTATTTTGTCAAAAAGTGGATCCTGTAATTGACTCATTGAAGAAGAAATTGAGAACACAAGCTGGTCACACTTTCATATCTGCATACATCTTCATAATGGACTGGAATCCAACTTTGTTATCTTCTCCACAATCAGAAAAAACAAGCTGTCCCTGCTATAAGAGGCTGTATACTTAGGCTATTATAAAAACATTAGGAGAACAGGAAGCTTGAGTGAGTTGGGCTTCTTTCCCCTCCCACACATAGTAGCATCAAAGTCGGTCCCTATAGCCTTTCTCAGTCATTTTCTGAGCACTACTGTCCCATGTACCAAGAGAGAGAACTATGTGTGATTTTCCTCACATACACTATCGACATTTTGTGTGAACACATGTATTTTCAAGCTTTAGTATGCACCAACATGTACTACAATTTCTGATCATGTGTACTGAAGCTTATTAGATCTAAAGATTAGATCTAGAAATTCATGATCTTGTTAGGTAATGTTGTTAGCACAATAATCCCATGCAGTTCAGTTGTTGGATGGGATCTGGGTGAACTCTTGATTGTTCTATATCCATTTCTCCCCTGCCTCTTATGGCAATAGCTAGACCTTGGGAGAATGCAATCATACATATCCCTTGATAGTGTATAAACTGTAATACTTACTGCTGTGCGGAATATGGTAGTTTGAATATCATGCCATTCAATTGTCCTGAATCACAGTTATCAGGTGATCATTTCAGTGGGTAGCTGTGTTGATCTGAAGTAGAAGTCTAGTAGCACTTCAGAGACCAACAAGATTTGGGAGGTGTAAGCTCTCAAGAGTCAAAGCCCCCTTTGGGATATCTTTAACTCTTGAAAATCTATACCCCACAAATCTTGTGGGTCTCTAAGGTGCTACTGAACTTGAATCTAGTTATCACATTACCCAATCCTGGGTAATGAATGTGAATTAGAAATATCAGTCTTCTTCCTTGTTCGTTACAGTCAAACATACAGGCTTCACTCCACCCAGGGGAGATTGGCCATTAAAGCCACTGGGGAAAGATCATGGGAGGCAACCTTCCATTGTAACTCTCATAGGAGCCACCTGGTCCAAACAATGGGGGGCCTTTGCCCTGAACAGGGTGGGTTCAATCCATTGCTGCCACTAACCTGTTTTATTTTGTCCTGTGAAGCAGGCTGTGCCATACCCTACATTGCCCCTTGTGATACAGGATGTGCCTGGCCTGGCTATACTTCAACCTGTGCAGAGCAGGATGCATCCAGCCTTGCCATGCCTTGCTCCTCATGGTGCAGTTTCCAGAGCCATTTTTCCTTCCCCTGACATGTCCCATTATTGTAAGAAACTCTGCCTGATTGTAGGAATCAGTGAGAAACATCATTAGATACAATAAGTTATTGAGCACTGAAGTAGCTGTCTCTCCCTTTGCCTTAGAATATGAGTCCAGAGTCCAGAAGAAGAAAGGGGTGGGAGCCATAGGGGACATTTGTTACTAGCTATTGGTGGAAAAACCCCTTTTTCATACTTTGTTTATATTACTGCTTCCTTACTTTTTTCAATATGCAACAGGTGCATCTTCTGTGATGAATCAAAAAGTTCTCATCTGGTTGCTTCTATACAAGTGTGATTTCCCATGGTGGTTTTGTTGCTGATGCAATTTTATGTGAAATCACCCTTGCAAAGGAGATTCTAGACCAGGGGTAGTCAAACTTGCTTAACATAAGAGCCACACAGAATGTCAGATGTTTGAGAGCCACAAGACATGAATGACAGGTGCTTGAGAGCCACAAGACAGGAAGGAAGGAAAGGTAGAAAGAAAGGAAATACATAGGGGAGGGAGGTGGAGGTGGAAAGAAAGCAACTTTAAATGCCTTCTTGAAGCAGCCAGCTGGCTTGGTGAAGTGATTTAAAGAGACAAATGCCTTCTCCGAGCTGACCAATGGGGCAGTGAGGGCTTCGAGAGCCACACAATATGTATAAAAGAGCCACATGTGACTCCTGAGCCACAGTTTGGCTACCCTTGTTCTAGACAAACCAGGGTTATCAATTTTCTCTCCATTTTTAGCAGTAGTTTCCCTTTCACACCTGATACACATTAAACATACTCTCTGGTTATGTGCTGATATGACTCTCAGGATTCTCTGCCCACTGTGGTTTATTTATTTGAGAATCATGGGTAGCACAGTGCTGTATAAATACTGCAATACCTGGAGAAAAAAACCCACTGCATGTATTCAGATGTACATCCAATCATCTGCTCCTTAAAAAGCCGGCTGAACTTTGGGCGATTCCCTTCTTTTAAAAAAAGCACAAGTCATTTTATTATCCTAGGCCTAAGGCTAGGGAGTAGAGTGGGCTGAAGGCTTAAAGGCAATCTTTCTCTCACACACAGGCCTCAGCCTGACTGCTAACCCTGTAGGAGCCTGTTAGTAGGGGTGTGCAAAACCCCCCACCAAAAAACAGAATTACACGGATTCGGAAATACAGGGGGCCAAAAGATACGGAATACCATGTATTTCCTATTACCTTACTCGGAATAGCCTCATATATGGTAGATGCGCGGCTATTTCCGAATATATGGCCCCATTATACCCTATGGCCATTGAAATCAATGGCAAAATAGGGTATATTGGAAGCTGCCTGGAGGAAACCGCCTGGAGGAAGCCGCCTGGAGGAAACCCCCAAATTTGCAGGGGACTTTCAAGGGACTCTCCCCTACAAACCCTCCAAGTCCCAAAAAGATTGGGCCAGGGGGTCCCATTCCAGGGGCACCCAAAGAGGGTGTCCCTATCCCACCACTATACCCTAAGAGCCATTGAAATCAATGGCGACATAGGGCATAATTAGAGGCTACTGGGGAGCAGGGGGTTTGAGGGAGAGCCCAAAAAACTGCAGGGAACCCGCAGGGAACTCTCCCCTATAAAACCCCAAGTCCCAAAAAGATTGGGCCAGGGGATCCCTGTCTTTGGGCTCCCCAAAAGGCCCATTGCCACCAATGATGGTGAAAGCCCAATTAGCCTCTTCCTCCACTATAACTGCTGTGGGGAAAGTGGCTCTGGCCAGAGGGGGGTTTGAGGGAGAGGCCCCAAAACTGCAGGGCAGCTTCAGGGGACTCCCCAGCATGAAACCCCCCTGGCCCAAAAATACTGCACCCATCAGTGGGCACCCCAAAAGGAACACTGCTCTCAATGGTGAGAAAAAACCAATTAGAGCCACTTCCTCCCTGTAATTGTCATGGGAAAAGTGGCTCTGGGGAGCAGGAGGTTTTGAGGAGAGCCCCCCAAACTGCTGTGAAGCTTCAGGGCACTGTCCCACACAAAACCCACAAGGCCAAAAAAAAATTGGACCAGGGGGTACAATTCCTGGGGCACCCAAAGCCAAACCTAACTTCACACCAGAGAATCTCTATGGGCGTTTTCACACTCACCTTCAGCCGGCGCGACCCCCCTCTTCACCGCGCAGGATCTGCGCGGATTTCGCACTAAACGCCGCGGAGCAGCCGGAAGAGCCGGAAACTCTCGGCGCAAAAGCCGCTCAAATGGAAACTGCTTTTTGGCGGTTTCCATTTGAGCGGCTTTTGCGCCGGGAGTTTCCGGCTCTTCCGGCTGCTCTGCGGCATTTAGTGCGAAATCTGCGCAGATCCTGCGCGGTGAAGAGGGGGGTCGCGCCGGCTGAAGGTGAGTGCGAAAACGCCCTATAGGAACCAAATGCACTACATCCCTCTATCTACTCTATGATGAACCCTGCAGGCCTGGAACCAATACAAACCCAGTTGCCAACATCACTGCCACACAAAACACAATCTGCTCAAGGTCTGCTCTGCAGACCTGGCTGCAGCAAACCCAGATGCCAGCTCTCCAGCCCTACCCCAAACAACACGGGAAGAGCTGGCCAAGCTCAAGAAGCCTGCTGGTTCTGGGTCTCTCACCCAGGTGCCAGCTTCCCTGCCACAGAACACACAATCTACAGATGCCAGCTCTCCAGCCCTTCCCCAAACAACACGGGGAGAGCTGGACAAGCACAAGAAACCTGCTGGTTCTGTGTCTCTCACCCAGGTGCCAGCTTCCCTGCCACAGAACACACAATCTACAGATGCCAGCTCTCCAGTCCTGCCCCAAACAACACAAGAGTTGTGGTGGGCCACACCTAGCTCCACATCATTCTGTATCTGACACAAAGCAAGAAGCATTTAGACTTACCTTGAGTGACAGATGGTTGGCTGGTCCAGGCTCTTTTGCATTACCCAGGGTGCACCACGAGGAGGCGAGCCAGAATTGCACCCCAAATGAGGAAGATCACTGGGAGGGCCTCAGATTGTGTGAGAGGAAGGCAACCATTCCTTCTCTCTCGGCTCAGCAGTAACACACCAGCATCACTGTCCCATTAGAGGGACCTCAGTATTGGCATGGCTGCTAGCTGCCTGTCATCATCACTGGCACCTCCCTCTTTCTTCCTCCTGCCCCTGAAAAAAACCCTGGATTATCCGGGCTGGGCCTGTGGGTGCTGTCGGTTACAGTTGGGGGCTGCAATGGCCCTTTCAGTATTATTAGGCATGTGTGGATGGGGACTGGGGAAATTTGGATCGCTTTGCAGTTCTTAAACCAGCATTCACTTTTGGTTTGGAGATGGATGAGCGGGGGGAGGGGGGGGATGCACTGCCAATCAATTTGTGAGTTAAGTTTTTGGGCTGTCTTTGGACTCTAGTCTATTTTTAGTGGAGGAGCGTTTTACAACCAGCTTCCAAGCACGGACCAAGAGAGGATGCAGGCACAAGTAGGTGCTCACTTCATTCACTCTCAAAGTCTACATTCGGGGAGTTGAACAGAGGCAAGTTGACCTTCAGGAAGACCAACTGCTCAACTGTCCAGGGTTGCAGGCGATAGCGATGTGGGCAGACAATGTCGCCCATATGCAAAAAGACGTGCTTGCTCTGCACGCTCGTTGGTGGGCATGAGAGGAACGCCTTGGCTACAGAGGAGAGGGCTGGCCAGACCCCCTCCTTAGCGACCCAGTAGTCCAAAGGAGACGTTTCCTGCGACTTGATGGGCTCCGAAAGATAGTCCCTCACCATTGCAGCACCCGTCTCTGCTCTCAGGGGCCTACTGCCGCTCCTAGAGGGGCCAACGGGCCACCCGATGTGTGTCATCTCAGGACTCTTCGTGGCATGAGTCTGGCAGGAAACACTGCCTAACCGGGGAGGTTGGGGATGAACAGCAGTGGAAGTGGCAGATGAACTGCTTCCACCCCCCTCCTCCTCATTTACTGGCACTGGGCCCTCCCTGACTTTGCAACACTCGACCTTCTGTGAGAGCTCATCTCGCCAGCGATCGAGCTTGTTGGCCCGCTCGGCGACTGTGCCCTTAAGGCGCGGGTCTAACATGGTCGCCATCATGTAGACCTTATCCTGGGTGAAAGTCTGAGAGTGGGCCTCAAGCCCTTCCTGCAGCCTAACAACCAGGGTGCGCACCACTGGAAGAACGTCTGCATGGCCTTGAGCTGGCACTAGAAATGAGGCCAGGTCCTCATGAGCCATGTGGACCATAGGGACGACCAGTGCGATGCTCACCGTGTCAGACAAGAGCATTTCTGTGTGGGTCTTGAAGGGCCCAAGAACCTCCACAGTCTGAGAAATTACCACCCAATCCTCTTGGGTAAGACGGTTCTCATCCCGAAAGTCCCTCATCTCAGAGACAAAGGCATCCAGGGCTGCTCTCTGCTCCACCATGCGCTCCAGCATGGCACAGGTGGAGTTCCAGCGTGTGCTGATGTCACCGATCAGGCGGTGCCCTGGCACGCCTGTCAGTGTCTGTTTCTCACGCAGCAGATACGAGTCCGTATTGCTGCGTGAGAAGTGACCCGTGATGTGCCGATACTTCTGGAGCAGAAGTCGGTACTCATGGGCCGCGGCTAGATACCGACGATCCTGGCTTTTTGTCTGGCCCAATGCGTCCTTAACCACGAGGTGGAGAAGGTGGGCCACACAAGGAAGGCATTTGAGGCCCTGACGCTGGACAGCCGCCTTGATGTTGGAGCCACCATCAGTCACCACGAAGCCCTTGGCGACGTCCCCGCTGCCTACCCAGCCCTCTAACTGCAGTGAGAGGATGGCTTTGAGAGTGTCCGCCGTGTGCGGCGCGTCGACTGCTTCGGCGTGCAGCAAGGCCCAGCGATAGCTGGCCTGGCGGCCCTGACCCTACCTGTCACTTCTGCCACCCCCACCCTGCACCTCACTGGGTTGCCACCAATGCGCAGTCAGGGAAAGATACTCCTCGAACACATGTTGGGAGCTCCAGATATCTGAGGTGAAATGAACAGTCCCCCCGGCAGCAGAGGACAAATGCTTTCTCACCATAGATCTGGTCACCCTGAAAACAGCTGGCACAATGTTCCTGCTAAGGGTGGTTCTAGCAGAAACTTTGTACCAGGGCGCCAGGTACTCAAACAACCCTAGCACCCCAGGATTCTCGACCACTGAAAATGGAAGCCCATGGGCGACCGACCTGGTAAGGTTCCAGGCGATCACCTTCCTGCCATACCTGATTCCCCCTCTTGGCACACTGGTGGCACCCCTACCAAACATCTCAGGCAGAGATGGCTGGTGTTCCTGTACTCCCACGGAATGCTCCTGGAGAGCTCCAGAGGTAGTTGCGATGGGACTGACCTCCTGGCTGGGTGATGTTGGCTGCTTGGGCATCGCAGCACCAGCCTGCTTCTCCCCCTTAAGATGCACCGCTGGATGGTGCTTCCGCAGGTGGTTCCGCATCACCCCTTGAAGGGTCCCGCCCATGACTTATCCGGGCCGTGCACAGCTGGCACTGCGCATAGTGTGGATCATCCATAAGTTGGAAATACTTCCAGATTTTGGAGGTGTACAGATGCCCAAGCTGACTGGCAGCTTTGGTGTCTGGAGCCACCTCCTGTGAGGTGCTTGGGGCAGACACATCGTGTCTCGGGGTGGCAGGAGGGGCTGGCTGCTGAGGGGGTGGGTGGAGATGGAGGCACCTCACATGTATCCATCTCTTCCCCCTCCACCCCAAGCGACCTCCCCTCCTGGCCATCCCCTGAAGGACTGCTGGTGCCCATAGGAACCGAAGAAGGGGGCTGGTCCTCCTCAACCAGCTTCAGCTCCTGCACGACACTCTGCACCCTCCTTGGGGTGATCATTTTGGACAGAAAACTGTCCCCAAAGCTCATCTCCAAGGAGGGCTGCTCTTGCTGAGGCCAAGCGACATCATCTGGAAGAGAGACTGCCCGAGCAGCAGACCCCTGCTCAGTGCCAGCACCGAATGGCACCTCTGCTGGGGGCGTCCCACCAGCAGCCTCGATGAAGGGCCCAAGGCGGGCCTTCTTCATCACACTCTGGCCAGAGGTTGGAGTGCTGGTAGGCGGCTGTGGAGTGACCCTATGCACAGGTGGGGGGGAGACTTGGGTCCTCCCCTCCACCCCTCTAGTCTTCTCCTTGGACTTGCTCCCAGAGCCCCTCTTCTGCTGCCTGTCACTCATGTCACCCTTGGCCAGTCTCACACAACCTGAACTGAGAATGGTTTTTTTTTTTACAAACCTAACTTACTGCACTGTACCCTGAACCAACAGGTACCCTGACTTCTTTTTAAAAACCCTCCCACCAAAACTTGTTTGTTTTTCTTTGGTCCCTAACCTGTCTTTCTTTTGGTTGGGGTAGTAGTGATCTGGTAAAGTTTAGGAGACTAGGTGATCCTGCCTCTACCTGGCTACAGTTTTTAAAAGGCTACCTTGAGATGAAGGCAATTCTTGTTATATCCTCCTAGTGAAATTTCTCCTAACTAGATCCTGGGACAAACCGGATTTCCTTGCAAACTAGAAATCAAGTGTCCCCTAACTTGAGAGAAGCTGTGGTTTACCCTATGGAAACCTAAGGATGCACCAGCTTTCAGTTGCTGAAAGCAAGATGCACTGCAACCCTAGTCTCTTTAAAAGGGAGCCTGATGTGGCCTAGTAGTCACGCTGCCTTTTAGGAGAAACCTAAAATCTTTTTAAATCATCCCTATCTGGCCTAGTTGAATTTTGAAAGAAGATAAAGCCCTAAACTGGATTAATTTTTTAAAAAAAATTTCAAAAAACGCAATCCCTGAAAACACCCTTATTAGTGGGGCAGCCTATTTAGTGGCCCTAGGCAAACCGAATGCAGCCTCAGGCTCCAAAAACAACTCTATAAAAACCCCACCCCACACAGCCCACACACCAACCCTCTCACACCAACCAGAGGTAACTTAAAAAAAAACAAAACGTGACAGAAAGAAACATAACTTTGAACTCCCCTTTTCACCAATAAGAAACCTCAGGCCAAATCAGTCAACAACAACCCTCCCCCCTCAAACCCAGAACCAGGAAAAGGGACAACAGGAGAAGGCCAAGAAACTCAACTGTTAAAAAAGTGGCCTTTTTACCAATAAGAAACCTCAGGCCAAATCAGTCAACAACACCCCCCCCCCCCAAAAAAAAATCCAGAACCAGGAAAAGGGACAACAGGAGAAGGCCAAGAAACTCAACTGTTAAAAAAGTGGCCTTTTCACCAATAAGAAACCTCAGGCCAAATCAGTCAACAACACCCCCCCCCCCAAAAAAAAACCCCTGCAACAATAGATCCAAACAGAAGGCCAACAAACTCAACTGTTACAAAAGTGGCCTTTTAAACAATGAAAATGAGGCCAAACAGCCCCCCCCCCCCAAGAACCAGAGAGAAAAGGAACAGCAACACAACACAGCAGCAACAAATCAAACACAGAAGCCTTTTAAAACAGTAAAAAACTTAACTTTTAGCAATACAGGAACTTTACCAACCCCTCCCCCCCAAAAAACCCTTCACCCTAACCCCAAGAAAACCAAGCCACCCAAATCAAGAAAAGTAAAAGGACACTGCACTTTTAAAAGTCCTCTCACTAAAGTAAGATACGGGCAAATTGGCAAAACCCCACACCCCAGGCCCCCACCCCCAGCAGAACCCCCTAACCCCAAATAAGCTACCCAGTACTCACCCACCCCAAATCTGGATAAGTAAAGGGACTCTGAGTCTTAAAAAGTCCTTTTACTAACTAAAATAAAAACAAGAACCCCAAGACTGTCTTACCTTTAGACGTCTTCTCTTCTCCAGGCACTGTCTGGCAGGTCAGGCAAGGCTGAGAGAGAGCAGCAGCAGCTGAGGCCAAGGGCCAGCACAGCACAATCTCTCTCTCACACCAACACACCAACACAACAGCAATGGAGGAGTCCAGCCAGGCAGACTCCTTAAAAAGGTTCTCTGACTCACAGAGCAGTTTCAAAAAATAGCACTGCTCTGTGATTGGCCAGAGAACACAGTTTACTTGGATACCCAAGAACAAAAGAACAACAATGTTGCTGATGGTGAGGGATTAGCCCAGCTATCAGCTACACAACAGCCCTGCAAAGCATGCATTTGCAATGCTTTTAGCAAATGCATGCTTTGGATTGGCTGCTGGGGCTCCTGTCCCCCTCCCCCTCCCTCCCTGATCCCAGGGAGGCTATGGGAGAGGCAGGAAAAGGCTTCCAAAGGCAGGAAAGTAAGCAAGCAGCTCCCCTGAGGCTGCAGAAGCCCCTTTCCCGCTTTTTCCATTGACTTCCGTATACCGAATATTTATACAGAAGTATACGGGGAGTCATATACGGCTCCTGTTTAATGGCCTGAAAATGGGATCGGTAGTATACGCCGCCGTATACTACTGAATCAGGGGTGATTCGGTGCTTTATATAGTTCGGCTGAACTGAATGCACACCCCTACCTGTTAGCAGCCTGACAGCTAACTCTGTAGAGAGCCAGTTTGGTATAGTGGTTAAGTGTGTGGACTCTAATCTGGAGAACTGAGTTTGATTCCCCACTCTTCCACATGCATCTGCTAGTATGACCTTGGGTCAGTCACAAGTTTTCAGCAGAGCTGTTCTGTTCAAGAGCAATTCTCTCAGAGCTCTATCAGCTCCATCTGCTTCACAGGGTGTCTGTTGCGGGGAGAGGAAGGGAAGGAGATTGTAAGCTGCTCTGAGACTCCAAGTGAAGGGCAGGGTATAAATCCCTCCTCCTCCTTTGCCTCCATATTTCAGGCACCCTCCAAGCCTCAGGATTGGGCCTGGTGAAGATTGACACCAATCACTGTCAAGGAGACAGAACACTAACAGAGGCCATATAAAGCCCTGCACATGGAGGGAGGGTGTTCACTCCCTGAAGTTGAGTGGTAGTGATGTTGCTTTTGGAGGGAGTTGGTCCATTGCTTAAGACAGGAATAGGAACCAAGTAAGATAGAAGTGCTGCTCAGACCTGAATAGCTCAGGCTAGACGAATCTCATTGGATCTCAGAAGCTTAGCAGTTGATTTCTACTTGGATGGGAGAGCATTAAGGAAGTCTAGGGTTGCTACATATAGAAAGGCAATGGACAACCACCTCTGAATGACTTTTCCCTTGAAAACTCTTTGAGATCTCCATAAGTTGGCTGCTACTAGATGACCCTCCCCCCCAAAAAATGGCTTGTTGTTTTCCAGCCAGTGTTTTCCTGTGCAAATTTTGCTCTGTGGATTTTCAGTGCACCGTATTAATTCCGTCCTGTTTTTTTTTGTTTGTTTGTTCAACTGTTACAGTGTTTAATAAACTTTCTCATTTACTCTGCTTGAGTCCTTAATGCCTCATATTTGGGCATGTGACAGGGCACACCTTGATTGAAAATGGAGTTGCCTAGGTGATAAGGAGAGAATGTTCTGGACCTTCTCCAATAAAACCCTAGAAGCAGAGTGGTGGCAACTAGTTAAGGCCTTTGTCTGCTCCATTGTTCCAAATGAATATTTTACTATGCAGCAGATTAAAAAATCTCACCTCCCTTACCTGGAAAAAATATGCTCTGTAGAGAAAATCAGGACTTAAAAGATATGTCTTGGGGGATTTATATGAACTGAATAAAATGGAAAATCTGTTTCTTTCCAAACTAAAGTTGTTTTCATGATGAACACCCCCCATTCATTTTGCAGCCTGGAATCTATTTCTGGAGCCAGCAGTACATTTGGGACAAATAGCATGTAAATAGAAGATTTACAGGTAGAACAACCAATTAAAGCAGAGGGAGATGTCTCCAAGTTGCCTAAAAGATGGGAAGCTGGTGATAAAAGCATTGTGTATAAGAGAGATTACACAAGGATGGAAGCAATAATTCGAAGCCAAGATGTGGTAATACAGTCTGGAAACCAAACCAATAAATGAAGTAAATATTCAACACAAAACAATAGGAAAAACCTGCTAGGACAAACTGTCCTCTCGGTAGCTTTATGAATAAAGAAACCATTAATTTTAAGAAAAATAAAATAAAAATAAATAAATGTCAAGGAGCTATAATCTATATAAGATTGCCATACAATTCTGGAAAAAAGCCCTTGAATTCAATTGTATTCTATGGAATCTGGGCAGGACTCTACAGAGTTTGAGGAAGATTCACAGAATTCAACAGCAGATTTCATCAAGACACAGATTAATACCTTCGATTAAGTTTATATGGATCTTGGATTATGAAATATTTGAACCTGCTGCAGTTCGAATTGCATGAAATGAATCCTCCCTGCTGTCAAGAGTCATTCCATCTTTGTTCCTCTTGCCACATGTATTCAAATGGCTAACCATTATACAATGCTAATGCTTGTGCTTGTTATGCTGGGTGATTGCTTTGAAGCATCCCCGCTGCTTATCTAGAGGGAGGGTGGCATGTCTGGAAACTTGCACGTTACTATGCAACCAAGGTCAAGGGAGTCGGTGGAGATGTGGCTGAGGGGGTAGATAACAGGCATCTGGGGTGATGATAGAGTACGAGGGAACCCACACAAAATCCCCACTGCAGCTTGGTGTGCTTGGTTTGAATTATAATGGTCAAGGCAAGGGATTATAAGAGCGAGGAACTGGCAGGAGAGCCAGTTCTGACAACGCCTGTACCTGCCTATGATGCTGGAATAAAGATCTTGAAATTTACTTGTCTGTTCCTTGCCTCTGGGTCTGACATTTTGTTGAAACTCTACCCATCCCTAAGCGGCCTGAACCCAGACTAACGATGGCTGGCAAACAGGACCAAGGTACAGGGACAACTATAACCTCTACGACCAATGAGGAGGAAACAAAGCACGAAGGGCTGAGGGTGACTCCAGCCACAGTGACGGTTCGGAGGAGTGAGTGGGGTTCCATGGATTTCCGGGAGAGTATTATCAGAGATCTGAGAGAGGACCCCCACCACCGCATCCGACTCTTGGGGCTACAGAGGTCCTACCACCCGTGGGGGTTCCAGGGTGACGAGAGTGGAGGGGATTACCCCCATGAGAATGGCACGGGGAATGGCACTAATGAGTGGGTGCAAGAAGCCCTCGCCAGCCAGAGCAGCCAACTATGTGAGGAAATGCAGGCCATGCACACCTTCTTAATCCAGGAGATGCGCAACCTCGCCTGGCAGCTATAGACAGTGGCGGAGTGGGTCACGGCTGCGCCCCCCAAGTTCCGTGAGAGGGCGAACAACCAGGGGCCCCTATGGGAGGAGATCTGTCAGCGGGAGGAGAGCTGCCCGCAGGGGGCGAACTGGCCCCCCAGCCCCAATCCAGGCCAAAGGAACTTGCCCCAGTGCCAGGTGGACCTTGGGTCAGTGAGGCAAAGTTCGATGGGGACCCTGCCGACCTCACCTACTTCATAGTGTCAGTACGGGGTCACCTCAGCGTGTGGACATGCAACTTTTCGACGGAGCAGTTGCGGGTGGTATACATCAGGAGCTGCCTCCGCAGGGCGGCTGCCCAGTGGTATATCACCCTTTTCGAAAGTCGGTCCCCAGCCCTAAATTCGACCACGGACCTCCTGAGGGCTCTATGCCGCCACTTCAGGGACCCCTTGCAAGAGACCAATGCCATATCGGCCCTAGAAGACCTGAAACAGGGTGCAGGGTCGGTGCGTTACTACCTCAACGAATTCAGGGTGCTGAATTCAAAGGTCCATAGATGGGACAAAGGGGCCAGAATTGAACAATTCAAGAGGGGCCCGAGTTCCACAATTTATGGCGAAGCCCTAAACGCAGGGGAGCCGAAGGACCTGGTTGGTTGGATCCCATTAGCCTTTGAGATAGAGGATCGCAACAAGATGATCGCCCTCCACAAGAAACAACAAAGCGGGTCCCCCAAAGAGGGCCGAGAGTAACCCCCAAGATCAAGCCTCCCCAAAAAGGCCCCTGAGTCACTCTCACAAGAGGAGCAAGACCGTAGAGCCAAGGCCAAATTGTGCTTCAATTGTGTGTGGGGGGGAGAACACTGGGAGCCCCGCACCTTCATCATAGTCCCAGCCGCCAAGTTCCAAGCTATCCTCAACCTACAGTGGCTGGCCAATCATGACCCGCATGTCCAATGGACACACAATATACTTTCTAGACCTGGTGTGCAAAAGTCATCGCTGGGACAAAAAGTGGGGCCCGCACCCCCCCCGCAAACTGAAAAAGTTATGTGTCACCAAAGTCGAGGCACCCACCCTACCCCCCAAATACAAATATCTACATAAGGTGTTTGATGCTCGAGGTGGACGAGCTACCCCCTCACCGAGATACGGATTGTGCTATTGAGCTGGTAGAGGGGGAGCCACTACCCAAAGCCAAACTATACTCAATAAGCCGAGGAGAGCGGGAGGAACTACAAAAGTTTCTGGAGCTGAATCTACGCAGGGTTTTCATACGACCTGCCAAGTCCCCCCATGCCGCACCCGTACTCTTCAGAAAGAAAAAAGATGGCAGTTTACAACTATGTACTGACTTTCACGGGTTAAATGCGATTGCTATGAGTAACGCGCACCCTCTCCCACTCATTTGAGATCTCTTGGGGGAGGTGTCTCATGGGAAAATCTTTACCAAACTCAATCTCCGGGATGTGTACTTCCGAGTGCGCATCAAGGAGAGGGGACGAGTGGAAAACCGCATTTAACACCCCGCTCGGACAATATGAATCAATGAAGTGTTGCACAAGTACCTTTACAAAGGCGTGGTTTGCTACCTGGGTGATGTTTTAATATACTCCCAGGACCTACCCTCACATGTCCGGTTGGTGAGGGAAATACTCCAGACCTTATATGAGCACAAACTGTTTGCCAAACTGTCCAAGTGCGAATTCCACAAAACGGAACTTGATCGCATATCCACTGGGGGGGGTGTTTGGGGATGGACCCGAACAAGATACAAGCAGTGATCGATTGGGAACCTCCCCACACCCACAAACAACTACAGAGCTTCCTGGAGTTTGCCAATTTTTACAGGAGGTTCATCAATAACTTTGCTGAGGTCACCCTACCCCTCACCAAACTGTTAAAAACAAAAGGGAATGGTCCGCAAGCCTTAAAAGGTAGTTCCGGCCTCCAATGGACAGGGGAGTGTCAAAAAGCCTGTGATGAACTGAAGGTGCGGTTTACGTCTGAGCCCTGCCTAATACACCCTGACGAAAACAAGAGATTTGTGGTCTAATGTGACACAAGCGATGTTGCTCGCGCAGCTGTATTGCTCCAGGAAGGGCTGGACGGCCAACGGTGGCAGGATTCCTAACAATGGATGAGGGGTGGGGGGAGACTTTCACCAAAGCATCTGACTTATTAAAATGTGTGGTTTTCTTTTATTCTGGGTTCACTTTGCTATAACATGTAAACTCCATCCTCTGTCAGGGGGCAGTAGGGAGGTAGGCAGGGCTTTTTTGTAGAAAAAGCCCAGCAGAAACTCATTTGTATATTAGGCCACACCCTCGACACCAAGCCAGCTGGAACTGCATTCCTGTGTGTTCCTGCTCAAAACCAAAACAAAACCTGGAGGTAGGGATGTGTTTCCTTGATCTAAAGTAACTATCTTGTATTGTAACTTAGCTAGACTAATAGTTTATGTTCATTTTCCTTAGATTGGTACCTCCTAACCAATTCTGAAATCAGTGTTTCTGGGCACAATTCAAGGGGTTGGTGTTGACCTTCAAAGCCCTATATGGTTTGGGACTGAGATGCCTGAAGTACTGCCAAATCCCTTATGAACAGGGGTGAGGAACCTCCATCCCAAGGGCCTTATGCAGCCTCAGGGTCACTTGGTGTGGCCCTTGGGGGTTGCTGGGCCGAAACGAGCCATGTGGCAGCCTCTCTGGGGCCTGGCTGGCCAACAAGGATTGTGGGGCCCAGCTGCGCTGTGCAGCAGCCTCCCCAGGGTCAGGCAGGAATCACAGGGCCCAGATGTACTGTGCGGCAGCCTCCCTGGGACCTCGCTGGCCGGCCAGAATTGCCACAGGGCCTGGAAAACTTACTGCCACAGTTCAGATTGCACTTGATTATCCCAGATGGTGTGGCCTAATATGATAATGGGTGTGTGATCTAATATGCTAATATTAGGGGATGTGGTCTAATATGCTACTGAGTTCCTGCTGGGCTTTTTCTACAAGAAAGCCCTGGACCTATGCATTTGCCTAGGTCGGGCGGGCCGGGTGTGTGTGTGTGTGTGCGCGCACCAGATTAGGCTCTTCCCATATGACTTCAAATAGAAAAACAATTATTTGCATTAATTTTGCTGGCCTGAATCATTCTCCTTTGGCAGAGCACTGTTTTTTAAGTTGATAATTTTTTATGGCCCATGAATGATGTTATAAATATCCATATGGCTCTTGGCAGAAAAAAGGTTCACCACCCCTGCCTTATGAACCTGCCTGTCCATTATGGTTCTCTTTGGAGGCACTGCTTTGGGTGTCCCCACAACCTGAGATTATGCAGGTGGCAACCTGGGAGAGGGCTTTCTTGGTCATGACACTGAAGCACTGGAATTTTCTCCCCAGGAAGATTAATCAGTTCCCTTCTGTTGCTATCTTTCATTAGCAGACAAAGATTTTTGTTGTTATTTGGCATTCAATTAGTTATCCCACCTTCGCAACCAATGCTTTATGTTTTGTATGTATTTTAATTGCATTATTTGTATTTTAACTCTGTTTATAGCTCTTTTTAAAGTTAGTCTAAGTTGGGTAGTCTGTCTGTAGCAATATAAAAGAGCAGGAGTCCAGAAGCACCTTAAAGACCAACAACTTTTTTGGCAGGGAATGAGCTTACATGAGCTATCTGAAGAAGTGAGCTCATACCCTCACAAAAACTCATTAAAAAAGTAAAGGTAGTTCCCTGTGCATACTGTGCTACAAATTTTGTTAGTCAGTAGTAATGCTACTGGACTCTTGTTCTTTCCTACTTTTAAAGGTGTTGCAATGAGGTATGGTTTTTTGAGGGGGAGATAGGACCTCATAATGTAAAACCTCACAGTACCCAAACTGATAAGTGGTCTCCAATGGCAACTCTTTGTTGCCAGAGTCAGTCAACAGAGATCACCGTGACTTCCAGGTACATACACACACTCATACACACATGCACACTTAAAAATACAAAAAATTTAAAAAGCAACAAAGAGGTATAGCCTTTGTTTACATTCAGGTGGAGCCCTTTAAAAGTAGGAAAGAATAAGCATCCAGTAGCACTACTACTAACAAAATTTGCAGTAGTGTATGAGTTTTTCTTCAGATAAACTAAAGCCACCAGAGCTTTCTCCATTCCATAGCTCAGCCTGAAACCAGACTGAAAAAGGCCCAGAGAAGATGAGTTATCCAAGAACCAGGAATAAGGCCCATTATAGGGGAAAATACATTGGGCTCTAGAAAGAGGCTCTGGGCAAGTCCCTCCCACAACCCTGCTATCTTCCCACCCGCAGAAGTGAAGGCATCCATTCTCCCCACCCTTGGTGTCTTCTCACGATCCCCAACTTCCCACCCCCACTCCCTCCAACTACCACCCATTCCAACCACCTCTTTAACTAACCCCACTCTCTTGGCATTCCACTACTTCCCCACCTGTGACATTCACTCACCCTTACTATCTTTCCACCCTCCAATCCTCGGCCTTCACTCACCCCCTTCCCTTGCTGTCATCCTACCCACTCGCAACACTTGGCATTCACCCACCCACCCATCCTTCTGTCTTCTCACCCCGCTGCTGGCTTTCCTCCCTGCATGTGCGTATGTGTGTTCTCATGTTTGTGGTGGTTCAAAGCCCAGAAACAGGCCCAGAATGAAATAAGGAAGAATAATTATGGGCAGTGCGGGGGGGGGGGGGGGGATGATGATGGTCACACAGATGCGGTGGGGACTAAAGCAGCTCACATTATTCTCCTTTCCCCCTTTTGATCTGCACAACAACCCTGTGAGGTAGGTTAGGCTGTAAGTCTGTAACTGGTCCAAAATCACCCAGTCAGTTTCCACAGTAAGAACCTGGGTCTGGCAGACCCTGCTCTGAAGTGATAACTGCTACATCACACTGGCTGTCATGAGGGGCTGCTGCTCCTTTAAAGGCCAAATAGGTCTGGAAAGGGCCTCCTCCTCCCACCTGCTACTGACAGAATCAAGCTTGGAATATTATGATTGCCTAGCAGCAGCCATTGAGGGAAAATGGAAGAGCTGGAGGGATAGGCCAACAGGACATGAAGGCAGCTTCCCCAGACTGGCCATCCAGGTGGCAAGAGCAGCCTCTTCATGCAGCCCAGAGGGATGGAGAAAAAGCATTGGCAGTAGGTGATATCTAACACTGGTATGGATAGGCCAGTCATCATCAGCTATTAACAGTGACCAAGGTAGGGCAAAATGGTAGCTGTTGGACCCCATGCTGTCTGTCTCCTGGATAAGAGAATAGCTTACGGCCCGTGGCTCACCTCAGTAGGCAGCCAGCCATGGAGGAGCCAAGCAGGAGAAGCAGTGGCAGTAGAAGGCTCTTCATGAGCAGAGAAAGGCGGCTCAGTAGACAGCTAGATGTGGAGGAGCAAAGGAGCAGCAGAAGAAGTGTCTTCCTTAGAAGAGACATCCATTTTGGTGGTTTATACAGATAGGGAAGATGTGGCCAAGCCAACAGTGAGCGGAGGAGAGGAGTGGACTCAGCCAATGGAATGTTAGTACACTTGAGTTGATGATCCAATGGCTGATGCAGCAAGCAGCACAGCCAATGGGAGAGCCAGAAAGGGTCAATACCCTTGGGATGGATATATATATACACACATATATACACACACACACACATACACATATCCTGGAATTTGTCTGCCACTGCTCTCTCAATCACCTTCCCCCAGAAAGAGCAGAAAAGAGCCTGGGTGATAACTGGATACATTATTTTTCTATAAGGATGGTTTTTAAAGTAGTGGATGAATAACTGCCTCTTTCATCATGTCTACAACTTAGCATAATACATTTTAAGCAGCCAATCACATCTCAAATGAACTACAAATCTGTATGTCAGAAAGTACTGAATAATTGCCTGAATTATACTTTAAAACGAAGTTTTCCGTTTTAGCTTTCTGTATAATGAAGACTTTTATATAATTGCAGTTCCATCTCCATTCAATATATAAATGAATTCAGTTCATCTACAGGCAGCCATGATACCACTTGTATTTTGGATCCTCTGTCTGCATATGTTGTTGTAGCTTCTACTAATCTGCAACTGCCTTCCTGTTGAATATCTGACAAAACAACAAACTCTTGCATTCTCCAGTCACATACAGAAATTTTGACAGAAAAGGCCAATTGGAAGACAGAAAAATTTAGTATGATTTAGTAACTCTCTGACAGGATTAACCAGCATGTGGGTTGTTCTTGGGGAGCTGTATTTCCCAGTAGATGGGACTTTCTGGTTGTGTTAATACAATGTAATCAAGTGATTAAGAATTTACTGTTAAAAAAGGATCTTGAGAGTTAAAATAAAGAACCTGGCACTGGAAATTGTTAGTGCTTGAATATCAAATCAGCCCAACCTATGCATATTGTTAAGTTTTCTTTTTGTTGTTATAAAGTCGCGCTTATGTCTCATAAATTGCACTTATGACTCATTTCCCTAGTTAGGCAGTGTATTCCCTGCCCCCACTTCCACTGCCCAGTGTTACTCAGAACAGCAGTAGGAGAATTTTTTTTTTAAATGTGCAGAGTTGCATGCAACACTATGTCACTTGCAGTAAAAAATGTAAGAGAAAGGCACGGCCGGCCCTAGGGTGCATACTGCCCCAGGCAGCCTCGATGCCCCCCTCGGTAGCGCCACCCCCTCTGTCCCCCTGCCCCCCTCCAGGGCGCCTCCTCTTCCCTCCCTCACAATTTCAATGCTCGGGAATGGGTGGTGAAGTGCCATGCTCCCTGGGCTCTTTAAAGGCTGTCCCGTTTCGATCAGCTGATTGGCGGATAAAACTGCGCTGGAGGCTGGCAGTCCCTATGCCCAACCTCCAGCACGCTCACGATCAGCGTGGAGGCAGCAGTGGTGGGAAGGACAAGTGAGCCACTGAAAGAGCGGCTGCAGCCATTGCCTCCTCCCTACTTCCTCCCCATGCAATCAGGAAGGAAGTGGGGAGAAGGCAGTGGCGGTGGCCACTCTTTTTCAACGGTTCTCTTATCCTTCCTTCCGCTGCTGCCCCTGCACTGATTGTGAGTGTGTCAGAGGGAGGGCATAGGAGCCGCCAACCTCCGGCACGGTTTCAACCGCCGATCAACTGATCGGTGGGGGTCAGCCTTTAAAGAGCCTGGGGAGCATAATGCTTCACCACAGGTTCCTGGGCGTTAAAACTGTGAGGAAGGGAGGAGGCTGGGGAGGTAAATAGGGATTTGCTTAGGGGGTGGGGCAGGGGGGGGCAGACCAAATTTGGTGCCCCTGCTCTGCTGGCACCCTAGGCAATTTCCTAGTTTGTCTAGTGGGTAGGCTGGCCCTGGTGACAGGATAGTTCTAGGAATCCTTGGAAACTCTATGAGTTTCTGGTGATTGCTACAGCCAGGCCTTGAATTCAGCAGGAGCTCACAGAAGCACAGCTCCTGAACCTTTTTGATGCCCCCCCCCTCTTTCCCACTTTGTCCATTGAATAGTAAGTGCAGCTGCATAACAATCCCTGGATAAGGAAAGCAGGCAGCCAGCCAGCCACCAGGAGCTTTGCCACACCCCCAGCAGCCCTCATTAACTCTTGGAGAAGCCCTTGACACTCTTTCTCCATTTCTTATGTGATTTTGGGTGGTGGGTGGCTTGCTGGCCTTTTGACTATGAAGGGGTGGTGGCGGCCAAGGAGAGCCCCAGGTGAGTGAGGCCTGCTTGGCCTTGCTGGATCTTGCATTGGGTTGCTTTTGGCTGGAGGGGGGACGGCATATGCTAATGAGTTATGCTAATGAACTCCACCTCCTATTTTTCTAAAAAACAACCCCTGGCTACAGCTACCTATGTAACTTCCAGTTCTTCACTGTGGCCCTGTTCACACAGTGTGTTGAGTCTGTGTTAAACTGACTTGGTTCTGTTCTGAATATCTTTGTTCCGGATATTATCGATCAGACTGCCATACTGCAATTCAAATCACTCCGCACAATGGCACCATGAATTTTTTTCCCCTCCACTATTATGCACATGCACACATTATGTGCATGTGTGCATATGCACATAGGTTAAAACATTATGTGGTTATGCGGTTATGTGCATATCTCAAAGTAGTAAAAAAAATGGCAACCATCAACCGGATGTCTGAGGCTCCTTTTGCTCTGGGACAGCCTTCAGACATTCAGAAGTTGGTTAATACCACAGCAGAACTATCCAGACGGAGAAAACTATGAGGTGAAACCGGAGAACTAAAAAAAACACCGCAAAGGAGCAGGTAACAAAATAATCCGGTTCCAAGAAGGATTGGGGGGGGGGGCTACCACAAGTTAATACCAGGAGGCAGATGTTGCTGTCTGATCAGCCACTTTATGTTTGTGTGTGTGTGTTTGTATACACACACACCTCCAGTTGACTCAGTTGACTCAGCTCGAGGTTGACTCAGCCTTCCACAGGGTCATCTAGTCCAACCCCCTGCACAATGCAGGAAATTCACAAGTAACCCCATTTCCTTAGATACCATTTTTTTTCTTCTCTACATTGTAAAATTCAGCTAAAGCTGCCATGAGACTTTGAGGAGATCTGAGCCTCCACCTTCAGGCAGATTTTAAAGATCACCCAAGATGCAAATCTGATACTTCATGAAGAACTCCTATTTAGATGTCTTGTTGACAAGCAATACTTCTGTCTTATATGGGCTGAGCTTTAGTTTACTGGGCCCACATACATTTCTATACTGTAAGGTAGTAGAATTGGGTAACTTACTTCTGTTTACAATGCTGAGGATCTATATTCAGGTTCTTCAGGCTGTAACTGAACAGCAAAATTAACAGGGAGGCTTAAATGTATGAAGGCCACAGTTCCAGGAAAGAAGGCAGTCATTTTTTGTGCTTTCTGGGTCTTAAAGCAGTGAGGGAATTCTTCAATTTCCAATAGGAGAAACAGCAGAGAGTTAAATCCCTCTTCTCTTGTGTGATACTGTCAATCCATACTGCTCCCTCAGATGCTTTTTGGAGTTCAGCATCATGAAGCCAGGGTTTCAGAGGCTTTCCAGGACAGCCCGTGGTTTGGCTTTCAATCTGCACTCTGAGAGTATGTACACCTGTACACATGTCAATAATACTGAAAACACAGTCATAGAGATGCTTATTGCTTTCATTTTGGCTGTGTTTTGAATATTTGACTACAGGTTGTTTTGTATCCTGCCACTGTTGCATTCTGAATCCATCTAAGACATAATTTAAAAAAAAAATCAAAATAGTTTGCATTCTGTTAGGAATGCTTTCTCATAAGCAGTGTTTACCAAAATGCTTACTTGGTCTTTCAATGGCAAAAGTTACCTAGTCTGGAACAGAGTACAGTTATTGATAAATGGAATGAATGTTCTGAATCTATATTTCTGACATTTTTGAGAGGTTACAAAGCTTCTGGTATTAGAATTATTCAGTTTCCAGTGGGAGATAGGAGGGTAGTAAGGGGATAGTCAGCCAGTATGTCAGACAGTGGTTTTGGAACTGAACAAGTAGGTGATCTTCTTGTTTATTTTTGTTTCTATGTACAGAATTTCCACTTTACACTATTTCTTGAAGCCTCTCACTGGCTTGGGAAAGGTTTTATGCTTCTGTATAAGCATGAGTCCTGTGTCTGCACAAGAGATTGTTGGGACTGTTAATGCAGGCTTTTTTCAATATTTTCATAGTAGTGAAATCCCCCACATTGCCATTTTTTAAAAACTGTATTATATTTTCATTTTTTTCCTCACCAGGCACAAACCCAAAGTTTTCTCCTTCTTACTATGCATTTTCAGAACTCGCTAAAACTGGGATCCCAAAAACATGGGGTAAGAAGGAGAAAATGCCAGGTTTATGCCTGGTGAGGGGGAAAAAACTACTGCAGAAAATTCCATATGATGTGCAGTTTTAAAAACATCAATGTGGAGAATTTCACCACTACAGAAATGGTCTTTGTTTTCAGTCACTGGCTTGCAGGCAAATTGGGTGCACATTGAATAGCACATGCTATTCCCCACAGACATTGTGTTCAGCTTGTCTGCAGACTGGAAAAAAACAGAAGAGAACAAATTAAGGTTGTCTCCTAGGATGAGTGAACATCCTATCCTGCCTGTCCTGCAGGAACAGCAGGGCCGGATCTACATAGTTTTTTTTTGGGGGGGGGGGCAAAAGTAAACAATGGCACCCCCATATATTTATATACACACAATGTTTTTAATACAGATATATAATCAGGTGGTACTGTTTCACAACGACGTGCACACACACTCCGCTGTCTCTCTCAAACTCATACGCAGGGCCCTGCTGCCGCCTCCTTGTACCCTGCTCTCTCTTTCACTCTCTCTCTTACTCACACATACAAATTAAATAGAGGGAAACAACACAAGCCTCCCTGGAATGGAGACTATTTCTAGGTGAGCTTTTTTGTTTACGCTTCCCCCTCTGCTGCCCCTCTGGAGATCTGCAGTTTCATGAATTCCAACCCTCCGAGCTTTGTATCTGCCACCACTTCCACCCACTCCACCCTTCCCACTACCGCCAATCACCAGCCAGCATCATGGGCCAGGACAACATCAGCGGGGTGGGGAACACTGCTGACTGTTAGCAAAGCAAGGTCTTTAAAGAGAGGCAGATGGGATGGTGGTGCGGGGCAGCTTTGCTGCCGCAGCAAAAGTAGCCAATCTGTGGGGCTGCTGGTTTGCTCCACCACCTGCCCCCCAGGGAGCACCCAATTTGGTGCCCCCCCAGGTGGAGCCCGGGGCAAGCACCCCTTCTGACCCCCCCCCCCCCCTAGATCCGGGCCTGAGGAACAGAACAAAGACTTTGCTTGCACATGCTGACAGATAAGCAGGAAGGCAGGGCTGGAAAAAAAGTGTCGGCTTTATCACCCCATGACTCTAGTGTTAAGTAGTTCATCTGCCTTGCAGAATGGGAAGAAATATAACGTACTCTCTATAATATTAAAAAGCAAACATGCACACACAGACTTTAATGTATTCCTATTTCTTAGACTAGTGGCCACCATGCTTTCTTATAGTAATTAATACAGAACATTAATATTTTTCCTGTAATGCTTTTTGCAGTTTTCAAATTATTCTGCAACATTTTCTATAGTTTCTATTTTCTGGGGCACAGATACTGGAGCTGGTCATAATAATGTGAGAGATTTAATGAAATGTCATTCTAACACCCTCTTTTGTGTAAAAAAAAGATCTTAAAAGCATAATGCTTTGGGAATAGGACAGGTGCTATTTTTGATAGGAAACTTCTTTGAAAAATCAGAAAGAAAACTTTCATTAGCAATGTTTTTAACTTGGTAAATACCAAAGGGTTGTGAGGAAAAAAGCATAAATTGAAATAAAAGTCTTAATGGAGATGTGGGTGGCTGCTAATGAGTATACAAAGGTGCTTTTCAAGTGACCTATTAGTCAGTTCCTTTACTCTGTGTGTTAGTTATAGCAAAGATAGAATTGAAAATAGCACATTTGCATTTCCATTGGCTGCAGCTAAGAAATAGCATGTTTTCTTCGAATTCAGAATGACGCTTGTGCACGGATTCTGTTCTACCTGAGCAAGAAGTAAATATGGCATTTATTTTTGGAAAGCTGCAAGTTTTCTCACAAAGAAGTAGTTATTATTAATCATTGCAAATAAACAGAAGGCTATCATAGAATTGCTGTGGAAATGTAGTGCATGATGAGGGCACAGGGCAACTACCGCTGGTCATTTAACTATGGTTAAGTGTTGCAAAAATGTAATTTGTGGTTAAAGTCCCCCACAATATTTCCTTTGGTAAAAGATTTGCCCAGAGTAATTTTAAGTCTTCTTCTGTAATAATAAGATTAGTCCATCTGTGGCACACATAATTCATCAGAAAATGAAACAAGGAGCAATGCTCTCTCTAAGCTGTGGAGTCTTGTGAGCAAAAATTCTACTTTGTGAGTTACTGGCTTTAAAGCCACCCTGAGCCTGCCTCGGCGGGGAGGGGGGGGTATAAATAAAATTTATTATTATTATTAAAGTTGTGAGTTACTGCATAAATTAGTTTGTTCTGGGGGCATTTTTTGTGAGCTAAGATAAAAATGTGTGAGCTGGAGTCTAAAAAACTGGGGGCTAGTTTACACCAACTCAGCTTAGAGGGAACTCTGGCGAGGAGTTTCAAAACTGGCTACCTATTTACTTCAGGATAGTCATAGGAGCTGCAGTGCCAAACAAGAAGTGAGTTGAAACATCCTGGCCCATGTAATCCCCAGAAGCTCCTACCCCCAACTTTTTGCATTGGAAGGTATGGCTATTTCTAGCAGACACGAGTCATCAGAAAATAAAGCTAGGCGTGTGAAAGTTGGACACCCAGTTCAGGATGATGCTTAGAGCTTCACTGCCAAAAATGAAGACTCAAGACATCCTGGCCTGGATTATCTTTTTTTTTTGGGGGGGGGGGGTGTTAAATTTTTTTATTTAGTTTCAGTATAAAGGGAAAGGAGTAATACGGGGATAAAGAAGCAAAAAATGAAGAGGGTTAGGGGAGGGACAAAACAAAAAAAAGACAAAGAGAAGCAGCAAATATAGCAGTTACATTTCTACCTCCAAACATAGTACCAAATTCTTTCTACCTGCAAGTTTTAAATTTTAACCCAATATAACCATTAAATTCTTCAATCTTCTTATTTTTTTATTATATACTTTTTTACTATTCCATTGCTTATGATATAAATCTAAGTTATTCATCTTTAATACATACAAATGAGAAAGGCAAAGAAACCAATCACAAAACAAACCCCATTGGTTAAATTTAACAATATTAGGGATAAGAACTAACTATTTACTTTAACAATATTGACAATAAGCATAAGCAGAGAAGATGAATATAATTTCTTTATCCTTAATACTACCTTAATTGCTTCCAGCAGAGAAAAAGGAAAAAGTAGGAAAAAAACAAAAACAAAATCTAGCAAACAATGCTTTATTTATTACAGTATAAACAGATTCTAAAGCTAGAAAAAATCAGGAGCAGATCTTTAAAATTTTCAAATACCTGTGTTGTCTACCTTGTTATAAATTGACCCAAATTAATTGTTTGTCTAGGTTGAATGTTTAAGATTCATTAAACTTTTTGGAGACTATATCTACTACTTTCATATTACTCTAAGAAGCACAAGTTTAATAAATAATGGCAGCCTTATTTAAGTTTAAGTTATTTCCCATGCTTATTTATTTTTACCTAGGGAAGAAATCATACAATCTCTATAACCCACTCTCTATTAAATTGCTCTATTTAACTTTAAAAAATGTAGGATGCATAGATGAAAACAGCCTCATCTCTCATACTTATTTATTTTTGCCTATGAAAAAAAATCATGCAGCCTCTATAACCCATTCTATATTAAATTGCTCTATTTAACTTTAAAGATGTACAATCCATAGATGAAAATAACAAACCGAAGAGAAACCTCCAGATTCTAAAAGTCTTGCTTGCCATTTCAAAGCTGCACACCAGTTTCCTTTTATTAATTCAATGTTGACCAATTACTTGAAAGAGTGAACATTTATAATCTCTTCTTTTTGAAAGCTTTCCAAGTCTTGATCATATTGATATAGTCTGCCTTTTCTCCCTTTAGCACATAGATCTGTTTTACTAAAAGTGATGAGGCCTTCATGCTGTCACTTCCTCCTGTAAAAGCTTTAATCACGCTTGATTTCCGCGTCCTTTTTGTAACTGTGTACAGTGTCTCCATTTTGATTTCTTTCGACTCCTTTCCCAACGGATCTTTATCCACTTCTCTCGACTCCGTAGACATCACTGGGATCTCTTTACCACTCCACTCATGTAAATTTTTAGTTTCACTGCATTTCAAAATAAAAGTTTCCACCCTGTTTTGTATCAACTTCTACCCTGTCTTGTATCATACCGATTTCCTGCTTTATGGAGAATATGATAACCATAACATCTTTTTTATCAAGCACTTCAAGTTGAATCACCATCTTCTCCACAGTATAACTTAGTCTGATAATCAAAGTTACAAGTAACTCAAAGTCCCAGATAGTCTATCTTTCTAAATCTCCTACAGCTGTGTGCTTTTCTTTTACATTCCATTTGTAATCGTTTCAGTCCCGATAAGGTATCAAATGCATTTCTCTTACAGGTATATCCAACTTTTATTCGGACCGTATTGTAATAAAATAATGTTCTTATTATAGCTGGTTTAATTGTAAGCCAAATCCATTCAAATATTTATGTTCAATCCAATTTAAGTTATTGAGAGTTCTTAAGTTTGTTCTTTGTCTTTTTGAAGCCTCCCTTGTAGGAAAAAGGGGGGATATCCTCCTCTTCCCCCTTTTTTTTGAACAGTCCTAACTGGCGTTACAGTAGAAGATCCATTAGTCGGTAGTATTAAAAGAAAGACTTACTTGCATGGTAGTATTTCAATGATTAAGATAGAAGTATGTATTAAAAGCTTGTTAGAAGAAGAAAGCAGTCAGGCATTCATCTCTTGCTGCCATAATGGCGACCATGGCGGTGGAGCATCAGGGCAGACAGGAGGAACAGGGACCAGCCACTGCTGTTTCCCTGGCTCCTGTAAAGCCCCTTCTGTCAGGAGACCCCTCCAGGGTTTCCCTTGAGATGCCACAGCTGTGGCACCCCTCCTACTGCCCGGTTCAGGGGGCCGCCAAAGACGAGCTCCGCAGACCCCACCAAGCTCGAGATGCCAAAACCCGGAAGTCCCCTCCTGGCCTGGGTTATCTGTAGATGCCCACCAATGTTTTTTGCACTGGAACCTAAGATTGTCTGTGACAGGCATAACTCTTCAGAAAATAAAGATAAAGCCTCTAAAATGGCCACTAGCTTCAAATAACCAAGGGACTTGCAGTGCCAAAAATGAAGAGAATTGGCATCCTGGCCCAGGTAAGCACAAGGTGCTCTCTTTCCACTGTTTGCATTGGAAAACAGTTGTCTGCAGGGCTTTTTTTTGTAGCTGGAACTCCTTTGCATATTAGGCCACACACCCCTGATACAGCCAATCCTCCTGGAGCTTATCATAAGCCTTGTAATAAGAGCCCTGTAAACTCTTGGAGAATTGGCTACATCAGGGGTGTGTGGTCTAATATGCAAAGGAATTCCTGCTACAAAAAAAGTCCTGGTTGTTTGTGGAAGGCACAAGTCATCAGAAAATAAAGCTTGGACATATAAAAATTGGCCACCCAGTTCAGGATGATGACGGGAGTTGCAATGTCCAAAACTGAGACAAAATGCCACCCTCTCTTTCTATTTCCAATAGAGGCTAAGGTATCTATTGTTGCAGGCACAACTCATCAGAAAATAAAGTGAGGGGTCTCAAAAGCAGGATGGTGGTGGAAGTTGCAGTTCTAAAAATAAAGAGAACGAACTATTCTGGTACGGATTGGGTGATTACAGACCGCCACTTTGGGTCAACTCAGAGACGCCTCTGAAATTGACCCAAAAAATCCTTCCAGTTGGCAACATCTGCTGCCTGTCCTCCTCCCATCCTCACCCTATCCTCCAGGTGCCTGACACCAGTTCAAAAAGCTACCACTTCCTAAGTGGTATCAAATCTTTGAGCCGGCCGTCATTCGCCTCCGTGCCATCTGGACGAAGAAGGGCGCAAGCAAGGTGACTTGGCAGTGTGAAACTGCCAAGCTGCCCCAAGTCATTTCTGGATTTTTTAAATGACAAAACCATTCAGAGTGCTTGAGCACTTGTGCACATGAGTGCTTGACCTGCAGAGAAAATAAAGAGGAATCTGGTTTTGAGGCACCTTCCCGTGTGGAAAAGCCCAGCTGCCTCACAGATGGCTTGCAGAGGACAGCTTGCAGAGGATTGTCTGAAGGCTTCAGGATGGCTCAAAAAGAGCTGTCCCAATTCGGGACGCCTGCCAACCGCCCCAAATTGCCCATCTGTTATCAGCCATTATCTCCCAGACATCACATTGGTATTTGCAATGGATTGCCATACACTGCCCTGGCTTAGCATGGGAAGATGAGTCCTCAGAGGAGGACAACCTGCTCTCAAGCGCTGCCTTGGCAGACCCTCCCAGTGAGGCAGATACTCCAATACCTCGCCAATGGGACCCTCAGCCAGCACTGACACCATTCCCTGACAATAGGGTCCTCAGGCATAGACCCATCTGCATCCAGACTCACAATTGTGTCCCAAAGCACCCCAGGAGCAGAGGAGGTAAAGGGCTAGGACCAGGGCTTTTTTTGTTATGGGAACTTCTTTGCATATTAGGCTACACCCTCCTGATGTAGCCAATTCTCCAAGAGCTTACAGGACTCTCCTTACAGGGCCTACTGAAAGCTCTTGGAGGATTGGCTACATCGGGGAGGTGTAGTCTAATATGCAGAGGAGTTCCTGCTACAAAAAAAGCCCTGGCTAGGACTGAGGTACAGACCAGATGGCCTGAGGCCTCCCCTTTGTTAAGGAAATACTAGGAGAGACTGATAGGTCATTGCAGAATCTGGGCCCTAACACTTCTCATGACTACAGGAGCTGACTCAGCTTGTGGGGAGGAGCCTAACATGGGACCCAGCAGCCCCTGTAAAGAAACTCCCATAAAAGACTGAGCCAGTGTGGACTCCACTTGTTTGCCACCTTTCTGATGAGCTTACCAGTTGCCTGACTTACTTGTTGCTAAGGTCTTGGGTTCTTGCTACATGAACCTTGGACTATCCTTGGTCTTTGATTCTGTAATGTGGTGCTTGATCCTGGACTGTGACCTTGGATTGTAACCCCCAGGACCCTTGCTATGAGACCTGTTGTGACCTGCGATTTACCTCCAAACTGGTGGAGATAAGGATTTACTCATGAGAAGCCAGAATAGGGCAGGCAGCACAGATAGCACTATATCACTGCAAGAAGTCACAGGCGCAGTTATTGCTCTTCCTGATTGCAGGCAGCAATTGGTGTCTTTTTCTTTCCCTGCCCTGGAAGGAAAATTCCATTTTACTATCCTGCACTTTCAGTAGAGATAGGAGTGCTCACTGTTCTCTCCAGCCAATCAGCCTTCTCTCTTTGCCTCTGTGCTTGGCTCTCTTTATTAGCTCGGACACCTCCCCTTCCTCCCACAGAATAAAGGATATTTTATATGCATAGGCAAGTCTTTAATTTTTTTTTAAAAAAAACAATTCCCTGATAATTATATCTTTATAAGATGTCCCTGTGCCGTGATATCCAGCCTCTCCTTTTCTATGTTTAGTTTTCATAGGAATATAGTATTTTCTGTTATGATTTCCAGTTCTGGTGGGGACTGTTACAGGGCAGTCCCACTGTCCCTCTTCATTGTTTTCCACCTGCTATTGCATGACTGTTAAGTACCTGCAAAGCAATTGACTAGATAGGTGAGCAACTGACTCCTCTCTCCTTGCCTGCCCTTTGTTGACAGGAACTTTTAAAAACTATTTTGCAGCCCCAAATTTTCAAATGTTGCATGAACCTTTGAGTGGAAGGCATTTCTCCACAGGCACAATATTGTGATTTTCATGATGCATGTCAACGCCTAGCCCCTCTTCCAGCACTACATTGATCTATCAGTATAGTACATTCACATTAAAAAAAATGGTGGTATTATGAAACTGCTGGTCATGGCGCTGAGAACAACGCCATAGATCAGAATCTGATTGAACTGTGGCATATCTATAGGAAAATAAACCAGCATGGCAGCTGGAAAGCTGCAGTAGGAGGCAGGACATGCAGAAGCTCAGCACTCAATATGATTTCACTGTTATTGGATCAACTGCTGAGAAAACACAGAATAAGATCCCTCATGTGGAAAAACCCTATGCTACTTTTAAAAAAGACCTCGTGGGCATGCAGATCTAAGTCATGGTGTTCTTTGAATTCCAATGATACCGCCTCTTGATACTCTCCTGCAAGAAAGATCCAACAAGAGGAGCAGGACTAGACTTTTATTTATGACAATAGAACCTCATACACAGTGTGTGGTGCATGTATATGTGACTGCTGAAGACAAATAGCTTCCTCTGAAGTAATCTTATTACATGCAATGCCAGATTCCTGTGTTCTATTTGATTCATACCACTATTTATGAAAGCTTTGATGAAGCTGTTATTTTATAAAGGGAGACACTGAACCACAAGATATCACACAGGTCACTCATCAACCCTCTTATCCTTCAAGTCCCAAGACAATCATGTCCTGATACAAACAGATGGTATCACAAATTGAAATGAAATAAAATCTAATCGGTCACCTCTGTTTTTCTTTTCCATTTTCAAGTTTTCAAGTTTTCTCAGCAGCTAAAGAAAGTAAAGAGGTGTTGTAAAGAGGAAGGAATAAAGGTAATTTTAAGGTTGTGGGAATCTAACTTGAATGGTTTCTTTTGATTAAGAACTAGTTGACATGGTAGAAAGCATGTAATTAGTACTTTACGCTTTAAATTAAGGATACCTTCCCTCCCAGAGCCACATATTTCTACCATAATCTAAAGGCATGACAAAGAACTATCACTTGTTTCTGATAATTATAAACCAGCAGACAGAAGGGGAATTTGCCTTAAGGATGTGCATTTGAATATTTCTAGTCCGAATATATATCTGGGGGGAAAACGTATTGATATTTTCTGAATATATTTTGATCTACTGAGAGTATCCAGGATTTTTCAGGATACCAGGCAGTGGGTCCCCCCAATCCTGGAAATATTAAGGTATAACTGGGAATATTGGGAGCCAGTGTTTTAAGGCCTCCAAGACTGTGTTCTTTAATTTTACTGCGTGCCTACGTCTTGCCATGGCTTTTATCCACTTGCCATGCTGTTTTGATTTTGATTCTGTTTTTTGAAATTGGTTTTGTTGGTCATGCAATTTTTTGGGGGTATGTATGTGTGAAAGTTGGTTTGCATAGAGTTTGTGGTTTACATTGCATTGTCTGGTTTAGCACTGGTTTGGATTCTCTGGTTTGACATTTGTTGGGCTTACAAATTACTTGTTAAACTGGTTGTCTTGGACAATTCTCTGGTTTGACCTGGATTCTGTAACTGACATTTTTTGTATTAAGCTTGTTGCATTGTCCTGCACTTCTGCTGAGATTTCCTGGCTCTGCACTGATTCTTTGGGTTTGTTGGTTCTGTCTGCTTTGGGAGACTTTTAGCCAGGGGTTGCTTTGCTTGCTCTTGAGTATTTGGCTATTCTTTACCCTGGAGAAAGCATGGAATTCCCCCCCTCCCTAGGAAAAATAAAGAATGGCAAGGGGCCCCTTGTACAGGGCCCATAGTATTGGGTCTCTTGAGAACAGGCACCAGCAGCTCTACTGCAGTTTGCCCTCTGGAAATATATTCCTCATAGGAATAATGGAGCCAAATAATATTGGCCCTGTACAAGATGCCCCTTGCCATTTGGACTCATCTGTTAATGGACAAAATAGCAGACAATATCAAAGCCACAGAAGTCTCAACCAACTCTCGGATTACCATGATCGGTGGTTCCCTCTCCTCGAGAACATTGATGAACTTTTGGAAAACTACAAACCTTTAAACTTTCTATTTTCCCATTTTTTGAAAGTCAGTTGGTTACTTTAATCTCCAATGGACGTATTGTTGGAAATAAGTAGTCAACGAGAATTTGTAAAGTTAGGTTTTCTTTTGTATGTTTTTACTTGAATTATTTGTGTTGTTTTTGAACTAAGAAAATTCAGAAAATTAATAAAAATGTGTATTAAAAATAATATTGGAATCTGGGTGGGGGTGGAGAGAACCGATCCAAATACCAAACCAATATTTGGAATCTGGATAACTGGGAATACTGATTTTGTTTGTTTGTTTCCCTGATATCCAGATCTGGGGGGAAAACACCATTTTTTAAAAAGAGACACAACCCTAATTTGACTGTTATCCAAAATAAGTGTGTGACTTTTGAGTACATCAGCTTGTACTTGGATTGCCTAGTCTTTTGCATATTGTGACTAAATAGCCAATATCCTGTCCAGTGCTATATTAATATACTATTTTAAGGGCATGCTTCAGATTAATTTTTCAAATTATTACAGAGTTTTTTTTCCATAAGCAGTAATTAAAATTATTGCTTTCATGACTAAATTGGCATAAATATTAGCGACCTGGGCTGACACTGCTATTTTTTTTAACTTTTCAAAGATTTTATTATTAGCTATTTTGACAATACAGAATAAATATATGAAGAAGCATTTTAGCAACCTCCAACAGAAATTACTGAGCATATAAGCACAATAAATCCTGTACAATACAGCTAGAAAATTCAACATAACGATATCATCAAGAGTAAGACTACTTCGTGTAACCAAAATAATACACAAAATATTTTTCAAAAACTGATTCTGAGGTACTGTCTGACTGCACCTTATATCTGATGATGATGATGATAAGAAATATGAAATAAGAAAGAAAGTAAACTAAGAATAACATAAAATAATTGAAAAGTAAGATATAAATAAAATTAATAACAAATCCTATTCAAAATTCAGAGTGAAAGAATTTGTCTATAAGTTGAGCTTCCTGGTAGGATATCATGAGTTGAAATATACTCCATAAATGGGAACCATTTTTCTTCAAAAGAAGTAGATTTAGGATAAATGTCCAATTGGGCTATTTGGTCTGTGATTTTTTTCCATAATTAATTGATCCCATATTTTTGTGAACCATAACGAGACTGAAGGTGTTGTGTTGGATTTCCAGAGAGAAGCTATTGATGTTTTTGCTGCCATTAATAAGCTATCAATTAATGAGCGTCTGATTGTAGGAACTGTTGTATCTTGCCAATATTGGAGAAGAAGTATCAGAGGCTGAAATGGGATTCTATAAGCAGTCATTTTAGCAATGTGTTCAAGAACTATGTTCCAGAAAGCTGCAATAAATGGACATTGCCACCAACAATGTGCGAAAGATCCAGTGTCTCCACACCCTTTCCAACATAAAGAGGAGCGGGATGCTGAAAATTTAGCCAATTGTTTGGGACTAAGATACCAGTGGGTTAACAACTTAAAGTTTTGAAGTTTCATGTGTCGTGAAGATAAACTGACAAGCATAGAATGCCAGATAGCAGGCCAGTGGTCCTCTGTTATAACATTATTACAATATTTATTCCAAGACATTTGATAAGGTAAGAGTTTAGATCGTGAACTTTTTAGAAGTATTGCATATATTTGCACTGTAAGACCACAATAATTCGTTTCCTTACTATCTAGCAGTGGAGACCGCAATATTGCATTTAGTTTGAGTATTCGTATGCCGAAGTTGAAGATAGAAAAACCAGGGAACATCTGCTTGTAATTTTCATTCCAGAAGTAGCTTAGGAAGAAGGCCTTGTTTTGAAGCTATTGTTGGAGCAAGAATCTACATAAACCCAGTCTGACAGCTACAGTATGACAGCTGGTGATCTAGCTGCCAGGCTAGGTCACAGTGACCTGATCAGCAGACCGGCTTGAGCCGGCAGAAGCCAAGTGATGCAATCTGCTGAGTCAGCATGGCCAGGATTGGCTGCTTGGACTATATATGATCTGTGTGTGCATCACACAGGTCTCTCCCTGTGAGATGGTGGTTAGGCGAAGCACTTTGTCCGTGGAGGTGATATTGTATAGACTGCACAAGAGAGCACTTGTTGTGTATATATGTTAATACACCTTTTGGCACTAGTTGCACGTGTCTGCCTGATTTTCTTTCCTGAAGCCCTGTGTCGGGCAAGTCATCTCCCTCACTCTGCTACTCCCGCTCCGACAGGGTTATGGGCCCAGGGCGCTTCCGCTGCGCGGAGGAGAGAGTTGAGAGTTGAGCTGACTGTGAGTTTGGAAAGAGCCGGAGGCGAGGAACGCCGGTGAAGGACACAGAAGCACCACCGTTCTCTGTTTGAGAGCCAGAGGGACGTCGGCAGCCAGCTGTGAGGAGGAGTCGGCACGATGGCTCAGCAACAGCTTGGAGTAGCCGTTGAGAAGCTCACCTCAGCCAACTACGCGGTGTGGAGCCTGAGAATGCAACACTACCTCAAGCGTGAAGGGCAATGGCTGTTTGTGAGTAACCCCCCTGCTGACTTATCTCCTGCCGAGACTGTGTTATCGGATAAGGCACTGGCCAACATAGTGCTATCTATAGGAGATGACCAGCTGGTTTATGTGCGAGGGAAGGACACTCCCAAGGCTGCCTGGGACGCGTTGAGTGCGGTGCATGTTAGCACCACTGCTGGTTCCCTCATGGCCTTGACAAGGAGGATGTTCCGCACCGTTATGCCGGCTGGAGGGTGTGTGAAAGATCACATCAAACGGCTAACGGACTGTTTCGTTGAGCTGGAGGCAAGAGGCAAGACTGTAGCTCCAGACGACAGAGTGTACATTTTGCTGTCGTCGTTGCCACCTGAGTACACTCCCCTGATAACTTCTCTGGAGACGGTGGACGTAGCGACCCTGACCATGGAATACGTCTGTGCCCACCTGCTTGACTTCCAAGGGAGAATTGCGGCCGTGAGCTGTCCGGGGGTGTCGGCCGGGCAGCGTGCTGTTATCGGTGTGTCCGGGAAGACAGCCAAGAATGAGCCAGCTTTTGCTGCTGGCAGGCGTCCGAAGGTGGAGGAAGTGGAGCCGACTGCGTTTGCAGTCCGTCGCTGCTATGGATGCGGGTCGTCGCAGCACCTGCTCCGAGCTTGCCCTGAGAGGGAGAAGAGGCGGGGGCGTGTGCGGCGAGAGCGGAGGACCGCCAGCCCGTGTGAGGAAGCAACCCGGCTGGTCACGTCTGCAGTAGAGAGCACAGGGTCTGCTTGGATTTTAGACTCCGGGGCAACGAGCCATCTCTGCTGCGAGAAGGAGTTGTTGAAAAACATTGACAGTCCTGAGCATAAGTATGTGAGATTGGCTGATGGGACCACTGCCAATTCTGTTTGCTCAGGCAATGTGGAATTTCCTGCACTGAAATGTATGTTGCAAAATGTGTTGTATGTACCCTCACTGCAGTCTAACCTGTTGAGTGTTAGCACACTGTTTGACCAGGGATACCAGGTGAGATTTGAGAAAACCTGCTGCAAAATCCTGGGAGGTGGGGGAAAGTTGCTTGTGACAGGAAAGAGGGAAGGTAAACTGTATGTGGTCCAGAGTGATTGTGCCCAGGTGGCTCAGGTGTCGAATGAGCCTGTGCACAATAATTGTATACATTTGCTCCATAGGAGACTTGGGCACTGCGGATTTAGGGCGTTAAAGAAAACCCTGGAGCTTGTGCCTAGTTTGAAAGTAAATCCTTGCAAATGTTACTTGGATTGCCAGGTCTGCAAGAAGACCAAAAGCAAGGCGTGTGCTGTTGCTAAAGAAAGCTCAAGGGAAAGCACACGAGCCCTGGAACTAGTCCATTTAGACGTTATTGGCCCATTGCCAAAGAGTCTGTCGGGGAGGAGATACTGCTTGGTGGCCACCGACGACCACACGAGGTACGCGTGGGTTTTCACCATGGTGCATAAGTCTGAGGTGTATAAGACATTCACCAAGTGGGTCAAAGCAGCGGAGAGACAATTAGGGGTTAATCTCCTAGCTGTACACACCGACAGAGGGGGGGAATTCTTATCTAACCAGATGAAACGTTGGCTGGAGAACAAGGGCATTGCCCACCGTCTGACGAACCCGGCAACGCCCCGAGAAAATGGGCATGGGGCTGTATTGCAGAATGTGATGTATTGCATGTTAGAGGATGCACAACTGCCAATGACCTATTGGGCAGAAACCATACATGCAGCTGTTTTTTTGCAAAACAGGGTTTGGTGTAATACTGTGAAAAATGTGCCTTACAGGTTACTGCTGAACAAGACCCCAGATTTGAGTTCTTTAAAAGTCTTTGGGTCACGGGCTCGGGTTGGCATCCACTCCACGAGTAGCGGGGAGGGGGATGTCCGGGCAGAGAGCCTAATTTTTCTGGGCTACAAGCCAAGGGCCAGGTGTTATCGTTTCTGCAATAGCAAAAGCAAGATAACACTTAGTCAGAGTGCCCAGTTCAATGAAGAAAGCAGCTGGCCAAGGTTGCACTCCTTGCAGAAACAATTTGTCCTGCTGCCAAGTAGCGATAACGATGTTGGAGCGCAGCCCAGAACTCCAGCCCAGGAGGTGGCACCCAGTGGGGCTGGAGAAGGTGAGCCGAATGCTGGCACAGAGCCTGACGAGCAGAGTCAGGAGGCAGAGCCTCAAATGCAGGGACTGGAGGTAAAGTGTGAGAGTCAGGAGGTTCAACACCCAATTACAGGGGCAGAGCAACCAGCCCAGGAGGTGGGAACAGAGCAACCCGAAGAAGACAAAGCTGGTCCAAGCACAGGGCCACGGGTGTCTGCCAGGTCCACCAAAGGCCAACGTCCCGCTAGGTACAAGTGTCCCTATGTCACTCTGACTGTCAATCCAGACCCACCCGGATTTGAGGAAATGTTAAAAGAAAAGGCTAAGAAATGGAAAGCCTGGGTGGCAGAGTGCGAGGCAAGGGAGAAGGAGGCTGAAGCCAAGCGTCTGAAAGAGCTGGCTGAACAGGAACACGATGATGTGTTTTACAATCATGATGAGTTCCTGAACCAATTCCGGAAAGGGTTCCGAGCTACGTAAATATGAACTGTAATGTTGCTGGTGGACATGTATGTAAACTGTGTAAAGTGTTTTGGTGCACTGGGTTTAAATAGATTAGGAGGTGTGTTGGAGCAAGAATCTACATAAACCCAGTCTGACAGCTACAGTATGACAGCTGGTGATCTAGCTGCCAGGCTAGGTCACAGTGACCTGATCAGCAGACCGGCTTGAGCCGGCAGAAGCCAAGTGATGCAATCTGCTGAGTCAGCATGGCCAGGATTGGCTGCTTGGACTATATATGATCTGTGTGTGCATCACACAGGTCTCTCCCTGTGAGATGGTGGTTAGGCGAAGCACTTTGTCCGTGGAGGTGATATTGTATAGACTGCACAAGAGAGCACTTGTTGTGTATATATGTTAATACACCTTTTGGCACTAGTTGCACGTGTCTGCCTGATTTTCTTTCCTGAAGCCCTGTGTCGGGCAAGTCATCTCCCTCACTCTGCTACTCCCGCTCCGACAGCTATGTCTACTAGATGAGTGATTTTAGCTTTCCTCCAGACTGAGAGGATATGTGGGTCACAACCCGGAAGGAACCAAACTTGTTGTAAAAAGGAGGAAAATCTGGATATGTTTGGTAATAACTTGCCTTTGAGAGAGTCTCAATATTTAAATAAAGTTGACAGTATTAAGTTATTACGTATCACTTGTGTGGACGAGATGATGGTTTCTTCCAAAAAGTCTCCTGAATGTTCGTGTGGAGAAACGCCATCTTAGTCAATGTTGGTGCTTCATACCACAGCCATTCTCTGCGAGGTCCATGGTGGTGCATATAGGTAGGAAGGAAGGAGACAAAAAGAAGCTGGGACAGCAATTGTTTGGAGCCCCAGAGGTGGTTTTCTGGGAGGTCAGAGTGGACAGGGGGAACATTCCACCAATGAGGGATAAAGAAGCAACTATGTGGGAACTGGGCAGTGTCCAACCTCATAGGTGGGGCCAGGAATTTCCTCCTTTGATGGGCCACTCACCCCAGCAACAGCAGCAACGGAGGGAGAGCACCAAACTCCAGAGGTGGTCCTGGGAGATGGAGGAATACATCTTAAAGACTGGACATTCCTTCCGAATGCAGCAATGCGACTTGTCCAGAAAGGACATGGACACCTAGGGTGTTGGACTTTGTGTATTGTTGGGAAAATTCCTAATATTGGTAAACATTCTGTTTGGGTTAACGGGTTTCTCCTTGTTTGGTTGGATTCTGCTATGGGGTCACCTCTGTAGGAGGCAACCCCTCCGGCTCAGAATTTGAGGAGGGGGACGTGTGGAGAAACGCCATCTTAGTCAATGTTGGTGCTTCATTGGGAGGGATCACTAAACTGCCAAGCAGGCTTGGGCCTAGCCTTCCCCTCACTCCCCCCTCCCTTCCAGAGCCAAACCAACAACTCTAGGGGGAAAGCCTCCTAGAGAGGCAGGAAGTTCTTTTGTTCTTGGCATGTGTTAGGCAGGAAGAGAAACCAGTTCTCAGCTAGCACTCAACGGAGAAGGATGTGAGCCTGGGAGCTCCTGCCTGGGGAAGAGGCCTATTTACGCAAAATGAGGCCCCCAGGCAGCCAGACAAAGTAAGTCATCCAAAAGACAGGGCGTGTTTAGATCAGGGACAGTAGGATGCGTTTATAACCACATTTCCTTTGTCATGCTGTTTGCTGTACGGGTGCTGTGCTGTGTAACCTTTTACAAGCAACTGTTTTTGTTTTGTTCTTCTGTTCTTTTCCTTTTCTCTTTTAATTAAATATTTTTACTGTTTTAAATGCTGGCAGTCCATCTCTGTACCACATAGATCCCCAAACCGCTTAGACCACGCTGTTTTAAGAAGGGGGCCCCGGGGAAGGGGGAAGGCATGCAGTTGGATAAGGTGCCAGTCCTCCAGGGGTGCCCCAAAGAAGTGCTGAGGTCTCTGTGAAACCCAAATACAGGGTGGCAGAGGACCTTGAGGCCTGGCCTCATAGCTGGAGAGGGGGATTGGGAGTCCTGTTCCTCTCAATCTGAACCCCTAGACTGAGCAGGTGGTGGCAGCGAGCCCAAGGGGCAGGAGGAGAAATAGCTCCCTCCAGGAGTTGGCGACTCAATAGGGAGCTGACGGGACCGGGTCTGAAGGCAGAATCGGGCCAGTTCCGTCACAGTTCTTAATGTGAAGGAGCTCAGGAATGGTCTTTGTCCAGTCAGTATACTCCACATTCCTAAGCAACTTAACCACTGTTGTCAGCAATGCAGTTCTGTAATACAAAGTGATGTCAGAATACTTTCGACCTCCTTGAGAGGTGCGTAGTCTTAAGATATTGAAAGCAATACGTGGTTTTTTGTGCTTCCATAAAAACTGATTAAGTATGCTTTGCCAGGCAGTCAAAAGTTTGTTTGGTATATAAATTGGAAGAGTTCGGAAAAAAAAAAGGAGCTTTGGTACCACAAAAGATTTTATTAAGTAGAAGCGATCATGCCAATTGAAGGATAATTTGTTCCATATTCGAAGATTCGACTGGATATCTTGAATTTTCTTCAAATAATTAATCTTCAGCAAATCACTAGACGAAGAGGAAAGTTGAATCCCTAGATAGGACAGTGATGATTTTGACCATTTATAAGCAAAAAAGGTTTTCATAGAGTTTATTCTATCATCTGATAAGGTAAGAGGTAAAATTGCAGACTTTGAGGTGTTCACTGTCAAACCTGCAATAGAGCTAAATTCTGCAAGAACTTCTTGAAGATGCAGTAAAGATGTTTCTGGTTCTGTTATGTACAAAAGCATGTCATCAGCAAACATACTAACTTTAAATTCATGATTTTGCAGGGGAACTCCGTGTATGTTGTTATTTTGGACCACATTTGCTAATGGTTCTAATGCTATTGCAAAGAGAATAGGTGACAACGGACATCCCTGATGTGTACCTCATTGTAGAATAAATTTGTTAGATATTGTTCCATTCACTCTGACATATGCAGAAGGATTAGCATATATGGTGTCCACCATACATACAATTTTATCCCCAAAGTTCATATTTTGTAAAAGATAAAGTAGATATTTAGTTTCCAATGAATCAAACACTTTCTCATTATCTAGTGAAAGTAACAATGTTTCTGGGCCCTCCCGAGTACAAAATGAGATTATATTTATGGTCTTAAATATGTTGGAAGTGAGGTCTCTCCCAGGCATAAAACCAGTTTGATCAGGCTTAACATAGTGAATAATAAAGGTAGACAATCGTTTGGTTATGAGGGAAGTAAAAATTTTATAGTCCTGATTTTGGAGGGAAACAGGACAATAGGAAGTAGGAGTTGTAGCATCTCTCCCTGGTTTAGGTATCACCACTATCGATGCTTTATTCCATTATGTTGGCATTCTTCCTGATGTCAGTATTTCATTGCAAGCATCTGCTAATGGAGCAGCCAGGAATAAGGCAAATTTCTTATAGAATTCCGAGGGGAAACCATGAGGCCTTGCTGTTTTATTATTCTTCAGTGTTTTAATTGTACGTAGAATTTCCTGTGAGTCAACTGACCTATTTAAGTCCATACAGTGTTCTTCAGAGAGTTTTGGTAGATGAGGCACCTTTTTAAGATATTCATCTATATCTGAAGAAGTAGGATTTTTAGAAGTATAGAGCATGCGATAATAATCAGCAAAGGCCTTTGCAATTTCTTGTGACTTAGTATGAATCCTGCCATTGGCATCTCAAAGTGAAGTAATCGTTCTAGAAGCTCGCTTTTCCTTCACTCTCCATGATAAGAGTCTTAGGAATTTGGGAGAGTGACTCCATGTTTTCTGTTTTATATAAAGCAAATTCTTACTAATTTGAGAGCATTCAAGTGATTCTAAACGTTTGCGGGTATTCAATAATTCTCTATATATCTTTTTATTTCCCCTACTTTTATGATGTTCTTCCAGTCATCTGATTTTGTCTTTGAGATCTGTGACCACTGTTTGCTTTTGTCTTTTAAGGTGAGATGACAATGAGATAGATTTTCCACGTACAATTGCCTTAAGTGCATCCCAACGTATAGCCGATGTAGTATCTTCTTTAGCATTTTCCGAGAGATATTGTTTGACATTTAATTCCAATTCATTTGTATAGTATGTTAAGTAGTGATTTATCAAGACACCATGACCTTGCCTGAGGAGAATCATTATCTGTAAGCATCATACAAGATACTCATGCATGATCAGACCACATTATGTTACCAATATCAGTTCCACTATTTTACAAGTCAAAGTTTTTGAAGTGATGATGTAGTCAATCCAAATGTATGCACCATGTCTCGGCAAGTAGTAGGTATAATTTTTTTCTGATGGGTGTAAATGCCTCCAAACATCTAAAAGATGAGCTTCTTCTAGAAGTGCTGGCAAAGGTGTGAGCAGAGATTTTTTGTTCCCTTGGTTTGTTGTAGTAGATCTATCAAACCCATAGTCAACAATCAGATGTAAGTCTCCCCCAAGAATTATTTCACCTTCCTGAAAGGATTGCAGAAATGTGAAAATGTTGTCAATAAATGCCACCTGATTATCATTTGGAGCATTCACAGTAGCTAGGGTATACATTTTGTCACCCAAAAGTCCTTTAACAACCGCTTTGTGTTGAAACTGAACATTTTTTGAGAGCAAAATTGAAACTCCTCTGGATTTAGATGATCCATTGGCATGAAATTGTTGTTGAATCCACGATGTTTTTAAAAGGGGGGAAGAGCTTGAATGCAGGTGTCTCTCCTGAAGAAATACAATATCAGCATGAAGTTTGTTAAGATTTGTTAAAATCCACTTTTGTTTGATAGGGTTGTGAAGACCATTAACATTCAGTGTCTTTATCTTCAAAGGATGAGACATATTCACATAGGGACTGAGTGTCTTGAAGAATTCGTTCTAAGGTTGCAATAACAGGCAATAGCAGGCAACTTGGGCAAAACAGGAATACAAAAAGACAGTATAGGATAATAATGATAATAATAATAATATTAGCAATAATAAATGAAGAATCAAAAGGATAAAATAAATAATTAATTATGAATTAATAAACATATAAATCTATCTACGTAAATTAAATAAATGAAAGAATTAATGGATGAGGCTTCGATCAAAATAAAGGACTAGATTTGGGGTGAGTCAGACAGCAAGTTAAACCTTAGTTTAGATATACTCTGTAAGCATACGAAATATCAATGTAAATACAGTAGTTCTATCTAACTTGCTATTACAATGAATTTTTTTTAAAAAATGTCAGCTCTATATTTACCAGTAAATATGTGAAGAGCACACAGAATTCAGTATAAGAATTAATTTACAAAATGTAAATTAGTGACTTGATAAAAATTGATTTTAATAAATAATAATCAAATTCTAAGAATTAATCACACTATAATTTTCTAAGCAGTTTTATGAATCAATGAGTTATACAATTGATATCTAGATTATTAATAAAATTAACGAATAATTTAAATATTTAAGTTTTTACATAAAGAGTATATAAAAGTTTAATGTACAGAAATGGCTTTTCATAGAAAGAGATAAAATCTTAAAAACTGTGAAGAGTATTAAGAAGTCATTAGGGTTTGTAGAATCTTTCGGGATCAAGTGCCGTGTTCTACTGGAGAAAGTTTTCCTTCCAGACGTTTCGTTCTCAGCTGCGGAGAACATCCTCAGTGGCGTTGCAGCCGGAGCAGGCACTCAGACCTTCTTGGCTGCTGTGCATTGAGTGGGGCCAGGGCTGCTGGAGAGCTGCTATTTCTAGGCTTGAGGGGCTGTGATGAAAGGGCAATTGGTTTGTGGATGTGCCCATTGTTTGGTGGGGCTTCCTGGAAGGGTAGTGATAAGGAAACTGGCTGTTGAATGTGACCATTGTTCCGTGTTAATTGCTGGGAGGGTTGGAAGGGGTTTGAAGACAAGGAAGATGGTTGTTGACTGTGCTGATTGTTCTGTGGAATTTGCTGGTTCTGAGACTTTCTGCAATTTATAGTCTATAGGGTGTTTTACAAAGCTGGGTACCAAGATTGGTGGATGAAAATGCCTTCTTCCTTTCTGTTAAAATTGTGCTGGTGTTTGTAAATCTCAATAGCTTCTCTGTTCAGGTGCGTATGATAATGTGAGACCGTAGAAAGGACTTCAGTTCTTTCAAAGTGGATGACGTGGTCTCCTTCTTGAAGTGCATGTTCAGCTACAGCTGATTTTTCTGGCTGAAACAAGCGACAGTGTCTCTTGTGTTCGGTGAGACGGGTGTTGATACTGCGTTGGGTAGTGCCAATGTAGACTGCACCACAGGAGCAGGGTATTTTGTAGACTCCAGGGGTTGAAAGCGGATCTCTCATATCTTTGGCTGAGCGCAGCATGTGGCGGATCTGTTGTGTGGGATTAAAGACTGTGTCAACATTATGGCGTTTGAGAATTTTGCCAATGCGGTCGGTGACAGATTTTATGTAGGGCAGGAAGGCTGTACCCACATTTGTGTGTGGCTTGGGATTTGGTGTGGATGGTCTCCTGGGATGGAGGGCTCTTCTAATTTCTTGTTGGGAGTATCCATTAAGCTGCAGTAACTGTTTGAGGTGGTGTAGTTCCTGTTGGAGTTGGCTTGGTTCACAGATGCGTGATGCACGGTGAATGAGGGTTTTTACAACTGTATGTTTTTGGCGAGGATGATGATTGGAATTCTTATTTAGATAGCGATCAGTGTGTGTGGGTTTCCTGAATACAGTGTGGCCGAGTTTTCCGTCATCTTTCCTGGTGTTGAGAACGTCAAGAAAGGCAAGTTGACCATTGTTTTCTTTCTCCACGGTGAACTGGATACGAGGATGGACTGAATTCAGATGAAGGAGAAAGTTATTCAAAGCAGCCTCTCCATGACTCCAGATGGCAAAAACATCATCCACATATTGAAGCCAGCAACGTGGTTTTAGGAGGGCAGATCTTAGTGCTGTATCTTCGAAGGTTTCCATGTAAAAGTTAGCGATGACAGGGCTAAGGGGGCTTCCCATGGCAACTCCATCGATCTGTTCATAAAAGTTATTGTTCCATTGAAAGTAGGTAGTGGTGAGCATGTGGTGGAATAGGGCCAGTGATGCCATCAGGAAAGATGTGTTGTAGTTGGACAAGGGTTTCTTTGACGGGAACCACGGTGAACAACGAGACGACATCGAAGCTTACTAAAAGATCACTGGGTTGGAGTTTTAGGGGTTTGATTTTTTCCAAAAAATGCGATGAGTCCCTAAGGTAAGAGGTGGTGTTGCCCACAAGGGGTTGAAGAAGGCTGGTCAAGTGTTTGGCTATGGCGTAGGTAGATGAGCCGATGGCGTTGACTATCGGTCGAAGAGGAACATTGTGTTTGTGGATCTTAGGTAGGCCATACAGTCTGGGGGGCAGAGCTTCAGACTTTCTGAGCAGGCATTGATCCTCAATCGGTATTGAAGAGCCTTTGATGAACAGATTTGTTTTCCGAAGTATTCTTGTGGTGGGATCGCAGCGAAGTTTCCTGTATGTATCTGGCTTGAGAAGGTCCTGAATTTTATTATGGTAGTCTTCTGTATTGAGAATAACGTTGGCGTTCCCCTTATCCTGGTCTGAGGTCTGAGTGTCTGCTCCGGCTGCAACACCACTGAGGATGTTCTCCGCAGCTGAGAACGAAACGTCTGGAAGGAAAACTTTCTCCAGTAGAACACGGCACTTGATCCCGAAAGATTCTACAAACCCTAATGATGTTACCAGCCGTGAAAACCTGAAATCTTTGATAGTATTAAGAAGTTCTGGAACTACTATCTACAACCTTAAATAAAACTCACAACACTGGAAAAAAATATACAAGATGCAGAATTAAATATTGTTATATATTTAAATATTATTATTAAAATGTACTATCTAGAATTATGTATTTTATTTAATTTTTAAAAAATATATCCCCCCACCAATTAATTAGAGTAAAACTCAAATGTATACCCACACCCACCCACCTATACACACACAAAAACAAAGGAATTTATGTTCAAAGACTTTTCAAAGCAAGTAAAAACTAGGAGCAATAATGATAGTCTTCTCCCTCCTCCCTCCAAACCCATATATTCATTATAAATATCAATAACAAGCAACCTGAGCATCAAGCATTGTAATCATACAGACAGAGGCACTTAATGCTATTGTAATATAACAAAAGCAGCACAGTTTAAAGTTGAATAATCAAGACTTTTTTATCTATCACTGGAGAAGGTGGCCGTTTCTGTTTACGCTTAGAGGCTGACTTCCCGAAATCAGCAGGCATCGGCACTTGGAGATTCTGAAGAAGGAGTCTCCCAGATTCCCTGTTATCCATATTATATGTGTGTTCCTTGTGGACTACTTGTATTTTGACTAGATCCTTCCAGCGATAAGGAATGTGTGCATGTCGCAGAGCCTCTGCAATGGGTTTCAAATCTCTTTGTTTACTGAGAACGTCAGGAGGGAGATCTGGGAAGACAGCTTTAGCAGAGGCTTTAAATGACAAAGAGCCCCAGGATCTGGCAGCATCAAGGATTGATTTTCTCATGTGAGAGTTGGGTATCAGAGCCAGAATGTCCCTTGGACCATATCTTTTATTATTGTGGGCAGAGCCCAGTCTGTAGGCAGCTGTTATTAAAGGAGCTGCCCCCACCTCCAATTTTAACTCATGAGTAAGCCACCGTGTTAGAAATGTAGAGTTCCAAGATTGGGGCCAAAGACTCATCGAAGTCCCAGAATTTAAGGTGAGTTTTACGTGAAGAGGCTTCCAAGGCTAAGACTCAGGACTGTAAGCGTTCATTTTCTGACTTAAGAGCCTGGTAGCCATTTTGTAAGTTAGTGCTTATTTCATATGCTGAGTCTGCTTTTTGTGTAACAGTTTGTATCGATATTTTTAATTCAGTCAGTTGCTCTGAAAGTGGCATGATAAGAGCTAACATGTTGGCCATCAGCTTCTGTTCCATTTTATTAAACAGTGAGGTAAAAATCTCATCTTGCGATTGTGGGGGCTGCAGGCTTACCAGGGCTTGTTCTGTCACCATGTTGTTGCTTTCTTCTTCACTCTCCTCACTGACAAAATCCTCAGAAGCTTGGGCATAAAGATAAGGAATATACTTAGAGTCCTTTAAAGCTGGACCTGACTTGTTTGCCTTCTTACTTCCCATGTCAGAGATAGGTATTTAAAAGTTCAGATTGCTTATTTATTTGGTGTAAGGGGGCTGAGGAAGCAGAGCACTAAATTAGGTGTCCATCTCCTTCAGCGCTGATGCCACGCCCCCCCCCGACACTGCTATTAATAAAACAATTATATACTAATGGCTATCCATTTGTTTCACCTGTGAAATCATGTTAACTCCTATTATGTGAATCTACAGGTTTTGCAAAAACTCTGTTTAGGACCTATTGTGTGGAATAGCCAAGAAATAGAGTTGGCAGCTGCAGTGATGAGGAAACATAAGAACTTGGTTTCATATGTTTTAGGAAAAAAAACCTCATCCACTTGTCTCACTGGAGACAGCACCATCTTTCTTGCATACACACAGATAATTGTTCATGTACACTATATTGCATATAGCATGTCTTCGCCATAGAACTCCTGCACCTCCTGTGTAAAATGAGCACATATCTAGATGGCATTCAGAAAGTGTGTTCTTTATACTGTTTGCCTGTAGAGAGGATGATTGAATTTCAGGCATAGCTTTAAATGCCAATGGGGTTAAACAACTTAGCTCAGGATCTATGTTTGACTTCCATTTAAAGCCCTTTTTGTGGGTGGCTACCTTGACGTGGTTCACAAGATTCAGGGGAATACCAGCACCTGACAACCCTCCACATATTGTCCCAGCTCTTTGAAATCCTTTTATATTCAATGTAACACATTTACAATGAAGATTAGTGTGATCTTACGTATGCTGTATATTTGCTTACCAAGATGCATGCAATGGTAATTGCAGTGTAAAGGGCAAAAATGTTTTAAGGAACATGCCTATAATTAATGAATTTCCAAAACTGTGCTTTGGAAAAAAGAGAGATTTCCCAGAGTTCCTTATCTCAACATTCCAAGACTGATTGCTTGATCTAGCTATCTATTTTTATTACCTCTAAAACATGAAGGAGAACAGAAGGATTGGTTGATATTTTAATTCACAATTGTGCCTTATTGCACTCAACTGTCTCAAAATATAGTAATATTTTTGTGTGTCATTGGGGAATATAAGAGATTATAAGTAGGCAGTCAACACTATAGCAAAAACTCAACGCTATATACAAAGTTCTATTGAAAATTACTTTATCATGAAAACTAGTCTTCACATAGAATTTGTTTGAAAATGTCTCTTTGTGGCAATTGCTCCAGCCAGAGAGCTAGTATGTATGCGCTAATTCATTATTCAGGCTTCAGTCAAGCATTTCTGGTTGTGGCTCCCTATAGTATGAAAATGAAGCATGGCTTTAGGGGCTAACTTACATTGCAAGCTGGTAGATATGAAATGGCTCAATGCCACGCATTAAATTTTAAGCAGCTTCCATGTAATAACCTTGCGGAGTTGTCTTTCATCTAGTAAATTTCTGTGGGATCATGGGAACAAATTCTATCTTGAAAATGACTAGTCCAATAATCCCAACAGGTATTGGAGGGGCTGGTTTATTCCGAGCACTTTACAGGATAAATTGTAGCTCTTGTCACTACTAGTGTCATAAACAGCTCACTAACCCCCCCCCTCCCCCAGCCACACTTGCATTAGCTATGTGAGAGCAATTGAGTGGGTTTATGGTATTTTCTAAACATAAAAAGAAACCCTTTCCTACACATGCATACACCCTGGTTGATGAAATAAACTCTTTGATAGTCTGGACCAAACAGTCTTGTTTCCTTCTTTTCCTCCTCTCATTTACAACTAGTAGGTGTCATGCCATGCTACAATTATATGAAAGTTTACCATTGTGAAAAAAGATTTTGAAAGGGCTGCAGAGTTAGGAACAAAATTCAATGCATATTTTTATAGGGATCTCAACTATCATCTCTCCTTAGTTTTCCTTAGCTTCCACAAAGGCAAGGATAGGCTTGCAGAGATGGAGTATAGAGATGAAATTTGTGGCATAGAAAACTCTGTCTTTCAATATGATTCAGATAATCAAGTCACAGTAGGGTTGCCAAGTCCAATTCAAGAAATCTCTGGGGACTTTGGGGGTGGAGCCAGGAGACTTTGGGGGTGGAGCCAGGAGACACTGGGGTGGAGCTAGGAGCAAGGGTGTGACAAGCATCACTGAACCCCAACGGGAGTTTTGCCATCGCATTTCAAGAGACGGCACACCTTTTTAAATGTCTTGCTTCCCTCCACCCTCCCCTAAGTCACAGCAGTTGGTTTAAATGCTGGAGGATGTTATCCAGAAGATGATTTAAATCACTAACAATTCTATTTTCTGTCTGGCATGCTGTGTTTAATGGAAGAACAACAGGCATATTTCATTTGATTATTCAGTGAACAATAGATAAAGATTATGTTTTCTATTTGCTATAATTATTACTGATGTGCAAAAAGCATTTGATGTGACACACTCTGTTCTTATCATTCATTTTTGGCCATTTGTTTTCTGATAATCTGCATGCCAAAGAATGAAGCCTGTACAACTCAGACCCCAAAAGTAACTCACTAACTGCTTTAAATGTAATCACAAGTAGATAGCTGTTGCTTATGCACAAGCAAGAAGAGAGAATGATAGATATGTCTAAACAGTAATATACTTTCAGGCAAGCTGGGAACAAGGCTGTTTGTATAATTATACTTAGTCTGCAGACATCAATGGAAAAAATGTAAACCAACAGGCATTTTTAATTTTGGAAGATGTAGCATGACCAAACTTTAGCACTTTGCTCTACCACAATAATTTTACTTGCTATGTAAAGTTTTCTATGTTTAGTTAATATAAACTTTATAAAAGACTTTGGATTTCTTAAACATTTAAGGAAATTGCATTTTAATGGATATTCATCAAATCTCACATCAAGGTCCACATTGATGGATAAGATTGGGATTGCCTCAAAATTGCACATTTATAGTTTGGGAAGTCCCCTTTCTTGTGGGGTGGAAGTGTATTGCTTGAGAATAAAGTTCCTCCTTTTTACTTTTGGTAATAACATCTTAATATACATATGTGCAAACACACATGCATCAAAATGTATCTGAGTTTTAGCATTAGTCCATGATATACCAGTTGTCTTGGTAAGGCTTCATGCAGACAAATAAAAAAAGCTGGAAAGCATATAGCTGAACATTGTGTCTGCTTGAAAAGGTGGCCAGCAAACAATGGACTATGAAAAGGAGCTGATAACATCAATTTAGAATTCTGTTTTAAAACTTCTAAATAACGCTGAGGAGGGTTAGACTTACCTGGGTCCCAATTGCGGCCTGTGGAGATGAGGAGGGAGTCAATGTGGGTCTGTCTGGGCTGGTGGTATGGGGAGTTCTTTGCAGCAGCATGGGCTCCCCAATCTTCCTTCTTCCCAGATTGGCCAATCAGGTGTGCCTTGGCATGGCCAGGGGGCAGGACCTTAGCTGGCAAACTGTACAGAGGGAGTTTTCCTTCTGATCAGCTTGGCAGAGTTATTAGCAGGCTCTGCCAGGCCACCTGGCTCAGTCTGCCTTGTCATTTCCCCAACCCATCCCTCCCTTGGTTTCATAGACGGTTTCAAGAGAGAATTGGATGTAACATATGGAGCAGAGGTCCATCAGTGACTATTAGCCACAAGGTAAATATGGAATTCTCTGTCTGGGGCAAGTGATGCTCTGTATTCTTGGTGCTTGGGGGGCAACAGTGGGAGGGCTACTGGTGAACCTCCTAATTGCACCTGTTTTTTTGGAAACTGTGTGACAAAGTGTTAGATTGGATGGATGTCCATCAGGATATCTGTATATCTGCAGCTTTTTATCTTTTCTCCATTACAGCTGCATTGGGTAATATCAGCATGGGATCAGATCTATTGGGGTGGGGAGGCAGCCTGTGGGCCCCCTTTCCCCCATATCTGGGAATCTCCTTATGAGATTTTACAGGGGACATGCCCAGCTTGGGGGCTCTCAGGTGCCTTCACTAAGTGGCAGTGAAGATCATGCAGTGGTCTACACCCATGTGGAATTCTGCATCCTGCAATCCCCTAGCAGGCAGGCTGGGGTAGGATCAGGTACATCGGCTGGCAGACAGATCAGTCAGTGCCAGGATCCATAGCCCCATCCTGGGACATGGCTCTGACAGCTTCTGTAACCAGTAGAGTTGAAGCCATTTTCACTTAAGAATGTAGTCATTGTTATTGCAATTGCTGAGTCTTGGGTGGTTGCTTTGCCATCTCCTCATCCCTTTGGTGCTGGGTACACAGTTTGTTTTGAATTTGGATTCACTTCCTTCATTTTGTAGTTTTTCACATGTGTAGCATGTTTCATTTCAAGATTGAGTAAATAGCACAAGAAAATAACTTCAAAGCTGTGGTGTGATCTTTAGGTGTACATTCTATATGACCCTGGCATTGACAACTCATGGTGATAAAACTTCAACTGACCTAGCTATTAGCTTCTAGATTCCAGCTAACTCAATTTCCATAAATACATACAGGTTGATAAATTATTCAATTTCTGAAATGCTGTTTATATATGTCTTTTTTTTTTTAAGAACTAGCTGTAAAATGAACATGTTGTGATGTCAAAAAGAGATTGCTTGATAATCCTGGTGCAAGCTTTAGATCTGGAAAGGCCCATAAAAGGATATTGTTCGGACATTTCTCAAAGCTCTCAACCATTTGTGAACTACTCTGATTTCCAGAAGGGCTGCTTTATAAAGAGTGTTGTAGTTAGTGACAGTGGCATAACATTACAAACTTTAGATGGCAATCCAACAAGGAACATTAAAAATGCCCAAAGCAGAGAGACTTCTTAGAGATGGGGAGGGAATCTCTTCTAGTTGACTTTTAAAATGATAATTAGCATGTATGTGTTATTTTTCTACATAAAAGCAGTTGAAAGTATGATTATGCATCCCAGTCAGCACATATATTTGAAAAACATTGGTATGGATTATCTTTCTTGGCATATTCAGAAATAAAAATGAAATTACATTTCTGTTGACCCCAGTAGCAACTCTGACTAATTATGTACCTCCAGTCTTTTTTTGATAAGCTCTCTATTAAAATTCTGTCATCAGAATTATTAACACAAGCTCTTATGATTTCCTGTGTATGTGCTCCGAATGATGAAAATGTCCTTCTGTATGAGCAAGAACAATTGCAATCAGTGAAAATAATGGACATTTATTACATTAATCAGTGGTATGAGGCTGAGATCAGTATGAGTCCAGCAAAGTTTTAGATGTCTGGACTGACCCTGAATCCTGTTGGAATGGAGCTTCTCTTTCTGGCTCTGCAGTAATCAAGACAAACAACCCAGACTCCTTTGCTACTATTTTTTTTTCCACAAAATCCATTACAAGACATCCATCCTAATCCAACATGAGAGATCCATGTGCAGAAGCAAGACTGGGATGCCTTGATCTGACTTTAGATATTGATGGGCATAATGTGTATCCTCGTTGGAGGCCACTAGTTGTTGCATGCAACTGTATGTTATGGAAGCTGGGAATCTCTCTTAGAAAAGGGTTCCCAAAATACATATTGGTAACTCTGTGCTGCCACTCAGGACCTTCTGAGAACATCTAGACTCTCCTGCTGAGAAGGTATCCTTCCAGTACAGTACTACAGCAATTAACAAAGTGGCAGGGTAGAAACCCTAGGAAGTACCTTACAATCAACCCTGTAGCACCTGTGCAGTCTAGGACTTGGGGAAGAGTTTAAGAGATATATCCCAAAGAAATAAATGATACTAAGGAAAGCAAAAAAAAAAAAAGTCCTTATAAAATGAGCTTATTATAAAAGGGAAGGGGAAAAAATGGGAAAGTGTGGTTGGATTTAAAAGGTGCTGGGAGAAGGGCAAAAACAGAATACAGGGAAGGCCACACAGTAACAGCATCACAGAGATACTCAAAAGCAATATAGTGGCATCAACTAAGCTAAACACATATTACCTAGGCTGTAGCAATTTCCTCAGAGCACATGCAGAGTTACTTGCAGTTACAAGAAGCTGAAGGAGTCATTAACTCCTACACAACCTCCCATGGACTCAGTTTCTACTGAAAAATGAAAGGAAAATCCCAGATGTCCAGATATTCATGGTAAATGGAATTGATCCCAAACCAGCCTCCTTTCTAAGAATGACAAGCAGGCTTAGCAAATTCTATGCAAAACTCTATCTCTGATTTTAGAGGCTACTGTTGCTGATCAGAGCTGTATAAAATATAATCCCACCTCATCAAAAATCTGGTAATGGCTCTGGACTTCCATGACATGGAGGTGGTCTGGTTCAAATCGGATTGCCTTTTGTCTAAAAGGGAGTAAATCTACCAGGATGGTCCAATACAAAATGGGTTATTCTCATGTAACTCTCCAGGGGTCCAAGATCCCAGACAATCTCGGGCTGTGGTCAGATGCACTGTTTAACCCATCGGCAAGGAGCTCCTGTTTTTTGTCCATCCTTATTTGAAACAGAGTCACCTGATCAGATCCTGACTGTAATCCACCTCACTGGATGCCTGTCCTGTCATTGACCAATCAGATGGCCTGGCTTTTGCACATGCACATAAGAACATAAGAGAAGCCATGTTGGATCATCCAGTCCAACGCTTTGTGTCACACAGTAGCCAAAAAACCCAGGTGCCATCAGGAGGTCCACCAGTGGGGCCAGAACACTAGAAGCCCTCCCACTGTTGCCCCTCCCTAGCACCAAGAATACAGAGCATCACTGACCAAGACAGAGTTCCAATAATATGCTGTAGCTAATAATCACTGATGGACCTCTGCTCCATATTTTTATCCAACCCCCTCTTGAAGCTGGCTATGTTTGTAGCTGCCACCACCTCCTGTGGGTGAAGAAGTACTCCCTTTTATCTGTTCTAACCCAACTGCTCAGCAATTTCATTGAGTGCCCATGAGTTCTTGTATTGTGAGAAAGGAAGAAAAGTACTTCTTTCTCTACCTTCTCTATCCTATGCACAATCTTGTAAACCTCTATCATGTCACCTCTCAGCCGACATTTCTCCTAGCTAAAGAGCCCCAAATGTAAATGATGCCGTTCATCCATGTAGGGACTATTTTCTAGGAGCATGCATTAAACAATGATTGTGTTACTCACAAATCTCAACTTTTTTTAAAAAAAGCATTTGCAATTGCTCAGAAAGCATCTCTTAAGGTGCTTAAGGCCTCTGCAGGCCCCTGCCACCTTTTGCTGATTATGCAGTTAAGATTATGCCGTCAATAAGATTAAAAGAGAATGGCACTGATTCAGGATTGATGGAGATGCAAGTTACAATGGGTTGATAACACTGGAATGATCAAACAGAGAAAATCTGTTCATGGCTCATCATCAAGCATTTAGGACTGGACTTTATGCGCTGCCAAATAAGTCCAGAACTGAGGTGGCACTTTTGAGCTTCAGTAAGTTTTACAATTTTTGTCTTAGGGCCTCACAGTTAAAAATTAAAACCACTTTGTTTTTATGCACAAATATGAAGCTGTGAAGGGGACCCACAATAATTCCTGGCCTGATTTGACTGTACTCACAGATACCACTGTATTCATTAATTCTCATTGTATCACTTGTAGAAATAGTCTTTTACTCCAGGAAGTAAATAAAGGCTGCAGTCCAAATTTGTTAAGCATGAGAACCATTCAACAAAAGGACTTTCTTCTTAATAAACATGGCTGAGATCACATCTCTGCTGCCAAAAAAGGGAAGAATGGAGACTTCCAACAGATTTAATCTCTCAACCCTTTAGTTTCTAGGGGTATTCAGAAGTATTCTGAGTTTTAAAAGTTTACATATTTCCTCGTTTCTTGACAACAGGAGTAATTAGGGTGCCAACATGTCTAAGAAGCAATCTTCCACAGAAACAGCTCACTCCATGCCTTTCTTGCTTCTGTGGTTGTTTAATTGTCTCAGATGCAGTAGATAATTTGGCATAATTTATGTACTTATACTTCATTTAGAGTCTGTACTTGTTGAAACTCGAGGTGGATCATACATTTAAAACAATGCCATAAGTACAGTAAAAATAGCAATGAATAAAACTTGATTACAACATTAGAGAACAGTCTGCCAAAACCAGTACAATACAGTATAACAGCATAATACTGCAGCAAGCAATGCAATAGAGTTGGACTGCAAAAATAATAGAACAATGCCAGAAAACCAAATAGTGTACTATATACATGGAAGAAAACTATTATAATAATCTCAAAATATTACAGTTTTATTCATTTTGTGAAAATGCTGAACAATTCTGTTTTACACATTCTGTGGAAAGACAAAAGTGTGAGAGTCTTCCTGACCTCATCAGTTTGATGTGGGTTTTTTAAAACATGCCATTATTCAGTTATGTAGACAGAACCAAAATGTAGTGTAAGTCTTTTCCACAAAGAAAAATACACAGAGTTCTTCTGGGATGCTAATTTCAGATTTGACATCTCAGCATCTACCTGCATCAGAATATATTCTTTGTTGGCACTCATTGCACTTCTTTTCTTTGCTGACCATGTTTATAGTGCACAAATGCAAAGATTCATGCAAGAGCAATGACAAGTAAGGGACACAGCAAGGAACTAAAGTGCTGCTATGCATTACAAGTACTGGTCGTATCACCTGATCTTGTTCCAGGACCTATCCTTGAGAAAAAATTAAGTTCAGACAAGCCCCTGTCTTCCGTCTGCCTAGAAGCTGCTCGAAGTCTAATCTACTGGGGAATTCTGTGCAAGTCTTATTGAAATGTGTGGGAGAAGCAGTCATTCACTTTACAAAGGTTTCTTCTAAGGACATACAGGGGGAGAGGAATTAATGAGAACCGACTGAATAGTGCAGTCCTTGGTAAATCAGAATTTGTGCTTTAACCAGAAGACAAAGAGGTCCAAATTGTGCACCAATTCAGAACCCAAAATGTTTGAGAAAAGCATTTTGGAAATAGTGCTGAGAGCTTATTACTTTATTCAGTACCCTCTGGAATTATACTCCGCCCGCCCCCCCCCCCCCCCCATCCCTGGCTACATGACTTTTAAAAAGGTGATTAAGACTAGGAGCAGTTTGCAAGTGCCTTAAATAAAGAGCTGAAGGCTAATTATTTTCAGGTATGTAGTTTAAAATGCATAGAGGCCAATTTCTTTTCTGATGGTTGGGTGAGCTCAAGAGAATGCACTTTTGCTTTCAGAAGTGGCTCTCTCATCACACTAGAAGCTATCACCTGAGGAGTACCTGGACATAGCTATTGGGGGGGGGTGTGGCTTTTAGGTGGTCCCTGAATGAAGAAAGTGTGTCCTTATTTTGCAGGAAATATGATAGTGCCCCTAGAGGTTCTTGCATGATTGATTCAATTTACTCTTTAATATTCAGATCTAATGATATAAAATAATTCCAGGAGAATAAAGTTTTGTCAACCTGTATAATCCCAATTATTCCCATTGTTTGAGAAAACTGTGTTTTGGGCTGTCATCAAACAATGTGTGGTGTAATCTGACAAATAATTGTGAAGCTCTTTTGCTAAGCTCTGAGTCTTAAAGACCCAGCCAGAGAGGAGATTCTGTTTCAGCTAGGGCCATGGGCATAGAGTGGAATGGGAGTAGTTTAGGCTCATTCTATGCTTCTAGGCAGGGATGGATTGGATGTTTAGAAAAAAGTCCTAATGGACTTGATGGGGCCCTGAGTGAGGTGAGACACACTTTACAGATTGTGCCCCTGTGAGTGTGGGAGGAAGATGCTGCTGGTGTGAGCTGGCAACTTTCACTATGTGCAAGGAGGGTGCAAGCCTCCACTGCATAAATCAGACAGGAGCTGCATGTGTCAGTCAGGAGCTGGCTGTAGGCGTCAGCCACATGCAAGGTGAGTGAAAAGTGCCACTACAAGCTGACAGTCCTTGCTACATGCTAGACAGGCATAAGTTGCTGTCACAAACCAACAGTCCCTACCTAACATGGGGTGAGCATGGGGCCAACGGCCCAGCATGCAACTAACAGCACTGGTAGCTGATGCACAACTCATCTAGATCTTTCCCAGGGAGAGGCTGCCAAGGGGAGGAAAAGCTGAAGACAGGGGAATGGATAAAAGAAGGTTGTCTGGTAGGTGGACTGAAGTGAAGGAAGCAGGAAAAAAGAGAGGCTATGAGGGCTGCCAGGGCAGGAAAAGAGGGAATAGTGGGTGATGGGAAAATAAGATGCATCCTGCAAGTCATTGAAGGTCTCTTGCTTGTTATTAATAATTTTGAAAATATTACACATTCAAAAGCACATCTCTTTATCTTACATCTAATTCTGAACCTAATTGCTAGCATCTGGATCAAAAAACTGTACAATATGGATAGGTATGTAGTGCAGAACCTCTAGGTGTACAGGAAAGCCTTCAGTGTGACCAAAAAAGTGTGTGGGGAGAACAGAAATGAAAATATTTCAAGGGCCAAGATCTCGCAAGACTACGTTACAAGATCTTGGCAACCATTTCGGATTTTCTAGGAAACCACAGACAATTTTGTCAATGCTCTATGTGGTTGCCTGGTCAATCCCAAATAACTGCTGAGATAGTCTCAGGGGTTTGGGCAGCCATATATTCCACTATAAAACTGAAAAAAAGTTAGTGACGGAGAGTATGATTGGCCCAGCAAGAAAATCAAGGAGAGAAATGCATGGGGAGAGCTGAGTCAGGAAGGACAGGAAATAAAGCAAATGATGGGAAATGTGTCAAGACGAAGGAAATTCACATGCACTGTGAGATGACATGTGAGTCTCTTGTTCTGCTTTATTCTCCTTGCTTCAGGTTCCAATTTAAAAAACATGCAAAAGACAAACCCTGGATGCAAGCAAAGAAAAGAATATATTCAGTTTTATGAGTTTAGGATTCATAAGAACATAACATAAGAGCATAAGAGAAACCATGTTGGATCAGGCCAATGGCCCATCCAGTCCAACACTGTGTCACACAGTGGCCAATATATGTGTGTGTGTACATACATATATACACACACATATACATACATAAATACACACACACACACACATATATGTACTGTGGCTAATAGCCACTGATGGACCTCTGCTCCATATTTTTATCCAATCCCCTCTTAAAGCTGGCTATGCTTGTAGCTGTCACCACCTCTTGTGGCAGTGAATTCCACATGTTAATCACCCTTTGGGTGAAGAAGTGCAAGGGTGCAATCACCCTTTGGGTGAAGAAGTACAGTATTCAAGCATACTGTAGCTGCTTCTCAGCATCTTGCATTCGACATCATGAGCAAAGGAATTGTGCCATAGAACTACATGTAGCCCTTGCACATGGACAAGGAAGGCAAGCTTGCTTACTTGCCCTTGTTTGTCAATTACAAAGGGAGAGTGTTTTTGCTTCCTAGCCTTTTGCCTGCTAAGGGAGGAAATGAAGTCGCAGCAGGAGAGCTTACTCTGATTCCATTGTTTCACCTCCCTAAGAGTGAGTGAGTAGGATGATGCATCTTTCCTGCTTCTCTGCCTGCAGTCACCAAACTGCCTCCAGTAAATTACATTTCAAGCGCGAGCCTTTGTGCGTGATTTGCATATAAAGGAAATGGAGCTTTGGATGACAGTTTGATGACTCAGATACTGGGAGACATAGACAGCAATCTTCGGTGATATGAAAAAAAAATCAAAGCATAAAAAAGGGTTCTTGTGGCATTTTAAAGACCAATAGATTTGTTGTCAGATGTCAGGGATAGACTTTATGGTGCCACAAGTTTTCTTTTGGTTTTTGTTTCAGCAGGCTAAAATAGTGACCCTACAGGAATAAAACACATCACAAAGCCCAGTTCAGTGAAAGACTTTGCATGGTGGAGAAGATATACTCCTCCTACTCCAGCACATGCATAACAATCAGTGTGACATGTATCCTTCACATGTGATCTTTCTTCTTCTTTTTCCAGGGAAAGAAAAACATAAATTGGCTATCTGCATGTGGTCCCTTCCTTGTATGTTCTATAGGGTTCAACATGTCTAAATGAATCTCCATTTATGTTTCACTTAGTAATTGGTTATGTTGAATCTGCTCTTCTGTTAAATCTACTAATTTTTGAGTGTGTTTATGAGCAATCTGAAGCAGGTCTACTCAGAATACTTTAAGATGACACTGCTTGTTAGCCAGTAGAATATGCTTCATTTTGAACCCAGCCATGGGTGTGTCATTTAATTATGTGTTTAACAGCAAATATAATATGTGACTTTTCATCCCAGTATTGGGTTCTTTCCTCCACCATGTAAAAATTCTCCTCGGCCTATTAAACATCAGAATTGGGCCTAAACTAAGAATCAGGAAGTGACCATGGTAAACAACCGGGCATTCCAGTGAGCCTTTAAAGATATTCCAGGGCCTGTCTTATAGTGAACAAGCTTTAAGTGCTTGCTCTGAGTGCTAGCCTTGCTTTTAGAGATAACTGGCAATTTAGACCACCAGGAAATGTCCCATTGAGCTATTGGCCTGGGATACCCCCCCCCCCCCCAAACTGGGGCCACTTTGGCTCCAAAGAGGAATGGTTCTAACTCTGTCCAGGGCAGGCAGCAGCTGCTGCCACAGTAAGACAATGGCTTGAACCCTGTGCAAGACCAAGGAGGTGTCCAGCTGAGCCCCATGAAATGAAGGAGACACCCAACCAAGCTGCACGTGGCATAGAGATGTTGACGCAGGCTCTTTCTTCCTCCCTCCTTCCTTTGGACTGAGGGCAGGCTGTGGAGCAGGGTCCATTTCCTGAGTGGTTTTTACTTCCCACTTTGCCGCTGCTCTTTACTTAATATCAAGGGATGGAAACAAAGCTCTAGCATTTTTGTCATGAGTTCTGTTACTAAACTATATGTAGCCTCCTTCCAATTGGACACCTGCCTTTTATTTTGTGTATTACTGCCATGTTATGTTTTGTGGCAACTATGATTTATGCGTGAGAAAAATCCTGGTGAGAAAAGCCATAAATATCTGTTTAGCTTTGATGTGTAACTACTGATAACAATTGAAGTATATGGTTGTATGGCGTTCTGTTCCAATGAACCTGAATAAGCAGAAAATTGTATTATATAAGCATAAGCAGGTTGCCTATGCTATTTACTTCAGTACTTTGTTTTTACTGTTCATTCTATCCCCTAAGGGCCAGCCTGGGCTTCTGTCACTTAGGTCACTTTGCTGAGGATGAAAAGAAACTATCTCTTTTTCAGGTACTCCTTTTACTAGTTTTTGTTTGTTGCCATGGCCAATTGGTTTGCCAACTGTATATAAGTGACCTATTGATGTAAACTTGGAGATGTAAATAGTTGCTGTCCAAGGTCTGCATATTAACCATACTATATCTCTGTTCATAGGGTTTCATAGTGATTCCCCTCACCACACATATTGATGAGAAATGGTTGGAGAAAAGCAAACGTATATAGCAGGAGATATGATTGATTCAGCATACCATTTTAAACTTCCTATTTTAAGTCTCTTTGAAAATTGTTTTGGAACTCCTTGAGCAAAAGCTGCTCCCTGCCTATCTACTTTATGGTTCTGAGGATCAATGTACATCTACGTATCTAATTCTGAACATGGTTGCTGAGTGTGAACCAAAAATGTACACAATAGGTCTTGTGTAGGTGGGGGCAGGGAATTCTCTGCAAATTGGGGGGAACTTTCTTCCCAACACCAGTGTTCCCTGAGAAAATTAACTTATAGTGATTTAACTATGTAATAAATATTTACATGAACTGGCTTGTATATATTTCACTGCTCACCACAGCTGTCTCATTGCCTCAAAATCATTTATCCAGTGACTGTATTACTCATTCACATTGAATGCATCCTTCATGAGTGGCTTTTGGAAAAGGCTGTATTATATAATGGGCTCAATACAGTGGAAATTAGGCAGTTTTAAATCCCCTTTGTTTCAATAGAAGAGAGTGAAGCATATGCTTAAATAAATGGGACACAACATACTAAAGTTTAGCTGGAATGAGCAGGAATTGTTTTGAATTTCCTTCCAGCTGGCTTAGAAGGGGGATGTTCCCCCTCCCCCCAGTTCCACATTCTTGGTATGGTTACAGTTGCCAACTTGCAGGTGAAGCCTAGAGTTCTTTTGGAATTTTGGAAGAAAATGGCTGCTTTGGATGGTGGACTCTTTGCCATTATGCCCCACTGAGGTCTCCTCCACCCCAGGTTCTACCATTAAACCTGCAGGAACTTAGAGTTGGTAACCCTAGATATAGTTGCTTGATAACTACCGGTAGGTCATAAGAACTAGTTAGAATCTAATTAGCAGTCACAGGAATTAGTGTTGCTTGCTAGTTTATAGGTAGGGCTAATCCCTGAGCAACTTGAGGCATTTCACAGTGAAGGGACAGTTTTCCCTTCATGGGCTTCTGCAGTTGGGAGAGGGGGTGGGAAGGAACTGAGCAGTATCAGCCAAGCTCTTAGCAGATTTAGTAGCACATGTGGTGAGATGCTGGAATTTAAAGCCTGTCTGTGTAGCTGGCAGCAGTGCAGGCTAAGCTTGGAGTCATGTTGTGGGGTGCAGGTTAAGCTTGGCTTCCTGTTAGTAGTAGCCCATATCAAAATTCAGGAGATATTTTATTATTGACTCAGATCAACCTAGTTTAACTCATATTCTTGTTTCTTCATTCTGGGGCATGGAAGGAACAGTTCCAGCACTCCCTTCCAGTATTTTTCTTCATCTCGTCATTGGTATGATGCAGCAGTAAATAACTGGGGGTGGTAAAAGGAAGCATTGTTATTGCAACCTTTAGCCAGGCTGTAGGTAAATATGAAGAACTTGCTGGTGGGTCTAGCATGTTTCAGGAAATACCCTTTTCCCTACAAGCCCATGCTTTGGACTTTCTTAGGGTACCATCTTTTGTGGATAAAATATTGAGATCTGCAGATATATTTTGCACCACCACAGAGTTCTGCTACAAAATGTATAAAACCCATTTCTGTAAGACAGCCATCATACAAATGAAGTTAATGGGCAAATAAATAAAATGTAGGAACAAGACGTTCCTATTCTCCCACACCTTGTGTTTTGTTGTGATTTCATAGGGCTATTATAATTTCTTATAGTTCTATTATGGCTTACATCAATGTTTTATATTTTATGACAAATCTGTAAACAGCTGTTGAAAAAAAGTTGATGACAAAATGATTGATAAGGAGTTGCCTCCTTATCTCTTTTAGCTGGAGCCTTTTAGCTTCCTAGTTCCTATTTCTCTGTCTGTCCTCTTGAGCCTTTCCCCTCCACCCCCAAGAAGTCAACAAGGAGCAAATACTGGTGGGCTTCCCTTTTGACAGTGCCACCTTGCTGCTGCCGCCCCACCTGGCTCTTTCATCAGCTCTGCCACTGAGTTGCTGCCCTCCTTAGGGCTGTGTTCCTGCTCTACCCGTTCTTCCCCTTGGATAGGGAGCCCTGGGTTGTGCAGTGTCAAAGCAGAACTGAGGAACATTGTGTTCCAGCACTCACTTTGCCATGAAGCTTAGGGGGGTGTATGGGGCCAGTCATTCTGTCAGTTAACCTACTGCAGATGGTTTTGGGGAGACATATAAACTAACCTGAGGTTTTTTTTTTAAGGACATATGGGATGAAATGTAATAGATGCACATACAACTGGTGTAAATAAATAGTAATTCTTTCTTGAAAAGCATCAAAGAACCATGTTAGGTTTGGGAGAGTTGACAACAAAGGACACCAGTAAATGAGAAGAATACATGAGAGAAATCCAACTAAATGCAAATATAATTCTAACAGTTTATAGCTGTGAAATTGGTTTGGCAGTATCACTGGTAGCAAAAACATCATTTTCTGAAAAGAAGGAATGTGTGAAACAGGTACTGAGAAGAAATTGCATTTGATAGCTTCTTTTAGTCCAAACATTTATAAACTTAAATGTGTGACAGACAGGGGAATATTTCAGATAATGATGTATCAGTTTACAATTCAGGACTAGTCTGTAAGGGATGTATTCTGTTGCCTATATTTGGAAATAGCAATTGCTGAGCTTATTCTGTCCTAATTCTCTGTTTTGCTTCATGTCTTTCTCTTGCAGGCATGTGATCAAGACAAATAATTCAACCATTTAGAAGATCTGATATGATCATCAAAAGAGAAAGTGCCTTTCTGGAAGAACGGAACACTTTAAAACAGTTACAAGTCAAATTCACTGGTATGAAAAGGAAGTGAATAGTTGAGAAAATGGATGAGTAGAGAGCCAATGTGGTTCAGACTAGCACTGGAGGGACCTGTTCAAATTCCCCCTTAACCATCAACATGCTTTCCTTCCTTTTGCCAGCTGTGGCCTTACTTGGGTAAAAATAAGATTTTGCTATGTAGTCAGAGGCAGATGTGGGGGGACAGTCCTAGAAGAAGGCCAGCCTGTGCCTGCCCCTCCAAAGAGGATGGTAGCACCTACTTGACCAGCCTGGAACAAGAAGTGCCTGGCCAAGGTGGCTGGGCAGAGTGAAGCCCCATCCTGGCCTTCACCACAGAGAGGCTAGATGGAACAGCCTTGCCCCGTCTCTTGTCCCGTCCCTCACTGCAACAAAGTGGTGTGTCCTCATCCCTTGCTGGGAGAGGGTAAAACTGGTTGGTGGTGGTCCAATCCATCCTTCACCGTGCTGAGGCTGGGTGGAATGACCCCATCCTTCTGTTTGGGCTAGGCAAAGAGTCCAAGGCCCCTTAAGATGACCGCATTTATTGTGGCATAAATTTTCATGTGCTAGAGTCTACTTTACTGGAAGATGTAAGGTGCAACTACCCTTCTGGTTTTTTTTCCTGTAACATACTACCCATAAAATTCTAAGCTGAGTTATACCATTCTAAATTCACTGAAGTCAGTGGGCTTAGGGGAATGTAACTCTGGATTGCATTGTGACACTACTACCACTCTGGAAGGCTTTATAGTATAAATGTCCTTATGTTTCATGGGTCTCCTCACAAGGAATGTTATATAAACTTTCACTGATATGTTTCTGGACATTTATACTCCTGGACTTCTTGTTTCCTTGTTTAAGTATGGAAGATGCTTTAAAGATTAAATTTAAAATTGTATTCACTTTCAGCTGAACCTTGTTGGCTATTTGGGGGGACATGTAAAGTGGTATCATAAACCCTCCCCTACACCTAGAACTGGGACTGCATCAATGAGAAAGGAAGTGACAATGCAATCCTAAGAAGAAATATAGCTTTCTAGGTCCATTGATTTTAATTGAAAGTTTTAAATCTGTCTAAAATTGTACCATGATCCCAGATTGCATTTTAGACCCTTCTTTTCTCGATTAACTTTTGGGAGGAAGGTTTGAAAAGAAGAATGCATGAAAACAGCAAAACTAAGAAGGAAACAATGTGTATGTCAGTTGCTGTTTGTTAATAATAATGCACATACACATCCATTTCCTAAGTAATATGTAATGCCTGGGGAGGGGGAAAAGCATTATGAAGACATAATCATTACCTTTATTCTTTCAAAACAAGAATAATAAACATCTTCACATTTATTTTGTAAATGCATAAGAGCTTTCCCTCTGCTAATATATCCTTCATGAATCACACTTCTAAATGATGAAGAATGTAACTAGTGACATTTTTTCTGAAATTGAACTTGTTCTATCTTGCTAAACTCAGGTGTTGGTTTCATTGCAAAGTGTATCTGAACAGTCTCATCTCTCATCTCACTGGGGGTCATATGTGTGATTGAGCTTCAAAGTGACAGACTAAGAACACTACAAGAAAGCAGGAAGTGCATAGAACAAATGGAAGGTACTTCCAACGAAGCCAGTATACCTTTGCAATCAACTGAGAATCAATGACAAAACACAAAAAAAAGTAATGGAAGCACTTGTCAGCCAAGCACGGATAAAAGCAAAGGGCAACTTACCCTTTTCCTCTACATTTCTTTTGCCCCTGGGACAATCTCATCTATTTAACCACTTCTAGTCAGGAGTATTTTTATTTTGTGTGCTTCGTGTCAAGAATGATTCCTTATTCATCTGATTTAAATTGAAAGCACATACATTTAAAAAAAAACAAAAACCTTTAACTCATCTCTGAAGAATGGCTTACTTTGGTCCAGGCTTTTCTCTGTCCAGCCACTGTTAATGGTTTAGACCATCCCTTATTTTTAGCAGCTGAACTTTACCATGTGATTCTGCTGCTCAACCATTTTGGAACGGTTGTTCATTAGAATCCTCTCTTCCCCAGAAGCAGCATTCAGACTGAAGTGGATGGGGCAGAGGGAAAAAAGGGACAATCCATAGCTGAAAAACCTTCTTCCTATGGAAATGTTCTACTGATTCCAAGCCATTGAGCATTAAAAGACTTCAAAAAACAGCAGTATGCAGCAAAAGCACAACACACTACAATGCTAAAGTTCATGAGATCTCAGCAGCCATTTTGAATTGACTAGGGAGCAAATGACAGCAACAACAAGAGGACTGCACCCATTTCCCAGGTGAAAGAAGGAAAAAAAATGCTGGAAGTGAAGAGAGAAAGTGAAAATTTATTGATGAAATGCGGCTCCCAACTGGAGGCAGGCTGCACAGCCTTGTCTCTGGGGGCCGTTTTGCCCCTTCATAAGGAGGATGAGCAGGCAGGGCATTATGGGAGGTGAGGGTGGAGCAGGCACACCTTAACGGCTGTCTCTGCTTCTGCCTCCCAGTCTTTGCCTCGTGCTCGGGGAGCGGAGAGCTTGGACGAGCTCCTCCTGTCCTGCCCGGTGCGGGGCCTTTTGGCGCGTTGGTTTTCGTGCTGCTGTGAGCAGTGGCGGCAATCCCTCGGCTGAGCTTCAAAGGAAGGGGCTGCAGCTCAGTGGCAGCGGTTTCCTGGTGGCCACAGCTGCTTTTGAGCGTCAAGGGATGGCGAGCACCCAGTTTTCGGCTGCGTGGAGGCGGCAGGAGTGCTTTTTGATGTGGTGGTTTGCTGCTGGCTGGGTTCTTTAGCTCAGCCAGCATTTTTTCTCTGCCTTTTCCTGGGGGTTGTTCCCCCTCTGTAGCTGGGAATATTGGGTCTAGCTTTGGGGCCCTCTTCAGTCCCCCTGTTCTATTGTTGGGGTGGTCTGCACTGTTGCTGGGTGGGGTGGTGGCCATTTTCCCTGCTTATTACTCCCCTGTTGCTGGGCAGGGCAGCGACCATTTTCTCTGCTTATTACTTCCCTGTTGCTGGGCAGGGCGGTGGTCATTTTCTCTGCTTATTACTTTCCTGTTGCTAGGCAGGTTGGCGGCCATTTTTTGTTAGTCTCTGCTTAGAGCCACCCCTCACCCTGTTTTTTGCAGGCTAGATATTGGGCTCACTAGCCATGCCTAAGGGACAAGGAAAATCAAAAGGTAAGAGCCCTGCACAAAATCCCAGCCTTGCCGGCCAGTTTCTTATAAGCGCCCGGCGCCTCAGCCTATGTCATCTGAGGACGAGGATGACTCCTTTGAGCAGTCTGTATTAGCTAGGTTGGCTGCTTTGGAGGGTTCTAGTGGCAAGCCCCATATAACAGAGGTTGGCGGTAAAGGCTGCTGATAGGAAATGGTTGCAAGAAGAGATTCTTAACTGCTTGTCTTCTCTTGAGAGCAGGTCCGGCCCTGTTGAGACGGATAGAGGATCACCTCTTCCGGTGGAAGTTCCTGATGTGGATGCCAGGCAAGGTGTGCAGTTTGGTAGGGGTGAGTCTGTACAATGCACTAATGTAGCTTGGCCCTGGGGGCCGTGGGGGCAGTCAGATACATTTGGGCCTGTGGCCAATAGGCAGTCTGCAGTGTTTACTAATCCTCAGCCTTGGGCTTGGGGTTTTAATTTGGCTAACCCTCTAGCATCTTGGAGTGGCCTGCCTGGCCAGTTCCTGGACTATCCTCGGCCCCATACGGTGGCTGGGGTTTCCCTTATCCCTGGGGCCCATCTTACTCTTTGATGCCTGCTAAGGCCTTACCTTTTGGTGATCTGGCTCTTCCCTTAGGGGATCACTTGTTGCCAGCCACCAAGGATAAAATATTCAAGGGTGAATTTGTGGACCTTTTTTCTCTGCTCTATAGGGAGCTTGAGAAAAAGGATAAAGAGGACATTGATGACAGGGAAAAGGAGAAAATCAAACAACGTAAAGTTGATAGGACCTGGGCAAATTGGGTGCCCGGTTTCATTATTTACGCCGGAATAATTTCCAGGTCTCATCCATGGAGGGTCACTTCCCTTTTCCAGTATTTTGATACCATACCCTCATGGGGAGTCGGTGAACGATGCCATACCCAAGGTATTGTGTACCGTGCGGTACACATCTTTTGATGCAGCGGTTCACATGGTGAGGCGCTGTGGGGTGGGTGCTGAGTTGGCGAAATGCGATATAAAGTCTGCCTTTCACCTTCTCCCTGTTCATCCTTTGGATTTTGAATTGCTGGGTTTCCAATTTGATGGGCAGTTTTACATGGATAGGGCCTTGCCCATGGGATGCACTGTTTCTTGTGCTGCATTCGAGCACTTTAGCTCTTTTTTAGAATGGGGTGTGTGCTGTAGGGCTGGTTTAAGCAATGTGGTGCATTACTTTGATGACTTTTTGTTTGCCGGCCCCTTGGGCTTCAACCAGTGTGCCCACTTGCTGGCAGCCTTTACAGCGCAGTCTGAAGAGTTGGGCGTCCCCCTAGCCCATGAGAAGACAGAGGGCCCTACCTAGCAATTGATATTCTTAGGTGTTGAACTAGATTCCTTGCAGCAAACCTCTCGCCTCCCAGGGAAAAAATTTGAGGCTCCAGGAGATGGTTGCCCCGTTTTTGTTGCGGCGGAAGGCAACCTTGAAGGAGTTGCAGCAGTTAGTGGGACACCTTGCTTGTAAGGTGGACACTCCTGGTCGTCCTTTGTTGAGGAGGCTGTGTGATGCAATGGCTGGTCTACACCAGCCGCATCACAGATTTAGGATTTCTGGATGCATATGGGAGGACCTTTTCTTGTGGCAGGAGTTTTTGACCTCATTTAATGGTATCTCCTTTTGGAGGGAGGATTTGAGGTTGGAAGGTGAGCTTCAAATTACATCCGATGCTGCAGGGTCTTTGGGATTTGGCGTCTATTTTCGCAGACACTGGTGCGCGGAGGACTGGCCTATGGAATGGGTAGATGCTGGGTGGACCAGGGACTTGACCTTCTTAGAGTTCTTCCTGATCTTGGTGGCCGTTTGGTTGTGGGAAAATGAGTTGGCGGACCACACAGTCCATTTTTGGTGTGACAATTTAGCTGTGGTGCATGTCATCAATTCCTTCACTTCTAAATCACCCAGGGTTATGAGGTTAGTTCAGGCTTTCACACTGCAATGCCTGCGGCAGAATATTTTATTTTTTGCCAGGCATGTGCCTGGGGTGGATAATGGGGTGGCTGATGCTCTCTCTCGCAAACAGATGCAGAGGTTTCGTCAGCTCGCCCCAGACGCAGATCTTCCTACAAGGATGCCCCTGGAGATTTGGACGATTGGTGGGTCGAGGTCAGCAGAGCAATAAGTAAACCTGTTTAGGCGAGGAGCCGATTATGGCTCGCCCGCGGAGCCAAATGGACCCAGAACGGTTCCAGATGGCTCTTCGGGACCCCTGGCCCTCTGGCGATTCCCTCGATGGCCTGATTGAGACCTGGAATAGCCGGTTCTCTAGGGCCATTGAGGAGATCGCACCTCGGCGCCCTCTGCAACCTCGGACTAAGCTGGCTCCGTGGTATACCCCGGAATTACGCCAGCTGAAACAAGGCCTTAGACGGCTAGAGAGGCAATGGCGGCGTACTCGTGACGAAGCGACTAGAACATCTTATAGGAAGTTTATGAAGTCCTATGAGATGGCAATCAAGACCGCAAAGAAAACATACTTTGCGGCTAGGATTGCATCTGCAAATTCGCGCCCGGCCCAATTATTTAGAATAATTCGGAACCTTACTACGTTGCCACAGGGCGACTCAAAAGCTAAGGAATTGGAGATTGGCTGCGAGGCTTTTGCGAAATTTTTTGCTGATAAGGTCCAATCGCTCCGCCACGACTGCCCTGCCAATTTAGATGCAGTAAGTGAACTCGAGGCCCAATGCGTGTCTTCTGATTTAACCCTGGACTGCTTCGACCCGCTCAGCTTGGAGGTCGACAGAATTCTTGGCACTGCACGATCCACAACTTGTGATCTGGACCCATGCCCCTCCTGGCTAATTAAGGCCTGCCAGGAGGAATTACGATATCCTATACGGGATATTATAAATCGATCCCTTTCAGAGGGTGCCTTTCCAACACCCCTGAAAGAGGCACTGGTCCGCCCTCTCCTGAAAAAAGCTTCATCAGACCCGGCCGAATTGGCACACTATCGACCGGTCTCAAATTTGCCCTTTTTGGGCAAAATTATTGAGAGGGCTGTGGCGTTGCAGTTACAGGACTTTTTGGAGGACGCCTCCACCTGAGGCCCATGCCAGTCTGGCTTCCGCCCGGGCCATGGGACGGAGACAGTCTTGGTCGCCCTCATGGATGACCTCCGACGACAACTGGATTGAGGCGGCTCGGCAGTATTGCTGCTGCTAGACCTATCGGCTGCGTTCGATATGGTCGACCATCGGCTGCTGACCCGCCGCCTCGCCGACGCAGGAATTCGGGGGCTAGCCTTACAATGGCTCTCCTCCTTCCTGGAAGGTCGGGGACAAAGGGTGGCAATTGGGGGGGAGCTGTCTCAGAGACACCCACTTCATTGTGGGGTGCCTCAGGGAGCAGTTCTCTCCCCTATGTTGTTTAACATCTTTATGCGCCCCCTTGCCCAGATTGTACGGAGGCATGGGCTGGGTTGCCATCAGTATGCAGATGACACCCAGCTCTATCTATTGATGGACGGCCGGGCTGGTGATGTCCCAATAAACCTGGACCGGGCATTGCAAGCCGTGGCTGACTGGCTCAGGCTGAGCGGGCTGAAGTTGAATCCAGCGAAGACTGAGGTCCTTTGCGTGGGCCGCGGCGGACCGGGAGGGGAGATTACGCTGCCGGCTTTTGACGGTGCGCCACTGATACTAGCGCGCAAAGTCAAGAGCCTGGGAGTGCTACTGGAATCCTCCTTGTCAATGGAGGCCCAGATAGCTGCCACTGCTAGATCTGCCTTCTTTCACCTCAAGAGGGCGAGGCAGTTGGCTCCCTTCTTGGAGCGCAGCGACCTAGCAACTGTGATCCACGCAACGGTCACCTCAAGACTAGACTACTGCAATGCCCTCTACATGGGGCTGCCCTTATACCGAACACGGAAATTCCAGGTAGTCCAGAACGCGGCGGCCAGGCTGCTATTGGGACTACCACGGTGGGAACATGTGCGGCCTGGGCTGCGGGATCTGCATTGGCTGCCGGTTGTGTACCGTGTTCGCTATAAAGTGCTGGTCATTACCTTTAAAGCCCTATATGGCCGAGGACCTGCCTACCTAAGGGACCGCCTCTCCCCATATGTTCCCCAGAGAGCACTGAGATCTAGCTCTCAAAATCTTTTAATAATCCCTGGGCCAAGAGAGGCTCGATTGAAGACAACCAGGGAGCAAGCCTTCTCAGCAATGGCCCCTCGATGGTGGAATCATCTACCAGAGATGGTACGAGCCCTGCGGGACTTGAGTCAATTCCGCAGGGCTTGCAAAACATTTCTTTTCCAGCTTGCCTTCGAAACAGAACCTGGCTAAACTGATGTGTAGCCACCCAGCCATCTTGTGGATATTATGACCCATAGTAATTTAGCACCTATTTTATCTATTTTAACTAACTTATTTATTATGTAATTGATTATTTAAAATTGTGTTGTATTGTATTGTTTTATTGAACCATGGAATTCCATGCCTGTGAGCCGCCCTGAGCCCGCCTTTGGCAGGGGAGGGCGGGATATAAGAATAAATTTATTATTATTATTATTATTATTATTATTATTATTATTATTATTATTATTATTATTATTATTATTATTATTATTATTATTATAGTATCGCTATTGCTCCTAGCACTAGAAAATCATACACAAGGGCAGTGAGCCAGTTTCAGAAGTTTAGGAGCACCATAGGTTACAGCATGGAATGACCTCTTCCAGTGGAGCATTTACTCCACTATTGTGTATCATTGCAGCGCAGGGGCCTGGCAGTTCGATCCATTTGGGGCTGGTTGTCTGCTTTGGCTTTTGCCAGTAAAGCCGTGGGGTTACAGGAACTAACTAGTGATTTCCGCATTCGTAAGATGCTCGAAGGGTGGGCCAGAGAGGCTGGGGTTAGGTTGGATGCAAGGCAGCTGATTTCACCCGTAATTCTTAGGGGTTTATGGTCAGTCTGGGGCCAGGTGTGTCGGTTGGAGTATGAAACACTTCTCTTTCATGCTGCCTCCCTGGTGGCATTTTTTTGGGCTCTCCGGGTGAGTGAACTGCTAGCTCAGTCCAGAGGGGATGTTTCTGGAAGAGCCTTATTGTCCCAAGACATTTGTATTGCTGATGGAGCAGCATATATTACAGTGTGTCGTTCTAAGACTGACCAGTTGCAACAGGGGAACGCTATTAGTTTGGGCACCTGTTCCGAGGGGGAACTGTGTCCTGTAGCGGCTTTAACGTGCTATCTAGCTGCCCGCAGTTCTGGCGCTGGTGTGTTGTTACGGCATGGCGCTGGTGTGTTGTTACGGCATGGCGCTGGTGTGTTGTTACTACTGTCCCCTGACGAAGCATCAGTTTTGGTCTCTGACTATCAAAGCTCTCGCCAGGCTTTCTGCATTCTTTCTGCATAGGGGCGGTTTCTACAGTGGTGACTCTGGGGTACTCCCCACCGTCCATTCAGAAGCTTGGTAGGTGGCGTTCCTCGGCCTATAAAGGCTATGTCTGCTCTCTGGCACTGCAGTAACTGGCATCAGGTTATTGAGGGTGTGGTTATTCACTGTTTTCTTCTTTTCTCAGATGCTGTTGTCCATGGGGAGAGACGATTGAGAGAGCTCGCCACAAAGCCAATTTAGAAATTAAAAAAGTCCGGGGTGGGGGGGGGGTGGGCCACTTTCTCCCTCATTCTGGGATCCATGCTGATTACACGGATTTATGCAGGATTGATGGCGTCCATCTTTCCAATAAGGGAAACGATGCTTTTTCGGATGACTTAAAATTTAGGCTTCGGGAAGTGCTAGGCGTTTAGTGGTCACAGCTGCCTAAGCAGAGGCTTGGCCTTGCGGTGGCTGGTTTTTTTGCCTAACTACTGTTATGCAGCTCGGTGAGCACCAATAGCACCCCAGTTTTGGGGCACAGGGTCTAGCTAAATCATTCCTAGCCCGTGCGGACTAGTTGAGTGATGAAGTGGACTGCCTTGGGTTTGCATGGATTGATCCACCCTTCAGCCATGCGGATGGGGGCTGGAACTCCAGGGCATAACCTTTGCTAGGCCGGCCAAGTATGAGCCATACATTTTGGCTATACCTAGGGGCATGGTGGCTCGCCTGTCATGCGGCAGGGGAGGGGTATTTCATCCTCTGGCTCTGCCATGCTGCCTGTTATGTTTATAGCCCTTATTGTTAATTTAATAATAAAGAAAGTGGTCCTTAGTTACCCAAACCCTTGTGTCTGTCTCTTCCTTCTGTCTGTGGGGGCAATGCGGCTCCCAACCGGAGGCAGGCTGCACAGCCTTGTCTCCGGGGGCTGTTTTGCCCCTTCATAAGTAGGATGAGTGGGCAGGGCATTATGGGAGGTGAGGGCGGAGCAGGCACGCCTTAACGGTTGTCTCCGCTTCTGCCTCCCAATCTTCACCTCATGCTCGGCCCACCCTCCCGCCCTTGAGGCAGTGTGGGCGATAGCTGGTTGTTCTTAATTTATAGGGGACCGGGTAGGAACTTTTTCATCTCTTCTTGTTTGGCTGTTGGAAGTGTCATTTTTCGCCTACCTCACACTGCTTGTATAAGGGATTGTGGAATTGTCTAGGGTGTGACTGGTTTAAGAAGGCTGGTCACTTTCAGGTTGGCTGGCTTTTTTGCCTAACTTCCGTTATGCAGCTCGGTGAGCACCAATAGCACCCCAATTTGGGGGCACGGGATCTAGCTAAATCATTCCTGGCCCATGCAGACTAGTTGAGTGATGAAGCGGACTGCCTCGGGTTTGCATGGATTGATCCGCCCTTTAGCCGTGCAGATAGGAACTGGAACTCCAGGGCATAACCTTTGCTAGGTTGGCCGGGTACAAGCCATGCATTTTGGCTATATCTAGGGGCATGGTGGCTCGCCCGTCATGTGGCAAGGGAGGGGTATTTCGTCCCCTGGCTTTGCTGTGCTGCCTGTTATGTTTATAGCCCTTGTTGTTAATTTAATAATAAAAAAGTGGCCCTTAGTTACCCTTGTATCCGTCTATTCCTTTCTTCTGTGGGGGCAAAGCCCCTATGCATGTTGCTACAACCATCAGGGATCTCTAAACGTGTTCATCTATCTATTTAGAGATCTGACAAAGTTATGAGAAAATAACTTTCTACTGTATTACATTTGTCTTTGCCTTGTTTCATCTATGCAACCAAAGGCAACATGGCCAGTTCAATATGGCTACGGCAGTATCTTTTTAAAACTTGAGGTAAATTGCAGGGAAAAATGAGTGGGCAAGAAAAAAGCAGAAAAAGGATGATGGAGTTCTCAAATTGGAGTTAAGGGAGTGAGGAAAGAAACAAAAGGGGAAGATGGGGATACAGTAAGAAAGGGAAGCAAATAAATTCTCCAGTAGTGGGGGAAGGAAGGAAGGAAATGGATGAGGGGGAACTGAGAAAGGTAGATAGGAGGGGAGAAAGCAAGCAGGTTGAGGGGACAATCTGCAGGGACTGTGGAGGGAGGAAAGGAAGCAAAACAGAGACAACATAGAGAGAGGGACCTGCAGGGAGAATGTGATTCTCCCCAAAGAGTCATCACAAGTTTCCCATTTGTTTCTTTAATAATGTGAATTAAGACAACATAAACATTTGGGGAATTGAAAGGAAATGGCTGCCAGCTTGAAACAATTAGGCTGAGTGTTTGTTCTCTCTCTTTCTGCAGGTGTTTATAGCCAGGACCAGATCTACATGTTTTTTGAGGGGGGGGGGCAAAATTTAAAAATGGCACCCCCTTATGGTCCATTCTATCTTATGGTCCCATAGAATACAATGGCCTCCGTACCCTATTTGGCACTCCCCCTTTGTCGGCACCCGGGGCAAGCACCTCCCTCTGCCCTCCCCTAGATCCGGCCCTGTTTATAGCCTGGGCATGGTTGAGGAACACAAGGCCTTAGGCATGAGCTGAGTGGCTCTTTGCCTGTGGACAGGAGTTCATGGCCTTTGCTGGTTGGATTGACTAGGTGGACAGCAGCCCAGGATGTCTTGCATACTTTTTTATTTTTAGCTGGGGCTTTATAATGTATTCATACATTTATTTGTCATGTCATTTTGAGTCCCCACAGGGGAAAAAAATGGATAAAAATATACTAAATAAGGTTGTAACCCTAACCCATACAACCTTAGCACTGGAACCTGATATTTTTTTACTTCATAATTGGCAAGACCAAAGGTTAAGTTCCAGTACATCAGAATTAATTCATATTTTAATAGCCACAGCCTGGCTAATAATAGCCTCACACTGGGTAGATAAACACACACCCACATTAGAAGCCTGGTATCAAAGGCTGTGGGAAATGTTGATATTATACAAAATCACTTATAATTCATATGATATATCTTACAACCAATACGACAGACATGTAGTGTCTGTTTGGTACCCCTTACTTACTTTCCTTTCTGAAAATGACATCGTTCCACAAAATCAATATTATAGAAAGTTAGTTTATTTTTGATAGTTCTGTTGCATATGTATATTACGCAATCAACTGTTAAACATCAGTTAGTTTTATGTAACACACAATGAAGTTCAGACTTTAAAGGATTGTATTAGATTAGCTATAGCAATGTATCTATTTATGTTTCCATTGGTTTTCTGCTTGATTTTTAAATGTAATACTGTTGGATTGAAGAAAAAATACTAAATAGGTAAATAAATGATTAATGACTATAACAACTACAAACAAAAATGACAAGATAACTGACAAATAAGGTTAACTTATTTGACAATGGAGTCAATTATCCACTACTAGTTTGGTGGCAATCAGTCTGTGCAAGAGTCCTATGTCTATTCTATTCCCTCTCCCCTACCATTCTAATCTCTGTTTGGTTCTTCTGCTTGTTACCCCACCACTGTCACAGTTGGGGTGCAATTATAGCTTGCCTCCTCATAGTGCACCCTGGATAATGCCAAAGAGCTAAAACTTCTAGCTGCCAAAGAGCTAAAACTTCTAGGATCTCCTAGCTACACTACACACATGGAAACTATCAACCAATCAAACAGTCCTTCTCAGGACTACTTGACAAGGGGTATAGGAGACTGCATCCAAATCTGCCAAATAAATATTGAGAGTATAAGCAAGTATAAATGCCAATACTTGCCGCAAATCTTACTGGCCAATAAAATAGATTTAGCTCATCTTCAAGAAGCTTATCTTGCTAATGAAAATCAAGCCTGCCCCGAGTGATAATTGTGGGATGTTATTGGCATCACCTACCATCATGCTTAAAGCATAATAACTTATGCTAAAGCAGAACTGAAAATGTGAAGCTGGTATTGACTTGTATCCACAATGACATCTGCACAATCATAGTAAAAATTGGGGAAATATATGTTGTCAATGTTTACAAATCTCCTACAGTTTCATGGCCAGCACATGTCCTATCAACTTATCTTCATCCTTCTGGGGGGCGGAGCGTTGCTGGCGATCATGGCGGACACGTGAGAGGAGAGCTCTAACTCCCGCAGCCCTATTTCCCTCCCGTTCAAGCGCTGGATCGTTCTCTTAAAGCCCTAAACGATGCAAAAAGCTGGGGGAACAACCTTGCCTTCCTCCAAGAAGACAGAATGACTGGCTAAAGTCTCTCCCCAGGGAGAAAAATCTTCACAGAGTAACAACTGCAGCACAAGTGATTAAAAAAATGGCAGCTTCCCCTGACGACAGAGGAGGGAGCACAGCTTACAACGAGGCCTCTATGGAGGAATTCTTTCAAGCCACCTTACAAATGTCTCTTCAGGCCATGGAGATGTCTCCATTAGATTAACTTTCTGCACAAATGGCTGGGTTATTGAAACCCATTAATGATCAGCTACAGGACTTTACTAAATCTCTCTCATAAACTGCGCAGACTGCAGACACGGCCTTGAACTTGGGCATGGCTTTACAGGATGAAAACCTTCAGCAAAATTATCGTATTCTTCAGCTTGAGGCCTCTCTCTTGGCTTGGCTTCGTGAACGAAGATTTAAGAAGGGTGCAATAGTCCACGTCTGCTGCAGGCTCGCTGGTGGCTGACAAGACCAATGCGGGACAGGCAGGTCCGGCCACAGTGGCTGCAGGGAAAAGTCTGATTTAGGGTTGGTGCTGTAGCAGTGCGATTCTTCCTCAATCTCCTTTTGTCCTCAAGACCAGCTATGCGTGCGTTCTCAAAAGAAGAGACAGCCTGGTGGATGGTGTGCCTCCATGCTTTGCGATCTGAGGCTAGGTCAGACCACTGGTGATGGTTGATGCGACAGGTGCCAAGGGATTTCTTCAAGGAGTCCTTGTACCTCTTCTTTGGTGCCCCTCTATTTCGATGGCCGGTGGAGAGTTCGCCATACAGGGCAATCTTGGGAAGGCGGTGGTTTTCCATCCTAGAAATATGCCCTGCCCAGCGCAGCTGAGTCTTCAACAGCAGTGCCTCGATGCTGGTAACCTCCGCCCGCTTGAGAACTTCAGTGTTGGTCACAAAGTCACTCCAGTGGATGTTGAGGATGGTGCGAAGGCAGCGCTGATGAAAGCGCTCAAGGAGTCGCAGGTGATGACGGTATAAAACCCACGATTCGGAGCCGTAGATGAGGGTTGTCATCACAACCGCTTTGTAAACATTTATCTTTGTGCCTTTTTTCAGATGCTTGTTGCTCCACACTCTTTTGTGCAGTCGGCCAAATGCACGGTTTGCCTTTGCCAGCCTGTTGTCAATCTCCTTGTCGATCTTAGCATCTGAGGAGATGATGCACCCCAGGTAGCTGAACTGCTGGACTGTCTTCAGAACTGATTCACCCACAGTGATGCAGGGAGGGTGATAATCTTCCTGGGGTGCAGGCTGGTGGAGAACTTCTGTCTTCTTCAGACTAACTTCTAGGCCGAATAGCTTGGCAGCCTCTGCAAAGCAGGACGTCATATGCTGCAGAGCTGATACCGAGTGGGAGACGAGTGCAGCATCATCAGCAAACAGTAGCTCTCGGATGAGTTTTTCCATTGTCTTGGAGTGGGCCTGTGGAGAAACGCCATTTTAGTCAGTGGTGGTGCTTCATTGGCAGGGGTCAGTAAATCCCTCAGCAGGCTTTGTAGCCTTCCCCTCACTCCCCCCTCCCTTCCAGAGCCAAACCAACAACTCTAGGGGGAAAGTCTCCTAGAGAGGCAGGAAGTTCTTTTGTTCTCTGCATGTGAGTTAGGAGGAAGAGTTTTTCAGTTTGCAGCTGGCGCTCTGGAAGAGAGGTTGCTTGCCTGTGAGCTCCTGTCTGTGGGGGAGGCCTGCTCAGGAAAATGAGGCCTCCAGGCAGTAAGACAAAGTAAGTCATCCAAAAGGGCAGGGCATGTTTAGATCAGGGCCAGCAGGATGCGTTTATAATCAACTTTTCTTTGTTATGCTGTGTGCTGTGCGGGTGCTGTGCTAACTTTTTAAATGCAACTGTTTTTGTTTTGTTTTTTTTTTCCTATCTTTTTCTCTTGTAAATACATAGTTTTTCTGTTTTAAATGCTGTCAGTCAATCTCTGTACCACATAGATCCCCAAACCGCTTTAGACCACGCTGTGTTAAGAAGGGGGCCCCGGGGAAGGGGGAAGGCATGCAGTTGGATAAGGTGCCAATCCTCCAGGGGTGCCCCAAAGAAGTGCTGAGGTCTCTGTGAAACCCAAGTGCTGGGTGGTAGAGGACCTTGAGGCCTAGCCTCATAGCTGAAGAGGGGGATTGGGAGTCCTGTTCCTCTCAATCTGAACCCCTAGACTGAGCAGGTGGTGGCAGCGAGCCCAAGGGGCAGGAGGAGAAATAGCTCCCTCCAGGAGTTGGTGACTCAACAGGGAGCTGACGGGACCGGGTCTGAAGGCAGAATCGGGCCGGTTCCGCCACAGGGCCTTTAGTCGCCTCAGGTTGAACAGGCTGCCATCGGTACGATAGCGGATGTAGACACCATCATGCTCATCTAGATCTGTGGCGGCTCTTTGAAGCATCATGCTAAAGAAGATCGTAAAGAGAGTTGGTGCGAGAACGCAGCCTTGCTTTACACCTGTGCCTATTGGGAAGGGCTCCGAGAGGTCGTTGCAGTGTCTGACTTGGCCTCGCTGGTCTTCGTGTAGCTGGATGATCATGCTGAGGAACCTTGGGGGACATCCTAAACGTTCCAAGATTTGCCACAGGCCTTTCCTGCTAATGGTATCGAAAGCTTTGGTAAGGTCGACAAAAGTCACATACAGAGCCTTGTTCTGTTCCCTGCATTTCTCTTGGAGCTGCCTGAGAACAAATACCATGTCAGCTTGAGGCCACGGTAAGGCAAAATAACCTTAAACTGTGTGGTTTTGCAGAGGGGGTGGAAGCTTCTAATGATCTAATTGATTTCCTGATACCCTGGCTGTCCCAAGAATTAAACCTTACTGATGACTCTCCATTAATTCTTCATAAAGCTTATCGCATTGGGAATGCTAAGTCTCTTAACAGAAGGCTCCCCAGAGATATTCTAATTGCAATATCTGCTCCACGAATCAAATCTTTGCTTCTGAACACAGCCAGAGAAAAAAGATACTTAAATAACAGGACTGTAAAATTACCATTTATCCAGATCTTCCTCAGGATGTATTGTCTCTCAGGAAAACACTGAAGCCAATCACCACCAAACTGCAGCAGGCCAACATAAAATACAGATGGACAATGCTGTACAAATTACTAGTGCGACACCTTAGCAAACAATATGTAGCCACGGATCTGGCCTCTGGAATTACTATGTTGAAGGCTCTACATTTGGAAGTCCCTGCAGACTTACTGAAGAAAACAGCTAAGAGGAAGCTCTCACCCCAGAGAAGAAATGCAGGATTTCCATCCTGGAAAAGACCTGAAACCTATGAACTGAACATTTGCTGCTGACTTTCTAACTGAAGACGTGGAAGCTGTCAGAACTGATTTCAATGAAGAATACCTGATACCTGATTTTTGAGTATAAAGGGAGGGGGGGGGTTACATTCTTCTTTCCTTGCCTTCTTTGCTGTGTTAATAGTGTTATAACTGCTGTTTTATTTTGTTGGTTAGAGTAGGTATAAGTATTGTACTTAAGTAAAGCTTAATATAAGAATTTACCAGTTAAGATTTCAATAACAGGAACTAGATAGGTATTTTTGAAGTTAAATTTAGTAGTAAGAGTTTTACATTGGGTATTTGGTGACAATATTTATAGGATACGATAGCACATTTCTAGAATTTTGTGACTAGATTATTAGCATATTTAGAGTGTTTAATTTGCAAAATGAATCTTTTAAAAGTTATGACTTATAATGTACGTGGCTTAAACAACAAAATCAAACAAAAACATGTACTCTCTCAGATTATGAAAGATAAGCCTGACATTTTGTTCCTACAGGAGACACATCTGAAATCTAATGATCACCTAGTCTTGAAATCCCCCTGGTTTGCTACTCAACTCCTTGCCCCTGGGAACTCAAAATCGAGGGGAGTAGCCATTTTAATTGCCAGGCACATCGGCTTTGAACTACAAGACACCATCTCTGATCCTCAAGGTAGATTCCTTTTTGTAAAAGGCAGTTTGGCTTTCCTCTAACACTAGCAACCTTATATGCTTCAGATATGAATCAGAATTTCTAAACTAGTCATTATTGCAGCTACAAGCCTTCCAAACTGATAATATTATACTAGAAGGAGACTTTAATCTGATAGCCAATAAGGCTTTAGACAGAACACATAGGCAGCCCAACCCTCAAAACTTAGGTAACACAGATACAGGTTTATCTTCCCTTCTTGAAAGCTATGGCTATATGATGTATGGCGTCATTCCCACCAAAATGAGAGAGATTATACATATTACTCAGCAAGACATAACATTTATACACAAATTGATTACATAATTCTATCCCAATCCTTAATGAAATTTTATCAGACATATAAATTGGCATTAATATTTGGTCAGACCATACACCAATCCTTTGTACATTAAAACCATTTAGACAAATACAAACAGAAAGGCACTGGAAATTTGAGGGAAAAAAATTATTGGATGACACCACAAAAGAACAAATTGCCCAGCGCATACAAAAGTATTTTAAAGAAAATAACACAGATGATATCTCATTAAATACATTATGGATGCATCTAAAGTTGTTAGAGGCTTGGTATCTTCTACGGCAATACGCCTGAAAAAAGAAAAGAAACAATTAATATTGGAAACGCAAGAAAAAATTAAAGATTTGGAATTATTCCATAAACAAACTGTTAACTCACATATTTATAGGAAATTAGAGGCAGAACAGAAACTCCTACAGGATAAGGAAACTGAAACAATTCAGAGACAGCTGATGTATATTAAAAACAGGTACTGGAAAAAATCCCCAAGATCAATAAAATACCTAGCGTGGAAGGTTAAACAGAAGCACCAAGCCTCTCACATATACTCATTTCTGGACAGGGAAGGATCCCAACAAGTAGAAACTCAAAAAAATGCCAAATTTTGACTGATTTCTACACAAAGATATATTCCACCACAAAACCTGAGACACCTAAAATAAAAGCTTTCTTAAGTAAGCAAGGGTTGCTGCCTAAGTTAACTCGGGTAGGAGTTCACTTGCTGGAAAAAAATATTACAACAATTGATAGCCATAGCCATAGAACCTTTGGCTGAGACAATTCGTACAAACCCTCTAATTAATGGAATAGACATAGGTGTTACTTCTCATAAAATATCCTTATATGCTGATGATATTGTCTTATGTCTCTGATTCTTTGCCAGAAGTACAATCAATATTACATAATTTTAGCCTAGTCTCTGGACTGTCTTTTAGTCAAACAAAATCAGATATATATCCAATCAATATGTCAAACTTTAATATTCAAAATATTAAACAGTTTTTCCCTTACAATTGGGTTTTAAAAAATTGGAAGTATTTAGGCGTGGCTATACCTGTAAACCAGTCACAGTTATTTTCTGCCAATTTTGGCACCTTGCAGACAGAAATTAGAAATTCAATTAAAAACTGGAATGCTATGTCTCTATATTGGATGGATAGACTAGATCTTATCAGACACTTTATCCTCCCCAAATTTCTTTACTTTTTTCGGACCATCCCAATTGAGATCCCCAGGAAATGCCTATACCCGTGGCAAAATTGTTATGGGCAAAAAAAAGACCACGCACTAACCAAAAGACTCTTTACAGATCAATACCGTATGGAGGTCTTGAAATACCAAATCTTGCACTGTACTATGAGTCATCCAATTTAGCCACCTTATTGAGAGCTTTAGCTTCTCCCACCTTAGCTTGGGTACAAATAGAAACACATGATATTCGGCCTCTAAATTTATTTAACTATATATGGAAGCTTCCTGCTAACAAGTTGAAACCAAAAGCTTCTCTTACAAAAAGCTACTTACATACTGCCATTAAAATATGGAACAAATATAGAAATAGAATCACCCCTTTTCTATCCATTCAATCCTCATACTTGAACCAAGAATGGTCGCCCACACATACTGCAGATATTCTGATATTTTGCTATAAAGCTGGACTTACACGAATTATAGACTTCTTCAGCAAAGGAAAGCTTTTAGAAAAGAACAAATTAGAACAAAAAACTGGTCTTAAGTTATTTTGGCTACATTATTTTCAAATCAGAAGTTTTTTCTCCATACCACTAATACAGAATGAGCTAGCCAGACCTCAAACAGAGTTTGAAAATATATTACATACACTAGCTACTGATGATTCTAAACTCATATCTAGATTGCGTAAAGTTTTGCTCAACTTAGACCATACCCCATTCTTAAAATATCAAAGATTATGGCAAACTGATTGTAACACAAAATTTTCTGATGACTGGAAAGAAATATGGTCTTCCCCATCTTATACCTCTAAAATTTCCACCATTAGGCTACAATCCTATAAACTGCTAATGCGTTGGTACTTACCTCCAAAAATACTTCACCACATGCACAATAGCATAAGTTCAAACTGTATAAAACAGTGTGGGGAAATAGGCAACTATTTCATTGCTGGTGGTCATACAAGCACATACAGAACTTCTGGGAAAACATAATTCAACATATAGCACTTATTACAAGTACAAACTTACCTTTAAAACCTGAAGTCTTCCTTCTTGGCAAATGGACTGACCCTGGAAAAAATAAGACAAATTCAGAAAGAGTACATATCTGCTGCATGCACCACCCTGGCGGCGTACTGAATTGATAAAAATCCCCCCTCTATCCTTGCTTGGCAACGAAGACTGTGGGAATATTTCATAATGTCTAAGATTTCTGTTCAGACTCAAACCCCTTTGACGGAAAATTGTGAAACATTTTTTATTGCTGTATGGTACCTGGTGATAACTTACTTATCTGAACAAAACATTTTGCCACATCGAATGCTGTATAGAAAGATGTTGTATTTTTAGTCCTATTAAGTGTAAACTCTTTTACTTTAGCTATTCTGGAACAAACAAAAAATAATATGGATAATAATAATGGAAATACCCATTGTGCTTTAGTTTTAATTATTGACAGCAATAATTGTTCTTCCTTTTCCCCCCTTGTTTTGTTTTTATTTCTGAAAGGAATATTTAATTATAACTGTAACAAGAATTGTAGCTATTTCTGCTATGATTATTAGCTTTGAATATTGTAACCAAACTTTAAAGTTAAAATAAAGTTTATGCTGTTGGGGGAAAAAAAACTTATCTTCATCCTTTTATATATGCTGGTGACTTGGTGGACAGCAGCCCAGTATAACTTGCAAACTTTTTATTTTTAGCTGGGGCTTTAAAATGTATTCATACATTTTTTAAAGCCATGCCATTTTGGGCCCCCCTGGGGAAAAATTGGATAAAAATATACTAAATAAATGATTAACGACTATAACAACTATAAACAAAAATAGTGGAAATTGGATATAATCAAGTGTGGCGCATTTTTTAAGAGGTGGCTCGCAAAGTTTCTCACTGACATCATGAGAATAGAAAGACTCCCAGGAGAATTCAAGAAAGCAAAGATAGCTACTATTCTGAAACCTGGAAAACCAAAAAATCTGGTTGAAAGTTACAGACCCATTTTCCTTCTGAGCTCCTATTATAAATTCCTTGAGATGCAAATCCTGAATGGAATCAGTGACAGAATTAACAAACGTCCCTATAGAGCAAGCAGGATTTACACCCTGTCATAGTTGTGAAGCCTAGGTTCTTACCTTAACAACTTTCTTTGAGGCATGCTATCAGAAGTATCTTAAGACGTCAGCAGCTTTTGTCAACTTGACTGGTGTTTATGACACAGTCTGGGGCGATGGTCTGCTGTACAAGTTATTACGAGTTCCCCCCTGCAGAAAAACATGTTGAACAACCAGGGCCAATGCACCCACTAGGTGACCTAGGGCAGTGGCCCTTGGGGGGAACCAAATTGGGTGCCTCCATATGACTCACAGTGATGGGGGACAGGGCCAGTGTAGCACCACCTCCCCATCCCTGCTGGAGTGCGCTGAGCACTAGGCCGGCCACTCCACCTGCCCAGCTCTGTTCAGCTGCCTTGCTAGTGCAGCAGCAGGAGCTGTGATACAGGAGGGAGGGTAGTGGTGGCAGGGCCTGGCCTCGCTTTGCCTGTGGGTAAGTGGGAGGAAGGGCATGGCCTGGTGGGTGGGGCAGAAAGTTGGGGTGGGTCTGTCAATGGAGGGAAAGCTGGTGGGGTGGGGAAGGGGCACCAACCTGGCACCAGCCCTGTAACTAACAGAACTTGCCAGGTAATTATAGGTCAATCTGCAAGCAGAAGAAACTGAATAATGGCCTACCACAGGGCTTGGCTTTCACTCCAGCTCTTTTCAATCTATACAACTCTGATGTTCCTGAGACGATATCCAGGAAATTTGCTTATGCTGATGACATGATGATTGCTATAAGGCAGAAATCAATTGAAAGGATTGAGGAAATACTGAATAGGGACCTTGAAATTTTGATTGATTACTACAATAAATAATGGCTTATCCCAAGTCCAGGAAAAACAGAATGCTTCTGTTTCCATCTTAATAACAAACTTACCAACTATGAATGTCTATTTTAATGGTACCTGACTTACACACAACCATATACTTTGGCATTACCCTGAATAGGACCTTGAGCTATAAACACCATCTTACCAATGTTTCAGTGAAAATATGCACACAAAACAACATTCTTCAAAAATTTGGTGTAATTTGGAGTGCATCTGCTACAACACTTAGATGCTCAGCTTTTAGATTGGTATATAGTACTGCAGAATATGGTGCTTCAGTGTGGCTCAAACAGCATCCATGTCCACAAACTTGATGTCCTACTCAATACAACAATGAGAATCATCAGTGGATGTATTAAACCCACTCTGACCTATTAGCTACCCATGTTTTGCCACATTCTCCCTTGCATCTTAAAAGATGCTCTTCTTTATGAATATAAAAAGATAATTGAAAGCAGAAAGTTGTCCATCCACAAAGACATGGCTGATCCCAACACCAAGTAGTACAAGGTCTGCACAAGTCCTGCAATCACAGAATTTAGAGCTAGGAATGAATGAACGTGGATACAATCAGTTCTGCCCGATATCCAAACCCTGATAAAACACCAACAAGAGACCCACAGGTTTTGATTTGCCATGCCAAGTATGGAAGATGGCTAATAGAATATGAACAGACTTTGGTACATTTGGTACATTTTGGTACATGAACAGACTTTTGCCCCATTTAAACAACAGGTTCAGACCTATTGTTTAAATGGAGCAAAATATGAAATGGAATTGTGGTGCAGCCCACCAAACTACCCAGCAGCAGATTTATTGTATGTGGCCATTGGCTGTCACAATACAAGGCTAAATACAGTATCAGAAAAAGTGGGCATACAGAAACCGAGAACGGTAAAATTAATCCGTTGTTCTGTATTTTTAAGTAGGTTATAAAGCAACAATTACAACCTTAAATACATTGCCCCCCCAGTCGGAATGAAGAGGCAGACACAGGAATTGGGTTTAAAAACCGGGCCGCTTTATTAAACACATAACACTGTAACTGGCAGGGGGTGAAACCTAAACCAGACAAGCCCTGGGGTCAACACCTGGACCCCGCCTTGTCCAAAGGGCGAGCCACCCTGCCCCCAGCACAAGCCCGCCGTATTCGGGTTGTAGCTGAGCGGCCAGGCCTCCAACCATCACCATCTGGGCTGGCATCGATCCCCATGGAAAGATCCGACCAGGTGAGGCTCCCTGTGATCTGCATTCCCCGCACTGAGCCGTGTAGCCCATCTACGGTTCCTGCAGACCACCGCACCAACGGTGCTAGGCCATAGGTGCTCCCCTGGAAAACCCTGTGGCCAAACCTCCTCCAGCCTGCGACCTTAACCATTACCAATAACAAAACTAACCTAACCGGCAGTACAAGGTAGGCAAAAAACACCCCCACAATAGCCAATTGTGTGGAGATGAAAAAATTCCTACCTGGCCCCTAATAAGGCGACCGGCATACGCCTGTACTACCGAAGGGACGGGTGGGCGGGCAGAGAGCCAAAGGGACAGCATGCAGAGGGGGCGGGGGCCGGGGCTTATATAGCCCCGGCTCCGCGCCCACTACAAACACCCGTATGTGGTGTGATGTTGCTGCCCCTCCCTCCTTCCGGGGCGGCAAAGACGGCCCCCAGCCTGAGCGCCGGCAAGCCGGCTTGGCTGGGAGGGGCCGGACATTGCCCCCCCAGTCGGAATGAAGAGGCAGACACAGGAATTGGGTTTAAAAACCGGGCCGCTTTATTAAACACATAACACTGTAACTGGCAGGGGGTGAAACCTAAACCAGACAAGCCCTGGGGTCAACACCTGGACCCCGCCTTGTCCAAAGGGCGAGCCACCCTGCCCCCAGCACAAGCCCGCCGTATTCGGGTTGTAGCTGAGCGGCCAGGCCTCCAGCCATCACCATCTGGGCTGGCATCGATCCCCATGGAAAGATCCGACCAGGTGAGGCTCCCTGTGATCTGCATTCCCCGCACTGAGCCGTGTAGCCCATCTACGGTTCCTGCAGACCACCGCACCAACGGTGCTAGGCCATAGGTGCTCCCCTGGAAAACCCTGTGGCCAAACCTCCTCCAGCCACCGCCAATGCCAAGCCTCTGCTTAGGCATTAGCGCCCCACCGGGTGGCCCAGAGCCAACCGAACCCCCTGCCATACCCACTAAAAGGCCCGGTTGCCCACTCGGAAAATAAAAACCATCTGGCCGCTACAGGTCAGCCTACAGAACAGCAGGGGCGTGACCCCAGGCCAGCACAGCCCCAGACAACCCAGCCAATACGGTGGCCCCGCACTGAGGCCAAGCTGGGGCCCACCGGAAACCCTGGCAATGGGAAACCTGAAAACCGTGCTGTGCCCGCAGATGAGAACCGACGTCACTCACCACGAGCCCAGCATCTGAAAAGACAAACAACGGTCAGCATAAACAACAATACCACCCAAACGAGCCCACCACCCACCAGTAGGCGACCAGAGGGCCACAAAAGTTCGGCCGGCCGCAGACCGCCCCCTGCTCATGTGCCGGCTGGCGGGGTGCCATCGGGCGGATGGGGCTGTGCCCCTTTTCCAGGTGGCTGCTGCCCGCCACCGCTGCCCCCGTGGGTCTTACTGCCCGGTCTGGCTGTAGATCTGCTACAGGCCGAAAGTGCATGGGCCCCGCTGCAGAGCGGGCACTCGTGCCGGAACTTACAAGGTTTCCTGGGGCACGCACCCTTATATGCAAATTCCCAACATAACAGCCTGGACTGGACTGACTGGCCCGAGGTATCACCGGCCCCTGTAGAGCACTGTTGTGGCTGCAACCTCTGCACTAAATGGCCGCTGTCAGACCTGTCTCCGGCGTTCGGTTTTGCCGGGGACATCAGCTGTAGCCACAGCTGCTGATTTATTTGATCCCACGGCATCCCTGGATTGACGGCGGCCCTCATACGGAAAGCCTCGTCATACTGCAGCCAAGCTGAGCCCACGAAGTCCGTATATGCCCTATAAACAATGTCTATATACTGAAAAAGGGCTGCCGCCCGGGCCGGCTGCGCTCTCGCAATTACCCCGGCGTAAATCAAAAATCCAGGCAACCAGTTCGCCCAGGACCTATCAACCTTCCAACGTTTCAGCTTTTCCCTCTCCTTATCATCGAGCTCATCTTTACTTTTCTTTTCGAGCTCTCTGAAAAGGAGACCGAAAACGTCCACGTACTCGCCCCGGAGGATTTTCTCACGCGTGGCCGCCGTTAAATGATCCCCCAGCGGCAGAGAGGTATCCCCGTATGGGAGGGTATGAAAGGGGATACTAGCATATGGGTTGGGGGGGTAAAACCACCCGCAACTCTGATGCGCCAACTGCTGACCGCCCCATGGCAAAATGCCCGGTGCGGGCGGGGCTGAAGGGGGCATGGGCGGCGCCGCAGCGCCTGTCAACTGGCTGCTTGTGGACGAGACCGGGCAGGGGATGTTAGTTCCATGAAAACCCCAAGCCCTAGGTTGGACAGGACCCGGCTGCCCGACTACTCCCAGTTGCCCCATACCCCAGGCCACCCCACTCGGGGCCGCCGGGGGGGGGGAGGAAGTTGCATGGGACCCCATGGCCACCCCTGAATTGACAGAAGAGGAGGCTTACCACCATCACCTGGAAAAGCGCTAGCACCTCCAGAGGGCTGCTGCCCACTACCTCCGGCTGCACCACTACCGAATGCCGTACCTGATGGACCCTCCTGCGGATCTTCCTCCTGGTCCGGTACCGCCGGTGGTTCAGGCTCAGATGGCCCACCCTGCAAAGCAGATATACGTGCAAGCACTTCTGCCTCAAAAGTCGGGCGCGCCGACTGGCCTGAGGCCCGGCGACGCCCCCCCCCAAATGGGAGCGCCCCTAGCCAATCTATCCTGTTCTAAAGCATCCAGCTGGCTCATGATAGCGAGCCTAACCCTCTCTCCTTGGCCGGGCTCCTCGACTGGAGTACCCTGCCGACCACGCCCACGGGGGGGCGGGCGGGCTGTTTACCTTTAGACTTGCCCTGGCCTTTCTTTGGAGCCATCCTATACAAGTCACCAGATGGCAATGAGTAATAACCAAGCACCCAAGGAGCTTCCTGAACAACCCACCAACCAGGGGTGTATTTTTTTTTTAAGAGAGAGGAGAGGGTGCACCAATGAAATGCTCCTGCCGGAAGGAACAGCCCCACCCTATAGCCGGGGAAACCGTGGGGGGGAGGGTAACACCAGGAACCACCAACACCCTCTGTCCACAAAGACAGGGGAAGAGAGAAGTTGAAGCCTGGAAACAACCACTACCCCCAACCACAACCAACTACCCAGATGAGGTAGTGCCTTCAAAAGGTTGCCTATACCCACTATCAGGAAGTGTAATAAAACTGCAGGCAGAGGGCGTCCCCAAAGCACACCACCCAGAAGCCAGAGGCACAGTCTAGCCACCAAGCAGCCGCCCAGTGGACCACTGGCACCCCAAACACCCACTAAAAAGAAAAGGAGGGGGGGATATTTGAAAAAACCAGTCCCCACACACACTAGAACAAACCTCAGGCTGTCCAGCCACAAGAGGAAGGGGGTGGGGGGGGTGAGAGTGGTAGGCAAATGCCTGCACCTATGGGCCTGCAATGAAAAACCCTCACCAATGGGGGGGAGGAGGAGCAGCTAGCTCCAATGAGTCAAAAGCCGCTACGGGCCGACCAACGATGCTCCGAAGCAAGGACTACCTCGCACTGGCCAGCCGCTTGCGAACCGCCCCTGACAGGGGCCGCTGCGCGCTTCCCTCTAACCGAGGGTAAAGGAGAGAACGGCTGCCACACGCTGCCAGAATTATCCCCCCCCCCCGCTCCGGCCCCTAGCAACCAAGGGGCTGAAGAAGGCCTAGCTTCCCGCAGACCGACCACCCGGCCGATTAACACCCAAGCCGCGCCTAAATACGCCCCACAACTCAGCCTCGCAAGCGCCAGCCGCCGCACGCGTCCAAGCCAAGCGTCGCAAAGCCGAGCTCCTAGCCGTCTCCGTCGCACCGGTCCCCCGTCGACAGGCCTCGACCGCGCAGCGACCAGCACGTGGCTCTCACCCAGAGAGCCAAAGGGACAGCATGCAGAGGGGGCGGGGGCCGGGGCTTATATAGCCCCGGCTCCGCGCCCACTACAAACACCTGTATGTGGTGTGATGTTGCTGCCCCTCCCTCCTTCCGGGGCGGCAAAGACGGCCCCCAGCCTGAGCGCCGGCAAGCCGGCTTGGCTGGGAGGGGCCGGACATTGCTAAAATACTAAAGTAAAACCAGTTAGGTTTAAGCAGCTAAAATATTAAAACACCATAATGCTAAGATAATAGCTAAACTATTAAATTAAGAATGTTATAAATCCAATAAACCAATAAGTGGTAAGTATCAATATTCTACAAAATTATAGACATCTAAGATAATGTCAACTAATCTGAGGAGGCAATTTTGGTTCTGATTTTTTTAGCAGCCAAGGCAAAAAGAGACACGCTATAGGTGACAAATGGATCAATATCTGATAACAAGAAAACCAATTTATCAATGTCAGAAGAAAATTTATGCCCTACTAACAGATTATCAATAAATTTGGCTCTAGCTGTAGTACCACAGATACAGAAATGCCAAGCCATTGGAATTTGAAGATATCTTCCCTTGAGTAGAGCTGTTGCATTGACTGAAAACACAAAGATGTGAATGATTTTCTGAGAATTTGAAATGAAATATTGACTAAATGGAAGGACCTAATGTGGTCTCTTTTAAATAATTTAAACCAAGGGTAAGATCTGGACTATAGATTGTAGAACTGTCCAAAAGGGCATCACATTTATAGACCCAGTTTTATTAGTTGGAATTATTAATCAAAGTCCCTACTAGATCATCTGGAATAGAATGATGTATGTTATTACAGCAAGCAAACCAGGGTATATCTTTATGTGTCATTAGCTGATGACATTGTTTGCTAAATGTGTTGGTGATTTTACCTTTATTCCAGAATTAAATAAAGCCAGATGAACACGAGCTCTGATTGAGGACAGGCCCAATTCCACCCTCATTAGGGCTGCAGGGGTTCCCTTGGGTAAAGCAAGAAGTCTTCTAATGAACAGATATTGAATTGATTCCAGACTGGAGATAATATGCTCCTTCCATCCCCAGACATCTGTGCTGTAAAGGAGATGGGGAACTGCCTTACTTATAAATTGTTTTATCGCTGGATCTACAAGAAATCCATCCTTGGCATAATAAAATCTCAGAATTGCTCCTATAATCTTTATTATGGAGGATTTGACAGTATCTAAATGTGTATTCCAATTTAAGTTTTCACTAAAAGTCACTCCCAAGTATTTAAAAGAGCTTCATTGTTCAATGGGAATACCATGGATACTCAAGTGTTTTTTTAGGCCGTTTTCTAAACACCACAACCTTAATCTTTGTATAGTTTACATTAAGAGTCTCCTCTTTACAGTATTCACCTAAATGGAGCAGCAGCCTTTTTAGTCCTATCTTGAAAAGAGATATTAGGACCATGTCATTTGCATATAAAAGAATCAAGGTTTTCTGATGACCAAGTGTAGGAGCGATAAACTCAGGACCTGACAACTTGTGCACTATATAATTTAAGTACAGGTTGAAAAGGAGGGGTGCAAGGACACATCCCTGCTTTATTCCACCCACCAAACTATTTTCCATCTATCCCAGGAATGTGAGTGTCATGCTCTTCAGGGTGATGCGATGGAACTATTTGAATTCTCCCCAGCTGCAATTGACTGGTTAAGAATGCAAAGCGATACAAAGTTAGAATCCAATGGCAAAATAGTGTAACTAATTGAAAGGACATTTGGTCTGGATAGTATTTGTGTGGAAAACCAATAAAACAGTAACATGTCAGAATGGGAGAATGATGGTGAGAGTGTCATAAGGCAATAAATGCAGTCTGTTAATTGCTCTATTGCTTGCACATCTGTGTTAAACTGAGGACATGTCTTTCCAGAGGTGTTCCTGTCCACCTGATTTACTATTTAACATGTAACATACATTATAAACATCATTCTAGTTTGTCATTAGGGGAAAAAAAGAATACATTAAAATAAAGTGGAAGATGGGTTTAGTATATGTAATGAGATAAACAGCCAATATCCCTTATTTGAGTATGTCACTGAACTCCTACTTTGTTCTAAGATTTTTGTATGTTTGAACGAGGAAGCAAAACAAGACAGAAGTGAAAATTTTAAAAATCCTATACAATTAACAGGAAATAAAACTTTTTTTTAATCCAACCAGCTTTTTTACTCAACTTCAACTAATCCCTCCTTAAAAAGGTAAAGGTAGTCCCCATGTGCAAGCACCAGTCATTTCCGACTCTGGGGTGACGTTGCTTTCACAATGTTTTCATGGCAGACTTTTTACAGGGTGGTTTGCCATTGTCTTCCCCAGACATCTACACTCCCCCCCCCCAGCAAGCTGGGTACTCATTTTACCGACCTCGGAAGGATGGAAGACTGAGTTGACCTGGAGCCGGCTACCTGAACCAGCTTTTGCTGGGATCGAACTCAGGTCGTGAGCAGAGGGCTCCGACTGCAGTACTGCAGCTTTACCACTCTGCTCCATGGGGTTCTTGATGAAGTGTAATTGCACACCAAATGTAGTGTGCTCACCTCACATAATAATAATAATAAAATTTTATTTATATCCCGCCCTCCCCGCCGAGGTGGGCTCAGGGTGGCTAACAACATTTCATAAAATTATACAGAGTTTAAAATCACATTAACTTTAAAACATTCCAGTTAAACAAGTATTATACAGATTTCCAGGTGCTAATTCCATTTATAATGATAATAGCGGAAGTCACCCAACAGCGGTCTCTCAGCCAGCAAAAGCCATCCTGAAAAGGGTGGTCTTGCAGGCCCTGCGGAACTTGTCAAGGCACCGCAGGGCTCGCACTTCTTCTGGGAGCTGGTTCCATAGGTGTGGAGCTGCGATGGAGAAGGCCCGTGTACGGGTGTTTTGGAGTTTGGCCTCCTTTGGTCCAGGGATAGTCAGCTGGTTCTTCCCTGCTGACCTCAGTGCTCTCTGGGGTTCGTATGGGGAGAGACCGTTCCTTAGGTAGGCAGGTCCTCGGCCATATAGGGCTTTAAAGGTAATAACCAGCACTTTGTAATGAACCCGGTAGGTAACTGGCAACCAGTGCAGTTCGCGTAGCCCTGGCTGTATGTGCTCCCACTTCGGGAGCCCCAATATCAGCCTAGCCGCTGCGTTCTGCACCAGCTGCAACCTCCGGGTTCGGCACAGAGGCAGCCCCATGTAGAGGGCATTACAGTAATCCAATCTTGAGGTGATCATTGCATGGATCACTGTTGCTAGGTCCCGGCACTCCAGGAAGGGAGCCAACTGCTTTTCCCGCTTTAGATGGAAAAATGCCGACTTAGCAGTGGCTGCTATCTGGGCCTCCATTGATAGTGAAGGCTCCAGTAGAACTCCCAAGCTCTTGACCCGGTGCGCTGCTTTCAGAGGCACACCGTCAAAAACTGGGAGAGGTATTTCCCTCCCCAGGGTGCCGCGACCGATGCAAAGGACCTCTGTCTTCGTTGGGTTCAGCTTCAGCCCACTCAGCCTAAGCCAAGTTGCCACGGCCTGCAATGCCAGGTCCAAATTCCCTGGAACGCAGTCAGGCCGGCCTTCCATTAGCAGATAGAGCTAGGTGTCATCTGCATATTGGTGACACCCAAGCCCATACCTCTGGGCGATCTGGGCAAGGGGGCGCATATAGATATTAAATAGCATTGGGGAGAGAACTGCTCCCTGCAGCACCCCACAATCAAGTGTGTGCCTCTGGGACAGCTCACCCCCAATTGCCACCCTTTGTCCCCAACCCCCGAGGAAGGAGGAAAGCCATTGTAGGGCTAGCCCCCCAACCCCTACGTTGGCGAGGCGGCGGGTCAGTAGCCGATGGTTGACCATGTTGAATGCGGCCGACAGATCTAATAACATCAGCACCGCCACGCCGCTTCGGTCCAGATGCTGCTGGAGGTCATCTACCAAGACGACCAGCACTGTCTCCGTCCCATGACCTGGATGAAAGCCGGACTGGCAAGGGTCTAGGATGGAAGCGTCATCCAGAAAACCCTGCAACTGCAATGCCACTGCCCTCTCAATAATTTTACCAAGAAACGGTAAATTAGAGACCGGTCGGTAATTTGCCAATTCGGCCGGGTCTGCTGTACATTTTTTCAGGAGGGGACAGACCAAAGCCTCTTTCAAGGGTGTTGGAAAATGCCCCTCAGAGAGGGATCTATTTATGATGTCCCGTAAAGGACATCTAAGCTCCCTTTGGCAAGATTTAATCAGCCAAGGGTCCAAATCACAAGTTGTTGGGCGTGCAGAAGAGAGAATTCCGTCGACTTCCTCCAGGCTGAGCGGGCTGAAGCGATCCAGAGTGAAATCGGAAGACAGGCACGGAGCCTCAAGTTCCTGTACTGTATGCAATGTGATAGGCAGGTCCTGGCGGAGCGACGTGATTTTATCTGCAAAATATTTCGCAAAAGCCTCGCAGCCTATCTCTAATTCCCTCACGTTTGGTCTGCCTTGAGGCAGTGTAGTAAGACTTCCAATTATTCTAAATAATTGAGCTGGGCGCGAATTTGCAGACGCAATCCTGGCCGCAAAGTAAGCTTTCTTTGCGGCCTTGACTGCCATCTCGTAAGACCTCATAAACGATCTATAGGATGTTCTCATCTCTTCATCACGAGTATGCTGCCACTGCCTCTCTAGTGGTCTGAGCCCTTGTTTCAGCTGGTGTAACTCTAAGGTGTACCATGGTGCCAGCCTCACACGAGGGCGTAGAGAACGTTGAGGTGTGATCTCGTTGATTGCCCTGGACAGCCAGTTTTGCCAGGCCTCCACCAGGTCATCAAGGGAATCACCAGGGGGCCAGGGATCCCGCAGGGCCATTTGGAACCGTTCCTGGTCCATTAGGCTCCGTGGGCAAGCCAAAATATGCTCTCCACCCATACAGGGTTTGGGCGGCATCTCCATACGGGCCTTGAGGGCTAGGTAATCCGACCATGGTACCGCTTCTACCGCGATATCGTTCACCAGAATCCCAGATGCAAAAATCAGGTCTAACGTGTGTCCAGCCTGCTGCGTGGATGTCGTGACAAATTGAGAGAGTCCCAGAGTCGCCATGGATGACACCAGATCCATCGCCTGACTGGAGGCTGCGTCATCAGCATGGATGTTGAAGTCACCCAGGACCATAAGCCCTGGGTACTCCAACGCCCAGCCTGCCACTGCCTCCATCAGGTATGGTAAGGCACTGGCTGATGCGTTAGGCGGACGGCAGGGATGTGCAAAAAAAAAAAAAATTCGGTATTACACGGATTCGGAAGTATACGGGGAAAAAAATTCGGAATCCCCGTATACTACTGAATACCGTATTCGGAATAGCCGCATATACGGTAGATGCGCGGCTATTTCTGAATATACGGCCCTATTATACCCTAGGGGCCATTGAAATCAATGGCAAATAGGGTATATTTGCAGCCGCCTGGAGGGGAGGGGGTTTGAGGGAGAGCCTCCAAATTTGCAGGGGACCTGCTGGGGACTCTCCCCTCCAACCCCCCCAAGTCCCAAAAAGATTGAGCCAGGGGATCCCATTGCAGGGGCACCCAAAGAGGGTGCCCCTATTCCATCATTATACCCTATGGGCCATTGAAATCAATGGCACCATAGGGCATAATTAGAGGCTACTGGGGGGCGGGGGGTTTGAGGGAGAGCCCCCAAAACTGCAGGGCAGCTTCAGGGGACTCCCAAGCATGCAACCCCCCTGGCCCCAAAAGACGGCACCCATCTGTGGGCACCCCAAAAGGAACACTGCTCCCAATGGTGAGAAAAAACCAATTAGAGCCACTTCCTCACTGCAATTGTCGTGGGAAAAGTGGCTCTGGGGAGCAGGAGGTTTTGAGGAGAGCCCCCCAAACTGCTGTGCAGCTTCAGGGCACAGTCCCACACAAAACCCACAAGGCCAAAAAAAAACTGGACCAGGGGGTCCAATTCCTGGGGCACCCAAAGCCAAACACCAGAGAATCTCTATAGGACCCAAATGCACTACATCCCTCTATCTACTCTATGAACCCCGCAGGCTTGGAACCAATGTAAACCCAGTTGCCAACGTCACTGCCACACAGAACACAATCTGCTCAAGATCTGCTCTGCAGACCTGGCTGCAGCAAACCCAGATGCCAGCTCTCCAGCCCTGCCCCAAACAACACGGGGAGAGCTGGCCAACCACAACAAGCATGCTGGCTCTGGGTCTCTCACCCAGGTGCCAACTTCCCTGCCACAGAACACACAATCTACAGATGCCAGCTCTCCAGCCCTGCCCCAAACAACACGGGGAGAGCTGGCCAACCACAACAAGCATGCTGGCTCTGGGTCTCTCACCCAGGTGCCAGCTTCCCTGCCACAGAACACACAATCTACAGATGCCAGCTCTCCAGCCCTGCCCCAAACAACACGGGGAGAGCTGGCCAACCACAACAAGCATGCTGGCTCTGGGTCTCTCACCCAGGTGCCAGCTTCCCTGCCCCAAACAACACAACTCTAGTCTCAAACAAGAGAAGTGGTGGACCACCACACCTAGCTCCACATCATTCTGTAACACAAAGCAAGAAGCATTTTGACTTACTTTGAGTGATGGATGGTTGGCTGGTCCCGGCTCTTTCGCGTTACCCAGGGTGCACCACGAGGAGGCGAGCCAGAATTGCACCCCAAATGAGGAAGATCACTGGGAGGGCCTCAGATTATGTGAGAGGAAGGCAACCATTCCTTCTCTCTCAGCTCAGCAGTAACACACCAGCATCACTGTCCCATTAGAGGGACCTCAGCATTGGTATGGCTGCTGGCTGCCTGTCATCATCACTGGCACCTCCCTCTTTCTTCCTCCTGCCCCTGAAAAAAAACTGGGTGGGTTATCCTGGCTGGGCCTGTGGGTGCTGTTGGTTACAGTTGGGGACTGCAATGGCCCTTTCAGTATTAATGGTCCTAAGTAATGCCCAAGACTTGGTGAGAGACGTAAAAGTGATTGCGCCGCTTGGGAACAGTGACCATAATGTTATTGATTTCACCATTTGTATAAATAGGGAGTTGCCCAAAAAGACCGCCACAACCACATTTAACTTTAAAAGGGGTAAATTCTCTGAGATGAGGAGGCATGTGAGGAGGAAACTGAAAGGAAAGGTAAATACGGTCAAAACCCTTGGGGAAGCTTGGAGACTATTTAAAACTATAATCCTAGAAGCTCAGATAAAATACATACCACAAGTTAGGAAAGGCACAAACAGGTATAAGAAGAGGCCAGCATGGTTAACAAACAAAGTAATGGAAGCTGTAAAAGGTAAGAAGGACTCCTTTAAGTGGTGGAAAACCAGTCCAAGTGAGATTAATAAAAGGGAACACAGGCAGTGGCAAATCAAATGCAAGACTGTGATCAGGCAGGCAAAAAGGGACTATGAGGAGCATATTGCAAAAAACATAAAGACCAACAATAAAAATTTCTTCAAATATATTAGAAGTAGGAAACCAGCCAGGGAAGCAGTGGGGCCCTTGGATGACCATGGGGTAAAAGGATTACTGAAGGAGGATGGGGAAATGGCTGAGAAGCTGAATGCATTTTTTGTCTCCGTCTTCACCGTGGAAGATGAGAAGTGTTTGCCTGCCCCAGAACCACTAATATTGGAAGGGGTGTTGAAAGACCTGAGTCAGATTGAGGTGACAAAAGAGGAGGTCCTACAACTGATAGACAAATTAAAAACTAATAAGTCACCGGGTCCGGATGGCATACATCCGAGAGTTCTGAAAGAACTCAAAGTTGAACTTGTGGATTTTCTAACAAAAATCTGTAATCTTTCATTGAAATCTGCCTCCGTTCCTGAGGACTGGAAGGTAGCAAATGTCACCCCCATCTTTAAAAAGGGTTCCAGAGGAGATCCGGGAAATTACAGGCCAGTCAGTCTGACTTCAATACCGGGAAAGTTGGTAGAAACCATTATCAAGGACAGAATGAGTAGGCACATTGATGAACACGGGTTATTGAGGAAGACTCAGCATGGGTTCTGCAAGGGAAGATCTTGCCTCACTAACCTGTTACATTTCTTTGAGGGGGTGAACAAACATGTGGACAAAGGAGACCCGATAGATGTTGTTTACCTTGACTTCCAGAAAGCTTTTGATAAAGTTCCTCATCAAAGGCTCCTTAGAAAGCTTGAGAGTCATGGAGTAAAAGGACAGGTCCTCTTGTGGATCAAAAACTGGCTGAGTAATAGGAAGCAGAGAGTGAGTATAAATGGGCAGTCTTCGCAGTGGAGGACGGTAAGCAGTGGGGTGCCGCAGGGCTCGGTACTGGGTCCCATCCTCTTTAACTTGTTCATAAATGATTTAGAGTTGGGAGTGAGCAGTGAAGTGGCCAAATTTGCGGATGACACTAAATTGTTCAGGGTGGTGAGAACCAGAGAGGATTGTGAGGAACTCCAAAGGGATCTGTTGAGGCTGGGTGAGTGGGCGTCAACGTGGCAGATGCGGTTCAATGTGGCCAAGTGCAAAGTAATGCACATTGGGGCCAAGAATCCCAGCTACAAATACAAGTTGATGGGGTGTGAACTGGCAGAGACAGACCAAGAGAGAGATCTTGGGGTCATGGTAGATAATTCACTGAAAATGTCAAGACAGTGTGCGTTTGCAATAAAAAAGGCCAATGCCATGCTGGGAATTATTAGGAAGGAAATTGAAAACAAATCAGCCAGTATCATAATGCCTCTGTATAAATCGATGGTGCGGTCTCATTTGGAGTACTGTGTGCAGTTCTGGTCGCCGCACCTCAAAAAGGATATTATAGCATTGGAGAAAGTTCAGAAAAGGGCAACTAAAATGATTAAAGGGCTGGAACACCTTCCCTATGAAGAAAGGTTGAAACGCTTAGGGCTCTTTAGCTTGGAGAAACGTCGACTGAGGGGTGACATGATAGAAGTTTACAAGATAATGCATGGGATGGAGAAAGTAGAGAAAGAAGTACTTTTCTTCCTTTCTCACAATACAAGAACTCATGGGCATTCGATGAAATTGCTGAGCAGACAGGTTAAAACGGATAAAAGGAAGTACTTCTTCACCCAAAGGGTGATTAACATGTGGAATTCACTGCCACAGGAGGTGGTGGCGTCCACAAGCATAGCCACCTTCAAGAAGGGGTTAGATAAAAATATGGAGCAGAGGTCCATCAGTGGCTATTAGCCACAGTGTGTGTGTGTGTGTGTGTGTGTGTGTGTGTGTGTATATATATATATATATATATATATATATATATATATATATATATATATATATATATATATATATATATATATATATATATATATATATATATATATATATTTGGCCGCTGTGTGACACAGAATGTTGGACTGGATGGGCCATTGGCCTGATCTAACATGGCTTCTCTTATGTTCTTATGTTCTTATTATTAGGCATGTGTGGATGGAGGACTGGAGAAATTTGGATCGCTTTGCAGTTTTTAAACCAGCATTCACTTTTGGTTTGGGGAGGGATGGGGGGGGGGGGGTTGGGCTGTCTTTGGACTCTAGTCAATTTTTATTGGAGGAGCGTTTTACAACCATCTTCCAAGCGCGGGCCAAGAGAGGATGCAGGCACAAGTAGGTGCTCACTTCATTCAATCTCAAAGTCCATGTTTGGGGAGCCGAATATTGGCAAGTTGACCTTCAGGAAGATCAACTGCTGAACTGTCCTGTGTTGCAGGCGATTGCGATGTGGGCAGACAATGTTGCCCATATGTGAAAAGACGCGCTCGCTCTGCACGCTCGTCGGTGGGCAGGAGAGGAATGCCTTGGCCACGGAGGAGAGGGCTGGCCAGACCCCCCCCTTCATGACCCAGTAGTCCAAAGGAGATGCTTCCTGTGCCTTGAGGGGCTCAAAAACATAGTGGATTCACGTCAAAATTTTACAAATCTCTCAAGGATGAACTAACACCCAAACTGTTGAAGTTGTTAAACACGATAAGAGAAGAAGGGAAAATCCCAAAGACCTGGAGGGAAGCTGTAGTCTCTCTGATTCCTAAGGAAGATAAAGATAGCACAAACGTAAAAAAGACCTGGAGGGAAGCTGTAGTCTCTCTGATTCCTAAGGAAGATAAAGATAGCACAAACGTAAAAAATTATAGACCAATCTCACTGTTGAATAATGACTATAAGATCTATACAAGAATTTTAGCAGAGCGACTGAAACAATACCTGACCAACTTTATAAACAAAGACCAAGCGGGATTTCTTCCTAAAAGACAAATAAGGGACAATGTAAGAGCTGTTATTAATGTTGTGGAATACTATGAAAAGCATCCGGAAAAAGAAGTGGCCTTATTTTTTGTTGACGCAGAGAAAGCCTTCGACAACTTAAATTGGGACTTTATGTTTGCGGTAATGGAAAAAATTAATTTAGGGGAACAATTTATAAAAATGACAAGAGCAATATATACAGATCAGCATGCAAAATTGTGTATAAATGCAGACCTTACCAAAGAATTGAAAGTGAGTAAAGGAACAAGGCAAGGATGCCCGCTATCACCATTGTTGTTTATAATGACTCTTGAAATTTTGTTACAACAAATTCAAAAAGATGAAAAAATAGAAGGTCTAAAAATTAGAAGATTCTCTTATAAATATAAAGCTTTTGCAGATGATATAGTGTTCATAATGGAGAATCCGGTTCAAGTGTCACCACTGCTGTTAGCTAAGATAAAGGAATACGGAGAACTAGCAGGATTATACATAAATAAGGAGAAATCGAAATTCCTCTGTAAAAACATGCAACCAAATAAAACAAACGAACTACAAAAGGTGACAGGTTGTGAAGTCACAACCAAAGTTAGGTACCTTGGAATAGAGATAACAATGAAGAACATTGATTTATACAAAAACAATTATGAAAAACTGTGGTGTAAGATGGACAAAGATTTGATGAAATGGAATAAACTCAACTTGTCCTTACTGGGCAGGATAGCTGCAATCAAAATGAATATTTTGCCAAGGATAATGTATTTGTTTCAAACCATCCCGATTGTAAAAGAAGCAAAACAATTCAACAAATGGCAAAGGAAAATCTCTGATTTCATTTGGGCCGGAAAGAAACCAAGGATAAAGATGAAGATCTTAACGGATGCCAAAGAGAGAGGAGGTTTTCAACTTCCCGATCTAAGACTATACCACGATGCAGTTTGTTTGACATGGATAAAAGATTGGATAATGCTGTTAGATAAAAAACCTTTGTGGTTAGAAGCTCACGGAAATAGATTCGGCTGGCATGCATACATGTACTATGGGAAGAATAAAATGGATGGTTTTTTCTCTCACCACTATGTCAGAAATACATTACTAAATACTTGGATAAAATACAAGAAATACGGGGACGAGAGAAAACCATTATGGATAGTGCCAGCAGAAGTAATAAAAATAACAGCTGATTCTGAAGAAAAAAGAGAAATGTCATATAACCAACTGCTTAAGATTCAAGGAGACAAAATTGAATTAAAAACCTCAGAAGAGCTAAATAACAATTATGATTGGTTTCAAATGCAACAAATTAAAAGTTTGATGGAAAATGACATAAAATCAGAGGGGATTAGACGAGAACAAACAGAACTGGAAAGAGTCCTGTTAGGTGACAATGAAAAATTGATATCAAAAGTATATAAGTTATTATTGAAATGGTCTACAGAAGAAGAAGTAGTAAAGTCTCAAATGGTCAAATGGGCAATTAATGTGAATAGAGAAATACAAATGGAAACATGGGAGCACCTCTGGAAGAACTCAATGAAGATATCAACTTGTCAAAGCATTAAGGAGAACTGTTTTAAAATGATGTATAGGTGGTATATGACTCCGAAAAAATTGGCTAAGATAAGTAAGAAAATGTCGGATAGATGTTGGAAATGTAAAAAACATGAAGGTTCTTTCTTCCATATGTGGTGGACATGTGAAAGAGCGAAAGAATTCTGGAAGATGATACAACAAGAAATCACCAAAATTTTGGGCTATGATTTTAAGAAAATTGCAGAGACGTTTTTACTTGGATTACAATTAGAAAAATACCCAAAAGAAGACAGGACTTTAATTTGGTACCTGTTATCAGCTGCTAGGACTTTGTACGCGCAGCTTTGGAAGCAAGAAAAAATACCAGAGAAATGGGAATGGACCATGAAAGTTTTATCGTGGTGTGAAATGGACAAATTAACCAGAACACTAAGAGACTATGATTTAGAGATATTCAAAAGGGAGTGGAGAAAATTTAAAGGATATATGGAGAAAACTTGGAAAGTAAAGAAATATTGGACATTTTTTTAGTTGTAAGAATATATATACGGAACTTTGAGCAATCAGAAGTGCCTTTAGTATGGATTTGAACTTATAACCTCGGGGAAGTCAACATTGGAGGGAGGGGAGATGGAAATGTCATATGGGTCAATGTGAAAAAAAAGAAAAAATTAAGAAATAGATAAGCTTTGTAACCATATGCTACCAATAAATTGTTTAAAACAAAAAACATAGTCCCTCACCATCGCAGCACCCGTCTCCGCTCTCGGTGTCCTACCGCTCCTAGAGGGGCCAACGACCCGCCCGATGAATGTCACCTCAGCACTCCTCGTTGCGTGAGTCTGGTGGGAAACACTGCCTAGCTGGGGAGGCTGGGGATGAACAACAGCAGCGGAAGATGCAGATGAGCTGCTTCCACCCCCCTCCTCCTCAACTACCGGCACTGGGCCCCCCCCCCCGACTCTGGTACGCTCGACCTTCTGGGAGATCTCGTCTCGCCAGCCATCGAGCTCGTTGGCCCGCTCAGCGACTGTGCCCTTAAGGTGCGGGTCTAACATGGTCACCATCATGTAGACCTTATCCTGGGTGAAAGTCTGAAAGCGGGCCTCTAGCCCTACCTGCAGCCTAACAACCAAGGTGCGCACCACTGGAAGAACATCTGCACGGCCTTGAGCTGGCACTAGAAACGAGGCCAGGTCCTCACGGGTCATCTGGACCATGGGGACGACCAGTGCGATGCTCGCCGTGTCAGATGAGAGCATTTCTGTGTAGGTCTTGAAGGGCCCAATAACCGCCACAGTCTGAGAAATGACCACCCAATCCTCTTGGGTGAGACGGTTCTCATCCCGAAAGACCCTCGTTTCAGAGACAAAGGCATCCAGGGCTGCTCTCTGCTCCACCATGCGCTCCAGCATGGCGCAGGTGGAGTTCCAGCGTGTGCTGACGTCACCGAGCAGGCGGTGCCATGGCACGCCTGTCAGTGTCTGTTTCTCACGCAGCTGATATGAGTCCGTATTGCTGCGTGAGAAGTGACCCGTGATGTACCGACATTTCTGGAGCAGAAGTCGGTACTCATGGGTCGCGGCTAGATACAGACGATCCTGGCTTTTTGTCTGTCCCAGGAGTCCTTAACCACGAGGTGGAGAAGGTGGGCCACGCAAGGAAGGCGTTTTAGGCCCTCACGCAGGACAGCTGCCTTGATGTTGGAGCCACCATCAGTCACCACAAAGCCCTTGGAGACGTCCCCGCTGCCTACCCAGCCCTCTAACTGCCGTGAGAGGATGGCTCTGAGAGTGTCCGCCATGTGCGGCGCGTCGACTGCTTCAGCGTGCAGCAAGGCACAGCTATAGCCGGCCCGGCGGCCCTGACCCTGCCTGTCACTACTGCCATCCCCAACCACCTCTTTGGGTTGCCACCAATGCGCAGTCAGGGAGAGATACCCCTCGAACGCATGTTTGGAGGTCCAGATATCTGAGGTGAAATGAACAGTCCCCCCGGCAGCATGGGACAAATGCTCCTTCACCACAGATCTGGTCGCCCTGAAAAGAGCTGGCACAATGGTCCTGCTAAGGGTGGTTCTAGCAGGAATTTTGTACCAGGGCGCCAGGTACTCCAGCAACCCCCGCACCCCAGGATTCTCGACCACTGAAAACGGAAGCCCATGGGCGACCGACCTGGCAAGGTGCCAGGCGATCACCCTCCTGCCGTGCCTGATTCCCCCTCTTGACACAGAGGTGCCCCTACCAAACATCTCAGGCAGAGATGCCTGGCATCCCTGTTCTCCCACGGAACGCTCCTGGAGAGCGGGGGTAGTCGCGATGGGACGGACCCCCTAGCTGGGTGGTGTTGTTGTCCACTTGGACAACACAGCACCAGCCTGCTTCTCCCCCTTAAGAAGCACCCCCGAGTGGTGCTTCCGCAGGTGATTCCGCATCCCCCCCGGAGTCAGGTGGGCAGGGTCCCGCCCACAACTGATCCGGGCCCTGCACAGCTTGCACTGCGCATAACGTGGATCCTCCATAAGTTGGAAATGCTTCCATACTTCAGAGGTGAATGGATGCCCAAACTGACTGGCAGGTTGGGTGTCCGGAGCCACCTCCTTTGAGGTGCTCGGGGGAGACACATCGTGCCTCGGGGTGGCAGGAGGGGCTGGTCGCCGGGGGGAAGTGGGCGGAGACGGAGGCACCTCGTGTGTCTCCATCTCTTCCCCCTCCACCCCATGCGGCCTCCCCTCCTGGCCATCCCCTGAAGGTCTGCTGGTGCCCGAAGGAACCGAAGAAGGGGGCTGGTCCTCCTCAACCAGCTTCTCCTCCAGCTCCTGCACGACACTCTGCACCCTCCTTGGGGTGATCGTTTTGGACAGAAAACTGTCCCCAAAGCTCATCTCCAAGGAGGGCTGCTCTTGCTGCCCCTCCTCCAGCTGCTGAGGCCGAGCGACATCAGCTGGAGGAGAGACTGCCCGAGCAGCAGACCCCTGCACAGTGCCAGCACCTAATGGCACCTTTGCTGGGGGCGCCCCAGCAGCAGCCTCGATGAAGGACCCAAGGCGGGCCTTCTTCTTCATCATACTCCGGCCAGAGGTCGGAGTGCTGGAAAGTGGTTGTGGAGTGGCCCCACGCACAGGTGGGGGGGAGACCTGGGTCCTCCCCCTCCCCTCCACCTCTCTAGTCTTCTCCTTGGCCTTGCCCCCAGGGCCCCTCTTCTGCTGCCTGTCACTCATGTCACCCTTGGCCAGTCTCACAGAACCTGAACTGAACAGGTGGGGTTTTTTACAAACCTAACTCACTGCATTGTACCCTGAACCAACAGGTGCCCTGACTTCTTTTTAAAAACCCTCCCACCAAAGCTTGTTTATTTGTTTTTTTGATCCCTAACCTGTCCTTCTTTGGGTTGGGGTAGTAGTCTAGTAAAGTTTAGGAGACTAGGTGATCCTGCCTCTACCTGGCTGCAGTTTTTAAAAGGCTACCTTGAGATGAAGGCAATCCTTGTTTTATCCTCCTAGTTAAACTTCTCCTAACTAGATCCTGGGACAAACCTGATTTCCTTGCAAACTAGAAATCAGGTGTCCCCTATAACGTGAGAGAAGCTGTGGTTTACCCTGTGGAAATCTAAGGATGCACCAGCTTTCAGTGGCTGAAAGCCAGATGCACCGATGCTGCAACCCTAGTCTCTTTAAAAGGGAGCCTGATGTGGCCTAGTAGTCACGCTGCCTTTTATGAGAAACCTAAAAACTTTTTAAAGCACCCCTATCTGGCCTACTTAAATTGTGAAAGGAGATAAAGCCCTAAACTGGATTAATTTTGTTTTAATTTGCCCCCTTGTTATCTGACTCACTATATAATATGTCGAATTAATTAATTTAAACCCACCCTACTACTCCCTCGAATTGATTAGTCAAATTAATTTATTAATTTCCATTTCTAGCACATTTATAAGTAGCCCCCCTTATAATTTCCTAATCAATCTGCTAAAAATCAATATATAAATATATCTAATTCAATATATAAATATATAACAATCCAAATTACTAATCAATCCGTTAAAATCTAATTAATTAATTAAAAATATATATTCCAAATAGTGGTCAGATAAGATAAAAGACTAAAATGTTAAAACCAGGAGATAGATAGCAGGTATAAGTCTTAAGATATTGTTTTAAAGTGCAGTGTCTATAAATAATCGCGGTTGTTCTCACAGGCTGTGCTCTCAAAGTGCAGTGCAGTTCTCAAAGTGCCGTCCTCAAAGTGCTGTGCAGGTTGTAAATTGCAGTGCAGTTCAAGTAAGCGTGACTTCCTTGGGGCCTGATAGTAATCACAGCTCAGGTGACCCGGGGGAGGGGGTGTGTGACCTCCCCTGTGTCCTCCCAGCTGTCTGAGTTAGCCCCTATAGCCTCAGCCAGGGAAATCACAGTCCCAGTCGGGAAGTTCCCAGTTGCCGGTCCAGCCACGCCCCTACTAGCAGCCACAAGATGAAAGAAAAGGGGGGGAAGATGGAAGTTGAGGTGCGGGACCAACATCCCAGAACCAATTCACTCCTCCAGCTGCTCACCGCACTCACAGATCGTCAGCCCCATCACGGCAGCCTCTGGACCCCTCTGCCCAGCATACTCCTTGCACAGGCACGTTCTCTCCACTCCGGCACACCGCGCGGCTCACACTTCTTTCCCCGGCATCACCCGGCTCTCTCACACGCAAGTCTGTGGCTATGCCCGAGATGAAAGCAAAGGATATGCTAAAAGCAGCATGTGGATATTTTCATTTTCTTTGGGATGCATGCTTGGAAGAAATAACATATTTTTGATTAAACTTAGTGGGCTAAAGCTCAATTTTGAATAAGGAAAGCAAAAGTGAACATCAATAATAATCCTTATCACATTTATCAATAGCTTCTTGTCACTTTTATAGTATTTACTAGACTGAGATATAGATGGATGGTCCTTATCATATAGCCACAAATGAACTGTCTTTGCAAGTATTTAGAACTGCCAAGAAGTAAGTTTATATGTGGTCACCACATGGTTAAAAGTCACCTGAATTTAATTTGTTCAATTTAGAGTGCAATGCAAAGTAGAATTATACTCTTCTAAATCTTCTGAAGTTACTGGTCTTGAGAAGACTGTAACTCTGTTTAGGATTGCACTATATTGGTAACTGGTCTTTTCTACAGTTATCAATTTACTTGCAATGTTCAGCAACATGGGTCCAACCCGACATTCAGTGCTGATGTCTTGGGAAAGGTATACACAGTTTAATTATTATGCCGATTGTGCAATAGCTTTTCACAGAAAACTAGCTATCACATAGATGGGAACATTTCAAAGAGCCCAGAATGAACCTTTCTTGTAATCAAAGTCTGGAAAACTTATAGTCTTTCTAAAAAACACACACATTTGATATCATTTCATGCCAAAAACGGTGTTGCATATATAATTGCCCAATTGATGGGGAAGATGACATGCACATTTTAAAAGCTGTAAGATGAGAATCTTCTAGAATAATGAAAGTGAAAACACCATACATACAGAACTGGGGGCGGGGATAATATTATGCTTGTCATAGATTCAAATGTGTGCATATTTTTTCTACACATGATTTAATAAATGTTACTGAGGAATCACAAGGGAAAACAACTTTCCAAAAAGCTTTTCCATTTTGATTCTACTGAATGCTTTCAAAATTCTAATGGTAAGAAATGGCCTGGTAGAGTAAGTCATGACTCAAAACAACATTTCATTCCTGAAAACCTTTATTTCCTTTTCCCTTCTGGGTGCTTTAAAAAAGTGAATTAAAATGGTCATCTTCTATTTGATACAAATATCAAAGATTTTCTAATGTTTAGAAAACAGCATAATGGCTATTAGATACATTGATTTGTGTTGATTTAATAGGATCCATTTTGATGGCTTATTAGCAGAAAATGTTGTCTGCTTTTGTGCAGGAATAATGAGACATACAACATTTGTTGAGTGATCCAGGAGAAGGTACATTATATATTCTCTGTGCTCTGAATGCATGAAAGGTCAGCAGGGAGAGAACAGGGATCTACAGTTTGCAGGCAGACTATATTTGTTAAGCAGTAATTAGCACATTGTAGTTTATTGTAACTTCTGCTGTGTCTTTCAAACAAAGCAAAACACATAGCTTAATACCTGTAGGGTTGATTTTAAATAAGGACCTGAAACCATAGATTTTGTTACATCTGCATCCAATAAACCATGGTTAAGAGAGTCTGTTTCTTATCCCTCCAGGCTCTCCCCTTGCAAATGGACAAGCAGGTCTTGCACTGTCTTTCTGCTCATACCTTCTGGGAGCAGGGCTTGATGTGGCAAGTAAAGGTAATCACCTGTGCAAGCACCAGTTGTTTCTGACTCTGGGGTGATGTTGCTTTCATAACGTTTTCATGGCAGACTTTTTTTTATGGGGTGGTTTGCCATTGCCTTCCCCAGTCATTTACACTTTACCCCTAGCAAGCTGGGTACTCATTTTACCCACCTTGGAAGGATGTAAGGTTGAGTCAACCATGAGCCAGCTACCTGAACTCAGCTTCTACTGGGATTTGTGGTATATGGCATGCCTCGTTGCAAACTATGAATCATCACAAACTTTTAGGGGTCAAACAAACTGGTTCTGTCTGTGAGGTTTGTGATTTGCTAGAAGGATCCCATCCCCCAGGAAAGGGCTTTCTAGGGAAATGACTGCCCAGGGGCAAATTCTTGGGGAGGCATAATGTGGACCCCATAAACCCAATCTTCACCAAATTTGGAGGGCTGGTAGAGGAGAGTCAGCCAGAGATTCCCTGAGAGTTTGGTGTCTCAAGCTTGCACAGGACCTATTCTCTACACTCCTTAATCTCCTTAACCTGTGCCTATCAACATTATCGCCTGTCAAGAAGTACTAATGTATTAATGTAAACTGGAACTCAGCTCTGTGTTTACAATGCCTAGGGCACACAAAAGCAGAATGGAAGGACTATGCTGTGGGAAGCACAAGGGTAAGGGTAAGCATCCCCTGAAAGACTATTGTTTCTGTGGATAAAGTACAACTATTTTGTGGTTAGAGGATAGGCAATTAAGATAGACAGGTTTCCACAGGCAATGTTTCCCCCCTTAGAGATGCACTGAAGGAGCATATCCCATTGCTGTGTGTCTTCAGTAAAATGGAGGTGAGAGCAGAGAAAAGTATGGCACTAGTGAGAACTGGTTTTATTTTTGAGCTGCTCTTCCTAGGTAGCTTTCTGGATGGGGTGGATGGGGAGCATCAACAAAAAACCAAATCTGGTTTAAATCATGCTACTGCATTGGTATATAATGCAAAACTATTGTTAAGACTAACAGTGGATGATAAACCGCCTGCATATCCTGACTTCAGATCCTGGTTTCAGGTATCTGAACTAACCAGGTGTCATTTCATAGAAAAAAAGGTGCTGGAGCTCATTAGCACAACTTATTTGCATATGCCACACACCCCTGAGATCACCGGAAGGTGTACTAAATTATATCAGCTCAGCATCTATCTTAAAATGCTTCTTGAATTATAATTGTCATAATAAAACCGTACTCCCATCATACTTTTGAAATTACTTTTTTCTATGTTGCCACAGTGGCATGATGAAGATTTCCATTTGTCTGCTCTATATGTTTTGGTTATTTTCCTTTTTTTTTTTGTGGGGGGAAATATTTGAAAGTTCAACAAAATTCTCACAGGGTGTTTGAACCCAGAAGTAAGTATTTGGAGGTGTGGGTGTAAGAAAGAAAGAGCACAATAAAATTTAGAGGTTCTGGAGCTCCACTCCTGTGAGCTCTTGCCCAAAATGAGGCCTGAAACTAACCATAGTTGGTATGTAGCTATGGGTTTGGATGATCAGTTCAGCTATGGTTAGTTCAATTAATCCATGGTTTAATGTTATGTCTGAATCAGCCTGAAGTGTTAAAGAGATTCAACTTGTTCAGAAAGGCTGATGTTACACAGATGTCATGTAACCTAGAGGCATTTAAGGAAGCAAAGATTATTATCAGTGTTGGCTCTCCTTGTTGTTCGTTGTTTTCTTTGGAAGTGGACTATGAATTTCACAGGAAATGCTGTAATTTAGCTGTGAACAATCCACTTGGCCCAATTTCCTTAAATAGGTTTTACTGATTCCAAGAAGATTTATGTTTTATGTCTTGTTTTAAGGGAAACATCTGTAAATGATCAGTAAGAGATGCTTTAAGTTAATGGAAGTCCATGACTGTTATGAATTTTCCTTATTTGAAAATGAATGTGTTACTGCATGTGTTCCCTACCCCAAATAATGAAGCTTCAGGAAGAATATTACAGGGTTTCTTGTAGAGATCCCTAGGAATGTATGGCATTTTTGTGGTTTTCTTCCAGGAAAACTTAAATTGAAGCTGCCACTATTCTCAGACACTCACTCACTCACTCAATGCACTCTAACAGAGCAGATTATGGTGCAGGTTTACTCAAAAGGAGAACAGTAAAGGTGGAGTTGAGCCTGAGAAATTGCTGGAACAAGAGAAAAGGAAGAGAAATCCCATCTTGTATTGAATAGGCTATTGTAGATGGTTTATTGTGTGGATAAGATTCGGATTTATTTCCATGATCAGATGTGATGGAAGCCCCTTTGAAGCACCAGTTGATGGGTGGTACACCAAAGCAAGCTTTTCATGGAAGAATTTGAAATCTAAAAGAAGGATAAGTGGTGACATTAATTTTAAGAAATCTTCCAAAGGCCTTGAATCAATATGGGTAACATGTCCAGGTGGGATTCCCTGCTTAAAAAGTGTGAGACAAACCAAAGGAAAGACAGTATAGAAAAGAAAGCCAACAGGAGCTAGAGACTACAATAGCGGCGGCCTTGATCATCATGCCGAGGAATGTACTCTACTCCTACAGCCAAAGAAGTGCCGATACTATTAGAATATCATGCACATGATGGGTAACTGTCTACACAAAACTGTTCCACAGCAGGGAAGATATGAAGTAGAATCCTAGCCTTCTATGTCACTGTTTCAGAGAGAAGGGGGAGAGGCTTATGGCTATACATCTTTATCATATCTTCATGAGGGAAGGGCAGACATCTTACAAGGTTCAGACAGGTCACCACAAAGAGATGCTTCCAGTAGCTGACCAGTGTTTTGCATAGAGTTCCACATGTACGATTATCTACCCATTTGTTTGGAGCTCTTGGCTTTCAGGGAGCAGATTTGTTCCCTTGAGGCTAGGGTTACCAACCTGGAGAGGCTGGGGCAGAGGGTTTCAATGACTTACCAGAACAGTCCCATTCCTATGCTGATAGCTATTCTGTTGTGGAGACTAGTGTCTTGAGGTTAGAGGACAGCATTACAGTAAGTGTTGTGGATTGCCTGGAACTTGCCTGGAATGTTGGACTAGGGCTGCAGCTAAAATAACTGAAATTATGGGTAGTACGGTTCCTTTAACACCTGACTCTATTTTATTACACAATTGGCCGGATCATGCTTTTTCACAGTTGCAAATGGATCTTATCTCACTTTTATTGGTAGCTGCAAAGGCAGTGTTAGCTCTTAAAAGGAAGACTACAAAAATACCTAGAATTAGAGCCTGGTTCTTGAAGGTTTGAGACATGGTTATTCAGGAAAATTGACTACACAATTATTATTGATGGAAAATCCAAGTTTTAGTAATAACTTTGTGGAGAAATGGCTCCCCTTTTTAGAATATGTGAACACTAATAATTCTGTTGATTGTAAAGTACCTTCTAAATATCTTTGAATATGGATTATTGTAGAGTCATTGTGTTTTAAATTGAGGGTTTTTTTTTTTAAAAAAAAGAAGGGACCCCTTTTTTAGGCAATGGACCAATATCCTCTCATATCAAGGATACCTATCTGGGGTTGGAGCTTCCGGGATTAGGAAAATGGCGAGCTGACCTGTCTCGTTAACGGGGACAGACTGAAGCCTCTGTTCAGGGTAGGAAAAGGCTCTTCCTGGCCTTCTACCTACATCTCTCAGCTAGAGATTTGTCCAAGATACACACAAGAACTCAGAGGGGGTTTACCTTGGCTGATAGAGAGCTCCATTGGGGGCTCTTTTGAGGCTTTGAGGGGCCCCTGGAGAAGAGTGGCATTTTCATCATCTACAGAGGCTTTCAGAGCCATTCAATTGGCATAAGCTTGGAAAGATCCTGATCTTCTTTGGGACTGGTGCACATCTGATAGTTGGAAAGATCGATGTTAAGCTGGATATCAGCGGAGAGGTACCAATTACAATCTTTCGCTTCAGAACTTTTTTAAAGCAAATAAAATAATTTTGGAAGGTGGGAAGGAGTGATTTAGAGAGGGGGAAAAAGAAGAAAAGAAAGATTGAATTTTGGACTTTGTTAAAAGAAGGATATTGCTAAAAACTGGGAAATAAGTTATTGTTTGGATTACTTGCGGTCACTGAAGAATGTATCATCGTCACAGCTTTGCATTTCCTACAAGCAAAACAGGCAGTACGTCAAAGATCGTGAGATTTGGATATCATTGTGAACAGGACTTGGTGCCTAGCAAAGTAGGAAGTAATAAGGGAAGAGAGACTAAGAAAGATCGCGAGATTTGGATACCATTGAAAATGTGATTTCGTTCCTAGCAAAGAAGGAAGTAATAAGAGAAGAGAGGCAAACAAGAAGAAGGCCTACACTAGGATTTTTTACTGTAAAGAAATTGCGTTCGTCATTTTGAAAAAAAAAAATTAAATTAATATTTGAGCCTAGAAAGATCAAAGAACAGCAAAATTAATCTCATTTAAAAGGGCAAGTATTAAGCTATTGAATCTGATATTTGGATTTTGATTTTAAGATGTGTAAATTTCCGTGGGTTATTTTAATGCCAGAATCAAAAGCAACACGTGCAAGAGCTCTTTCCTTGGAAAAAATGCAAAACCAACTAGAAGCAATGGAAGCTAGAATAACGAAAGGAGTTGAGAACATGTTAACGGCTTGTAAAAAAAACTTTAAAAAGACATTGGAGACTTTAAAAAGGAAATGGAAGACTTTAAAAACGAGGTGGTGGTGGTTAAGGAAAAAGTCCAGGATGTAGAGGAGAAAGTTAAAGTGCATGCTTCTACCTTGTTAAAGCTGCAAGAGAAGGTGACTGCAGACTGATGGAAACCCAAATTCATCTGAGAGGAGTACCTGAGGAGGAAGGAACTGACTTAAAGGGATATATTGTGAAAATAATTGCTGACTTCTTGGAGGAAAATCCTGAAGGGACTAGAAATATGTATGACTTTATGTATAGAGTCAACTCATCATATGCCAAGAACAAAAAACTGCCAAGAGATGTAGTCATAAGATTTATGACAAAAGAAATGGTAGGAAAAATCTTGAACCAAAGTTTTCAAAAGATTCTGAAAGTAGAAGAGAGTAGAGTTAGAATAATGAAAGAGTTGCCAAGACAAATGATAAATGACAGGAAATCTTACAAGAAACTGACAGAGAAACTGCGTGTTAATGGAACAAGATACAGATGGATAACACCTGAAGGTTTGAGTTTTGAGCTACATGGAAGAAGGATTACAATTACAAATGCACATGAGCTGTGTAGTTTCTATGAACAGAATAAAGACTTTGCACCATAATGGATTACAAATTATTATCTTGGAATGTAAATGGACTAAATTCACCGCAAAAAAGGAAAGCAACATTTCATTGGATTAAAAAGCAAAATTGTAATATAATTTGTTTACAAGAAATCCATATACAACAAAAGGATTACAAATATTTATGGAATAAACAATTAGGATTGGAATTTTTTTCATTGGCGGAACAAAAGAAAAGGGGCGTGATTTTTTATATTAATCAACAATTAGAGCCAAAATTGATATTTAAAGACAAGGATGGAAGATATGTGGTGGTAAAGATAATAATAAATGCAAAGAAAATGTTGTTATTAGGACTGTATGCACCAAATGGCGCAAAAGATGCTTTTTTCAAAGACATTACCTGACAGCTTGATGAAGTGACTTATGACCAGATATTGATGATGGGAGACTTTAACGGAACAATACAGAACAAAATGGATAGGTCTGGACAAAAAAGTAACAACAAGGAAGGGAAACTGCCAAAAAAATTTTTTTTGAACTGATTAAACAAGAAAATTTGGAAGATATCTGGAGAAAATTCAACCCAGAAGTAAGAGACTACACTTTTTTTTCAGTGAGACATAACACTTGTTCCAGAATTGACCTGTTATGGGGTACTAAAGATTTGGGCCTCATAACTAAAAAAGTAGAGATTTTACCAAAGATAAGTGCTGAATAAAAGGGAAAATACCAAATACCTGGAAAGAAGCTGTAATTTCGTTGATACCTAAAGAAGATAGAGATGTCACGAATGTGCCGAACTATAGACCAATTTCATTATTAGATATTGATTATGATATACACAAGAATCCTGGCAGAACAACTTAAACAATATTTGATGAACTTTATAAAGGAAGATCAAGCAGGATTTCTTCCTAAAAGACAAATAAGAGATAATATAAGAACAGTTGTTAATATTGTAGAATATTATGAAAAACATCCAGAAAAGGAAGTTGCATTATTCTTTGCCGATGCAGAGAAAGCTTTTGATAATTTGAACTGGGACTTTATGTTTGCAGTTATGGAAAAGATAGATTTTGGAGAGCACTTTATAAGAATGATAAAAGCAATATATACGGAACAGAGGGCTAAGTTGTGTATAAATGCAGACCTTACAGGTAATATGATGATTAGTAAAGGTACAAGACAAAGTTGCCCACTTTCAGCACTGTTGTTTATTATGACTCTTGACATTTTACTGATACGAATACAAGATGATAAAGAAATAGAAGGGCTAAAAATCAGAGGATCTATTTACAAATATAGAGCATTTGCTGATGACATAATGTTTATAACTGAAAATCCTGTACAAGTAACACCTTTGTTGTTAACTAAGATACAAGAATATGGTGACTTGGCGGGATTTTATGTTAATAAAGAAAAGTCAAAACTTTTATGTAAAAATATACAAGCAAACAAACAAAAGGAATTGCAGAGATTGACGGGATATGAAGTTGCTTCCAAAGTAAAATATTTGGGCTTGGAGATAACAATGAAGAATATTGATTTGTTTAAAAATAACTATGAAAAGCTATGGCATAAGATGGATGAAGACTTGATGAAATGGAATAAACTTAATTTGACATTGTTGGGTAGAATAGCTGCAATTAAAATGAACATTTTGCCAAGAATAATATATTTGTTTCAAACTATTCCGATTGTGAAAGACAGTAAACAATTCAATAAATAACAAAGGAAGATTTCAGAATTTGTCTGGGCTGGGAAGAAACCAAGGATTAAAATGAAAATTTTAACAGATGCTAAAGAGAGAGGATGATTCCAGCTACCAGATTTAAGAATATATCATGATGCAGTTTGTTTAGTATGGATAAAAGATTGGGTGATGCTGTCAAATAAAAAACTTTTAATGTTGGAAGGTCATGGAAATAAATTCGGCTGGCACGCTTACATGTACTATTGAAAGAAAAAAATGGATGGTTTTTTCTTTCACCATTATATAAGAAATAATCTGTTAAATACATGGATAAAGTCTAAGAAATATGGTGATGAGAGAAAGCCATTATCAATAGTGCCAGAAGAAGTGATAAAAATAACAGCTAAGACCAGTGAAGAAAGAGGGTTGTCATATAATCAACTATTAAAAATACAAAGTGGTAAAATAGAATTGAAATCCACGGAGGAATTGAATAACAAATATGATTGGTTTCAAATGCAACAAATAAAGAGCCTGGTGGAAAATGATATTAAAGCTGAAGGAATAAGATGAGAGCAAACAGAAATGGAGAAAGTTCTGCTTGGAGATAATGAAAAATTAATTTCAAAAATATGTAAGTTACTCTTAAAATGGTCTACAGAAGATGAAGTAGTAAAATCTCAAATGATTAAATGGGCAATCAATGTAAATAAAGAAATACAGATGGACACATGGGGATATCTTTGGAAGAACTCTATGAAACTTTCAACATGTCAGAGTATTAAAGAGAACTGTTTTAAAATGATGTACAGATGGTATATGACCCCTAAAAAGTTGTCAAAGATGAAGAATAAGATGCCAGATAGATGTTGGAAATGTAAAAAACATGAAAGTTCTTTCTACCATATGTGGTGGACTTGTGAAAGAGCAAAAAAGCATTGGCAGATGATTCAACAAGAAATTTCTAAGATCTTGGGATATGAATTTAAGAAAGTAGCAGAAACATTTCTGTTGGGATTACAAATGGAAACATTCCCCAAAGAAGATAGAACTTTGATTTGGTACTTGCTTTCAGCGGCTAGGACATTGTATGCGCAGTTATGGAAGCAAGAAAAAATACCAGAAAAATGGGATTGGATTACAAAAGTAATAACATGGAGTGAGATGGATAAACTAACAAGAATCTTAAGAGACTATGATTTGGAAGTTTATAAAAAGGAGTGGAAAAAGTTTAGAGGTTATGTAGAAAAACAATGGAAAATAAAAGGACATTGGACAATTTTTTTTAGTAATGATTAAGTATTAGAAAAAAGAAAAACATTAATCTAGGCTTATATGGTTTATATGGTTTAAGGGTACCTTTAAGTGTTAACATTTTAATTTTATAGGAGTCAAGTAACGGAGGGAGGGGGATTTAGAAAATAGCATATGGGGAAGATAAAAAAAGTTATTAATGGATAATGTTACCATATGTTATTAATAAAATTCTTTAAATTCTATCTGGGGTTGGGGAGAGGTGAGCTTTTGGTAGTGGGTGATCATTAGGAATATAGAGAGTGAGGTCTGTGACAGACGTTTTGACTGTATGGTGATTTGCTTGTTTGTTGTGAAAGTTGCAGACGTCATGTGCTGTCTAAATAGGATGAAAGGCAGTGGTGGGAAGGCATCAACAGTCATAGTGCACACTGGTAACAATGACATTGGGAAATATTAATTGTATGGTCCTGTAGGCAAAATTTAGGTTACTAGGCAGAACCTCAAAGGTAGCATGCTCAGAATTGCTATTGGTTCCACGTGCAGGGCTAGCTAGTCAGACACAGAACAGAGTTCTCAATGTGTGGATGAGGAAGCTGTGCTAAGAGGAAGGGTTTAGATTTGTTAGGCACTGGGGAACTTCCTGGGACAAACCTAATTTGTGCAAAAGAGATGGGCTTCACTTGAAACAAAAGGGAACCAGGCAGTTGGGGATTAATATCAAAAAGGTGGCAGAGCAGCTTTTAAACTAATCCTGGAGGGAAAGCTGACAGGAGCTGTGAAGCCTCCGGTTTGGGTTATTTAACAGTGGGTGTATACTATCACCCACCTGATTAAACCCTTGCGGCAGATCTTGAGATGGAGAAGGAAGAAAGGGAGGTGACTAAAGTAGATAATGTTATACTGGGAGACTTCTACTACCCTCACATTGACTGAGTAAACATGTGCTTGTGTCATGCTGTAGAAATGAGATTTGGAGAATTCATAAATGATTGTGCGCTGGAACAGTTGATCACAGAGCCAAAGAGAGGGGTAGTGGTCTTGGACTTGGTTCTGAATAGGACTTAAGATCTGGTGAGAGATGTAGAGGATGTTGCACCAATTGGGAACAGTGGCCACAATGATGTTAAGTTCAGCATTCAGCTCAATGGAAAGTTACTTCTAATGTCCAAATCAGTAACATTTGATATCAATAGAGGGAACGTTACAAAAATGAGGGGGATAATTAAAAGGAAGCTGAAAGAGAAACACAAAAGAGTCCAATCCCTAAAGGATGCTTGGAAGCTATTCAACAGAAGCCCAGATAGAATGCATTTCACAGGTTAGGAAAGGTACTGCCAAGCCTAAGAGAAGGTCTGTGTGGTTAACAATGCAAGTCAAAGAAGCTATAAAAAGTAAAGAGGCTTCTTTTAAAAAGTGTAAGATCTGCCCCAATGGATTGAACAGAAGGGATCTAGCAAAAGAAATCTAAGTCAATGATTAGGCATTCAAAAAGAGATTTTGAGGAGTGGATCAAGCATCAAGACAATCAACAAACATTTTTAAAAATATATCTTGAGCAGGAACCCAGCCAGAGAAGCAGTTGAACCCGTGGGTGACAAAAGAATAAAAGGATTGCTAAAGAAAGATGGGGAGGTGGAAGAGAAGCTCAATTAGTTTTTTGCTTCTTTGTTGACTGTGGAAACTGTGAGGTATGTACCCAAGCCAAAGCCACTATTTTCAGGAAGGGAGTCTGAAGATCTGAGCCAAATTGCAGTGACCAGGATGACATTCTAGACCTATTGGGGAAATCAAACACAAGTCTCCAGGTCCAGAAGGCATACATCCAAGAATTCTTAGGGAACTCAAATGAGAGATAGTTGATCTACAAAATCTATATATGTGACCTATCACTAAATTCAACAGCTGTACCATTTTTTAAAAAGGAATCCAGAGTGGAACCAGGAAACTACAGGCCAGTCAACTCCAGTCTTTCCAGGCAAATTAGTAAAAACTGTAATCCATTATAGAATTATTAGGCATACAGAGGAACAATGCTGAAGGAAAATCAGCATGGCTTCTGCAAAGGGCAGTCTGACTCCTGCCTCACCAACCTTTTGAAGTTCTTTGAGAAGGTTGAACAAGGATGTAGACAATGGTGACCCAGTACACATTATATACTTGGACTTTCAAAAGGCTTTTGGTGAGACATCTCACCAAAGACTTCTGAGTAATCTTAAAAATTGGTGAAATGACAAGAAGCAAAGAGTAGGATAGTTCTCACAATGGAGGGATCTCACAAGGATTGGTATTGGGGCTGGTATTATTTGTTTTATTCATAAATGATCTGGAACTAGGAGTTAGTAGTGTCATTCTCTTTTGGGATGACACAAAATTATTCAGGATGGTGAAAATCAAGGTTGACTGTGAAGAGCTTGCAGAGGATCTCCACAAACTGGGTGAGTGGGCAACAATGTAGCAAATTAAGTTAAATGCTGGTAAGTGTAAGGTGACGAACACTGGGACAATAAAATCCCACCTTCAAGTATAGGCTAGAGGGTCTGCACCTGCGAGACTGAGAGGGAAAAAGATCTTGGGGTCATTGTGGATAGCTCAATGAAAGTGTCACCCCAGTGTGCTGCAGTGGTGAAAAAAGGCAAGCTGTTTGTTAGGGAGTTTTAAAGAAGGGGTTGAGAATAAAACAGCTGATATTGTAATGCCCCTGTATAGATCTATGGTGCGGTGCCATTTGGAATACTGTGTACAGTTCTGGTCACCGTATCTCAAAAAGGACAATGCAAAGCTAGGAAAAGTACAGAAGAGGATGACCAAAATGATTAGGCAATTGGAGCATCTTTTCCTATGAGGAAGACTGAAGGGTCTGGGACTTTTCAGTTTAGAAAAGAGATTATTAAGGATGACATGATAGAGGTTTTAAAATTATGCTTGGGGTAGAGAGTTAACAAAGATAACTTTTTATCCCTCTCCCAAAATACTAGAACTTGATGGCATTCAATGAAGCTGATGAGCAGTAGGTTCTGGATGAACAAAGGAAATATTTCTTTACACAAAGAGTGATTAAAATGTGGAATTTGCTGTCAGAGAATGCAATGATGACCACAGGAATAAACAGCTTTAAAAGAAGATTAGAAAGATTCATGGAGGATAGGCCTATCAGTGGCTATAAGCCATGGTGACTGAGGGGAACCTCCACATTCAGAGGCACTAAACTTCTGAATCCCAGAGCCAGGAGGCAATGCCAAGGGATGGTCTCAGCCTTTATGCCCTGTTGTTGGCCTTCTAGAGGAACTGTTTGGCCACAGTGAGACAGGATGCTAGACCACTGATTGTTCCAGCAGGGCTCGTCTTATATTCTTTTCTGCATCACCTGAAGAACAGAACTGAAAAGAGCCCTCTGTTCAAAAAGGAAGAAGACATAAATAACTTTGTTACAACCTTTGCTTCCTCTTTCTCTTTTGGGATGCCAGTCTCATTGAAACACAAGAAGAATGATTTCACAACCTGGAATTTTAACTGCTGCTGAGGAATTGTGGCCTTTTTCAAAAGCAAAGCAAATCATTTGCTCCAAACAAAATCTAATTTGAATTGAGTATCTTGTGTGTGTGTGGAAGGGGATTGTTTTTTGTATTGTATGACTGGCACATGTCTTGAATGTATTCATTCAGCTCTGGTTTCTTGGATACGCTATCCACTGCAAAGCAATAGTTTGAGTGATTTTTGGATACTTATTCACATTGAGCTTTTCCTTTTGATATTTCATCATCCTGTTGTTTAAAGAAAAAGTGTGGAAACAACTACAGCTTTTTTTTTTGAATTTTAATTTTTTTTTCACACCTTAAAGTTGACATGAACATGGTACTAAAGACATTAAGGCATTCCTGCAGGGTTCAAGAGAGATTGCTTTTCCCTCTGTTACCCAGCACAGCAATGTTTATTTTACTTCCTCTTGTGTAAAAAGGGTAATGCCCTGGTTTGAGATATCCCCCCATGATTTTCAAAACATCCCTGTTGAATATGGAACAGACAACAACAAACAGAAGGTGGTTTGTAAATCAGCATCAGTTCCTTCCAAAGCCAACAAAACCCCAAAGGCCCTAAGGCTTCTTCTTGCAGACATCTGCAAAATTCAGACCTCTGTCTGTCTTGATGGCTATTCTATCTCTTTGAAAGTACAGAGCAGCAGTCTCAGTCTCAGGGGATAATTGTGTCTTGGCTGGTAGCAGCCACCAGTCATAACAACTCATCTTAAAAAAAAGAAAAGAAAACAGCTTCCAGCTTATTGTGGAAACATCAAATTATTTACTGGCCATTAGCAAACAATTATATGTACAAGGTGGTCTCTTAGCTGTTATAATAATGAACATTTCAGAACTCTACAGAATAACTTATATGATATTCTGTCTAATGATGAAGACTATTGGCTAATGTAATTCTATGAAAAGTTGCCTTTATTGACTACATACACAGTATGGTCAAGCCTAATCCTCCCTTTACAAGAGGACAAGGTGGTGATGTTTGTGAGTCCTTTTCCTACTATGTGGATGCCACAGTTTTCCCATTTGTGTATTTCAATACTGCCTTCATGAAAGAACCTTCAGCTGTCCAATGTCTGGCATCAGCCTTTTGTAAAGAAAAAATATTTATTTCATTTATTTTTGTTAAAGGTTCTTTTTTCCTTGAGGCAGTATTGTCTTTTTCAAATGAATGTTTCATAACAGTGCTCTTTGTGGCTTCGTCTATCCTTCGCCATTATTCCATATACTTCAAAAACTCTTCAGGTTTCTACATGCTGAGTCATCATGGAAACATTGATTGTGATCCCAATATTAAAGGTCATTTATGTTTTACTCCTAATGCAGAGATTCGACCACACTACATGCTGAGAATGCAGGATATAAAATTTGCTGAGAAAATGGACAGGCTCTAGGGTAAACATTTATCACCACCTGTGAGGAAATGCTGTTGGCAAGCCACATTTCTGTCCTTGTGGTTGTTTGGGAAGAACCCTTCCAAGAAAAGGTTCTCCTTCTCTGAGCAGATCCTGAAAGAAACGTTCCAGCTAGTAATATTGACAGATTTTTCCTGCCCCCCCCCCAATATCCTATAGCTGAGCAAATAAGCTCCAGCCCTGTTTTGCTAGTAGGAGTCTTTTGTCTACCACAATTAGAGTAGAGAGGGTTTGTTAAAATAAACTGAATAACAAAATAAATAAAATAAATAACTAAAATAAACTAATGTAACTGAATAAAAAGGAATTTAGTTAATATTGTTCAAAGCCTCATGAAACTCAAGATTGGAAGGACCCAGTGAGGTCAAATTTGGGTGCACTCAGATGTAATGGACGAGTTATTTAGATAACATTGAAGGAATCAGTTGTACTTGGCATAATGTCCACATAATTGGATAAATTCAGCACATCTGAGCTTTGCTCATATGACAAGCAGGGGTTTTTTTTGAGCTGGAACGCACCGGAATGCTGTTCCAGCTGGCATGGGCAGCATTTCGGCTGCCTTAGCTAGCATTCTAGCTCAGCCTCAGCAGCTTCCCTGGATCCTGACTGGCTGGCCAGGGGCCGGGAGCCCAGCAGTGCCTGCACGGTGTCTTCTGGGCTCCCTGCTGGCCAGCCAAGGTCTGGGAGCCCAACTGCACCTGTGTGGCCTCTTCAGGGCTCTCCGCTGGAGATTTAATGCCAGTAAGACTGAAAAATGTGGCTGGCATTAAATCTTCTAAACCCATTGCCTTCAATGAACTTAAAAAGGTGAACTTCTATTTAGGATTGCACCACAAATCCCTAACTGAGTTCTTATTCAGTGTGTCAGTGACCTACACTGGGTTTGACTTCTGAAAACTATTCATGCAAAAAGGCTTTTCATGTGATCTCTGCTGATTCCTGTTCCCACTGCAGCCCTTGGACCTTATGCCATACTGTTCAAGATCCTCAGGAGTGATGGGTTGGGTATAAATTCAGTGCAAAGTACTGAGTCAGTGAAGTTTTGCTCACTTATGGAACTCCAGTGACAGCTCCAGTTTGGTGTAGTGGTGTAGTAGACTCTAATCTGAGAGGACTGGGTTCGATTCCCCACTCCTTCACATGCTGGGTCAGTCACAGTTCTTGAAAGAGTTGCTTTCTTAAGAGCAGTTCTCGAAAGTGTTCTCTCAGCCCCACCAACCTCACAGGGTGTCTGTTGTGGGGAGAGGAAGGGAAGGCGATTGTAAGACTCTGAGACTGAGTGAAAGGCAGGGTATAAATCCCATCTCTTTTCTTCTTCTCTTTGAGTTCAGCCCTGTGTTTCTTGTTCATAAGAATGGCCCCTGTTTTCGCTGAAAGAGCACTTGTACGATTACATATAATGTGTGAATTGGACAATCAGTTATGATCCAGAAGCACCTGTTATGGTCTCAGGTCTGAGAAGAATCTCAAAGAGAGCAGAATTTGTTTCCAGTGTAACACAGTTGGTGAAGGCTCTTTGCTCAAGCAAGGAAGAAGTCCATAAAACTATACTTTGTGAATAGGGTGGAAGAAATGTCTGGGTTTTCAATACTAACTCAAGTGGTCAACATAAGATTGGTTTAGAGCTGCAACAGCAACACAGCAGGAATAAGGCAAACTCAGCCAACTCCCACAACTTCAGCCTTTTCTAATGGGAAATGTAATCAAGCAGAAGAAATCATTTCACACAACACATCTTAGATAAATCATTGGTTCCTTTCCAGGATGAACTTTCATCAGGTCAAGAAAAGAACAGGACTGAAGCACTAAAACAGCAGCAGTTTTAATGCCAAGTGTTTGAACAGTGGCAAGCAGATTTTATAAGGAGTGAATGCAATGATACCCCAGAAACAGAGAGGAGTATGTGAAATGAAATTAGCTCTACTTGATGTGAAAGCAAATTGAATGGGGTGACAAGTACAACACCACAAATTGGATGCACACAGGGGAGAACATGTACCATGGTAACTGGTGTAGACTAGTGTGTTCTGCTCAGAGACATTTCATTATGGAAATGGCAACGCTGTTGGTAACCGGTGTGCTCCACACAGTTTTTGTTTTATGCTGGCATTATGTGAATGACTGACTCAATGGATGAATCAGCTGAAAAACTGACATCAATAAATCCTTTGCTGATAGAACTCATCATAAGAAGGAATAGTGTGTCTGGATAGCAACATATACACCTTATTAGTTATACAGTGAGACAAGTATCGTTAAAAATTTATTCTAAAAATAGAAGTAGCAAGTCACATAGACCCAGTAGTCCAAAGAACTTGTTATAAAACATCTGCCCAATCCCTTCTTAGAAGCCTGCAGGAAATGTCATTCATATATCTCTACAGTTTCTTTGTTTGCTTATAGATTTATTCTTAATGTTTACAGCCTAATATAATTTCTTATAGAATTTATTCCCACTGTTTCTTGGCTAATTCTAAACTGATGAAAGAAATGGTTGCTCTCCCTTCACTTTCTAAACTCCACCCACACATTTGAAACCTATTCTCATATTCACCCTACAGCTTTTTCAAGTTTTTCTGAATGTTCTCCTACGATTTACTTTCAGGACAAGTTGTCTTCCTTGAGGATCTGAACCTTCTTGAGTCAGGGAGCAAAACTAAGTGCAGTTCTTCAAGAGAGGCATCACAGTTCACATTATTACTTTTTTTTATTGCTCCTCTTAACACATTTTTGCAAAAGTGCTGGTATTCTGACCACAGCATTGTATTGTTGACCAGTTTATTATATTGTTGACTACTATAGCTGTAAACTTTGGGGATTTTGAAGACTGATTTTCAGAGAGATTCCCAGTTATCTGTATGCCTGGTAGACTATCTTTGTATATATTTGGATCCACGTTAAGCCACCAATGTGTTTAACTGAATGAACTTCATTAGCAAGACTTGGAAAAGACAGTAGGTAGATGATCCACTGACCTAAAGATAAATTTTCTGTTTGTAATACTTTATGTCTGCTGAGTCCAAGGCTCCCACAGCAGCCCAGCTAAATAGAGAATGGGTGGACCAGAGTGAGAACTCTGAACTCCAGGTCTGCCTGGATCTCCCCCTTTTCCTGGCCAGCAAGAGAGGATGTAGGCTTTCCAAATCCCCCGCCTGGGTTGGGGACCCCTGATTTGGAGCCTTCTCCCCCCACTCGCCAAAAATCTGGAAAGCAGGGGGAATGGCGGCCCTTCCCACCCAGCTCCAATCCCAGCAGCTTCTCTTCGCCCCTTCCCTTTCCACCCTTGAGGGCAGCCCAGCCAGCGGCTCCAGAGGTGGCGGCGGTGCCGGGCGCGCCTCACTCCCGGCTGGCTGCCTGCTGCTGCTGCTTCCAAAAGCATGGCCAGAGCTAGAGGCGAGCCGCAGCGCTTCCCTGGGGCCCTGCCTCCTGCCTTGCCCTCGCCTTCGGTGGCTAGAGGAGCGCTGGTCAGGTGTCGCGGGCGCTGTTGGGGAAGGTGTGCGGGGACCAAGCGGCGGCCTCCCTGCAACCTTCGCTGCTCAGCCAGGCCGGGGGGCAAGGACTGGAGAGAGCCAAGGTGCTGGGAGCAGAGTGGAGTCCGGCTGGGAAGGCGGCGCACAGCCGGGCTGGCCCTGTGGCCGGAAAGCTCTTGTGGTGCTGCAGAGGGAAGGTGCGGTGCACGGCCGGCCCGTTTGGAGAGCCTCGGTAAAGGGCGGTTTGGAGGTCCACTCCAGCCAGGATGGGAAATGCCTAGAAACGTGCGCGGGGGGTGGGGGTTGCTTTGGGTGGAGAACAAAAGACCTCCTCGGCTGGACCGAAGCCTGCCCCCCGGGAATCTGGACTTTGGGAATTCATTGTCGTTCTAGGGAACTGCCTGCATGCCTTCACTGGCTGGCTTGCGGGGCACGATGAAGATTTCTACAGTTGGGCGGGGGGGGGAGGAGAAGGGCTCGGAGGAGAATATTCCCTCTTGGGGGGAGGGGGTTGCCAGCTGGGCGAGGGGAATTCCTGGAGATGTGGGGGGGAGGCTGTTTTTTGAGGTAGAGGTACCAAATTTTCAGTATAGCATCTAGTGCCTCCCCCCAAAATACCCCCCAAGTTTCATAAAGATTGGACCAATTCTATGAGCCCCAGAAGAAGGTGCCCCTATCCTTCATTATTTCCTATGGAAGGAAGGCATTGAATAGGTGTGCTGTCCCTTTAAATGTGATGGCCAGAACTCCCTTTGGAGTTCAATTATGCTTGTCACAGCCTTGATCTTGGCTCCACCCCTAATATCTTCTGGCTCCACCCCCAAAGTCCCCAGATATTTCTTGGATTGGACTTGGCAACCCTAAGAGGATGTGATTGGCTGGTCTAGGGCTGCTGCAGGGATCACACCCCCAAGAACCATGTGGCTGGCTCAGAGCCAGGGAAAGACCTTTCTCTGCTAGCCTCTGGCCCAGGGCCACAAATGGGCCTTCCCATTAGGTCCCAGCCATTACTTTTCTCCCTTCTAATCAGCCATTATTTTTCTCCCCTCTAATCAGTTAAAGAGAACTGAGCCTGTGAGGGCTGCTTCACGTGCTACCAAGGATATCTGATTATTTTTACAGTGTTTCCTGCAATGGGTGAGACTTTTACTCAGGCTTGTTTTAACATGAGCCAAGGGCAAAGGGCAAAACCTATCCCAATTTCCATTTGTCCCTCATGAGACCTGAACCTGCAAATTATTTATTTTCACACCAATTGCTCCTGTTACAGTTAATATACTATTCAATATTATTTGTCCAAAAATGGCATAAAAATAGCCTATAAAGTACAAATGTCAAAAAAGTGCAAACTGTAAATGGTACATAAATAGTACAAAAGAATCCAAAGAATAATGAACAGTGGCTGTGAACATGACACAAACTGAAACAGATGTCAGCATGTAGAACCAATAAAGAATGAAAACTCTATATTGGCGTACCCCAAACATGGTTGCTTATATTAAGAATGATATCTGGAATACTATAAATTCACATGGTTCACAATCAAGAAAAAAAATCTGATATCAATGGAATGTGAGAGTCACAACAAACTGTTCAATCCTAACCCTTCTAAGTCCACTGCTGGTTTGTTCCAATGCATTCAGACATGTACCCACTATTTCCATATTGTGTGAAGAAGCATGCATGGTGGGGTGTTTTTTATCGATCCCCGACATCAGACCTCCATCCTCCCATGCTGTTCCTGAGGTCCTCTGTCCCATAGGAACAGCATTTGGGGGAATATTTTGGACTGTAGCAGATGTGGCAGCTGGAAAAGCCATGCACCACTGATGGGACTCCTTCTCTTAGCAGAGGTTTTGTTTTAATGGAATCCAAACCCTTGACTCTGTAATGGTTAAATATATTTCCCTCTGAAACCATTTGTGCTCAACTAAATAAATAAGACATATTGCATATTCATACTACAATTAATTTTTTTATTCGCAAGAGTCCATCATCTTAGGTACTAAAGAAATCATTCTTACAGTAATCTTCTCAAACAATAACTAGATACTAATTTAGCTCAGAATAAAGCACCCTCTCAAACTAATTAGAATATGGTAATACTTTGTTAATATTCAAGAGTAGTAGACCTAGGTTCTGCTTTGTATTAAATTCATAACACGAAAGAAATGAGTCACCTTTTTAAAAAAGAGGTCCTTATGGGTGTAATTGTATTAATTGAGCTTTGTCACTTGAAAGGTTTTTTGTTCAAGGACACTGATTAATCCTTTCTATATGCAGTATAACAGTTGTGTTTAAATAATAGCAATACAGCTTTATTTTAGTACCTTTAATGTGACAAAGAGATGTATCATCAAAGTAATACATGGCTGATAAATAAATGAAAACAAGGAATACTGATGTTCTTTCAACTTGTCTCATTCCAGGAATAGCAATTACTATTGATTAAGCATTGCCAACAAAGGTAAATTGAATATCCATCTGGGGTTTTAAACTTGTATTTGACTGTATTTTCCACCTTGCTGTCTGATACTCTGTTGAACAGAATAACACAAAAAATCCTCAGTGAAGCAATATGTTACATTAACAAAAATTAAACAATGAAATGATCACATGATTAATGGTTTAATTTATCACAGTAGTGACCAAACTACCTTAACATAAGAGCCACATAGAATAAACATCAGATGTTAGAGAGCTGCAAGACATGAACAGCAAATGTTTGGGAGCCATGAGGGAGGGAGGGAGGGAGGAAGGAAGGAAATAGATGGGGAAGGTAGAGGTAGAAAGAAAGCAACTTTAACTGCATTCTCCAAGCCACTGGCTGACTTGGCTTGGAGAAGTGACTTAAAGAGACAAATGCCTTCTCCAAGCCAGCTGACGGGGTGGTGGGAGCTTCAAGAGCCACACAATATGTGTGAAAGAGCCACATATGGATCCTGAGCCACGGTTTGGCTATAATAATAATAATAATTTTTATTTATACTCCGCCCTCCCTGCCGAAGCAGACTCAGGGCAGCTCACAAGACATAGTACTTCATACCATGATACAACAATAAAATTCATAGCAATAACAATTAAAATACAATTACATATAAAACAACATTTAAGTTAAATAATTTAAAACCACAATATAACAATATGGTGCTACAGTTTTGATGTACCAGATCTATCAGAATCTCTACTTTTCCTGTGGTGCAGCAATTGGTGTGCATTGCTCTGTTTAATCAAAATCTAGATGGAGATGTGTGATGGCTGGCCTGCCATCCTTGGGAACAGTGGCTCCTGACTGAAACCAGTTAGGACTGAAATGTTACAGCAATAGACATGTATAGAGAACAGAGAAGCAGAGACTTCAGGTAGGCAGTGAGGTAGGTAACACGAATGAGATGTTAATCAGAGACCGATTTCGCACTCAGCTTACCCCGCGGTCACGTTCCTCTTCTCTGCGCAACATCCATTAGATTTCCCACTATCTGCGCTGGAGCTACAGGAAGCATCATGGGTTTTGTGCAGCAAACGGAAACTGCTAAAAACCAGTTTCCATTTGCTGCGCGAAAGCCACGACACTTCCTGTAACTCTGGTGCAGATAGTGGGAAATCTGGCGGATACTGCACAGAGAAGAGCAACGTGACCGTGGGGTAATCAGAGTTAATCTTTTTAGAATCCTCACCTGGATAGCCCAGGCTAGCCCAATCTCATCAGATCTTGGAAGTCAAGTAGGTTAGCCCATCTCTGAAAGTCTCTTGCTTTGAAAGTCCTACAGGGTCACCATAAGACATCAGATGTTTGTAAACTGATGGCAAAAAAAAAAATCCTGAAGAATTAAAGAATCAATATTCCAAAGAAATCAGATTTATACTCTATCAATAGAGAATCACTGTGGTTATACAGCATGCGTCAAAATATGTCTGTGTTCCATCACTCATGGGTATTTCCTCCCTTGCCTCTGCATTGGGAGAACAAACAGGGAACCACCTATGCATGTTACACAACTGTGTATCCAACTCATGATTAAAGAATATTACACTGCATTTCATTTCAGAAAATAGACAGAAAACTGACTGTTCTTTGCAGTATTATTTGTGGCTCAGTTAGCTGTAGTCCTGAACTGTAAGCTATTCTACTCTTTCGCAAACTATATCAAAGCCGGGCTGAAATAAAAAGGTATTAAATAAGGTAAATTGAAAGCCATCAGTTAGGCACAAGGGCAAGAAAACAAAAGGTCAAAGAGATTTTAAAAGTGCTTGCTAGATGTATTGTGAAATAATCCTCCTAGATTGCGAAAGGAAGGAAAGGGACGTTAGCAGTGTGTTCGGCTTGTAAAAGCATAAGGCAGCAAAAGAGGACGTTAATCCTTCACCCACAGGCTCTGCCGCAGCTGCCTAAAAGAGGAACTAGAAACTGACTGGAATAAGCACTAAAATAAGCATTGAGCAAATGTACCTTGGAAAATGTCTCGGGAACAAGTCAAAGTTACAAATGTGTTTTTGATGAAGGGTATTGCTGCAAGAGTGTTAGCAACATCAATGCCATGTATGGAAAGACCCTCCCTGTCTCTTCCTTGTTCCTTTAGTAATATGATGCTTGTAATGATGTATGGGATATGGGGTGGTCCTTTCCAGTAATTGTGTGATTGTTTACTGGAAATGATTGTCTGTGACAATAAAACTGTAGACCTTCCTGAAATCAGAGCTCCCAGATTTGTTTAGAGATGAGTCTGAACTGGGGTCCGTGTACACGTTAAATAAATGGCTGTTTCTTCCTGATTTTGCCTGTGGCCTTGTTTCTGCCTGACCACCAAGGGCTAAGGTTGCTGCTACATTTTTCTGGTGCATTGGCCAGGAAAAAAGGGGGGATTTGGGCCCCGCCCTTTGGCCCCTGGACCAGCCTGGGGCCATGGTCGGGCCAGCCTCGGGTCCGGGAGGGAGCTCCCAGCTGATTTCAGCTGCCTGGCCTCTGTCTGCTTCTGCCTGGCCTGGCTGGACAGGTCACTAAAAGGACTACAGAAAGACATTCAGGAACCAGCCCCAGTAAGTAGACCTGCGCAGGTGAGTATGAAAATGGGGTTTAGTAGATAGAACCTCTCCATAAGAGACTGCTTGGCCTCAGCCCGTCTCAGAGGGAAGGAGGGCTTGATCACCCCTCGGCTGCAAACTAGTAAAGCTCGCTGAAGAAAGGGGAAGTAGTTCTCCCCACCAGTGCCCTTGAAGCTGCGCTAGCCTAGTACTGGAACTGGGAAGGGGCTTGTGGTGAGACTGTGTGTGAATGAGACGTGACATTTGCTGAAGGCAGCAGCCATTACGAAGCGACGTGTGTTTCTTTGTGTCGAGACTGCTCTCTCACCCACCACCTTTTCCTTTTTGTGTCTAAGAATGTCTCATCTGTCTGGTTAACCATGGGAGGATCACAATCTAGGGGATGCCCTTAGACTGCATGATTGCAAATTCTGACATAGGTTTTAGTGGAGACTATGGTATAGATAGGGCTCCTGAAGTGTTTGTAACATTTTGTGAACTAGAGGCTTTTAAACAGAGGCTAGATAGCCATCTGACAGCGATGGAGACCCTGTGAATTTGGGGGGAGGTATTTATGTGTTCCTGCATTGTGCAGAGGGTTGGATTGGATGGCCCTGGAGGTCCCTTCCAACTCTATGATTCTAGAATGCCCTACATTTGATGTTGTTCAGTCATCTGAGGGTTCATGTGACAAAGGTTATGAGTTACCCTGACCACCTAGACCAGTCCTTGTATATTGTTTCTTAGTATAGTTTGGTTTTAAACCACCTACGTGGTTGCAAAATACACTACTCTTGGACAGGCATCTCAGTCTCAGGCCAAGGCAATCTACACCAAAGCACCCCCAGAAACCAGATATTAGGACATAGGGCAGTGTCCCCTTCACCCCTTGCAGGGAGCCAGTCCTTCAAGCCCAACGCAACCTTTCACCTTTGCCACTTAGACTTTACCCTTGCCCCTTCATCAGTTGAGACCAAAGAACTCCAGATCTATGGGCTCCCCCAGAGAGAATGTCTCCAGAAGCAAGCCCTCTGCCTCTGGCCAGCTTGCCACCTCAGAAGAAGTCCCCGTCAGCCATGTGATGCCCCTCTGGCAGATCCAGGCTTCCCAATTCCTGGGCTATGATGGGACAGAAGGGAACAACGTGCCATGAGCTACAATTCACTTCCCTGGAACTGACCTCAAGTGGGATGCCAACAGGGAGGCTCCCATCTGCCTATTAAGCCAATATCGGCAGGCACTACCATCAGGCATGAAGGAGGTGGCCACGAAACCCATTAATATGTATGAGGTAGCAGAAGTCTTCCAGAAGCCAGATCTTTTTGGAGCACCTATATGAAGCCCACCGAATTTATTCGCCCACCAACCACGAAGTCGCAGGTGCTCAGCAGATGGTGAGTGGTGCCTTTGTGGCTCAGTCAGCTCCAGATATCAGGTGAAGGTGGCAGGAGGCTGAGTTGAGCCTGAAGGAGACTAGAGAGGTGCTGTTCGGCCAGTCAGATGGAAGGCTATGGGCGTCAAGCCAAGCAGCTGGCCCAAGAAGTGGAGGACCTGTGGAAGAAGCTGTGGGCTGAAGTGCTTCCCTCAATAGCATTTTCCTGCCCCAGTTGTGTTACACCTCAAACAACCTGTTATTGGGAAATATTAATATTTCTTAGCTCAAAATGGTAGGTCTGCGAGAGGTGAGGTGGTCAGGATCTCTGTCTTTGTCTACGGAGATAGACCACTGAAATCCTTTGGTTAATAATGGATTTTATTATAGGGTGTCAAATAGTTACATCTCAATCAAACAATTTCAAGCATACAAGAGGAATACAAGAGTTTAGCTGAATAAGCATGGATGGCGGAAGGTGATACAATACCTATATCTTGCAGGGTAGGCTCAGTCAGAGGATATGCAAGGCCTCTGGAGGGAGATTTCTCTTAAGAAGGGGGGGTGAGGGTAGGAAGGGGTGGGAGGAAGGAGACGATGAAGGGCCTTAGCAGTTAATTAAAGAAAAACAGAAACTTTGTTAAGAGTCAAAAATTATGAGATCAGTTTGTAGGTATACCACACATCCACAACAAGATGAGCACTTAGCCTTTAACCTTTGTGTTTCTTCTGTCTTGCCCTGAAGAGTAACAGACAAGCCATTTATTTGTGTTGGAGGTTTCCTGGTAATTCTTATTTCTTTATGCTTTGATAACAGGACTTTAAAAGGCTGCCAAAAGCGTGAAGGAATTTATACAGCTCTGCCCACTAGTTTCTCTGGGCTTGGAACTCTTCATTCCCAGGAGCAGAAAGATGGACGCTTCTCAGCCTTTCAGCCGGCTGTCCTTTTGTTCTGGCTTGTGAACCAGAACCACACCACAGCCTGCCTTGGGCCAAGAAGGAACTGGATTTTTCTCCCTTATGTGCAAGAGAGACCATTCCAATTCAAATGGGCATTGCTGTGTCATATTTTCTAGGGTTACATTGCAATATCACATTCCAGGGGTGCATGGTTTGTGAATAAGTACAGGGGTGTCTTCCTAGATATCAGTTGCTGCAGGAGATAAGAGAGGAATACCCTGGCAGAGGTGCAGGTCCAGATGGAGAAGTGGAGGGTCATTGACCTGGAGGTCCCGATGTATGAGGTGTTCGAGCTCCTGGGCATCTATGAAAAGGCCAAGCAGCTGGTAGAGGAAAAGCTCCTAGGTAGCGAGTGGAAGACTGAGCAGATCCTCAAAGGGAAACTGGCTGCGATCAATAAAGCCTCATGCCTGAAGGCTGAAGCCGAAATTGCACCAGAGAGAGATGTCCAAGGAAACGGTAGAGGCACAGAAGCAGCAGCTAGCCCAGTGCCAGGATGTGGTGTGTGCCAACAGGAGCCTCACCAAGGAAAAGAAAGCCCCAATTGCCAAACCCTTACGTGAAGTTACAAACACCCTTTAAATGAGGCACTATGTAACATCAGACCTTAAAGAAGTTAGAAGGCTGTTGTTAAAAGCCCCGGCCTTAGGGCTACCTGATGTCAGCAAGGCTGCCACCCTCCTCATTCCTGAAAGATATGGGATGGTAGTTGGAATTCACACCCAGGTATTGGGTTATGGCATTGGCCAGTATTCTACCTGTCCAAACAGCTGAATGTCATAGCCAAGATGCCTCAGAACCATTGCTGCAACTGCAGAACTCATCAAAGAAGCAGACAGGCTCACCTTGAGCCAGGAGTTAGAAGTCAGAGTCCCTCATGTTGTTCTGAAGGCAAGTAGATTCAAACTGCCCAGATTTGACTGCTGTGCCCCTGCCTAACTCAGAAGCAGAATATTATACCGATGGCAGCAGTTCTGCACCAGATGGAGTGCGCCAGGCAGAACATGTTGTGGTCACCCTGCAAAGGCAGAGCCAATTGCCCTGACCAGAACACTTGAATTAGCAGCTGAAGCCAGAACAAGCATCTGCACCAATTCAACATATATGTTTTGACCCTCTATGCCTATGAAGCTCTATGTAATGAGAAGAAATTAATTCACACAACAGAAGAGATTACCAAATATAGCCCCAAGATCCTGAGACTTTTGGAAGCTGTACTGTACAGCACATCAAAGCCATTCAGCAGCAGCAGCAGAAAACTTGTCTGCCCAGTGTTTCAAGTCGAGCTATCTGAGTGGTTTCACCATTAGGAAGAGGAAGAAAGGAAAGTCCAGGAAGCATCTATCGATCGTGATCAAGGACAGCTATCTGATAACACGCTTATTTGTCCCCAAAGCTATAGCTTGGCCCTAGTGCAGCAAACTTATAAGGGAACACATTATGGAGACTCTGCCATAGCAAGGCTATTAGATAGACAGGTGTTGTGGACTGTGTGCTACAGCTGCAACTGGATGTGTGCCCTGTGCCAGTAATAATCCAAGACAGGGCCTAAGTTAGCCCCAGGGGTGCAGTATGTTGAAACTACCCCATTTAAGTTTATGATAGTAAATTTCACTGAGCTGCCCGGATCACAAAGTACTCACTAGTCTTCGTGTGCTTACTCCAATTGGAATAAGGCTTTTCCCATCAGAACCAAGAAGGCCTCTAAGATATCAGCCCCAGAGGAAGGTGAGAGAGCGCATCAATCCATTGAAAGAATTAAATAGCTAAAATGTGTCAGAGGACTAACTTTAAGTAACCTGACACATTGCCCATTGCCTTGTTCAAACTGAGATGTTTACCCAGAAAAGGGCTGGAAATTAAGTTCTTTAAAAGATTATTCATGGAAGGCCCCTCCTAGTGTAACAGGGAGTAAGGAAGACCTGGCCCAGGTAGGGACTCTTGTGCAGTTTCAAGAGATTCAGTCGTTAGGAAGAGTTATGAATGATGTGTCTAAATATGTGTTAGAAACTCTCCCTCTCCAGGTGCACCATCCCATGCATAAATTCCAACCTCATCTTAAATGAGCTTCCCCGGATTGACAGGTGCAGCCTGTTCCTGGATCTGGACTAAAACTTACCAGATGACCTCTGGACCCTACTTACCGGCAATGTGGGGTTCACAGACAACTTAGACGACCCCTAGCTCCCGCCTCAAGGCTGACAGGTCAATGCTCGAGAGAACAGGCCATCAAAAAACAATCGGGAATTGATAACTCGAGGATTTGTACTGAGAAATCGGGGAAACGGGAAGCGCCAACTAATTGGTCAGCATAGTGTTTGCTCGCGCGAAGACCTCTATTATTACAAAATCGAAAACAAGAGGGGTGTGTGCGAAGATTGGACGTGATATTCCCGCCGTGGGTCTACCTCAGCCTTAAGATTGTCTCTATTTGTTGTGACTCGGGCGAAACAACCTGGGTGGGAGAGATTTGGAACCCCTGTTAAAGAGTCTTTCTGAGTAGATACTGAAGTAGATCAGTGGTCTGGGTATTACGAGTTTGGTCCTACTTCTCTGTCAACCCCTGACCCCACTGTAGTTTGGCCTAAGCTGTGGGAAAGCCAAGAGTTTTGGGAAAACAGAGGATTTTTCTGTAATTACTGCAGCTCGAAGGTTGAGTCTTTAGAATCGTGGTTGGAAGTGAAGAAATATTTCAGTAACCAAGATCTAAAAAGCCTTTTGATCCTGGACTCCTAAGAACGTGATCAGATAAAAAATGTCATTGTCCCCTGACCATCTGATAGAGGATAAAGAAGATGGGATTACCTGAGTCCAGTTCAACAGTTTAATTAGGCCTTGGTTGAGTGAGTCTGGCACCTCCCCCAACACTGCTCTTTTGAGTCAGGAACAACTTTGTCCCCATTATTGTGTGCAAGTTTGGAGTGATAGAGCACCTGCCATAGCTGTGCTTCTATTATATAGCCAAAAGTATCTACGATATAGGTACAAGAAGCAAGTGGAAACTCTGGTGGATTTTAAGGCAAAGGGAAGGTTGCCCTGCCCAGACATGGATAATGTGTGGAAAGGCCCCTTCAATGGAATAACTTGTGCTGGAGGTGTAGAATTAACAAATAGATGTCTGCTGCAGGTATTGTTGTGTATGTGGCTGGCTGGAGGAGCAATCGGTTGTTTGATATTTGCTATACTACTCTATGTGGGAGACTGTATAAGAGAGAAAGAAGAAGAATCAAGGTTATAAAAAGTTCTCAGAGTTTATTAGCCAATCCCCTTATATTCCTAAAATAAATAAGTGCATAGCTCAGAGGATGGCACAAGGAGTTTCAGAGGCAGCAAGAGAGACTGTCATATTTTGAGTGGAGTATAAATGTTGAGAAGCCTGGTGAAGAGAGCTGAGGCGGATGACACAGAGTTTAACTCTGGTGGAAATTTATTCAAGCAGTTAACAAGCTGGCTTCCTAGCTTTAACTGTCTGCAAGAGGGTTTTGTTGTAATCATGGGTTTTAATAGTGCTATGCATATTTTTATGTTGCTGTATTCATTGCCTTCCTGCATGTATGGAACATCTTGGATCCCTCAGGGCCTTAAAGGAAAAAACGGTGGTCCAAGTCCCTGTGTATGAGGTGATGCTAGCCAACCAGCAAAGGTATATGAAAAGCCAAGCTGTGCAGTAAGTACTTATGTGAGCTTGGAAGGGGGGATTGAAGCAGGGCTGAAATAAAGGTATTAAATAAGGTAAATTGAAAGCCATCAATTAGGCACAATTATCTTGGAAAATGTCTCGGGAACAAGTCAAAGGTGCAAATGTGTTTTTGATGAAGGGTATTGCTGCAAGAGTGTTAACAACATCAATGCCATATATGGAAAGACCCTCCCTGTCTCTTCCTTGTTCCTTTAGTAATATGACGCTTGTAATGATGTATGGAATATGGAGTGGTCCTTTCCTGTAACTGTGCGATTGTTTACTGGAAATGATTGTCTGTGACTATAAAACTGTAGACCTTCCTGAAATCGGGACTCTCAGATTCATTTAGACATGAGTCTGATCTGGGGTCCGTGTACGTGTTAAACAAATAGCTGTTTCTTCCTGATTTTGCCTGTGGCCTCGTTCTGCCTGACGACCAAGGGCTAAGGTTGCTGCTACAATATGTGAGTATAAAGTGTCATTATGTTGCAGCCAACTTATGGTTACCCCAGTAAGGCGCTTTCAAGGCAAGTGAGAAGCAGAGATGGTTTGCGTAGGTTTTGTCCACAGAGCTTTCCTTGGTGGACACCCTTTCATGCACTGACCCTACTTAGCTTCCAAGATCTGACAAGATCTGGCTATACCAGGGGTGGCCAAATTGTGGCTCAGGAGCCACATATGGCTCTTTCACACATATTGTGTGGCTCTCGAAGCTCCCAACTGCTCCATCAGCCTCCTTGGAAAAGACATTTATCTCTTTAAATCATTTCTCTGAGCCAAGTCAGCTGGTGGTTTGGAGAATGCATTTAAAGTTAAAGTTGCTTTCTTTTCACCTCTTTCCCCCCATCTTTTTGCTTTCCTCCCTCCCTTCTTTCATGACATGTGGTTCTCAAACATTTGGGGATAATGCCATTTGATTAGATGTGGAGGCAAGGTTGAAACCTGGATTTGTTGCAGGGACTAAATTCTGGTTTGAGTCCTTTGGGTGGTCCATTTATGCTGGTAAATGGTTGCTTTAGGCTAAGGGGTGGGTGGGTTTTTTTAAGTAGGGAAGGCCTGTGAGAGGGAAGGATTATAATCCAGATTTAGTAGATCCTGTGCTGGAGAAGCATCAGCTGTAGATGACAATCTCTTGTTTTCGCTGCTGGGCTTCTCTTGTAGAAGGTGATTATTGGGCACCTGTCTAGCCTTGTCCATCTGTCTCTTTACTTCCTCAAATGGATATTGTAATGTTAGGAATATTTGGTATAAATCCTTTTTGTCTCTGACTGAAGGACTGGTGCAGATGCTTAGGGTTCAGGGCTTTGCTATGTACAGCAGAATATGCAGTATATTGTCCTTTTTTTGAGAGAGAGAGAGAGAGAGAGAGAGAGAGAGAGAGAGAGGATTCAAAACAGGAAACATTTGACAAGGTGCTAAGACAATGTAAAATGTACCAGTCAATTCATTTCTCCTGTGTACGTGTGTGTGTGGGGGAATGCTTTGAGACATGATGATCAGTTGCCACAAATACTGGATCTTTTCCTAAACCTTTCTCTTTTATCTGCAGGATGCACACCATGTATTCCATGTGTTCAGATTAGTCATAGGAAATTCTAAGGCACTTAATTGGATGCTTTTATAATGCTTTCTTATTGGCTATTTCAACATAAAGGGCATGTTTAATTACTCTTCCAGAAGTGCCAGGTCTGTAAATAACAAGCCCTCTTTTGTCATACTATTAAAATGATCCATTATAAGAAATAATTAGTTGAAAATATTGTGTAGGTACTGCTAGGTATTCAATGCTCAATCTGCTTGGACTCCTCTGGGAGTAACTGTACAGATCTCACCATATGAAAGTTTACTTTGCTTAGTTTCTCCAAATCAGCCTGTTGACATGTCTCCTCTTTTGTTGTCTGTGTTTTCTGGAACAAGATTTATATAATAAGGATTACAGTTCAGAAATGAAAGCCTTTGCTTTTACTGTTATTACAGTTATGGGATACTTTTCTAGAAAGCAATCAACAAATCTTCCTCTGTGTGCTTTAAGGTCATTGGAAGAGACACTGATCCAGGCGCCTGAAGTGCAACAGGTGGCTATGAGGTCAAGAACCTGTCCCATCCATCCATCCATCCATCCATCCATCCATCCATCCATCCATCCATCCATCCATCCATCCATCCATCCCATTTTTATCCCATCCAACCACTGAAGAGCTCAGGGGCCACATGGTTCTCCTTCATTTCATCCTCATTGTGAGTTAAATTAGGCTGAGACAGCCTGAATAGCCCAAAGTCACCCAGTATGATTCATGGCTAAATAGGAATTTGAACCCAGGGTTCCCAAGTCCTTATCTGACACTAACCAGTACAATCAAGCTGGACAAGTCATGTTACTCCATTTGTGAAATCCTCATGTAATATTGTTTTTAATTATTTTGTAGATCTGTACAGGTAGGGTTTTTTTCTAGAGGATGTTCTGAGGATCTAGAATGTTTTTATGGTTTTAATGGATAGGCTTATATGAAACTCGTGCTTCTAGCTTGGTAGTTTCTATTTCAGGGGTGTGAAGCATATGGGAAGGAACCAGCTTGTCCAGGGTTCATCTCCAGCCTGCAAGCAACTGATAACCTTTACTGCCAGAGGACAGAGGCTGTGCATTTTGTCCCTGTATACTATCCCAGTGCTGATCTCTTGACCCACCACACTGCTGAGATAGGAGTTTGGGGGTCTGCCTTACAATGGCTTTCCTCCTTCCTCTGTGATTGGGGACAGGGAGTGGTGCTTGGTGAGGGAGTATCCCTGTGATGCCCACTTGAATGTGGAGCATTGCAGGGGGTGATTCACTAATGTTACTTAATAATAATAATAACAATGACATTTTATTTATATCCCGCCCTCCCCACCGAGGCAGGCTCAGGGCTGCTAACAACATATCAATACAATAAATTATACAATAGGTATTAAAAACAGCATTTAACCTTAAAACATTCCAGTTTAAAAATAAATATTAAATATTTCTGGTGCTATTCCATCAGTAGATATGATGGCGGATCTCACTTAAGGCGAATCCATCAATCGTTCAGTCAGGCAAAGGCCATCCTAAAAAGGATGGTCTTGCAGGCCCTGCGGAACTGTTCGAGGCTCTGCAGGGCCCGCACTTCTTCCGGGAGCTGGTTCCATAGGTGTGGGGCTGCAATAGAGAAGGCTCGTATACGGGTGTTCTGTAGTTTTGCCTCCTTCAGCTCAGGGATAGTCAGTTGGTTCTTCCCCGCTGACTTCAGTGCTCTCTGGGGTTCATATGGGGAGAGACGGTCCCTCAGGTAGGCAGGTCCTGTACATCTGTATGCGCCCCCCTCATCCAGTTGGTACCTGGGAATTTGGGCTGAGATGTTACCAGTATACTGATGACACCCATATCTATTTGTTGATGGATGGATGCCCAGACTCCACCCCAGAAGATCTGACAAGGGCATTGAGGCTGTGGCTAGGTGGCTACAGCAGAGCTGGTTGAAACGTAATCCAAAGAAGATGGAGGTCCTGTACCTGAGTTGGAGGGGGGGAGTTGAGTTGGGAATCGGGCCTCCCACCTTAGAGGGTGCATCACTTGTGCCAGTCCAGAAGGTGAGGAGCCTAAGGGTGGTCCTGGATGCCTTGCTTTCCATGGATGCCTAGGTCACCACAGTTGCCAGGTCTGCCTTTTATCATCTTCAGCAGATCATGCAACTGGCTCCTTACCTTTCCCTCCAGGATTTGGCTAAAGTGATCCATGCAATGGTCACTTCCAAGCTTGATTACTGTAACTTGCTTTATGCAGGCTTGCCTTTGCAACTGATCCAGAAACTCCAGGGGTGCGGTCAGACGTCCAAAAAACCCCGCTACGGGCATGAGTTGAGCCCGCAAGCATGTCGGATTTTACCCGGACGTTCACACGTCCACATCTGTGAAGCGTGCTTAGCCCGTGCCCGTTCCACGCTGATGCGCCTTGCTTGCGGATTAATTTGCTACTGCTTTTAATCCGGAACAAGACGCTTCCTGAGCGCTTCCTGAGCGCTCTGGAGCATCTGAACGGGCAATCGTTGCTGAGTCACAGCAGCGCTTCCCGCTTCCCGCCACAAACAAAATGCATATCACTGCGCCATCGAAGGAAGGAACTCGAAAAAATTGGTTATTAGCGGCTGTATTCCTAAGCTTAATTGGGGGGGGGGGCTTCCGAAACGTGCGTGCCCGGTCTTTTTTTTTTTATATTTTAGTTTATTGCGTAATAGCAATATATCGAAATCTCGTATATATCGCCCATACTCGTAGCCGCCTCCCTGGGCGGCCGGGCTGTAGGCGGGGGGGTCTGTCTTGCAAGAGGGGCTTATTGTCCATTGCTCAGGCAGGGCGAGCCGCCCTCCCCAAGCCGAAGAATCGGCAAACATTGCTGAGCCAACTTTTTGCACCCGGCTTTTGCAACAGGAGGAAAGGCAGGAAGCACCCAGGGAGCAGAGCTAGAGCTGGAGAGCTTGCACAATAAAATAAAATAAAATAAAATAATAACCGGCGCTTGCAAAAAGATCCCACCCCGCACACGCCCCGCAAGGCAGAGGCAACGCTAATTCGACACAACAATATATCGATATATCGATAGAGCTGCCGGGGAAACAAAAAAAAAAAGGTTTAAATAGCCGGAAACCCCGCTACTGCAAACGCGCATGCGCTCAGCAGAAACACACCCTCTGTTAGCCCAGCACTGCGCCTGCGCTAATGCGGATTGCCGCCATCTGAAAGAAGTTCCGGAGGGCGCTGTGTGATCGAGCAGGGGACGGGATCAACACGGCATGCCATCGGAACAGTAAAGGAACAGCAGCTGTCTGATCGGGAAACAGGATGCGGCGGATTATCTGACATACGAAATAACGGCGCTTTAAAGATGGGTTGCTGATGGATTTAATGTAAGTGTGACCTCACCCCTGGTGGTGCAAAGCATGGTGGCATGCCTGCAGCCTGTACTGCCTGTGTGGGCACATATTCAACTTGTGCTATACCAATCGCACTGGCTACCAACTGAGTACCGGGTCTGCTTCAAGGTACTGGTATTGACCTTCAAAGCCTTTTGGAGCCTGGGACCAACATACCTGAGGGACCGCCTCTCCCCATATGTGCCCTGGAGAGCCTTGTGCTCTGCTGATCAAGATCTGCTGGCTCTCCCTGGCTTGAGGGACATCCATTTAGCCTCAGTCAGGACCAGGGCTTTTTCTGCCCTGGCCCCCACCTGGTGGAACATGCTTTCACATGTGATCAGGGCTCTGTAGGACTTTCTACCGTTCTGCAGGGCATGTAAAATGGAGCTGTTCCACTGGGCTTTTGGCTGAGGTGGTGGGCATCCTATAAAAAAGCTGACCTCCCCTACTGAAGTCACCACTCCTACATGGCCCAAATTACACAAACTTCGGAGTCCAGTGGCATCAGTTTGGAGAGTGTGCACATAACAAATGGTGCAACCTGTTTTTAAATTATCCTGTTTTAATGTGTTTTAATTATTTATTAATTTGTATGTATGTTGAGATGCCAAATGACTTAACTATATGTAGTGATCTGTCCTGAGCCCACTTGTGGGGAGGGAGAAATATAAATTTGAAAATAAAATAAAATAATAATATGTAACCGGTGGTGAAAATGGGAAGGTTGACTTCAGGAGATACGGAAGGGAAATTCTGTAGGAGTGTTTTAAGCATGTTTGTATTTTGAGTGAAAAGGTTACTTGGGTTTGCCTGTATCCTTTATAAAATGTGTATCTCTGGTACCTGGGATTACATTTTATGACACACATGGCCCAGCCTGACAAAGTGACATTTGTAGATCTGGTTCTTGTAACAAATGAATTTGACACATTTGTCCTATTTTAAGACTGTATTGTTGTTTATAGAGTGGTTTGCCACTGGGATGAGAGAAGGGGCAATTTCACCTCCTTCCTCCTTATAATGGCAGTCTCCTCACCCACATAGATGTGGGGTTGGAATGGATTGCTGGGAGAAACAGAGGAAGGGTCTATATCCACCAGCACATCCCACTGACAGATTGCTGGATCCCACTCAATAATTTCATCAAATGGGACCTTTAAAAAAAAAAAGGACAAAAACAAATTTGGACATGCAAGAACAGTTTTGACTAAACCAAATTTGTATGGCAAATGAGAATACAACTGTACATTGTCTACTGATTCCTTTGATGTTTGTGTCATTGCCCTTTGGTTCCTCTTGTTGAAAACATTGAATAATATGATGCCAAAACAAAAGTGGGAGAAGTACTAGCATGTCTTGAGCGCCCTAGTGGTGCATTTCCATTATCAGCACTTTCTTCTCTCTGCTTGAGAATGTAATTAATCAGTGCGGAAAAATCTCTACTTCTACAGCTGCCTCCAGACATTGCATGGAGTTGTAGTTAGAAGTTCACCTGCTTGCACTGGCATTATTTGCCAAGCAGTAGCAGTGAGGGGCTAAAACACCTCTGCAAATTGTGAGCAGCACCTGAGCATGCTTGAAAAAGCTCACTCTTTATCTGATATATGAAATTGTATAAATTGTGTAGCAAATGTTTTGATGCTCTTGCATGCTCCTTGATAGCTGTTACCCTGCTAGGCTGCTACAATAGTCATTAGAACCACTCAGGAGGGGTCATTACTTTAAAACACTCACATGGAGACTAAAACTTTATGAGCTGAATTAAAACAAGACATTAACCAATATCAATCACAAGACTGCATGGTAGGTGAAAACCCAACAATCAGAACCTGAGGAAAATCAGAGATTTGTTTATTCTGAGTTCAGAGCAAATGTTCCTTGACCAATAATGAGATAGTTAAAATATGTATTTAAATTTAATACAATTATTCTCAAACTGATTAGGTAACCATTGTTCACCAGTATACCAAATAAACTAGCACAGATATAAAAATGAAGAAAGATGCGTATACATGACATTTCTAATCTATCTAAATAGAATTTGAGAATGAATTAGAATTTTTAAGCATCTTACCCAGAATTTGACAGAAAGGAAAGAGAGCAGCTTTCCCTGAATTTCAGATCTGAGAGATTTAATTATGTCAGAGCATGTCACTAATTAATTATGCTTATTCCGGCAAACACATGACTCTATTGCAATGTCTCATTTTTACCAACTAAACAGCAAATCTATTCCTGAGATTTCCCCCCCCCCCTCTAGACCGAGAACTAATTATTAACCCATCATTACAATATACTTTTATAACAAGTAACACATCTGGTTGATTTGGGCTGCCTGTCTTTTTCAATACTAAATGGAGAACAATGACACAGTGAGAAATGCTTACATGTAATTCTTATAGGGAGCAGCTAGAAATACTGATAATCAAAGTTAGTCTAGGTCTGTTAGTGTTCCAGTATGAACTACTGTTAGCGTTCCAGTATGAACTATTGATCAACAATAACTGCTCTCAGACTTCCCTCTATACATGATCAACAATAACTGCTCTCAGACTTCCCTCTATTCATTCCATCCAGTGGAAGGAGACGAGAAGAGCTTTCTTTGCTTCTTTTGATTGTGCTGCGAGGTGTGTGTGTGTGGGGGGACTATTTGGCCTGTTCTTCCAGTATTTCAACCTGATTTATCTCCCCTGCCTTACACCCATAGCTCAGCCTGTTTGTGTTGATCAGGAGATCTCAATTAATACTTTACAAATTCCTGATCTCCCACCTGAGAACTATAGCCCAATCAATCAATCAATCAATCAATCAATCGATGTATTTTGCCATCAACCAGTACAAGTCAAAAGCAAGAACTTTTCAATAAAACGTTTAATAGAATTGATCTAAAAATAACAGAAATTTCTCTAAAATATAACATTTTAAATCCATATGTAAGAACTTAAGACCTGCACTGGTTAGATAGCTCTACAATTTAAAATCTATACATAAAATTTCACGCCAAGAGAAATTTAGCACAGCTAATAGTGACCTGTAGGTTCACACCCATCAAAAGCTTCCTTAAAATATTGACATCAGAACAACCTAGGTAATTATTAAGCACAGGGGAAATTACACTAGAACAGACTACCTGATAGAAACGACAATGAAACAGTACATGTTCTACAGATTCCACCTCCAATGCCACATGGACAGGTTTTCTCCTTGATGGGTGTTTTTTAAAATCTCCCTTCTAAAACTGTGGATGGGAGGGCTCATCATCTCAGTAAGCTGAAAGCTCTTCATTGACTGGATACCTCCAGAATGGAGAGGTAGGATGCCGGAGCAGTAATATATTTTAGCTTTTCTGGAATTAGAAAATTTGGGGTATTATTGATATCACTTTGGCATTCTATATCAAGCAATCTTTGTTTGATAATGCGGCTCCCATCCAGAGGCAGGCTGCACAGCCTTGCATCTGGGGGCTGTTTTGCCTCCTCGCAAGGAGGAGGAGTGGGCAGGGCATCATCAGGGGTGGGGGCAGAGCAGGCAGGCTTCGCTCCCTCCTCTCATTCTTCGCCTTGTGCTCGGGGAAGGCAGAGCTCAGCTTGTGTGCTCTTTCCCTGCACGAGGCCTGTTGCCAGTCATCGCGACTTTTTTGGGCCATGGTGGCTCTGCCGCGGCTGCTTGAAGCAAGCCGCAGTGGTCTTCAAGAGGGAGTCCAGGAGCATCTTTGGGAGCGTCTTTTGACGCGGCAGTTTGTCGCTGGCTGTGGCGTTTTCGCGTGACCGGCGTTTTTGAGCTTCCCCTTCCTTTTGTTGTAGGGTATCTTGCGGTGCCTCTCCTCTTTGAGTCGGATCGGCATTGGTGGTGGTTTTCGGCTGCAGCTTTTTACGGGTGCTGTTCGGCGCCCCTTCCCCTCTCCCCTTGCTTGTCTTTCTTAAGCCGGCTGAGGAACCAACCCCCATCCCACCCCCTACCCCTGTTTATTTAATCTTCTGGGGGAGTGAATGGTTACTTCACAGTGTGAGGGGCTGTTCTTCCAGACAGTGCAGTTTGGAAAGAGGCCTTAGCTAATTGTGGGGTTTAATTGGGTGGCCATTTTATTGGAGCTGTTGGATTCTTCCTCCATGTCACCGGGGAGAAGAGCGGCCATTTTGTGGATAGCTAGGGGCAGCCAATTCGAGGACAGCCTTTTTATTGGGATTTTTCCTCCCTGTTGTCAGGGAGAAGAGTGGCCATTTGTGGATAGCTTGGGGTGGCCATTTCGAGGATAGCTTTAGGCAAAAACCCAGCCAACTTATGTTTGATAACAGGGGGGAAGCCAAGCTCTTCCACCTTCCCTTAGGTTGCTGGTTTATTTTACAGGGCCCAATCCACCCTAATTCTCTCCTTAAGGGCTCAACTGTCTCCAACAAACCAAAAGCTGGTTATGGCTTTTACCTTCTCTAAAGTAGGGCAGATGGGCACTGGTACCTTGCAAGCCACTGACACAAAAAACGGTTTAAACAAAGTTTTATTTTATCAGCGCTGGTAATCTCCCAACACAATGTAATAAAAATAACAAAACTTAAAACTAACTAGTACCTCAACCCCTAGGTTGATTGTAGGAAGCTAAAACATCCCTCAGGCTGTCCCTCAGGCACTCCCTCCTGGGATGGTCCAGTCACATCCACCAGGGTTCCAAAGTGTCCTTGTTGACCCTCAGGTCACTGTCACTTCTTGCCTCAGCAAGTAATCAGAAAACACAGACTAAGAGAAAAACTCTCCTTTTCTAACCATCCAGCCTTTAATTGGCCCTCAGAGACTGATACCCTGCAGTTGGTGGCTCCATCCTGTGGCTTACAGCAGAAGGGAAGGAATCTTGTGAAACTTAAGTCATGTTAAAACTTACCACTCACACTACAAGCCCTCTCCCAAGAGGACTGAAAATTATCTTGCAGGACCAAAGCTGTCAAACCCTTTGGGTTGTGTACTAATTTTAACCAAAAGTTAATAGAGAGTAGACTTACCCTAGCTTCCACCTTAACCAACCCTAACTCAAGATGTAGACTGGCATTGGACACACTTTTTCTAGAGGAGCAAAATGAGAAGAGGAAGGCCCAAGAATTGTTTCATACATTAATTGGGGCATTGTTTTTGCCAAAATAACCTTAAAGGTGGTGGTATATACATGTCTCCTTTGTTGCAATCAAATTTAAGAATGCCCTGTATTAATGAGAAGATTAGTAGGCACATTGATGAACAAAAGTTATTGAGGAAGACTCAGCATGGGCTATGTAAGGGAAGATCTTGTCTCATTAACCTGTTAGAGTTCTTTGAGGGGGTGAACAACCATGTGGACAAAGGGGACCTAGATGTTGTTTACCTTGACTTCCAGAAAGCTTTTGATACAGTTCTTTATCAAAGGCTCCTTTGTAAGCTTGAGAGATGGGGTAAAAGGACAAGTCCTTTGTGGATCAAAAACTGGCTAAGTAAGAGGAACCAGAGAGTGAGTATAAATGGGCAATTTTTGGAATGGAGGGTGGTAAGCAGTGGGGTACCGCAGGGCTCAGTACTGGGTTGGATGCTTTTTAACTTGTTCATTAATGATTTGGAGTTGGGAGTAAGCAGTGAAGTGACTAAGTTTGTGGATGACACTAAATTGTTCAGGGTGATGAGAACCAGAGAGGATTGTGAGGCACTCCAAAGAGATCTGTCAAGGCTGAGTGAGTGGGTGTCAACATGGCAAATGAGGTTCAACGTGGCCAAATGCAAAGTAATGCACATTGGGATCAAAAATCCTAACTATAAATACAAGTTGATGGAGTGTGAACTTGTGGAGACTGACCAAGAGATGGATCTTGGGGTGTGATAGATAACTCACTTAAAATGTTGAGAAAGTGTGCAACTGCAATAAAAAGGCCAATGCTATGCCAGGAATTATTAGGAAGGGAATTGAAAATAAATCAGCCAGTATCATAATGTCCTTACATAAATTGGTGGTGCAGCTTCATTTGGAATACTGTGTACGATTCTGGTCACTGCACCTCAAAAATCTGGGACTTTAAAAATTGTCAGAATCAACTGGAAAAAGGGTAAGAAGACAAGAACTATTGGCTACATTATTTGTGGGCTCCTAGGGTGATTTTAAAAGGAAAAATTTTTTTTTGAAGAAGGAGTAAAAAATCGCGGCTGCCATTTTGGAAATTTTAGAGACTTCTTTGATAAATATCTTGACTTTGGGGGCTCAGAAACCAGCGAAATTGGGCTTGCTGGAAAGGGCAAGTCCTACTCTATTGAACCTGACTGTCAGATTGCAAATTGGTGAGGTCAAAAATTTCATCATTTTTTAAAGGGGAATTTTTTTTTAAAAAATGTATATCTTGGCCTAGGAAGCTCAGAGGAAGATAGAATAAAGTTTAACTAAAAGAGTAAATTCAGATCTTTTTAATTTGGTATTTAAACTTGTAATCGTGAGACAAAATTTTTTGGTATTTTTATTTTTTTTTTACTTCTTCTATCCCTTTGTTTTTTGCTTAAATGTCTGAACCCAAGCAGACCCGACAAAGGGCTCTTTCGTTAGAGAAAATGCAGGACCAATTGGATGGAAGTCAGAATAATGAAAGGAGTTAGGAGAATGATAGATGAATTAAAGGAAGGAATTATCACAGAGATTAAAAAAGAAGTGGATGATCTCAAAAAAAAAAAAACTGAGGAAACAGCTAAGAAAGTGCAGGGGGTGGAAGAGAAAGTAAAAATACATGGTACCACCTTGTTGAAAATTCAAGAAAAAGTGAAAATCCATGACTGTAAATTAATGGAAACTCAGATATGTCTGAGAGGAGTACCTGAAGCAGAGAATGGTGATTTGAAAGGATATATAATAAAAATAATTGCAGAATTTTTAGAAGAAGACCCAGATGAGACCAAAAATATGTATGATCACATGTATAGAGTTAATTCACTTTTTGCCAAGAAAAACAATTTACCAAGAGATGTTGTTATAAGATATATGACAAAGGAAATGGTGGGAAGGATCATGAACAAAAACTTTGAAAAGTCACTGATAGTAGGAGGCAGTAGAGTGAGAATCATGAAGGAGCTGCCAAGACAAGTTTTAAACGACAGGAGAACATACAAAAAGTTGACAGAAAAACTGAAAGACAATGGCACGAGGTTCAGATGGATAATACCTGAAGGTTTGGGTTTTGAACTTTAAGGGAAGAGAGTTACAATTACAAATGCTCAGGAGTTGAGTAGATTTTTTGAAGAAAATAAAGAATTTGCACCATGATGGATTACAAATTACTGTCTTGGAACGTTAATGGACTAAATTCACCACAAAAAAGAAGGGCAACATTTCATTGGATCAAGAAGCAAAATTGTAATATAATTTGTTTGCAAGAAGTACACATTAAACAAAAGGATTATAAATTTTTATGGAACAAACAATTGGGAACGGAATTTTTTTCATTGGCTGAACAGAAGAAAAGGGGAGTAGTTTTCTATATTAAACAAGAATTGGAGCCAAAGTTAATATTTAAAGATAAAGATGGAAGATTTGTAGCAGTTGAGATAATATTAAGTGGGAAAAAACGTTGTTATTGGGACTATATGCACCTAACGGTGCAAAGGATGCTTTTTAAAAAGACATTACACAACAGTTGGATGAGTTGACTTATGATCAAATACTCTTAATGGGAGATCTAACAGTTGAGAACTCATTGGATAGATCTGGAGGGGAAAAAAACAACGGGAAAGAAGGGAAACTGCCAAAGTCTTTCTTCGAATTAGTTAAACAAGAAAATTTAGAAGATATATGGAGGAAGTTTAATCCTGAAGTGCGGGGCTATACTTTTTTTTCTGCAAGACATAAGACTTTTTCCAGAATTGACATGCTGTGGGGAACTAGAGACTTAGGTCTCATAACAAGGAAGATAGAGATTTTACCTAAAATTGGGGCTGACCATAACCCAATAATGTGGATTACAAAATTATCTAAAAGATTGAGGAGATGGAGACTGAATGAAGATTTGCTACAGAGCAAAGAAACAGTGACATTTCTAGAAAAAGAAACTAAGGACTTTTTCCAAGTGAATGATAAAGAAGATATTAACTTTCAGATGGTCTGGGATGCTTATAAAGCAGTAATGAGAGGGTTGTTGATTACTCTGAACAATAAAGACAAAAGGAAAAAAAGAAAAACAATTATTGGACATTCAAAATGAAATAAAGAAAAAAGAAGGGGGCTGAGAAAAAGACCAGGGAAAAAGAAAATTCTTAGGGAAATTTCAATATTACAAACTCAATTGAGACATCTGTTAAACAAAGAAGTGGAATGGAATCTGAAAAGGCTTCAGCAGAAATCGTTTGAAGGGGCAAATAAGACGGGAAAGTATTTGGCGTGGCAATTGAAGAAAAAGAGAGAAAACAAAATAATTAGTAGAATTGTGATAGATGGAAGAGAAGTAGTTACTCAAGAGAGAATAAAAAGAGAATTTTTAAGTACTATGCCAAGCTGTTTAAAGGTGCTGAAGTAAAGAGAGAGAAGGTAGATGAATATCTGCAAAAATTAAAAATTGAGCCCCTAACTGAAAATATGAGAAAAGTCTTAAATGACCCAATTGAAAAAATAGAAATTGAAGCAGCAATCAATGCGATGAAAAATGAGAAAGCTCCCGGGCCAGATGGATATACAGCTAAATATTTTAAAACGTTTAAGGATGAATTAATACCAAAATTGCAGAAGTTGATGAATGTAATAAGAACAAAAGGGAATGTATCAAATACATGGAAAGAAGCCGTTATTTCCTTGATACCTAAAGAAGATAGAGATGACACGAATGTGAAAAACTACAGACCAATTTCACTTTTGAATAACGATTACAAAATATTTACAAGAATTCTGGCAGAACGACTTAAACAATATTTGATACATTTTATAAAGGAAGATCAAGCTGGTTTTCTTCCCAAAAGACAAATAAGAGACAATATTAGAACTGTTGTAAATATTGTAGAATATTATGAAAGACATCCAGAAAAAGAAGTAGCATTATTCTTTGCGGATGCAGAGAAAGCATTTGACAATTTAAATTGGGACTTTATGTTTGCAGTAATGGATAAGATGGCGCTTGGAGAAAGCTTTATAAGAATGATAAAAGCAATATATTCTGAACAAAGGGCAAGGCTGTGTGTTAATGCAGATCTTACAGATGAAGTGAAAATCAGCAAAGGTACTAGACAAGGCTGCCCGCTTTCACCATTGTTATTCATAATGACTCTTGAAATTTTATTGATGCAGATTCAAGAAGAAAAAGATCGAGAAGGATTACAAATAGAAGGATATACCTACAAGTACAGAGCATTTGCTGATGATATAATGCTTATAAATGAAAACCCCATACAAGTTACACCTTTGTTATTACTGAAAATACAAGAGTTTGGGGAGTTGGCGGGACTTTATATAAATAAAGAAAATTCTAAAATTTTGTGCAAGAATATGCAGATAAATAGACAACAAGAATTACAAAGACTAACGGGCTGTGAAGTTACCTCTAAGGTAAAGTACCTAGGGGTAGAGATAACAATGAAAAATATTGATTTGTTTAAGAATAATTATGAGAAGTTATGGCGTAGAATAGAGGAAGATGTGCTAAAATGGAACAAGCTCAATTTGTCATTGCTGGGCAGAATAGCTGCAATAAAAATGAATATTCTACCAAGGATAATGTATCTGTTTCAAACTATTCCTATTGTGAAAGATGCTAAACAGTTTGATAAATGGCGAAGGAAAATTTCAGAATTTGTGTGGGCTGGGAAGAAACCAAGGATTAAAATGAAAATCTTGACAGATGCAAAAGAGAGAGGTGGATTCCAATTACCAGATTTGAAATTGTATCATGAAGCAGTTTGTTTAGTATGGATGAAAGAATAGATAACGTTGTTAAATAAAAAAACTTTTAGTGTTGGAAGGCCATGGAAAAAAATTTGGTTGGCATGCATACTTATATTACGGAAAAAAGAAGATGGATGGCCTTTTCTCTCACCATTATATAAGAAGTAATCTACTAAATGTATGGATAAAGTATAAGAAATATGGTGATGAGAGGAGACCTTTGTGGATAGTGCCAGCTGAAGTGATAAAGATAACGGCTAAAACAGCCAAAGAAAAACGGCTATCATACAGTCAGCTACTAAAAATACAAAGTGGAAAAATAGAACTGAAAACTGCAGAAGAACTGAGTTACAAATATGACTGGTTTCAAATGCAACAAATAAAAAGTTTGGTGGAGAATGATATCAAAACTGAAGGAATAAGGAAGGAGCAAACAGAAATGGAAAGAGTTCTGCTTGGAGATAATGAGAAATTAATTTCAAAAGTATACAAAATTACTCTTACAATGGTCTACAGAAGATGAAGTAGTGAAATCTCAAATGATAAAATGGGCAATTAATGTAAATAAAGAAATAAAGATGGAATCTTGGGAATATTTGTGGAAGAATTCTATGAAACTCGCAACATGTCATAGTATTAAAGAAAACTGTTTTAAGATGATGTATAGATGGTATATGACTCCAAAAAATTTAGCAAGGATGAACAACAAGATGCCAGATAGGTGTTGGAAATGTAAAAAGCACGAAGGTTCTTTCTACCATATGTGGTGGACTTGTGAAAGGGCTAAAATGTTTTGGCAAATGATTCAGCAAGAGATTTCTAAGATTTTGGGATATGAATTCAATAAAGTGGCAGAGACTTTTCTGCTGGGATTACAAATGGAAAAATTTCCAAAAGAAGATAGAACTTTAATATGGTACTTGCTCTCAGCTGCTAGGACATTGTATGCGCAGCTGTGGAAGCAAGAAAAAATACCAGAGAAATGGGATTGGATTACAGAAGTTATGTCATGGAGTGAAATGGACAAATTAACAAGAAAATTAAGAGACTATGATTTGGAAATTTTTAAATTGGAGTGGAAGAAATTCAGGAGATACGTAGAAAAGGAGTGGAAAATAAAAGGACATTGGACAATCTTTGATAATGATTAAGGTTTTTAAAATAAGAATATAACTTTTGGGTTTTTCTTAACAGTTAAGGGTACCTTTAATATTTGTCTCCTTTAAGCAAATAACACTGGCGGGGGTCAAGTAACGGGGGGAGGGGTGGGGGAAAAGTAAGATATGGGGTAGAAAGTTTTTTCTTTTACTTTAAGTTTTTATAAGTTGTAGATACAGTTTTGCTACCATATGTTACTAATAAAAATTGTTTATTCTGAAAAAAAAAAGATATTATAACATTGGAAAAAGTCCAGAAAAGGGCAACTAGAATGACTAAAAGGTTGGAACACTTTCCTATGAAGAAAGGTTAAAACGCTTGGGGCTCTTTAGCTTGGAGAAATGTCGACTGAGGGGTGACATGACAGAGGTTTACAAGATTATGCATGGGATAGAGAAGGTAGAGAAAGAAATAAGAACATAAGAACTTTTCTCCCTTTCTCACAATACGAGAACTCATGGACAGTCAATGAAATTGCTGAGAGTTGGGTTAGAACTGATAAAAGGAAGTACTTCTTCACCCAAATGAGAATTCACTGCCACAGGAAGAGATGGTGGCTACAAGCATAGCCAGCTTCAAGAGGGGATTGGATAAACATATGGAGCAGAAGTCCCTCAGTGGGTATTAGCCACAGTGTATTGTTGGAACTCTCTCTGGGGCAGTGATGCTCTGTATTCTTGGTGCTTGGGGGTGGGGGCACAGTGGGAGGACTTCTAGTGTCCTGGCCCCACTGATGGATCTCCTGATGGTGCCTGTTTTTTTTGGCCACTGTGTGACACAGAGTGTTGGACTGAATGGGCCATTGGACTGATCCAACATGGCTTCTCTTATGTTCTTATGCTCTTAATGCATTACTTGCTCAGGTTGATCCTGATATCAAATGAAACCAGTACACTGCCACCATTCTGAGCACCACTGCACAGATGCAAAACCGCTTAAAGAGACTACTCATTTTAAATTGCAAACAAATCAGCCATTCAATTGTATGGGAATTGTGACCAAGGTAAGTTAAATTTCTGAATGGCTTATTTCCTAAAATCACATCACATCAGTTGGTAAGGCAAGAAAGGAAGACTTTGTACATTCCACAGTTCTCAGAAGCAAAGACCCAGACTAGACAGAAGGGGTTGTTATTCAGAATGACTGCTGCATTCAGCTCTTTTCCTCTTTTTATTTTTCTCCTTTCACTGCCCTAATATTAGAAGTGAGCTGGTAAGGGGGGAAAGTGCCTGGAAGAACACAGTAAAGGGAAGCAAAACATGACTGGCAAGTGGAAGAGTTCAGTATTCCCATCTGGTGTGGTTGTATTTGTTCTATGGTAATCAGAATCATAATAGGAAAAGAGATACATCTGCCACAAGCAAACTCAAATTATATCTTACACTTCACTGGGGGCAGAATCTGATAATAAAAAAGCATCAGATTCATTGGCATAATTCCAGACAAGCTGTTAAATGGTGGGTTTGATAGTTTGGGTGAAAGGTGAAAATAATAATGAATACCAAATACTAAACTAAAACATCAAGCACTTAGCAGGGTGATTATGTTTAATTAAATCCTTCAGAAGAGGATGTAAGAGCATAGGTCATTCCTTCTAGTTAAAACAGTATTAGATAACTAAGAACCCCCCCCCCCATATAAATAATATTAAAACTGCTTGCGGAAAAGGACATTGCATATTTTAACACTTTCAGAAGGATTCTGTGTTCCCTATGCAATCATTTGTCAGATCATTCTGACTTTGGTACTGTCCCTACTTTTTGAGTTCATGAAACTACACGTGGCAATCACAGGAATGATACTAAAGCATAAGCCCTTTTTCATGTCTCACCACTGTTGCTGTTCTCAGGGTGCCATTTCTTGCTTTTTGCCTCTATAAATGTGGTTTGTGATTAAGCAGGACAAGACTAACCGAAAACAGAAGACACACAGGGCCTTTTCACACTTACCAGTGGAAACCGGAAGGAAGTCGGTATTGCGCCGCCTTGCAGTAATCTGAGACAGGGATGGGAGTTTTCAGACACGTTGTTTTTTTTCCCGATAGGGTTCCATGATTGAACTGAGCCATTTCACACTGTTCCGCTTTTATCTCGCTTCCACCAGCACCAGCTGTTTTTGCCTGCTGGCGTGCGATCTCCGGCTTTTTTGGGGGGGGGGGGAACGTTGGGCTAAGATCTCACAACAGCACCACCATAAAGATGCCTGGGCTCCATTGAGATGCCAGAGATCGCTGCCGCTGAAACTTGGTAACAGGTGCCCATTGGATATACAGTTCAAGCGGGAGATCAGGGCACCAGGCGTTGGTCTGTCACCTGTTGCTATCACTTCCATGCCCACACGGGAGTCAGGGGAATGAGATTGGTTTGTAGGTGATTCTGAGGCGCATTTTTTTTGGGGGGGGGAGGGCTGTTGCCACCTGGAAAGGGGTTGCCCATAGGGCAGCAGGTTTCAGCGGGAGAACAGACCAACAGTGATTGGTGAGACAGATGGTTTGTGTGGAAGGCTATTGTTCTATTAGTTCTATTGTTGTAATAGTGAGACTTTTTGGATTTCATCATCTCCCCATACTGCTAGGAGATCCAGAATCTCCTACTCACTCCAAACTACACCTCTTGACTCACTCATCCTCCTCACAATTCCTGACAAATTACTCACCAATCTATTAAACCAGACAATCTGCTCACCAACTACAACCCACAGAAATCTGTGGCTTCCCCCCCTGACATTTATACCTGCTGCAGCTTGGCACAAGGCACTTTCCAGCCAATAGCCTGTGGGCATGGATGGGTGCACATTAGGCTAGGTTAGCAACATCTGTCTCACCAATCACTGTTGGTCTGTTCTCCTGCTGAAACCTGCTGCCCTATGGGCAACCCGTCTCCAGGTGGCAACAGCTCCCCCCCCAAAAAAATGTGCCTCAGAGAAACCTACAAACCAATCACATTCACCTGACTCCCGTGTTGGCATGCAAGTGATAGCAACAGGTGACAGACCAATGCATGGTGCCCTGATCTCCCGCTTGAACTGTGTATCCAATGGGCCACCAAGTTTCAGCGGCGGCAATCTCTGGCATCTCAATGGAGCCCAGGCATCCCTATGGTGGCGCTGTTGTGAGATGTTGCTATGGTGCTATAGCACTATAGTGATCTTAGCCCGATATTCCAAAAAAGAAAAAAAGCCGGAGATCGCGCGCCGGCAGGCAAAAAAGGGCGCAAAAACTGCTCCCGGATTAGATACTGGACATTTCACACAGCACTCCATACCTATTTCAACCCGGAAGGAGAGGTTGAAAACTGGAAGAAGCTGCTCTTTGTTAGTAACGACTCATGCATGCCTCACTACCGGGACAGCTGCAGGACTGTGTGAAAAGGTGAGAGTATTCCGGTAGCAGCCAGTTACTGAGTCGGGTCTGTCTGAAACGCCAGCAGAAACTCGTTACTGTTCAGTAACTCACCAGCTTCCATACCGGAATACATAGGCTGTGTGAAAAAGCTCACAGCCACAGGCCAAAGCAAGAAAAGAATCAGATCTCTCTCTGTGAGAGGAATTTCTTTCATCTATAAGCAGCTCTGGGTGGGACAACCCAACCACAGGGGAAGGGAGGGAAACACTACTCTCTCTTGCCTTATCTCATTGCTGCTTGGCCATTTGAAGCTTTTGAAGTGGCTTGCACTTTATCTGAAACATCTTCACCTGGAGATTTCCCACTGTTACAATTGATCTTCAGATGACCAAAATCAATTCCCTTGGAGAAAATGGCTACTTTGGAGGGTGGGTCCTATAGCATTATACTCTGTTGAGATCCCTCCCCTCCCCAAATCCCATCTTCCCCAAGCTCCACCCCCCAAAATTTTCAGGTATTTTCCAACCCAGAGCTGGAACCCTAGGTGGAGTGGATATCCCTAACAATATTTGATATTGTTGATATGGAGGCAGCCCATTCTGATACTTTAAGACTGAGAGAGGAATACATTCATGTTCTGGTGCAGATGTCCTTATCCATGTGTTTTGAACAACTGGAGAAACAGCTGTTATAGTGCTTCAGTGCATCTTCCCATCTGGTGTCACAGCTAGGAGAACTTGCTGCTGCTCACTGACTTTACTTGGGAAAGCAGGATTACAGCATATTACCCCCTTTTCCTACAATATGGTTGTAGTTTGAAGATATACTTTAAATACTGTTTAGGGTTATTAAGTGCAGAACTAGGAAGATGGAAGAAATGAGGCAGAACACTGTATCTGGGCTTCTATCTTCTGGTTAATTTGCTTGATTTTAAGTAATGGCAAGGTGAACCATTAATGTAATTCAAAACATGTACCATATTTCACTATCACACAATAAATAAGGATAGATTATAAATAGGTTTATAGTAGAGTTCATAGTAGTGAGTGTCTCCCAAATACCCACCTCTAAGAGCACTGCTTTTATAAACTAAAGGATGTTTAAACAGATTTATTTACATGGCATTGAAGTATGTTATACATTCCTTTTCCCCTAACAAAACATCTTTAGGCATTACAATTAAACTTGGTTTTAATTTTCCGCACTACAAGGTATATTAAATATTGATTATATTCAAAGGATCTTCTTTGTGGTCTCTGTGCATTACATTCATGGGGATAGTATGCCTGCACCGACCCCAATAGGTACTTAACAAGCCAAAGGATTTTTGTGCCTAAACTCCAGCAGGCATCTTCCTACTCCATTTCATTATTTGTCTCTTACAACTTCTCCCAACATATGATGATGATGACAATGTTGATGACGATGACGACAACAACGATGGGAGGAAAAAATAGAAAACTTTACTTTCCTTGACCCTTCCTCCTTCTTTTTTCTTTTCTCATCTCCTTTCCTTGCATTGCTTATGGAAAGACACTGAGGTGTTTCAAGCAGTGATCCAAGTGCAGGAGTGAAATTCCCCTTCCAGATGATCACTTCCTCTGCATGCACTGCCTTGGGGAGACTCACCATGCAGATCTGTGCCTGCACTGCACTACGTTCTTCTGACGGGAAGAAAAAACTGAACTACATGCCTGTCTGCAGTGCTTGAGTCAACCCTCTCACCAACTACAGCAACCTGGACATCTTTGACCCTGGATGATGCACAGCCCAACCAGTGATGTTGGCACCTATGTCCACTGAGAGTGAGAGAAACTCATGGCTTTTTTCTCATCCCAACAACTTTCCCAAATGAGCAAAAGTAGCATCTAAGTCAGAGTACTTGATACCTGTAAGAATCTGCAGGGAAGACAAGGGGCTTAGGGAAGAGGACAAGTGTGGCAAATATGACCACAATCATCATATGCCACTTGCCTCTTCAAAAGGATCCATGTTGAAGTTGGCAGGCATCCCTGTCAACTCATTGCTTCAACTGCTGGCATTACCATCCATCGACTAAGACCCCCAACACTGGAGTAGCTCCAGACCCAAGTGGTCCAGTTCTCCAGCTCAGAACATGAATGCACAGTCTCCTCCAAACCTTGCTTATGCTCCCTGAGCACTGACGGCTTCTCACCTGACTGTAGTCCTGTGGCGCCAGCACCTTGACTTTGGGAATGGACACCTTGGCAACCCTCCTTTTGTCTGCCACTGTTGCCACCCCTATTTGTCACATGAGGCCAATAACAGGGGCAATATCTGCACCCTGTCCAAATAGCCTCTCTGTGGCTTCTGCTCTGAAGTCCTTCTGACTGGGACTTGCAATTTGAATCCTCCCATAGGTCTTGGATATTTTACCACCCACCATGCTGGCCATTGGCAACAGCAACCAGGCCTGCTCCAACACCAGATCAACACTAGAAGGAGTGACCTCACCAATTTCCTGAACTAACTGATGAGGCTTCGCCATCAAAGCTGGGTGTTGATATCTTTCCCCATCCTTTGGCACTTCAATGTGGAGCAAGCATTGACAGCCTCCATACTGACCCACTTAAACCAAGTGTTACACATGATCTCTGCTTTTGCCATTGGAAGATTTTAAATCGTATGGCAACCTCATAAAATGAGTAGGCTATACCATGGCACTCTCCATGGCGACCTCAGCCATGATCACGACATGGTGTTTGATATTATTCAGTCCAACACATCACATATGGTAGCCCTTCTTCTTCCAACAGTAGTGCTATGAGCCACCAAAGACTTCTGGTGTAAGCTGGTCTGTGCTCCCAGTTCTTCTTGTCAACTGAATCATATGTATAGGATGCAGGAACCTGGGGCCAAGCTCCTGCTCACTCACCCAAAACCAAAACCAGTGGTCGTGTCTTCATTGCCTAAAGCTTTCCGATTACAATCCTCCCCCTTCTTGCAATAACAACAAAACAGAAAGAGAATTCATCACCCTGGGTAAGACATTTTACTAGGTGGACGCCCTAGGCATTACAGCCCCCCCCCCCCGGTCTACTCTGTTTACTTGAGCTGATACCAGTTTATGTTCTAGCTGTGGCTCCATCTTTGAGCTCGAGATTTTATTTTTGGGAGAGCGTTTTCAGCCCAACTTCCCAGCACGGACTGAGAGAGGATGCAGGCACAAGTAGGTGCTCACTTCATTCACTTTCAAAGTCCATGTTTGGGGAGCTGAACAGAGGCAAGTTGACTTTCAGGAAGAACATCTGCTCAACTGTCTAGGGGTGCAGGTGAGAGTGATGTGGGCAGACAATGTTGCCAATATGTGAAAAGACATGCTCACTCTGCATGCTCATCGGTGGGCATGAGAGGAATCCCTGGACCAAGTCCAGCCAGACCTCCTCCTTCAGAACCCAGTAGCTCAAAGGACATGTGTCCTGCAATTCATAGTGCTTCTAAATGTACTGCCTTGCCATTGCAGCACCTGTCTCTGCTCTCAGGGCCCTGCTGCTCCCAGAGGGGCCAATGAGCTGCCCAATGAGTGTCATCTTAGTGCCCTTTATGCTGGGAGCCTTTCCTAGCAAGGGACATTGGGGATGAATAGCAGCAGCAGTGTCAGATGAGCTGCTTTCACCCCTCCTCCTCCTCAGCTCCCAGCAATGTGCCCCTCTTGGCCCTGCTTCACTTGATCTGCCAGGAGTCTGTCTCTCTCCAGTGATTGAGCTCATTGGCCTGTTCAGTAATCTTGCCCTTGATCACACATAGATGATAACATGTATGCCTTCTCCTGTGTGAGAGGCTGAAAGAGGGCCTTGAGCCCTTCCTGCAGCCTAACAACCGGGGCATGCACCACTGGGTGCAAGTCTGTGTGGCCTTGAGCTGGCACTAGAAAAAAGGCCAGGTCCTCACGGGCCATGTGGACCATGGGAACAACCAGTGCCACACTCACCATGTCAGATGAGAGCATCTCTGTGTAGGTCTTAAAGGGTCCAAGAACCTGCACAGTCTGAGAAATGGTCACTCCCCCATCCTGGGTGAGCCAGGTCTTTTCCTGAATGGTCCCAGCCTCAGAGACTGGGGCTTCCAGGGCTGCTCTCTGCTCCACTAAGCATTCCAACATGGCACAGGTGGAGTTCTGGCGTGTGCTGATGTCACTGAACAGACTGTGATCTGTTCAGTGTCTGTTTCTCATGCAGCAGATAAGTGTCCTTATTGCTGTGTGAGAAGTGACCCATGATGTGCCAGCATTTCTGGAGCAGAAGCCAGTATGCATGCTTTGCAATGATGATGTACCAGTGATCCCTACTGGATCCCTGGCCCAATGCATCCATACCATGAGATGGAGAAGGTGGGCCCCCACAAGGCCCTGACACTTGGCTGCTACCTTGATGTTTGAGTTTTAAACAATTTATTGATAACATATGGTTACAATATTTAATTATATCCTTTCTATCTCTAACCCATATGTTATTTTCGATCCCCCCTCCCTCCATTACTAGACTTCCCCCGAAGTTATATATTTAAGTTCAATTATAAAGGTACCCCTAGCTGTTGGAACTCAGTCCTAAAATGGCTGACTGACTCCATCTTAGTAATAGTAATGTTGTTTCTGCAATGTCATGCTGCATCATGATCCAGCTGTTACCTGTTACTGAGGTAAGGTGGGATGACCTCACCTGTAATTAGGCTTTGTGCTGACTCACAAAGCTGATGCAACCTTCTGGTAAGGTTGCATGATTGGTACGTGTACTTAGGGAAGCTCAGTGAGCCTGCTCAGTCTGCCTGTAAGGATTGTGGGTACCAAGAGGCTCACTATCTGGGTGGCAGCGAACACTGCTGGTGTTGGATCCTATGCTACTGTGCTTGGATCGTGCTGTGTATACTTACTGCTGTATACTGTTATCTACTGAAGTGTGTACTGATTACTGTGTATGACCTTGGCCTGGCAACGACTCTGAATATTGGATACTATCCTGGTAAATATATCTACCATTGAATACAGTTGTTTCTTTTGTCTACTAATTCCTGTGTTTGCCTGTTCCTCTCTTTCAGCTCTTCTGCTGCGTGCAAAATTCTCTAACATTGGTTCTGGGCCCAGAGCTCCCAGTGCTCCCGGTGTTTCCAGAGGTGGTGCTGTTCTGAAGACAGAGGAGGCAGCACAGTGTTTTGGAAGAGACAGAGGCAGACTGCCAAGTTGCCCAGGTGTCCAGTGATAAGTAGCAGAGATGGAAGCTGCAAATGTTGTTTCCTTCTCTGGGCTCAGTGTTACTAAGCTGAATGAGACTAACTATGCCATGTGGTCCCAGAAGGTCAGTCTGTTATTAAAGCACCAAGAGCTGTGGGAGGTGGTGGCTGCTCCTATCAGTAGCCCGGAGGGTGAAGAGGAGGCTGATGAGGAGGCAGAGGAAGCTGCTGAAGACAGAAAAGCTGTAGACCTTTTGCATAAAAAGGATGTTAAGGCTTTGTCTTTAATAGGTCTTTCTCTAGACGACTCTTAGCTGGTGCATATAGCAGGACTGGAGACGGCTAATGACTGCTGGAATGCTTTGAAGCAAATTTACGTCCGAGGAACTGTCGGCTCTCAGATACGTTTGGTGAGAAAGCTTCTGCATACCAGGTTGGCAGCTGGTGCAGATATGTTATCTCATATAGAGTCTATGCGTAGAATGTTTCTAGAGCTAAGAGAGCATAACCAAATGTTTTCTGAATCACAGGAGGTGTGCATACTTTTAAGTTCCCTAGACGCATCATATGACGTTGTGATAACGAGCCTGGAGGGTTTGCCTGAGACAGGGTTAACCATGAACGTCGTAACTGGACGGCTTCTTGATGAATTTGGCAAGAGACAGTCCAATTCCTCTCTACGTGCGGAGAGAAAGCCTGTCTGTACGCCAGAAAGGGGCAGTGGATTTACTGTTAAGGAGGATCCTGACTGTCAAACAGGTAATGTAATGGCTGTAAGGAAGAAATGTTTCCGGTGTGGCTCATCTAAGCATTTGTTTAGGAATTGTCAAGGCCAGAAAGGAAAAGAGAGACGGTCTGAAATGAGGTCTGCTGATAAGAGTGGTAATGTGCATCTCGTTACTACTGGTAAGTCAACTAATCACACTCAATCTTTCCTAATTGACAGCGGAGCGTCGGAGAACCTCTGTAGAGAGAGGAGTTTGTTTACTACTTACACACCTGTTGATAACCAGTCTGTTGTTTTGGCAGATGGAGTTAAAGCAACTGTTTTTGGCAGAGGGAAAGTGTTCCTGCCAAGCCTAAGGAAGGAGCTTCAAATGGGTTTTGTTCCTTCACTTAAGATGAATCTGCTGTCTGTGTCTGCTCTGTGCAGGGAAGGTTTCAAACTGCAATTTGACACCTCGTGCTGTGAGCTGAGGACCAGTGATGGCTTGTGTGTAAAGGCTATGCTGAAGGAAGATTTATACTTCTTGCATACCAAGGTACAAACATGTAATAACGTCTGTGTAAATAAACCAGTGCATGATAATTGCTGTCATCTTTTACACAGGAAATTAGGGCATGCTGGTTTTCCTGCTCTAAAGAAGACTGTTGAACAGGCAGAAGGCATTAATCTTAAACCTTGCAAGGAATTTCTTGACTGTGAAATCTGCAAGCTTGTGAAGTCTACAAAAGCTCCTGTGCGTATTCCAAGTAAATTTACTAGTAAAAAACCTCTTGACCTAGTGTTCTTAGACCTGATAGGGCCCTTTAAGGAGTCAGTAGGCGGGGCCAAATATGTCTTAAGCATAGAAGATCACTATTCAAGGTATGGGTTTGTTTACCTGTTGAAAGCTAAAACTGAAACCTTTCAAAATATGCAGAATTGGCTAAGGTTTGTTAAGAGAAAAACTGGATATGTGCCTGCATGCATTATTTCTGACAGAGGCTCGGAATTTGTTAATAAACGTTTTCAAAGTTTGTTTGCAGAACTTGGAATTGAGCACCGTGTGACTGCTCCATACAGACCTACCCATAATGCTTTTTGTGAGAGAAGAGGCCGTACATTGCAAGACATGTGCCAGTGTATGTTACGTGATGCAGATATGCCCTGGAGATTTTGGGCAGAGGCTATGTGCTGTGCCAACTACAACCTGAACAGAGTTTGGTGTTCATCTACTGGCAAAATACCAGCAAGCCTATGGCATGACAAGGTAACTAACTTGGCAAATTTGCATGTATTTGGTGTTACAGCTTTTGTTCATATTCCTCAACAGCTCAGACGTAAAGGCCAACTGAAGGCTAGACGTATGAGGTTTATTGGGTATGAGAGAAACGGGAGCTGTTATCGTTTTGGCACGCTCGACAGTCATGAGGTGGTGATTAGTGCTTCAGCCACGTTTCTGGAGAGATCAGAAGGCTGGGATCGCTGCACCCAATCGCCAGCGTTCTGTCCTGAGGATGACCAGGGAATCCGGTTACAAGTCAGCTCGATGCCTAGCAACCCAGAGGAGGGAGAGGCGGCTGAGTTAACCCCAAAAGAAGAGATGCCTGATGAGGAGGAGACGGATATGATGCCTACCAGTGAGGAATCATCCAGGAGAGATGTGCCAACTGATGAGCCTGCATTGAGGAGATCTACACGTGAAAGAAGAGCTCCTGAGAGATTTAGTCCTGTAATGTCTGCTATACATGAGCCTGAGAAATATACTGACATTTTCTCTTTGTCCATGGAAGAGCAGTGTAACTGGAAGGCTGCTATGGATGATGAACTTTCTTCCCTGAAACGTTTAAATGTTTATGTTGAGACTGATACTGTACCTGCTGGTGTAAAACCCATAGGCAGTAGATGGGTATACAAGGTGAAAACAGACCAGTCTGGGGGAAAAAAGTATAAGGCGAGGCTTGTAGCACAAGGTTGCAGACAGACTAATGAGACTTATGATGAAGTGTTTGCTCCAACGTTAAAGAGCAGTTCACTTCTAACTGCCTTGACTGTGGCAGCTAGAGAAAACCTCCATTTTACCCATTTGGATGTCTGTGTGGCATACCTAAATGCTAATTTGGAGCACCAAATTTATTTAAAGAGACCAGAAGGTATTCCTGGTACTGGAAAGGGATACTGGTTGCTTAATAAGAGCTTGTATGGTCTAAAGCAAAGTGGTCATCAATGGTCAAAATGCCTAGTGGGTACGCTTAAACAGCTAGGGTTTACCCAGAGCATTGCTGATCCATGTGTGTTTACCAAGGGAAGTGGTGAAACACGATGTATTGTTCTTACTTTTGTGGATGACTTGGGGATTCTAACCAAGACAAAGAAACAAACAGATGATATTGTTTCAGCCTTAAGTAAGAAGTTTAAACTGAGAAATCTTGGTACTGTACAGACCTATGTGGGTGTAGATATTGCAAAAACTACACAAGGTTTTAAACTGTCACAAAAACCTAAAATCATAGATTTGTTGGACAAGTACAAGATGACTGATTGCAAAACTGTTTCAACCCCTATGGTGACTGGCTTTGTAAATGATGTTACTGATAGCCCACCATGTAATGTTGAAATGTACAGGTCGTTAATTGGTAGTCTGAGCTATATCAGTAATTGGACACGGCCAGACATATCAGTAGCCTGTAATCTGTTGGCAAGAGCTACCCAGAACCCTAAGCAGAATCACTGGATTGCTGCTAAGCGAGTGTTGCGATATTTAAAGAACACTGCTGACTGGTGTCTTTATATCGAACCTAGGGGGGAGCTAGCACTGAAAGTGTATACAGATGCAAGTTTTGCAAGTGACTGTGAAACCAGAAGGTCAACAACAGGTCTTTCCATTTATTTGGGAGAGGTGTTAGTATGCTGGAAGACACAAAAGCAGCGTGTGGTTGCCTTGTCCACCACAGAAGCAGAATTCTGCGCACTTTCTACCGCATGTACTGAGGTAGAATGGTTTAGACAGCTACTAAAGGACCTGCATATAGAGGCAGAGAAACCTGTTGAAATTCTGGAAGACAATCAAGCTGTGATTGAGATTGCAAAAGCAGAAGGAGTAAAGACAAGGAATAGGTACACTGACATACGGTACCAGAATGTCAGATCATGTATCATGGAAGGGCTGATAAACATAAGGTATTGTGATACTGGCCACAATACAGCAGATATGTTCACCAAACCCCAGACTATGGAAAAGCATAATGAGCACTGTAAAAGGCTCGGATTGAGAAACGAACAGAACTATTAAGAGGAGAATGTTGGAACTCAGTCCTAAAATGGCTGACTGACTCCATCTTAGTAATAGTAATGTTGTTTCTGCAATGTCATGCTGAGTCATGCTGCATCATGATCCAGCTGTTACCTGTTACTGAGGTAAGGTGGGATGACCTCACCTGTAATTAGGCTTTGTGCTGACTCACAAAGCTGATGCAACCTTCTAGTAAGGTTGCATGATTGGTACGTGTACTTAGGGAAGCTCAGTGAGTCTGCTCAGTCTGCCTGTAAGGATTGTGGGTACCAAGAGGCTCACTATCTGGGTGGCAGCGAACACTGCTGGTGTTGGATCCTATGCTACTGTGCTTGGATCGTGCTGTGTATACTTACTGCTGTATACTGTTATCTACTGAAGTGTGTACTGATTACTGTGTATGACCTTGGCCTGGCAACGACTCTGAATATTGGATACTATCCTGGTAAATATATCTACCATTGAATACAGTTGTTTCTTTTGTCTACTAATTCCTGTGTTTGCCTGTTCCTCTCCTTCAGCTCTTCTGCTGCGTGCAAAATTCTCTAACACTAGCCAATCAATGTTCAATGTCTTTCTCTTCCCATTCATACTAAAAAATTGTCCAATGTCTTTTTACGTTCCACTCTTGCTCTATATATCCTTTAAATTTCTTCCACTCATTTTTAAACACTTCTAAATCATAATCTCTTAAAGTTCTTGTTAATTTATCCATCTCACTCCACAATAAAACTTTCACAATCCAATCCCATTTCTCAGGTATTTTTTCTTGCTTCCACAACTGCACATACAATGTCCTAGCAGCTGAGAGCAAATACCAAATTAAAGTCCTATCCTCTTTAGGACATTTTTCTATTTGTAATCCTAGCAGAAACGTCTCTGCAACTTTCTTGAGATCATAACCCAAAATTTTAGAGATTTCTTGTTGTATCAACCGCCAAAACTTTTTCGCTTTTTTACAAGTCCACCACATATGAAAAAAAGAACCCTCATGATTTTTACATTTCCAACATCTATTCGACATCTTTTTACTCATCTTTGCCAATTTTTTCGGAGTCATATACCACCTATACATCATCTTAAAACAGTTCTCCTTAATATTCTGACATGTTGATATCTTCATCGAGTTCTTCCAAAGGTACTCCCAAGTATGCATTTGAATTTCTCTGTTTACATTGATTGCTCATTTGACCATTTGAGATTTTACTACTTCTTCTTCAGTAGACCATTTCAATAATAATTTATATACTTTCGATATTAATTTTTCATTGTCTCCAAGCAAAACCCTTTCCAGTTCTGTTTGCTCACGTCTGATTCCATCCGACTTAATATCGTTTTCCATCAAACTTTTTATTTGTTGCATTTGAAACCAGTCATATTTGTTACTTAGCTCTTCTGCAGACTTTAATTCAACTTTGTCACCTTGAATCTTTAGCAGTTGATTGTATGACATCGCTCTTTCTTCATCAGATTCAGCTGTTATTTTTATTACTTCTGCTGGCACTATCCAATTGACTAGACCAGATAGAGGACACTTTCAATGAGTGTAGGTTTCTCTAAAAATCAGTGTAACTAGGCCAGAAAAGGTCCCATTCAAAAGAGACCAGGGATTTTGTGCATCTGACCTTCAGTCACTGAAGGGCGGTGCACTTTTACATTCCTGGCACTCTTTGATTGGATAGAGAACTCTGTTAATTGTAGTTCTATTGGAACACTGCAAGTAAACAATGTTGCTTCTTAGCTGGGCTGGTATAGCCCAGCCAGCAGCAACAACAGCTTTGCAAAGCTGTATGCATTTGCATTTTGAAAATGCATGCCTTCGATTGGCTGCTGGGGACCCCTGTCCACCTCCACCTTCCTCCCTGATCCCAGGGAGGCTTTGGGAAAGGTGGGAAAAGGCAGAAAATGGTGGGAAAGGAGGTAATCAGCTTCCCTTTAAAGTTTAAACCTCCTTCCCCACCATTATTCAGGAGCCCCGAATACCATTGAATACTGATTCGGTGGTATTCAGGGCAGCTGTATTTTCTTCTCTGACTGACAGTGGCTTTCCATGTTTGTAGGCAGAAAAATGACTTTCTCATTACCTGATATCATTTTAAATTGGAGATGACAGAATCTAAGCTTTGGACCCTCCACACACAAAATGTGCTCTCCACTCCACCATTGTGTCACTGCCCCTCCTCAAAAACCTACACCATCTGGTTTTCTCAGGGCATCTTCTATTCAGCTACAAACCAGACCTGTCCCTTGTTAGCTTCCAAGATCAGAAACATCAAGTATGTCTAGGGACTGTTCTGGGAAGATGTAGGCATATCAGTGACATATCAACTGACCTCTATACCAGGAAGGAGCCCTGTGTCCTGAAGGTAATGAATGGACTTTAAATCACTTTTCACAACTGTCTGCTCATCTCCTGTATATAAACTATGCATTTAATTCTGTAACCAAATTTGTCTTATGCATCACGTTTGGTTATACCTCCAGGAAGAGAAGAGTACATAAATGACTTTTCTGCTAGTGAACTTTGACTAAGGAAATCAAATGCTTATCTGAGAAGATCAGTATCACTAAGGGTGTTGTTGCCTTATGAACTCTCCGCAAGGAAAGTAACTCGCTGCTACAGAGGCTTCTGAGATGAAGTAGATAATGTGCTGAATCACAGGAGGTTTGGTGTAGCACATTATCTATTTGCTAGAGAAGGGTGTGTGAAAAGAAGTTGACAGAGTTTGTTATCTTTTCACCTTTCGGCTGACAGGTGAGTACTTTCTATTTAGGTAGGCTCCTGAAGAGAAAATCGCCTTAGCGTACAGGCATGGTATTATTGCCATTGCTTTCTCAGATCTAAAAACTGAATTGAGAATTAAATCTCAAATCTATTAGAACTGCTCCAAATAGGGGACCCATTGCTGTGAACGAAGTGCAAATGAAAGCAGCATCATTTGTGACTAGAGTGCATTTGTCTAAACAGTTATTAGAACATTTGCATGAACTACTGTATTTCCCAACAAAATACATGTCAATCCTCATGAATACTTTGTTGGCATAGTATGCAAAGCAGACACATGAATGTTATTCTGAAATCATTACATTTATTTTTGTGCTTGGGAAACAGTTTTTGATTACAGTAACTAAAATATATATCCCAGATGCTGTGTTCATGAGTTGCAGCAAAAACAGCAACTAGTTTTATGAAACCTTAAAGATTAAACTGATTTTACTGTGGAGCAAGATTTTATGGACTAACTCACTCTCATATTGCACTCCATTAAAAAGACTGTATCACAAGAAATGTGTTCAGCTGATAAAATGCTATTTTGAGGGTATGATTCCTCAATACAATACTAGGTGGTATGGGGGGCAGTCTGACTGTAGACAAGGGAATCATTTCATGGGTGCTGCATTAACACAAGTCTCTCTGCCTTTTGCAAGTTCCAGATGCACATCTCAGATATTGTGTGGAAAAGAGTTTTCCAAAATCATACATAGGATGTCTTTAAAAGCAAATTTCTGTTTAAAATAGCTTGTAGGAACTCTACCCAATTAAACAAATGCTTTATTGGGAGAACAGACAACATGAAATAGTAGGTGCTTGAGAAGAGACAGATGGAGCATAATGGCAGGGTCTCAGTTAATTACTCTCAGCATTCCACAATTAAGGCTACATCTGCTCATCAGTCTCCAATTCTGACATATTAATTTTCTTCAATATGTTTCCCCCTGGAATTAAACCCAAACAAATGGTAACCATATAAACTAAGCTTGTTATTCCTGTCTGGTCCTTGAATCTGTTAAACATTTTCGTTATGCTGTATGCTAATTTACTGCTCACTCTCTACCTATATGTATAGCTTAGTAATTTCCACTTCATTGTATCTGGAGAAGTGTGAGTGCACACAGAAGCTTATACCTTGAATAAAATTTCATTGGTCTTAAGGTGCCACTGGATTCAAGCGTTGTTCTAGAAGAAGAAGAAGAAGAAGAAGAAGAAGAAGAAGAAGAAGAAGAAGAAGAAGAAGAAGACGAAGAAGAAGAAGAAGAGAGATTGGATTTATACACTGCCCTTTGCTAACCAAAGGAGTCTCAGAGAGGCTTACAAATCTCCTTTCCTTTCCCCTCCCCACAACAGACATCCTGTGAGGTAGGTGGGGCTGAGAGAGGTCTCCCAGAACTGCTCTTGAGCAGAACAGCCTTGAGAGAACCTGGAACTGACCCAAGGTCACATCAGCAGGTGCATGTTGAGGAACGGTGAAATGACATAATTCTCATGAACTCACTAAGTAATTTAATGTCCATCAATCATACACAGGCTAAATAGATTCATTCATGATATAAACTGTGGTAGAAAAAGAGGATAACCAAGTTTGGTCATAGCCTAGGGAATTGCTGTTCTTTCCAAGACGGTCACCTTCAGAGGGAAAAGGTCTGGCTTTCTTGCTATACAGAAATAACAGCCAGGACAGCTAATTGCTGAGAATAGTCAGAGTAATGATCAGTTCAGGACTGCACAGAGTTAGTGCAATCCTAAACAGAGTTGTACCATTTTAAATCCGTTAAAGTAAATGGGCTCAGAAGGATGTAACTGTCCAGGATTTTATAGCTGGGAAGGTATCTTGATGGAATTGCATTACGTGAGGGAGAAGAGATGGAAGAAATGAGGCTTTTTCACAGACAGAGTATGATATCAGAGGTATTCTCTCAGGATATACAAGCATAGTTGGTGACCATTGCCAGGGAAAAAGCCCTTCCAATCCTTTTTGTGGTACAAGATGAGTTACAATACACTAAACAAAAGGAATTTGTTCCTGCATTTCAATGAACTGGCTTATATTTATCTGCTTGGAAATATTCTTTATTGTTAAGATGACTCAGCTTACAGTTCTCCCTCCTGCTGTGTGTCAATGCATGTAATTTTTCCTCATTGATTGATTGGTTATGCTCCTCTGGAATGCATCCTGATTCTTCTTGTGGATTGCACTTTAGCAATAGTGACATCATGTGGCCAGAAAGGTTACTAAAATTGTGATACCATAAGGTCATGATCTATATTGATAAACTGGTCGATGTCACGTACTCAAAACCTGTAAACTTCCAGGGACTGATTTGTGAATCATATTGCTACTTTCAGGTTACATTCCTTGATATTTTAACTCTTTGAAAAAGTGACTCCCTGCTGGATCACGCATTTGTACTAACCAGCACCTTCAAGTTCCCCTTCATGCGTCTCATGATGCATTCTGTCAAGTGAGGAGACATTTTGTTGTTTCCATGAAATACAAATGGCCCCCACTTGGTGGAATCAGCTGCCGGAAGAGGTGAGGGCCCTGCGGGACTTGGCTCAATTCCGCAGGGCCTGTAAGACGACCCTCTTCCGGCTAGCCTACACCTAGCCGGGATGGAACCTGACGTAACTGGCCTGCCATCTGTTTATATAAAATGATATGTTATTGGTTTTAAGCTGCATTGTTTTTATGAATTGAAATGTATTGGTTTTAATGTTCAAATGTGAAGTATTTAATTGTTTATATTTAAATTGTTAAATTGTTATTGTTGGAAGCCGCCCTGAGCCACTCGTGGGAAGGGCGGGATACAAATCCCGAATAAATAAATAAATAAATAAAATCATAACTGCTCTTCTGAAATTTAGCACAAAATCAACAATGATAAATTATGTCTATACTCCATGGATTGTGAACATTATCTAGAAGGAAGTGTCTGATATTTTCTCTTGTTACAGTGGGCATCTATATATAAAACCATTTATGGACACTGTGACTGATTTACCTGCTATGATGTCACAGAAGGGTTGGACAAGAAGCTTAGTGCTAAGAGGGACTGGCCTTCTGATTTTAAATGAGCACAGTCCATGAGCACTGTCTAGCAAATTAAACTAACAGCACTGTGTACTGATCTTAGGCTTTTGAGCGACACCTCGTGGACATATGTTAGTGGATCAATTTTGGAGACTTAATTGAAAACATTGAACCTCTCCTTAAGAACATTTTATATAAAATGATGAACAGTTATAGCAATGTCTTTTAAAAATGATTTTATATGATTTGTAATATGTTTTGTAAACACCTTGTTTTAACTGTTGAAATGTAGCATACTATGTTATGCCATGTGAGCCACCCTGAGCCTGCTCCAGCGGGGAGGGTGGGATACAAATGAAAGATTTATTATTATTATTATTATTATTATTATTATTATTATTATTATTATTATAAAAACACATATTTTTAGTTCTTAATAAATAAAGAACTAAATAAAACTAAAAAAATGATTATACTATTAAAATAACATTCCTCTTAACACCCTGCTCTAATAGTAGCTTGTATTAATGTGCCTTTATTTTTATTTATTTACTTACTTCATTTATATCCCACCTTTCTCTAATGGGAACCCAAAGTGGCTTACATCATTCCACCATTTTATCCTCACAACAATACTCTGTGAGTTTGATTAGGCTGAGTATGTGTGATTGGCCCTAAGTCACCCAGAAAGCTTCCAAGACAGAGTGGGAATTTGAACCCAAGTCTTCCAGATTCTAGTCTTACACTTTAAAACTACTTCATTACTGCTTTTCTTTACACTCATTTCTCCCTGAGAACTTGCTTAACCACAATTTTGTCATATTCAAAGTCATATTGTATTAGAATTCCTTGGGCAAAACCTGTGGATTTCTCTGATGTTTAAATCAGTCAACCCTGACATGCAGACTTTGGATACTTTTACAAAGAAAAGAAGAAATGCTGTTTCCCCTTCTAGTTTCTAGAAGAAGAAGTTATTGGATTTATATCCCACCCTCTACTCTAAATCTCAGAACAACTCACAATCTCCTTTATCTTCCTCCCCCACAACAGACACCCTGTGAGGTGTGTGGGGCTGAGAGAGCTCTCACAGAATCTGCCCTTTCAAGGACAATTCCTAGGAGAGCTATGGCTGACCCAAGGCCATTCCAGCAGGTGCAAGTGGAGGAGTGGGGAATCAAACCCAATTCTTCCAGATAAGAGTCGGAGCACTTAACCACAGGGGTTCAATGGTAGTTCAATGGTAGCTCTCCAGAGGTTTTTTGCCTACAACTCCCATCAGCCCCAGCCAACATGGCCAATGGCTGGGGCTGATGGGAGTTGTAGGCAAAAAACATGTGGAGAGCTACCGTTGGCCACCCCTGCATCAGCAGATTTTTTTTTTTTATGAGACAGGGGTAGTGTTATGAGACAAACCTAGGGTGGCCAGACCGTCCCGGTCTCCCGGGACATTCCCGGATCTGGCCACCCAATCCCGGATCCCGGGCTCCCTATACCGGGACCATTAAAGGTCCCGGTTTAGGCAGCCCAGGAGCCGGTGGGCCGCGGGCGCGGGCGGGGAAGGCGGGGAGTGAGGGAGGGAGCGTCCCTGCGCCTGCGCAGGGCCCCTGCGCATGCGCAGGGACGCTCCCTCCCTCACTCCCCGCCTTCCCCGCCCGCGCGCGGGGCCGGCAGCGGTGGGGGAGGCCTCTCCGCGGCCTCCGCTGGTCGCTGGGGGCCTTCCAGAGTGTCTGGAAGGCCCCCAGCGACCAGCGGAGGCCGCGGGGAGGCCGCGGAGCACCCGGCGCTGGTCCGGGAAGGCCTTCCAGAGCCTCTGGAAGGCCTTCCCGGGCCAGCGCCGGCCAGCGAAGGCCTCCCCGCGGCCTCCGCTGGTCGCTGGGGGCCTTCCAGACACTCTGGAAGGCCCCCAGCGACCAGCGGAGGCCGCGGGGAGGCCGCGGAGCACCCGGCGCTGGTCCGGGAAGGCCTTCCAGAGCCTCTGGAAGGCCTTCCCGGGCCAGCGCCGGCCAGCGAAGGCCTCCCCGCGGCCTCCGCTGGTCGCTGGGGGCCTTCCAGAGTGTCTGGAAGGCCCCCAGCGACCAGCGGAGGCCGCGGGGAGGCCGCGGAGCACCCGGCGCTGGTCCGGGAAGGCCTTCCAGAGCCTCTGGAAGGCCTTCCCGGACCAGCGCCGGCCAGCGAAGGCCTCCCCGCGGCCTCCGCTGGTCGCTGGGGGCCTTCCAGAGTGTCTGGAAGGCCCCCAGCGACCAGCGGAGGCCGCGGGGAGGCCGCGGAGCACCCGGCGCTGGTCCGGGAAGGCCTTCCAGAGCCTCTGGAAGGCCTTCCCGGGCCAGCGCCGGCCAGCGAAGGCCTCCCCGCGGCCTCCGCTGGTCGCTGGGGGCCTTCCAGAGTGTCTGGAAGGCCCCCAGCGACCAGCGGAGGCCGCGGGGAGGCCGCGGAGCACCCGGCGCTGGTCCGGGAAGGCCTTCCAGAGCCTCTGGAAGGCCTTCCCGGGCCAGCGCCGGCCAGCGAAGGCCTCCCCGCGGCCTCCGCTGGTCGCTGGGGGCCTTCCAGAGTGTCTGGAAGGCCCCCAGCGACCAGCGGAGGCCGCGGGGAGGCCGCGGAGCACCCGGCGCTGGTCCGGGAAGGCCTTCCAGAGCCTCTGGAAGGCCTTCCCGGACCAGCGCCGGCCAGCGAAGGCCTCCCCGCGGCCTCCGCTGGTCGCTGGGGGCCTTCCAGAGTGTCTGGAAGGCCCCCAGCGACCAGCGGAGGCCGCGGGGAGGCCGCGGAGCACCCGGCGCTGGTCCGGGAAGGCCTTCCAGAGCCTCTGGAAGGCCTTCCCGGGCCAGCGCCGGCCAGCGAAGGCCTCCCCGCGGCCTCCGCTGGTCGCTGGGGGCCTTCCAGAGTGTCTGGAAGGCCCCCAGCGACCAGCGGAGGCCGCGGGGAGGCCGCGGAGCACCCGGCGCTGGTCCGGGAAGGCCTTCCAGAGCCTCTGGAAGGCCTTCCCGGACCAGCGCCGGCCAGCGAAGGCCTCCCCGCGGCCTCCGCTGGTCGCTGGGGGCCTTCCAGAGTGTCTGGAAGGCCCCCAGCGACCAGCGGAGGCCGCGGGGAGGCCGCGGAGCACCCGGCGCTGGTCCGGGAAGGCCTTCCAGAGCCTCTGGAAGGCCTTCCCGGGCCAGCGCCGGCCAGCGAAGGCCTCCCCGCGGCCTCCGCTGGTCGCTGGGGGCCTTCCAGAGTGTCTGGAAGGCCCCCAGCGACCAGCGGAGGCCGCGGGGAGGCCGCGGAGCACCCGGCGCTGGTCCGGGAAGGCCTTCCAGAGCCTCTGGAAGGCCTTCCCGGGCCAGCGCCGGCCAGCGAAGGCCTCCCCGCGGCCTCCGCTGGTCGCTGGGGGCCTTCCAGAGTGTCTGGAAGGCCCCCAGCGACCAGCGGAGGCCGCGGGGAGGCCGCGGAGCACCCGGCGCTGGTCCAGGAAGGCCTTCCAGAGCCTCTGGAAGGCCTTCCCGGACCAGCGCCGGCCAGCGAAGGCCTCCCCGCGGCCTCCGCTGGTCGCTGGGGGCCTTCCAGAGTGTCTGGAAGGCCCCCAGCGACCAGCGGAGGCCGCGGGGAGGCCGCGGAGCACCCGGCGCTGGGCCGGGAAGGCCTTCCAGAGGCTCTGGAAGGCCTTCCCGGGCCAGCGCCGGCCAAGGAAGGCCTCTCCGACGCCTCCCTGGCCTCGCCGCCGCCCCCGCCGCTGGACTCGCCGCCGCCGGACCCGCCGCCGCCGCCCGACCCGCCGCCGCCGCCCGACTCGCCGCCGACCGCCACCGCAGGTAAGGGGGCCGAAAGCGGGGGGGGGGGGCGGCCTTCCTTTCTTCCCTCCCTCTTCCCTTCTTTCCTTTCTTCCTCCCTTCCTTCCCTCCCTTCCTTCCCTCCCTCCCTTCCCTTCCTTCCTTCCCTCCCTCCCTCCTCCCTTCCTTCCTTTCTTTCTTCCTTCCCTCCCTCCCTTCCTTCCTTCCTTCCTTCCTTCCTTCCTTCCTTCCTTCCTTCCTTCCTTCCTCCCTTCCCTTCCCTTCCCTCCTCCCTTCCCTCCTCCCTTCCCTCCTCCCTTCCCTACTCCCTTCCTTCCCTCCCTCCTCCCCTCCCTCCTCCCTCCCTTCCTTTCTTTCTTTCTTCCTTCCCTCCCTTCCCTCCCTCCCTTCCTTCCTTCCTTCCTTCCTTCCTTCCTTCCTTCCTTCCTTCCTTCCTTCCTTCCTTCCTTCCTTCCTTCCTTCCTTCCTTCCTTCCTTCCTTCCTTCCTTCCTTCCTTCCTTCCTTCCTTCCTTCCTTCCTCCCTTCCCTTCCCTTCCCTTCCCTTCCCTTCCCTTCCCTTCCCTTCCCTTCCCTTCCCTCCTCCCTTCCCTCCTCCCTTCCTTCCCTCCTTATGTTCTTATGTGGCGCAGAGTGTTGGACTGGAGGGGCCACTGGCCTGATGCAACAGGGCTTCTCTTATGTGACACAGAGTGTTGGACTGGATGGGCCACTGGCCTGATCCAACAGGGCTTCTGTTATGTTCTTATGTGACGCAGAGTGTTGGACTGGATGGGCGCAGAGTGTTGGACTGGCCTGATCCAACAGGTCTTCTGTTATGTTCTTATGTGACGCAGAGTGTTGGACTGGATGGGCCACTGGCCTGATCCAACAGGGCTTCTGTTATGTTCTTATGTGACGCAGAGTGTTGGACTGGATGGGCCACTGGCCTGATCCAACAGGGCTTCTCTTATGTTCTTATGTGACGCAGAGTGTTGGACTGGATGGGCCACTGGCCTGATCCAACAGGGCTTCTGTTATGTTCTTATGTGACGCAGAGTGTTGGACTGGATGGGCCACTGGCCTGATCCAACAGGGCTTCTCTTATGTTCTTATGTGACGCAGAGTGTTGGACTGGATGGGCCACTGGCCTGATCCAACAGGGCTTCTCTTATGTTCTTATGTGACGCAGAGTGTTGGACTGGATGGGCCACTGGCCTGATCCAACAGGGCTTCTCTTATGTTCTTATGTGACAATACTGACTTTGGTGGACCCAAGCACTGATTCAGTGTAAGGGAGCTTTGTGTTTGTGACTGGAGTGGACAATACTGACTTTGGTGGACCCAGGCACTGATTCAGTGTAAGGGAGCTTTGTGTTTGTGTCTTCTGGTGCAATTTTGTTCTCAGATCCTGTATTTACTTCATCAGTATATGGGATAAGGCACTTTCTCAACTGTGCTGCATAATGCAGCCTATTTATTTTGTCCTGTTGGCTCTGTTGGCTCTATCTGCGCCACCTTCATCACTTTCGGGGTGTGGATCCCCCAGTGGGGTGGGCTCCCGACTCCCTCTGCCGGCTGTTTCTGATAGCCCTGCGCCCCCTCTTTCATTTGATATGTGTCCCGTGCGGGTGCCACCCTCCTGCCGGGAGATGCCGCAAAATGAGCCCCCTTGAGGCTTATGGCGGCAGGGCTCGGGGGAAGCAAGCTAGACTGCTGTTCTTTTGAGGGGTTATAGAGTGTTTCGAGCCCCTCCCTGTGGCATCGGTCCCATCGTTGTGGGACCCAGGGGGCCGGCGCAGCGGCCCGCTGAAGCAGCCTGTCAGTCACTTCCGCATCTCGACCTGTGTTATTAGTGACAGGCTGCTTCGGCAGGCTGCTGCGCCGGCCCCCTGGGTCCCACGACGATGCGACCAATGCCACAGGGAGGGGTTCGAAACACTCTATAACCCCTCAAAAGAACAGCAGTCTAGCTTGCTTCCCCCGAGCCCTGCCGCCATAAGCCTCAAGGGGGCTCATTTTGCGGCATCTCCCGGCAGGAGGGTGGCACCCGCACGGGACACATATCAAATGAAAGAGGGGGCGCAGGGCTATCAGAAACAGCCGGCGGAGGGAGTCGGGAGCCCACCCCACTGGGGGATCCACACCCCGAAAGTGATGAAGGTGGCGCAGATAGAGCCAACAGAGCCAACAGGACAAAATAAATAGGCTGCATTATGCAGCACAGTTGAGAAAGTGCCTTATCCCATATACTGATGAAGTATATACAGGATTTGAGAACAAAATTGTTTCCGGCGGTGATATTTGGGGGATTTTTGGGGACGTCACAGGAAGTGCTGTGAAGTCACTTCCTGTTTCCGGCAGTGGCATTTGGGGGAAATGATGCCATTTGGGGGAAATGATGTCACAGGAAGTGATGTCACTTCCTGCTTCCGGCAGGTGGCGCGGGGGAAATGATGTCACAGGAAGTGATGTCACTTCCCGTTTCCGGCAGGTGGCGCGGGGGAAATGATGTCACAGGAAGTGATGTCACTTCCTGTTTCCGGCGGTGGTATGACGTCGCCGGAAGTGACGTCGCCGGAAGTGACGTCACTTCCTGTTTCCGGCGGCGCGCGCGCGAAGCGCGCGCGCACTCCTGCCTTCCCCCCCCCCCAAGGTGTCCCTGGCTGGCCTTCAGACATTATGGCCACCCTACAAACCACTGTTACCTATCAATGGAAACACAGTTAATCCTGTGGGATGGTGCTTAAGTGATAAGGCAAATTAGGCAAGATAACCCATCCTTCCTCTAGCACTCATAGTAAAACTGCTAATATCCAACTCACAATACTTTCTGTACTCAGAATGTAACATTTAAACAATAGCAGATAGGCTAGGTTGTAGTATATGGGGTGGCAGAACAGAATGAAGGGGGGAGTTGGAAGTCTTCCACAGGAAGGGGAAATCTGTAAATAAACACTTCTCCATCAGCAGAAATGCTCGGCAGGATCCATCCCCCCATTAGTGCAAAACAGTTCCAGATATGGGAAATCTGAAATGCAGACATAACAGAAGAGGAGGTGTTAACTAATTAACCCCCCTCCCCAATCTCTACTCTTTGCGCTCTGGCCTTTGTAATCCATTACATTCATTATCTATGGTATGCCATGCTTTAGACAGCTTTTTGGTTGCACTGCTTTCTGCTTCTGGAATCCTAGTCCTATTGCATTGCTGACTGGACATCTGAAACTGCCTGCAATTGTTTTTATATTTTGTAATCTGCCTTCAGTGTCAGTATTGAGGCAGGGTACAAACAAATATAAAATAAAGTAAATATTTTTCCTCTCATAGAACATCCTCAAATTCTCCAATAGTAGAAATGATCCAAATAAGCAACCAATGATATTTAACCCCAATAGCAAATGTCCAGGTAAGAAGGGTATAAGAATAGCACCCAGACATGGGCATATTATTTTTGATTATGTTATTATTAATTTATGAATAGCCCATCCCTGCTATAGCAGGGCTCTGGGTGATGTATAACAAAGATAAAAAGAATTAGGTTTGATTTCTACCCCAGACAGTTCAATTCAGGACAACCCTTAGTGGAGTATGGTTCAGTCCTATCCCAGGATGGTTCCTCCATTACTGGTTCCACCAGAACAGAGACATTTCCACCTGCATCCTTCCTTTGCTAGTTCAGAATGCTGAAATTATTTTTGCACTGCAGGATCAGGCAATATATGGAACTTTCTGCCTTACTTCTTTAATATTTATTTATTTATTACTTTCCATTTATATCCCGCCCTTTCCGCAAGTGGACTCAGGGCGCTCCCTCTTCTCTGCTTGAAGAAAACCTCAATTCTTGTTCTCTTCATTGACCCCCCCCTTGCAGACCCATTATGCTTGCAACAAACATCAGGGAGGGACCTAATTCTGGGGCTTGCCATGTGAAGACACATTTGGATAAACAGGATGGCTTTTACTAGGAATAATTATGATTTACTTTTTTGCTTATTTACCATATGCTTATGTGCTCTTATATTCAACCTTGTTGGTCTCTAAGGGGCTACTGGATTCTGTGCGTGTGAAAATATAGACTATTAGACAAACTGGCCCTTTACCCTGGAATTTTTATTTCATTTAAGAGTCTAAACCCCACCTTTTTGTCCTCCTAAGTCCATTAAATTAAATTAAATTAAAATTAAAACCAGAGCAAACCTGGGGAGAGAGTTCCAGAGTTTGGTGCAACTACTGAGAAGGTCCTCTCTTGGGTTGCCACCCATCTAGCCTCAAATGGTGGAGGCACCCAAATATGGCCTCCAAAGATGATCAGAATATCCTGGAAGATTCATAAGCCCGTATTTGAATGCTACATGTGTTCAGCTGTCTTCCTCCCTTGGTGAAAAACCATCCTCTGCAACTTTTCTTCACAGGAGGTTCCAGTGCACTTTAATATTGCAAACACCACGTTGAGAACCCTGAAGGAGAATTTGCTGGGGGAAAGTGATTGGCAGAAAAGGGTCTTTCCTTGCTGCTTCTCTGCTGATCGCCATTCCAAAGGAGCATCTGTCCTGGTTTAATTCATATGCTTGTGATCTAATGGGATCCTGAGAGGATGGTGAAAATAAATTAGGAAAACGCTAAAGACCTTTTTTTCTGGAAAAAAACCACAGTGCTAAACATTTTGAATGAGTGGAGCAAAGAGATGTAAAACTATTGCCAGTTGGTGGGGAGGTGTTGCTGGATTTCTGCGATTTAAATTTATATAACTGTCTTATACTGAATTAGATTGTTGGTCCCTTAAGCCCAGTGTTATCTACTCTGGCAGGCAGAATCTCCCCAGAGTCTCTCTAGGAGATTTGCCAGGCAAGTTTCTACTCTTCATCAATTCAAACCCCATCCATTCAATCCAACTGTTTCAGAATGTAAAGAAATGCTGTTTGGCTTCAGAAGCAGCTTTCTGTACAGCTGGTGTAATATTAAAAAAAAGTGGAGGTCCATAAAAACAAGCAAACCAGTATACTGGTCTGCTTTGAACCCCCCCCCCCTTTTTTTTGGAATGCAAATCTCTACAACAACTATATTAAAAGTGGCCTTATACAGTGGCCCCGTGGCGCAGAGTGGTAAAGCAGCAGTACTGTGGTCTGAACTCTCTGCTCATGACCTGAGTTTGATTCCAGCGGAAGCTGGATTCAGGTAGCCAGCCCCAGGTTGACTCAGCCTTCCATCCTTCCGAGATCAGTAAAATGAGTACCCAGCTTGCTGGGGGGAAAGTGTAAAAGACTGGGGAAGGCAGTGGCAAACCACCCTGTAAGTAGTCTGCCGTGAAGATGTTGTGAAAGCAATGTCACCCCAGAGTCGGAAACGACTGGTGCTTGCACAGGGGACCTTTCCTATACAAGGTTCTTCCTGTGTTTTACATTTATTTCAGTCAGGCTGTGTGGTAAATGCTGTTGCAGACTTTGACCTAGCTTCTGTAATTTAAGGATTTGTAGCATGTTGGCAGATTTATATACGCTATTGTTCCTGAATACAGATTCAATCAGACCAAAATGAAGACCTGTGCTTCAGCATTCCTTTTGGTAACCTGTTTTATATATCTGTATGCCACATGATGGCACTGTTTACCCAAAAGCAAACAAACAATTAACCCTATGCCATTTCCTGGTTAGGATTATGAATACACATTGTATGACCTTTCCTCTGAGCATTTGATGTTTCTGTGATTGTCAAAAAATAGCTTTATGTTTATTTTGCTGATAACTCTGATGACTTAGAAACACCCATTTTCAAATGGGCTTGAGATTTAATATTGATAATAAGCTTGAGATTTAATATTGATAATAAGCATTGGGGGGTCCCTGAGTGCTTCGTGATTTCGGTACACACAGACATCAGAAAATACCAGACATGCCCTACTGAGTTAATGTTTGAACAGTAGTTACACAATGTATTTTGACAAGAGCTCCCTTCTTTCTTTAACAGTACACATGCCCCTTTTAGTTCCTGAAATCCTTTGCTGGAAAAGGTGAACTATATTTAGACAGCAAAAAAAATGACATAAAGGCAGTGACTGGCAAATCAGGCTGCTCTTTTTGATATTCCTGAAATTTAGCCATTATATAACCAGCAACTTCCATGAAGTCAGAGGCTTATACATTCTTTTCAAAATAAATTATGATCCAAAAATCCAAGTCCCCTTTCTGATAGGTTAATTAACCCATTTAGGAGATTTCTATGCTCCCTCTCCAAAGCTCTGCCCCTGCCCAAGGCAGCTAACAGTTAAAATAATGTATCAATGTACCAGTGAACAAGTCATTGAAATAAATAATTTTTTAAAAGATCAGGAACATTAAAAAAAAAAACAGCATAAAACAGACCTTGGATCAGAATCAAACCTTATAACACCTGGAAAGATAAGTCCCCTAATTAAAAGCTTTATAAAGGAAGCTGATGCCACATGTACTCTAGGTGGCAATTGAGCCACCATGTGTGAATTAAAGAGAATACAATCCATATCTGATCCTAGCAAACAAGCTTAAGAGAAAGCAGAAGCATTTCCAGGGCTTTAAACAACATTCCTCCTCATGTGGGGACAATGTGCTCATTATTCATCTAACAAAATTGTGTTACAACAGTGTGCAAACCATTGCTATGCAGAACATTCAGCGCTTATTCTGTGGGTTTAGCCTTCTCTATAAACAACATCCTGCTGTCCCATTTTACCACAAACAGATATCTATTCAGTAAACAATTCATTCAGCCAGTGTACATAGTATAAGCCTATGTCCATATCTGAGTGCGTGAAAGGAGTGCATTAATAGGCATTAAAGATTTCAAAGCCATGACCTTCATGCAATGAAAGGTGAAAAATGCTCATCGTCAGTCACTTATTTAGGAATAACAGATATACATTTAAGCATAATTGTTAGCTCTGGGTGTTTAAAATATAACCCCAGTGGCCAAAAAGAGTCTTAATAATATTTGCGTGATTCCATGTTAATTGTTTTATGAAGCAATTGTTTGAATTATGTGGCACCTCTAGCTTGTTTGGTACTCTTTTCTTCTTGAGACACGTTATTTTCTGGTTAATACAAGATAAAGGTGTATCTGTTTCTAAATTCAGATCCAGTATTGAAATAAAAGATCCTGCTTGATGTACTGATCTTCAGGGACATAAACCTTTATGTGGTGAGGGAGTTTGTGTATGTCAGCAAAGCTAAAAGCAATACTATAAGGAGTTTAGACTCTATCAAGAGGCTAATCTCCTAGCAGAGTCACTCAAGGCAGAATAGACAGAGCTAATGCACCAAACTAAGATGCACCCATCCCCTTCGGGGATCAATGGCCACATTGGCAGAATAGAACAGACCGTTCTAATGGTGGGGGTGGGGGTGGTGGAGAAATCCTTGAATGGTAGCTACTGGGCAGCAGCAGTAGTGGAAGGTGACACTGGCAGAGGATCTAATACAGACAACAGCAGTAACACCTTAGCTAAACCTGGTTAGTACTGTGTGGAAGGAGGCAATGGTAAACCAGTTCTGATATCTTGAAAACGCCATGCATTACTAAGTTCAAGTGAATGTGAACAGAAAGAACTATGAGTTGAAATGAAATATATTATTGAGAAAGAATGAAGAAAGACTAAAAGGAGCTAAAAGAAATGAAAAGCCTAAAGGAAATGCAAACTGAGAAGTTAGCCTCAATAATGCTTCTGTAAATGTTAAATTATATATAATAAAATCCAATCCAGGGGGGGATTTGAAATTGGGGGGGCTTATTTATTAATGTGCTACTGATGATATTAAAGTTTCTAGCTAATCAATTAGAAGAGGTTTAGGGTTGGGGGCTTTGAAATTAAATTAACTATGGATTAAATTAATAGTGGACCAGGCAATTTTGGGGATTTGAAGTAGAGGAGGGTGAGGGAGGTTAAAGTTATGATAATATAGGTGGGAGGGAAGCCAACTTGGTATTAGTGGAGGACATACCGGGCACAGGTGGGGATGTCTGACCTGGGGATCCCAGTGCTCATGGGGAGGGGAAGGTATGACGGTGGGAGCAGACAGAATGATAAGGGAAGGAGGCGGAGACAAAACAGTGCTCGGCCCTCTTCCAGTCTGCGTCCCATCCCAACAGTGACAGGTAGTGGGGCTAAGAGGAATAGCCTGTCTCCGTCATTGGTGTTATGTAATGCCAGGTCCATAAATAATAAGACCTCAATCCTTAGGGAATTCCTGCTCAAGCAGGATATGGACCTGGCTTGTGTGACCGAAACCTGGGTGCAAGATAGGGAGACGGTGGCTCTCTCCCAAATGATGCCCCCAGGCTAGTCGGTCTTTCACCAATCATGGACAAACAGGCGAGGGGGAGGGGTGGCGCTATTCATACGGGAGGATTACTCCTTCCGGGCTCTCCCAGCCCCAACGATCGATGGTATAGAATGTGCCGGACTGGCATGGGATGTGGGGGAGGGGTTGGCAATCTGGCTGGTGTACCGTCTGCCTTATGCACCGGCCAGCGCCTTACCATCCCTGATGGAGGCCGTGGCAAGCTGGGCGTTGGAGTTCCCAAGGCTTAAGGTCTTGGGTGATTTCAATGTCCATGCTGACGACATGGCCTCCAATCAGGCGATGGATCTAGTGTCTTCCATGGTGACACTGGGACTCTCCCAGTTTGTTACCACTCCCACGCACCAAGCCGGACACATGTTAGATTTGATCTTTGCGTCCAGGATTCTGGTGGACAACATCACTGCAGAAGCAGTGCCATGGTCGTATCACCTGGCCCTCAAGGCCTGTGTGAATGCGCCGCCCCAACCCTGTATGGGCGGCGAGCCTATTTTGGCTCGCCCGTGGAGTCTGATGGACCCTGAGTGGTTCCAAATGGCTCTGCGGGATCCCTGCCCCCCTAGCGATTCCCTTGATGACCTGGTAGAGGCTTGGCATGACAGGCTATCAACGAGATCGTACATTGGTGTCCTCTGCATCCTTGTAATAGGCTGGCTCCATGGTACACCCCAGAGCTATGGCTAAAACAGGGACTCAGACGACTAGAGAGGCGATGGCGGCATACTCGTGACGAAGCGACGAGAACATCCTATAGAACGTTTATGAAGTCTTATGAGATGGCAGTCAAAGCCGCAAAGAAAGACTACTTTGCGGCTAGGATTGCGTCTACAAATTCGCGCCCGGCACAATTATTTAAGATAATTGGGAACTTGACAACACTGCCTCAAGGCAGACAAAATGTGAGGGAATTAGAAATAGGCTGTGAGGCTTTTGCAAAAATTTTTGCAGATAAAATCATGTCGCTTCGCCAGAATTTTCCCGCCACAATGGATACAGTACAAGAACTAGAGGCTCCGTGCCTGCCTTCTGGTTTAGTTCTGGATTGCTTCAACGCGCTTAGCCTGGGGGAAGTTGATGGAATTCTCTCTACTGTACGCCCAACAACTTGCAATCTAGACCCATGCCCCTCTTCGCTGATTAAATCTTGGATTTAGATATCCTGTACAGGATATCCTGTACAGCTTAGATATCCTGTACAGGATATCATAAATAGATCCCGCTTGGAGGGGCGATTTCCAACATCCTTGAAAGAGGCTATGGTCCACCGTCTCTTGAAAAAAAGTACAGCAGATCCAGCTGAATTGGCAAATTACCGACCGGTCTCGAATTTACCATTTTTAGGTAAAGTTATTGAGAGGGCAGTAGCGTTACAGTTGCAGAGTTTTCTGGATGATACTTCCATCTTAGATTCCCACCTGTCCGGCTTTAATCCGGGTCATGGGACGGAGATAGTGCTGGTCGCCTTGGTGGATGACCTCCAGCGGCATCTGGATCGAGGTGGCGTGGCGGTGCTGGTGTTGTTAGATCTGTCAGCTGCGTTCAACACGGTCGACCATCGGTTACTGACCTGCCGGCTCACTGACGCAGGGATTAGGGGGTTGGCCTTGCAGTGGCTTTCCTTCTTCCTTGATGGATGGGGACAAAGGGTGGCAATTGGGGGAGAGCTGTCCCAGAGGCACTCACTAGTGTGTGGGGTGCCACAGGGGGCAGTTCTCTCTCCGATGTTATTTAACATATACATGCGCCCCCTTGCCCAGATTGCTTGGAGGTTTGGGCTTGGGTGCCATTAATATGCAGATGACACCCAGCTCTATCTACTAATGGACGGTCAGCCTGACTGCATCTCGAAAAATCTGGACCTAGCATTGCAGGCCGTGGCTGAGCAGGTTGAAGTTGAATTCAACGAAGACAGAGGTCCTTTGCTTGGGCTGCGGTGCCCCAGGAAGGGAAATTCCTCTTCTGGTTTTTGACGGTGTGCCGCTGAAAGCGGCCCACAGGGTCAAGAGCTTGGGGGTTCTTCTGGAGCCTTCACTGTCCATGGAGGCACAGATAGCGGCCACTGCCAAGTCCGCGTTTTTTCATCTTTGACGGGCGAAGCAGTTGGCCTCCTTCCTTCAGCGCCGGGACCTAGCAACGGTGATCCATGCAATGGTCACCTCAAGACTGGATTACTGTAACGCCCTCTACATGGGGCTGCCCTTGTGCTGAACCCGGCAACTGCAGCTGGTGCAGAACGCGGCGGCTAGGCTGTTGTTGGGACTCCCGAGGTGGGAGCACATACAGCCGGGGCTGTGCAGGCTGCACTGGCTGCCAGTGGTGTACCGGGTTCGTTACAAAGTGCTGGTTATTACCTTTAAAGCCCTATATGGCCGAGGACCTGCCTACCTGAGGGACCGTCTCTCCCCATATGAACCCCAGAGAGTGCTGAGGTCAGCTGGAAAGAACCAGCTGAATATCCCTGGGCCAAGGGAGGCCAAATTGAAGACTATTCGGGAACGGGCCTTCTCTATTGCAGCTCCACTACTGTGGAACTAGCTCCCGGAGGAAGTGCAGGCCCTGCGGTGTTTGGACCAATTCCGCAGGGCCTGCAAGACCTTTCTCTTTAAAATGGCCTTTACTTAATGCTGAGCCAAGATAGATTCGCTGAAGATATTTTTAGCCACTGAATTTTATAGAAGATCTGAGTTATAGCACCATAATGTTAATATAATATAAGTCGATTTAAATGATGGTTTTATCTAATTGTAATTACTGTGTATTATGGTTTTACTGTATATTGTATTTATGTGTTGTGAGCCGCCCTGAGCCTGCCTTGGCGGGGAGGGCAGAATAAATAAAAAGTTGTTGTTGTTGTTATTATTATTATTATTATTTAATTTGAATCACAATGACTTTGTTGTCTTTTCTATATACTTTTAAATTCCTAATAACATCAATATAATTTTCATTTCTTAATACCATCAATAGTAATAAAATGGACCATGCCAAATGCTCTAAGTCAGGGGTGGAGAACCTTTTTCCTGCCAAGGGCCATTTGGATATCTATAACATCATTCACGGGGCATACAAAATTATCAGCTTAAAAAACAGTGCTCTGTCAAGGGAGAATGATTCAGGCTGGCAAACGTAATGCAAATAATTGTCTTTTCTATTTGAAGTCATGTGGAGAGAACCTAATCTGGCGCGTGCGCACACACACACATGACCCACTGCCCTAGGCAAATGCCTAGGTCCAAGGCTTTTTTTGGTAGAAAAAGCCCAGCAGGAACTCATTAGAATATTAAACCACATCCTCTAATATTAGATCACACACTCATTAGCATATGAGGCCACACTATCTGCGATAATCAAGTGTAAACTGAACTGGTGGTAGCTGGGTAATAAAGGAAAATAAAGAAAGGGGGGAAGAAAAAATAAAGGGAAAGAAAGAAAGAAATGTGGAGAAGAAAGGGAAAGAAAGGGAAATAAAGAAATGGGGGGAATAAAATGGGAATAAAGGGAAATAAAGAAAGGTAAGGAAGAAATGGAAATTAAAAAATGGGGGAAAGAAAGAGTAATAAAGGAAAAATAAAGAAGGGGAAGAAAGGCGAATAAAGGGAAATAAAGAAATGGGAGGGAATAAAGGGAAAGAAAGGGGAATTAAGGGAAACAAGAAATGGGGAGAAGAAATACGTAGAAAGAAAGGGAAATAAAGAAATGAGGGGGAAACTTATCTGAACGGTGGCAGTGACTTTTCCAGGCCCCGCAGCGATCCTGGCCAGCCAGCCAGGCCCCAGGGAGGTCGCTGCACAGCTGGGCCCCACAATTCTTGCTGGCCAGCTGGCCCCTGGGAGGCTGCCATGTGACTCAGCTTGGTCCAGCAATCTTCAAGGGACGTTCCCCACTCCTGCTCTAAGTCCATCAAATGTACCCACAGGCCTAGTATGTTCAGTAACAGAAATGTGCATTAGAGAGCACCTGACAGTCAATAATGTGCACACAGGCACTACAAAAAGGTACAAGATTCAGTTGTTCCATCAACAAATGTAAGTCCATAATGTTCCAAAATGCCATATCTCATATGCTAAATAAGTCCATTGTGTTTTGGAGCAAAATAGTTGGATGACTTGATAGCTTGAGATGTTTCCTAGGTAGTATCTGCATTTCAGTAGACCATGCCCTCTTTATATTATCATAACAAAGTGTAGATGGAACCCATATAGATTAGAAAGTTTCACAGTGCGCATTAAGGTTGGCCAAGTTACTTTCTCTGGATAAGGGGTGCTCATGAAACTTGAGAAATTTACTAATCTATATGGCTTTTTAACCTCATACTTGGCGTGTCTCTAGTTTTGTCAGTTTCAATGCTGAGTGTCCCAATGTGTTGTTTAGAAATGAAAAGCCACCTAGATCTAACAAAATTCTTATAGTTGCTAAAAATTACCAAGAAGCAAAAGTAAAAGGTGACAGAAATAGAATCAGAAGTCTAAATACAGTATTCCAGTGACTGGTATGAAAAGGCAAAGAGAACTATTATAACAACCAGTGTAAAGAAATAGAAGAGAACAACAACAACAACAAAAAGAAAGAACAAGAGATGTGTTCCACAAGATACAAAAAACCAAAAGAAAATTTAAAGCACAGATAGAAATGCTGAGAGATTGAAGTGGAGACTGGGAAAGGCAGCCATGTAGGAGCTAGACAATATCCTTCAGGGTAAGGATGTATAGCTGTCAGCCAAGATTAAGATAATTCATACTGGTATATTTCCCATTACTGTATGGGTGTGAAAATGGGACAATAAAGTTGACAGAAAGAAAATTGATTCGTGTGAAATGTGGTGTTGGAGGAGTATTTTATGGATAGTGTAGACAACAAAAAGATAAATAAGTGGGAAAACAACAACAGCAACAACAATAATAATAAATTGCCCCATCCCGGCTTATGTCATAAAATTGCCCCATACTGGCATATGCCATAAAAGCAGTACACATTAAAAACCAATACATTACAGTAAAAATAGAATTTTAAAAAATTGGCCTCCTATGAGTTTTTTAGTTCCCATTCTGAACTACCAAAGCATCACACATGGGGAGGGGACTCACAAAATGCTGGGTGGGGAAGGAAGGTACCAGCTGATAAAAACTGTTGCTGCCCTCAACCAAAAGTCTGGTGGAACATCACTGCTTACATGCCCAGTGGAGTGTAAAGCTCTCCCAGGGACATACTGGAGGAGATGGTTCAAGACCACTGAGGCCTTAAAGGTCAAAACTAAGACCTTGGACCTGACTCGTATTCCACCATGATCCAGTAGAGCTGGCACAGCACTAGTTGAATATATCCGGTCCATGGCATTTCTGTCAGGACTTGTGCCTCTACATTCTGGACCTGCTGAAGTTTCTGGATCAGTCTCAAGGATAGACCAGCTGCCTAGATCTCAGACGGCTCCGACGAGGAAGGGGCACATCAGCTTTGCCGCCAGCAGGCTGAAAACGCCAAACTAACCACTGGTAGTGGAGAAGCTGAGCACCAAGTGTGCCAGCTGTGGGGACCCACATGAGTGCTGAGGCTGCCCCTACCGTAACGCAGACTGCAGAAGCTGTGGAAAAGTGGGCCACATTGCCTGAGCTTGCAGGGCCAGACCCAACAGGAGGCCCCAGTCCACACACCACGACGTGACAGACGCACACACAACAGCCACAAACAGTATCCAGGTAATGAACGTGCCCCAGGACACCCCCGACAAGTTCAAAGTGCAGGTCTTGATCGAGGGGGGTCCATGCCTGATGGAATTGGACATGGGATCCTCCATCTCCATTATTTTGGAGGAGACTCTCAGGAAACTCTGCCCACACAACCAGATGGCCCTGCGGCCTGCGGAGTTCATATTGCAAGACTTCCAAAAGAATCCAGTGCAGATCATGAGGTGGGCCAGAGTTTAGGTGGAGTTCAAAACTTTTAAAGGGGCCCTGGACATTCTTGTGGTGCAGTGCCGGCTCACCACCCTATTGGGATTGGTTTAAGCACCTGGACATCAAAATTGTAGGGGCGGACCACATACAGGCCCACAATTTCAACCAAGTGTGCCGAGAGTTCCAGGAAGTATTTGATGGGGCTCTGGGAACATACAAGGGGCCACCTATCACGTTGCAGCTGGACCATAAGGCTGAAGGCTCGGTGGGTTCCGTTTGCACTTAAGCCAAAAATCGAAGCCAAACTGGACCGCCTCATGGCCCAGGGAGTGCTACAGCCCATCTCCCACGCCACTTGGGAAACCCCAATAGTCGCCCCAGTCAAGCTGAACGTGGACATCTGTGCAGACTACAAATGCACAATTAATAAAGCACTACAGGACCACCCATACCCCGTCCTGGTGGTCAGTAATGTCCTCACCTCCCTAGCCGGTTCCAAGATTTTCAGGAAATTGGATTTGGCCCAAGAATACCAACAACTTCTGGTGGATGAGCAAACAGCTGAGGCTCAGACCATTGTTACGCACCGGGAGGCTTTCAAGGTGAGGAGGCAACAATTTGGGGTCAGTGTGGCTCCAGGAATTTTCCAAAGCTTAATGGACTCTCTCCTTAAAGGGATTCCTGGAGTACAACCCTTTTTTGATGACATTTCGATAGTGGCATCAGATGCCGACGAGTTCTGCCTCCGCCTTCGAGAGGTGCTCCGCCGCTTCCAGAATGCGGGTCTCAAGGTGAAGCGGGAGAAGTGCTCGCTTGGGGTGCCAAGGGTGGAGTTCCTGGGGTTTGCAGTAGACGCCACGGGAATTCACCCAATGGCCAACAAGACCAGGGCAATAGTACAGGCCCCAGACCCCACTTGCAGGGCGGAGCTACAAATTTTGGGGGGGCTCCTGAACTTTTACCACTCATTCTTGCCCCACAAAGCAGCCCTAGCCGAACCCCTACACAGACTCCTAGATAAGAGCGTCCCATGAAGCAGCCTGTCGGTCACTTCCGGGTTCCTGTCCTGCATCTCGACCTGTGTTATTAGTGACAGGCTGCTTCGGCGTGCCGCTGCGCCGGCCCCCTGGGTCCCACAATGATGGGACCAATGCCACAGGGACGGGCTCGAAACACTCTATAACCCCTCAAAAGAACAGCAGTCTAGCTCGCTTCCCCCGAGCCCTGCCGCCATAAGCCTCAAGGGGGCTCATTTTGCGGCATCTCCTGGCGGGAGGGTGGCACCCGCACGGGACACATATCAAATGAAAGAGGGGGTGCAGGGCTATCAGAAATAGCCAGCGGAGGGAGTCGGGAGACCACCCCACTGGGGGATCCACACCCCGAAAGTGATGAAGGTGGCGCAGATAGAGCCAACAGAGCAAACAGGACAAAATAAATAGGCTGCATTATGCAGCACAGTTGAGAAAGTGCCTTATCCCATATACTGATGAAGTATATACAGGATTTGAGAACAAAATTGTTTCCGGCGGTGATATTTGGGGGATTTTTGGGGACGTCACAGGAAGTGCTGTGAAGTCACTTCCTGTTTCCGGCAGTGGCATTTGGGGGAAATGATGTCATTTGGGGGAAGTGATGTCACAGGAAGTGATGTCACTTCCCGTTTCCGGCAGGTGACGCGGGGGGGAAATGATGTCACAGGAAGTGGCGTCACTTCCTGTTTCCGGTGGTGGCATGACATCACCGGAAGTGACGTCACTTCCTGTTTCCGGCGACGGACGCGCTTTGCGCGCACGCGCCCCTACCTTCCCCCCCCCCAGGTGTCCCTGGCTGGCCTTCAGACATTATGGTCACCCTACCCACCAGAGCTTATTTTTTTAAATTCAAACTATGGGAAGACAGCAGAAGCTATAGCAAATCAAAGCAAATGGATTTTTTTAATTCAGTCTTTTGTGATGACCTAGAAACTAGGTACATAAATTTCACACTCTATAAATGTTTTTTGGTTTTTGAAAATACGTTTATTTTTTATACTTGAGGATTTGGGGATTGCTTAGTCTTATAGTCTTCACTAAGGTCAATTCTTGGACTCAGGGTACCACCCAGCATTCACTTGGCTTATTATGAGAGGACTGTAGGCTTAAAGGAACCACACAATGGGCTTGATGAAAACAACTAAAAAACAGGTTTATTTCAGGGGCATGCATCCCTTGATAGTTTCTTTGTTTTCCTTTTCTCCTTTCTGTATTACAATAACAACATTACTGGTGAGCTGGGTCTGAGAAAGCAGTAGCAAAACAGGTTTCTTGTTTCACTGATTCAGACTTATAACATGGAACAAAATGGCTTTAAACTATTTTTGACAGGAACAGCACACAAACACAAAGCAGTAGGCTGTCCCCTTTTAAACTGTTTTTCACAGAAACAGTACCCAAACCTCCACCTTCAAAATGCCTCATATCCCTAACGGACTCTCTGCCTAACCATGAGACCTCCCTGCTCTTTTCTCATCAAACCACAACAATCTTCAACTCTGTCAATTGACCAGCAATCAAACTGTCCAACTCCTTTTTTTCTTTTCAGCATTCCACTTCACCATTTGAACATCTGGCCAAAGCTCCTGAAGGGTGGAACTTGAAATCACCATTCACACCCTTCCATCAAGGAGCTCAAGGCAATCCTGTGTTTTAGGTTAGACTGAGAGGGAATGGCTGGCCCAAGGTCATCCAGTGAATTTCATCATGAACAGAAATGTGAACTTAGGCTTTCCCAGTCCTGGTCCAAAGCTTTAACCTCTAAGTGGGGGATATCAACAATATATGGCTGGAGAGGACTGGTTCCTCCTAAATTGTTGAGGATTGAAATATTTATGAGCCTAATGCATAGCAGGGGAGCTCATAGAAGAAATCTCATTAGTATTCACACTTTCCTAGGAAATGAGCCAAACATACTCTGAAAGACACTACTTCAAGCAGGCTCTTCTGGAAAGGTTCAGCTCCTGGCATGCTGATGATCTATTTACTAGCTGTAGTGAAGGGGCTATGACTGGCTGGAGGAGGCTATATGTTTATCCTGATATAGGTACTTTCAAGTTCACTTTGCTAAGATGTATTTAAACAAAGTAATTCTTGGATACATTTGCACTAGCTAGTCCTTGGAGTATTTAATCTTTTATAACATATTGAGATGAAAGTACTGAAAAATAATATTGTGGGAAAAGGAGGCTCTATTTTTGAAGTGTAAGAAAAATGTGTCTTGAATCCCTAGGAGCATTTGTTTTATTTCCTTAACATCACTGTCCTTGGATGATGTGCTTCAGAATAGCAAAAGAACCTGAGCAATAATCCTTCCTTTATTTTTCAGTGTGTGCCCAGCTTGAAATTTATTTATCCCCAGGCTTGTGTATGAGCTGCATTTAGAATCCTGTCTCTCATCCTTCATACAAAGAAATTACAAGATGAGAGAGAAACTGCAAGACACTGAGAATGGTAAGTAAAACGATCACCTGCTTGACATTTGGACACATTGGCAGATCCTGTGTCACACTTGCACCTGTATTCCTCACTTACTCCTTCTCCTCTTCTGAAAGTGTTCAGCCCAGTAAATCAGATCTGTAGTATTTTCCAATGTTTTGTAGGTTTTAAGAAAACCTTATAACGTCTGCATAATACATCTTTATTCATACTTCTACTCTTGCATCAAAATAAGCACTGTTACATAGATTCATATTAAAGACAATTGAATTAAATTTCAAATTAACTTCAGATCATTTCATTAAAGAGAACAATAGATTCAACTAGACATTCATAAGGTGAGTCCTATCTAGGGCATGAGTCTCAGCAAGTAGTGTTGGGGGATTCCTGCTCTGCCATATGGCCATTGGCCTATGGAATGTAGAAAGGGATTCTTCCGTTGAAGGAAATGAACTGGGAAAAGATGGCATTTACATAAACCCGCCCCCAGTATATTACCTAATTTGACTTCTATTGGTACTTTCATGAAGCTTCTAAATTAATTTCCAGTTTTATCAATATATGACTACCATGTTTTCTTTTGATATATTTTTAAAGGACCTGTGTGAATGCAGAATGTGAGGGAGACATTTGATGAACTTCTGGTTTTCATATTTTCAGTTGGAAACTGCCATTTCCCAGAAGGTTGAAGGTAAAATTTGATATCAGCCATACCCAGCACAGTTCAGCTTGGCATGGCATTTAATGCCAGATGCGGGCAAGAGGTCGTAAAATCAGGGTCTGACCATCCATCTTTTGTTTTCCAACATACAGCTTGATGAAGAGTGCCGGTACAACTTGAAAGCTTGCATATTGTTTGCAATACTTTAATTGATGCTAAGAAAAAGTATTATATAACTTTTAGTTTTGGATTTTTCTTTGAACCAACCACTACGTGTTGGAAAAGACATCATTGAGTGCTTACTAATTTCCTTAAGATTAAGTGTATAATCAGTTCCATGAATATAGTGAGTATAGGTATTTTCAGACCTAACCTGCAACGGGATATTAGAATTTCACCTACTGTTTCAAAAGGACTAAGAAACCAAAGCTAATATATAGAATTGGTTTTATATGAACTGAACATTGCTGATTATCAAAACTTGACATATCATATTGCTATCTCCTTTAGCTTTAGGCAAGTAATTTTTGAACAGTTTGCCAGGTTTTGCACAGAGCTTTTCAAAATATGTGTTTAAAAATAAGTAGAATCTAGGCCAAATTGCATTATGCATACACTAGACCTAGAACATTTGCATTTAGCAAACCTGATCTTACTCTCTCCCCAAGGGATCCTTTTTTAGTTTGGTGTTATTTTCTGCCCTTCAGAATCCTTCTTTATTACAGATGCACTCAACAGATAAACAGTGTTGTCTTAATATTTTCAGTGACCAAGAAGTGTTACCTCAGATAATCTCTACATACAATTTGTTCATCCAGAGCAGAAATACAGTGAACCCTGGCTGTGTGAACATATATAAGACTATAAATTAGGTCATACATAAATGGGAGTTTAATATTTTCAGGATTTAAGGAAAAGTTCTGCCTATAGCCTTTCTTAATTCTTGGCACATCCTTCAAATAAATCTTAGCTACAAATCCCCCGTGTGCTGATTTGATCAGAGCTGACAGTTTTGCCTTTCCAGAAATGTTATTGCTGGCCTTGCTTGAATGATAACGTTTCTGCAATAGTATTTCAAGCAAACTGGGTAGCTGATCAGGTTCTGCTGTATTTTAGATGGACTAGAGAATGATATGAGTGAAATCAGGAAATAAACTACAATACAAGTATCATGACAGTGTTTTCAATTGTGCAGTAGAGAAAGAATCAGAACTGCTTATACCCAGCATGGGGTTTTGAATGAAAAAAGAAATCAAAAAGTGCAGTCTAGCTGTGAGATCGAATAACACGGAAGGCAGGCACTGTTCACACTGGACAAGAAATGGAAATTACTGTGGAGGGAAAATAAATGTACATTGACCCCTTTTAAAAGGAAAAACAACCATGGGAGGTTGCAGTCCTGAGGAGCCAACCAATCAAGGAAAAGAGCCTCCTCCTCAAAATCTGATGCTTTTCTTGCAAGGGAAAAAGGCACAGTTCCTTTTCATGAAAAGCAACTTGAGCAAAAGGGAAGATTAAGAAGCCCTTCCTCCAACTGCATTTGTCCTTAAGACTGGAGCCTCTCACAGTTGCTTTCATTAAAAGTTGTGTGATAGTTACATGCACCTATCTGTTACTTGTAGATTGGGCCTGATGTTCAGAAATGTATATTTGTTTCTAGTCCAATAGCACTCTCTATTCTTCAGCTTATTCTGACACTTTAAAAATAAGATGTCTTTACCCTTAGGCCTTTTTTGCAGCTCTCCTTTCTTCCCTTTTAACTATTGTAAGGGATGCTCTGCTTATATCACAGTTGTTCCCAGATTGGAAGGACCTGGGTCTTACCCCAAATGCAGGACTTTTTTGAGCAGGAATGCAATTCTGGCTGGCATGGTGTCAGAGTGTGTGGCCTAATATGCAAATGAGTTCCTGCTGGGCTTTTTCTACAAGAAAAGCCCTGCTCATATGTGTTCTTTTTCTGTCCACCAAAAGAACCCACACGATAGAAAAATCTCTCATAAAAAGATATTTCCGTTTATTGTCTTGAGGAGAAAAAGGTAACTGCATATTGAGCCACGTTGAAGTTCCATTCCTTCACAGATAAATGACAGTTTTCTCCCAGCACTATTTGAATAATTTTACTCTACTTTATTATTATTATTATTATTATCAAGAAAAAAAGATCTTCTTTCTTTCAAGCTTTGCTTTTTTTAAAAAAAATCATGCTTCTTCCAACCCTTTTTGGCCTTTGACAAAAATCTTGCATATGTGACTTCCCTCAGGACACCAATTTCCTGCATATCTGTCAAAATCCTAATTATTTTGACACACTTATTTTAAACCTGATCCATTAGAACATTAAAATAATGTTGGATTTCACTATTTGTCCTAGAAACAACAGAAAACAGCAGAAGCTGGCTGACCATTTCTTTTGGACCAAACTACACAGTCAGCTGCTGGAATTCACAACTATATTGCACTCCATTTAAAAGTGCTGCAGAGGCCTGATTCATATCAGGACCATGATGCAGGGAGAGGGGGGGGGGCTCATGGCTTCTCCCCCCCCCATGCCATTTTCCCAAGCTGAAATGGTATTGGGTGTTATTTGCTCCAGGGGAGAGGAGCTCAATGCATGTGCAGAGTCCTGACAGAGCAAACAATGCTATTTCAGCTCAGAAAATGGCATTGGGGGGAGGCAGAAGGCTCTCCTCTCCCTGCATCATGATCCCAATCTGAATCAGGTCTCTGCAACTCTTTTAAATGGAGTTCCCACTGGGAATTTATGGCAGCAATATGGATGCAAATCCCCATGGCAGACCAGATTAACAATTAGGCCAAATAGGCACTGACCTATGGGTTCCCACACCTTTAGGGGCCCAGTCCAGCTCCCCCCCCCAGCATTCCCCCTACTTGCAGCCCTCCCAGCCTGCATGTGCAGCCAGCAACAGAGCTGCTCTTTGCCCAACATGCCTGGTGCGGCTGCTGGTGTCGTTGCCAAGTTTGCCTCTCTCTGCCTCTCCCCCCGTAGCTTAGTGAAAGGGGCTTTGGAGAAGGTGCCTCGAGGCTGCAGCAGGGGCTGTGGGCAGTGGGGTGGGTGTTCAGACTCTGAGATAATTTGCAAGGGGGGCCCCAAGATTTTGACTGCCTGGGGGACTCCACAGGGTTTAATCCGGCACTGATGGTAGACTCAAGTAATGTGTACTTTGGCCCTTAGATTGTTTCTATAATGTGAGGAGTTATTGCCCCTGAGACTCTTCTAATGACTGCTTTAAAGATAAAATGAAATTTTAAAGATTTAGAGGGATTTGAAAGTTGCAGTATATTCCTTTACCTTTTTCTTTCCCTTCTGCAATTTATCCTGCTCCCTCTCCTGTATTAGCAAAACACATATTTTGCATAAACCTCCATTAAATAACTGAGATGGCAGTGTAGGGGATTATCCTTACCAATTATACAGACTTGCTATCCTTTCAGAAAAATATTAGGAAGGATACAAATTGCTCACACACTCCCTGACACCACTGCACGGAAAATGCTAGGGGCAGCACATATGAGCTAACCTCCCATTGGTGGGGTATATTCAGATCAGTAGAAAGCAGAATCCAGGTGCAAATCTTCACCTGGCATGACTGGGAATTTGTAAGATTGTTGGGAAGCAGGGAAAACATGCTCCCTAGTTCTTGTTAGGGATTGCTGACATCTGAAATAGTGGGATGATCCTTCCTATATTTCTGCCTTTGCCAAGCTGCTGATCCCAGGCCTCAGTTCCAGAGGAAAGAGAATATGAAAAATGCTGGCACCCACCCTGGTGGTCCTTTTGCACCTCCTGCTTTAGTTCTAAAGAGCAATTAAAGTGGAGTTCCTTGGCATTCACTTCCTCAGTTTTAATGCCTGTTGGTAGCCTCATTTCCCTTGCTCTCTCCTTGAGAGACACCCAGATTTCTTAGATCCAGGAATCACATTCCTGCTATCTTGTGATTGCATCATTCTTCCATCCTGACTCTTTGCTTTAGCATTTCTTTTGTCATGATGTCAGTGGCATTTTTTGGCTTGGAACATGCCTTGAGCATGAGTGTCTATCTGCTTTCTAGTCAGGGGATCAGCTCCATGCTTCAGGCTGAATATCTGTCTGCCAGCAACTTACTTGCAGGTGACTACTTGTTTCAACTAAATCTCCAGGATGAAGGAAGTGGTAATTGCTAATAAAGGGGTGAAGCTTCCAAGAGCACGTGTCACACTAAAGACAATGTTGGGTGAAGTGGGAACATTTCATTTGACCAGACTGATGTGGCTGCAGGCATCTTAGCTTGTTACCAGTTTAGCAAAAGGGGACAAAAAAAAAAATCAGAAAGAGTGAGGAATGAAGTGTTCTCTGGCTGAGCAGCAAATGTCCTTAAAGAGACCATCAGACTGGTTCACTGCTCCTTGATCAGCTGCAGAACATCACAGAGGAGAATGAAAAGAAGTATCTAAATAGTGGGATTCTGTTACCAATAAAATAGCCTCCTTGTACATGCAGTCAGTCAGTCATCAGTTGTTTTGCGTGCAGAGCTGAACTGAAGCCCAGTTGCTTCAAACTGTAGTTAGTAAAGTTTTTTGTTTCCAACATTTGTTATTGAGAAATGAGCCTATTTCAGGAGTGGACTGAGAATTAATATGAAAAATAAAAGAAGTCAAGCTGTAGCATTACAAGCCGGCACCACAGAAGCCACTCAGCAGCACCAATGATGGACAGACAATTGGTTAGCTAACCCCAGTTACCATTGCTGATGAAGGGCCTGAGCCAAAAGTCTGGATTCCAAGTCAGGCATGGACCTTCCCAGTGAAAGCACAACTCTGAAGTCAGAGGAAGCCCCAGTCAAGGCTAGGAGGGCCTGGAAGACATAGTTGTAGCTCAGTAAGGCAGTTGCCAAACACCCATCAGCAGCATGGGCAACTAAGTGACAAGGCTGTTTAAAGACCAGATGCAACTAGGATTGGGCACTGTCAGGGAAGCAATGGAAGCAGGAGCAAAGTGGAATAGAGAAAAGGCGGAGAACAGCATCTACATGATCCCACAACCTCTCCCTGTGCCTGTGTGGTTTGCCTTCCAGACCTGAAAAATAATGTTACTAGCCTACAACCTACAGGCCTGGAGATATCCTGGAATGACAATTGATTTCCAGACTATAGAGATTTGTTCACCTGGAGAAAACAGCTACCTTATAGGGTAGGCTGTATAGCATTATACCTTGCTGAGATCCCTCCCCTTCCCAAACCCACCCCCAAGGCTTTACCCCCAATTAATTGGAGTTGGCAGCCCTGATTGGTAGAGTTGCTGTGATTTGGCTCCACTTGAGCCCAGCCACCAGCTGTCCCCTAAGAGAATGTCCCAATAGGAAACTGTCCTGCAAATTAAGTGGTTCTTGGCCTATTTTAGATGCCATTTCAGTTCAAAACAGAAGATGGGGAGGCACAATCCACAATCATGACTTTCTGCTCTGCTGAATACAAGTGCCTGAGAAAAAAATTCTGGGAAGGCACAGAAGGAGAAAATCGTATTTCTGTGTAGGAAAGTTTAACAGAGATGTATAGAGATTTCAAAAAGGGAAATAAAGTATATTTCATGTCAAAACTGCAATGCTAAATATGTTTTCTTTGAAATAAATCATGTTGTTAGGCAATATTCATTTTTCATGTAACATGTCTTAATCAAATTCAAATTACAGTTAGGAAATGGGCTTTCAAACATAGTTTCTGTGGACACACATTAAACAGACAGAACATTCTGTATAAAATGGCTATTTTTTGAAGCAGTGCAGGTAGAACTTTCTAACTATAAGGAAAGTAAGAACAAACTAAGACACCTGGTCCCTGTACACAAAAGAAATCCAGATGAATGTTGTTTCTTATCCTGTGTATCAGGTACTGAGAAAGGATGATATGCAGATCTAAAGGAGCTGAATGCATCAGTTCTTTTGCAGCCCTGCAAAATGATAGACAACAGTTTCAAGGTCAAGGGTTTTTGCCATTTTTTCAATTGCAGTACGTCAGTGCTACTTAGCTGTTCATGACCCATACTGTTCCTTAAGTAGGTCTTAATTTACTGCAGACATGAAAAAAATCCATTCACATCCAGCACTTGATAGAGGTATTGTGAAGGCTACAGCACACAATCAGTGGAGTTCACTGAAAGATAGTTTTAGTTTTTCAAGAAAAGTAAGCATTTGTTTTATTGTGTCCGTCTGTATTTGTCATTCTTGTTCATACCTCTCTAGAACTTTTGGGAAAAGCTTGAGTTTTTCTTCATAACAAGCTATATCACTACTATAATATCTTGCAAACGGTCTGAGTTTTTCTGGATTAAGAAAGCAACAGCACCTGGCATTGTAAGCAATAATTTAAAATATTGGAATTGTCTGTAAATCTTCTCTTAAATTCACTCACAGTGTGATCAATAACAGGAAGAACACCTTAATTTTAAAATAATGGTCATTTGGGGAAACTGATGCTTTCTGCTGTATTTAATTCAATAACATAGCTTTCAGTGAAATTGTGACAAGCAAAGCAAAATCTAGCATTTTTGACTACAATATATTCTACGCAGGAGTAGAATTTGTACCATGCTGGATTGAAATGCCTTCATGACTGGCTATATGTTGTTGCTGGGAAACTTTTTAGCACTGGCTGAATTGGACTTCCTTCTTTAAACTGTACGATATCTTTAGGACCAGGTAGTTTCTTTACAAAGGCACTATATCAACCACTGAACGAACATCAGGGAGCTCTGAAACACTTTCTTTTTCTGAATTATCAAATTCACAAAATTCAGATTCATTACTGCTGGATAATTCCTCCTGCCAGCCAATTCAGATTCATTTACTTTTTTGTGTTTTGTCAAGGAGTCCAAGCTTGGAACCTGTGGGTTCCCAGGGCTAACTGTACACAATAAATCAGACTTTTTTTTTAAGAGGTTTATTAAAGATTTAAAAAATACATTTGTTATGAGGCAACACAAATTAAAGCTGTACAACTGAAAACAAAGAAAATAATTTGTCTATCTAGTACACTGATACCTGGTATTAGATGGCATGATCTTAAAATCTCAAAGTCCAAGACAGAAGATTAATTGATGGTGCGGTCTCATTTGGAGTACTGTGTGCAATTATGGTCCCTGCACCTCAAAAAGGATATTATAGCATTGGAAAAAGTCCAGAAAAGGGCAACTAGAATGATTAAAGGTTTGGAACACTTCCCCTATGAAGAAAGGTTAAAACGCTTGGGGCTCTTTAGCTCGGAGAAATGTCGACTGCGGGGTGACATGATAGAGGTTTACAAGATTATGCATGGGATGGAGAAAGTAGAGAAAGAAGTACTTTTCTCCCTTTCTCACAATACGAGAACTCGTGGGCATTCAATGAAATTGCTGAGCAGTTGGGTTAGAATGGATAAAAGGAAGTACTTCTTTACCCAAAGGATGATTAACATGTGGAATTCACTGCCACAGGAGGTGGTGATGGCTACAAGCATAGCCAGCTTCAAGAGGGGGTTAGATAAAAATATGGAGCAGAGGTCCATCAGTGGCTATTAGCCACAGTGTGTGTGTGTGTGTGTAATTTTTTTGGCCACTGTGTGACACAGAGCATTGGACTGGATGGGCCATTGGCCTGATCCAACGTGGCTTCTCTTATGTTCATTCTCTACATAGCCATTCATTGCAACACAAGCTTAACATAGTCTAGGCCTCAGTCTTCCAAAATCATAGAGTTAGCATGGCCTCTCTCTGGCTTCTAGCCCAATTATAGTCTCAAGCCATCTAGTATCTGGTGATGGTCCAAATCCAATCAGGGAACATTCTCGCTAGAACTCTCTAGAAGATTATGATACTGCTCCTGGTTCCCCACTCCCATCCGGTGGACCACAGGTTAAAAAAAAAAGCTGATTACCACATTCTTGACTCTGGCCTTGAAAGTGATAAGAACAGTATAGGCAGAAAGGCCCCATTTACTGACACTTGCAAGCTGGAATAGGCCGGTTACTGTTCACATTAACCCTTGGGAGGAAACAGGGGTGCTTTGCCTAACAAGCCTCCCTCAAAAAAGCTGAGATTCATGGTAATGCCATGGACAAAGCTTCTACACCTAGGCAAAGCGACTACCATTTTCACATTCCTATAAAAGCAAGGTAGGTTATGGTTAGTATAGTGGCATGATGAAAAAAAGCAGAGTAACATACACAATAAAGCAGGACCTACTGAAAACCCTTCTCAGAAATTTATCCCCACCCTGAGCAGGACAGATTGTCAGCCACATTATCCTGGTTGCCCTTAATATGCGTGATCTTAATGCTGAAATCCTGGAGGCTCAGGGTTCACATCAGAATCTGGACATTATTTCTCTTCATGCAATGAATGAAAGATAAGGGTTGTGGTCCATTTCTACAATGAATTTAACACCACATAGATAAGGCTTTAGCTTCTTAAGGGCCCAGACAAGAACCAAACCTTTTTTTCCAGTGTGTAAAAGTCCTGTTCAACTATTTTAATAGGCAATAATATGTGGGAATGCAATATGAGGGCTGAGAGAGTAGACGTGGACAGTGTTGTGTAACCAAGCTTTGTTATGATGATAAGGAAAACATGCTGTTTGGGAGATCTGCGCAAGTGCTCCTCTGTCACTAAGCAAAGTAGACACGATGATTAATCGGCTGTAGTATATGGAATGTTGTGAGGTCATACTATGAATAAAAGGAACGTGCAATCGTGACAAGGAGGAGCTTCTAAAGCCTTGATTCCCTTGCACAGCTATCTCAGCACGCTTTGAAACTTTTCCAGAAGTCTGCCTGTGTTTTTATTGTCTCGTAAATCTTTCTCCCGCACATACGGTGTCAGGGCTGGCCCCGACATTTGGTGCCGCCGCGCGAGGCGAGAAGATAAGATTAACTGATTTACTGCTTGGTCATCATCCACCCACACCCAGCGAGGGCTTCAAAGGCGCCTAAATCATCTGTTCAAGATCCCAAGGGTGAGTTGATTTTGTCAAGTTAGACCACACACACTGTAGTGAAGATGGGTTCTTCGTTAACAGCTGCTCAAGCAGATTTCTGTCAAGATATACATTATTTACTCTCCAAAGAAGGACATTCTGTAACTAAGCGAGAGGTTTGGGACCTTGTTCACGCCATAGACGACATCTGTCCCTGGGTCCCTGAAAGTGGAACTTTCAAATTAGAAGATTGGTGTAAAATAGGGAGTGCCTTTCAGGAGCATCCTAGAGTGACAGCTAAAGTTCTGTTCACCTGGTGTAAAGTGAGGGCTTGTTTAAAGGGGCTTACACCCACCAACATTCCATTCAATCAGCAGATGGAGATTGGAGTACTGCCTTCTGCCCCCTTACCTCAGATACTCCCACCAGCACCCTCAGTGGTACCTGTGCCATCTCCTGGGTATGATCAGATTCATCATCTACCTCCTAAACCACCAGATGGCTCAGATACAGATAATGAACTATCCAACAGCATAGTTCTTGCCCCGATGATGCAGAGGTCAGCACAGCTAGCCGCAGCCCTCCAAACTACGGTGATGGAGGATGGGGACGTAAGCCAAACTCAAGCTGTTTTTCCAATTATTCGAGGAGCCCCAGGTGGAGGAGGAGCCCTAGCTGCCCCTGATAGATATGATCCACTACCACTCCAGACTCTGAAGGAGTTACAGAGGTCAGTCTGGGACAATGGAATTCAGGCACCCTATACTAGGGCTATATTGGAAAGCCTGTCACTCCAACGTCTCCCTCCAACTGATTGGAAAATGCTTTTGCGTTCTCTATTGCCCCCAGCGCAAGGTTTGATGTGTTTGGAAGAATGGAGGCAATTAGCCAATGAACAGGCAGCTCAAAATGCTGCACAAATCCTGTGGTTAACATTATCCAAGATATGCTGATTGGAGAAGGAAATTATACCACAGCTGTACAGCAGGTGGCGCTAACAGACAGAGCACTTTCTCAAATAGTCGTGCTAGTCATCAAAGCGTGGAAAAAGATCCCAGAAGCTGGAGACAATACCCTGTCCAGTTTTGCCAATATCCGCCAGGGAGCCACAGAACAATATACAGAATTTGTTAATTGGCTAATGAGGGCAGTTGAGCGTCAGATTGACAGTGCCAGAGCCAGAAAACTCTTGCTTAAACAGCTGGCTTTTGAAAATGCTAATGAGGATTGCAAGGCAGCCTTGACACCTATCTATAATAATCCAACCACTGATATCCAATCTATGCTCAAAGTCTGCCAAAATGTGGGGTCTCAATCCCATGCAGCACACCTTCTGGCGGCTGCAGTTCAAACTGCCCAAGGATCATCAAATCCAGCAAGTGGAAAGCCCTGTTATGGGTGTGGCAAAGAAGGCCATTTTCGGGCTCAGTGCAGATCCACCCCTAGGGGGCAGAATAGACCCTCAAAAAAGTGTCCCCTCTGCCACAAAGGTTTTCATTGGGCCAAGCAATGCAGATCCCGCCCTGTTCAGGGTAGCCCTGCTATGGAACAGCAGCAGGGAAACGAGATGACGGGCCATCCCCAGGCCCGGGGCAAATAAATGGGGATGAAAACTATGGGAATGGCTAAAAGGGTGTCATCCCTCGGGTCAATGACCCCTCCCCACCAATATCAGGGGAGATCTCTGCCATACCTGTTGTTCTTAATGAAGCAGTTACTCTGCAAGCAGGAGCCACCATCCCGGTCCAAGCAGTTTTACCTACTGCCATCCCATCAGGATTTTTGGGACTTGTCTTGCCAATCTTGCTTTCTCCTAATTGGAGAGTGATCCCAGGAGTGTTTGCTTCTTCATATTCACCATATGTCACCTTGCATGTCTGGGCTTCTGCAGATGCAGTGATACCAGAGGGCCTGAGGGTGGTGTCTGTCCTATTAATGCCAACTTTAGACGCGACTGAGTTAGCAGCGCTGCCATTTACTTCAGCCATGGCAACAATTCAGATGTCTGCTGACCGCCCCTACCTCTCAGTCAACATGGCAGGGAGGACTATAAAAGGCATGTTAAATTCAGGGGCAGATGTTACTGTTATTGCAGAAAAGGATTGGCTTAAGAACATGCCTAAGGGCCCTACTGCAAGTGTGTATGGAGTAGGTGGCTTCACAGCTGCCGAAAGGAGTATCCACCCCTTAATATTCCAGTTTGAAGAAAAGACTGTTGTTCTGCGACCACTAATCATGAAAACACCAGTGACATTATGGGGGAGGGAATTAATGGCAGAACTAGGAGCAAAAATCACAACAAATTTATCCTAAGGGCCTCCCCAGCAGCGCCATTACACGCCCTGCCTATACAGTGGAAATCAGTAGCCCCAGTATGGGAAGATCAGTGGCCGCTTCCATTAGAAAAGCTCCGTGCGGCGGAGGCCCTTATCCAGGAGCAGATTCAACTTGGGCACATCCGCCCTAGTACCAGCCCTTGGAACACCCCTATTTTTGTTGTCAAAAAGAAATCAGGAAAATGGAGATTGTTACAGGACTTAAGAAAAATCAATGAGTGTATGCAAATTATGGGACCGTTACAGTGTGGGATGCCAAACCCAAACATGATTCCAAAGGACCATGACATTATGGTCATTGATTTGAAGGATTGCTTCTTTAACATTCCCCTAGCGCCTTCAGACAGTGAAAAATTTGCTTTTACTGTACTAGTCTTAAATAATGATCGACCCACTCAACGATATGAATGGTGTGTGCTGCCTCAAGGCATGGCTAACTCACCAACACTGTGTCAGATGTTTGTAGCATCAGCTCTCCAGCCATTTAGAGCTGCATTCCCAAACCTGATTATTTATCATTACATGGATGATATCCTGCTGGCTGGAAGTGGAATTGCAAGTCACCATGTGGATTTTTTAGTAAAAGTGTTACAAGAATATGGTCTGATAATTGCACCAGAAAAAATTCAACGTCAAAGTCCTTATATGTATTTAGGGCACAAGCTTTCCACAACTTCATCAATTCCAGTGCTTCCACAATTGCAGCTCCCAAAGACTTTGACAGTGGTCCAATTACAAAGTATATTGGGAAACATTAATTGGGCTAGGCTGTTCCTGGCTTTGACAACCATGGAACTGTCACCTTTATTTTTGGCACTTGCTGGACATTCATCTCCAGCAGAAAAGATTGAGGTGACCCAGGAAATGAGGACTACCTTTGAGTTGGTCTCACAAAGATTTCGTTTGCGGGCACTAGATCAACTGCCAGGCGAGGATTTACAATTATCATGTGTTATTTTGTCTACTTTTCAACTGCCTACAGCAGTACTGTATGCCCCTGAAACAAAAGAAAAAATTGCTATCGTGGAATGGATCCATCTGCCGCATACTCCTTCCAAAAATTTATATCCATGGGTCACAGCAGTCTCTGATTTGTTTTCTAAAGCCAGAAGTCGTACAATTCAGCTAACAGGAAAAGATATTAATGCTGTTTATTTTCCCTTTTCACAGGATGAGATATATCGTTTGTTGCAGACGACGCCAGAGTTCCAGATAGCTTTTGCTGTTTTTTTGGGAACAATCCTTTGTAACCCCCCCAAAGATAAACACTTGTTGTTGCTTGCCCAAATGCCTTACAAACTAACAACTTGTTTCTCACCACACCCTTTGCAGGATGCTTTAACTCTTTTTACAGATGGATCGCCAACCAGAGGAGTGGTCACCTGGCAATTGCCAGATGGGGTGTGGGAAGTGAGATTTACCAACTCACAGTCATCGGCCCAGCGAGCAGAGTTAGCTGCTGTGATTTTAGTGTTTCAGTTGTTTGAAAATGATGCTTTTAATCTTGTCGTGGACACCTAGTATGTGTTTAGACTGATGATGCATCTGCCTTTGTCTTATTTGTCTCCATCTATTGACAAAGAGTTGTATGAAATGTTTTGTCAGTTGCAGTTTTTATTACAGGAAAGAAGAGCTTTCTGTTTTGTTACACACATTCGTTCCCACTCTGGCCTACCAGGGATGGTGGTGGAAGGAAATGCACGTGCAGATGCAGCTCTTCGGAATAATGTTTTTTTCCTTGTTTGACGATCCTATTCAGTCACATGCTGCATTCCATCAGTCTGCAAAGACCTTGCACAGAATGTTCTCTATCCCGATGTCACAAGCAAGGGGCATTGGGTCTGCGTGTCCTTCTTGTTGTAAGACTCCCATTAACTTTCCTTATGATGCAGTGAATCCTCGAGGAACTCAGGCCAACCAGGTTTGGCAAATGGATGTGACGCATGTGCCAGCACTGGCTCCTCTCAACAAGTTACATCTTACAATAGACACATCTTCAGGTTTTATCTGGGCTACACCCATGAGAGGAGAAATGTCACGTCATGTCATTCAACATTGCATTCGAGCCTTTGCAGTTATGGGAAGGCCAGAATGCTTAAAAACGGACAATGGACCAGCCTATGTTTCTCTAGCATTTGCAGATTTTTGCCAATTGTGGGGAATAAAACTAACTCCTGGTATTCCTTTCAAGTCAACAGGTCAAGCCATTGTGGAAAGAGCTCATTTGACCTTCAAATCGCTACTGCATCGCCAGATGGAGGGGAAAGGGGTTCCCACAGCAGATATCCCTACCGTCGTGGCTAAAGTGCTTTATACCTTAAACTTTTTGTTTACTCCCCATAACAGGTCTCACACCCCTGTTGAGCTTCATTTTAGGTCGGAGGAACAACTGCCTCATCTGCTTGTCGCCTATCGGAAGCTTCCTGATCCTGAATGGAAGGGACCTGTCCCCCTGATCACCTGGGGAAGAGGATACGCCGCAGTAGCATTAGAGAAAGGACCTCTGTGGATCCCTGCTCGATGTGTCAGGCCATGGCGTGGAGAATCTGGATTATCTTCATAATTGTAGTGCTGGGAGTGACAGTTGGGGTGGGAGATGTGGTTCAGAAACGAAAGACACAAGTGGATGCTAATGAAAATGAATTTTTAAAGCTTACCAATGTATTGCTTAATGTTACTCAAAAAGGTGATTGTTGGTTGTGTGTACATTCCAGTCATGAGAAAATATGGCCTGTGGGCCCATTCAAATTTTTGAATGCCACCCACTGGGCCAATGTCTCATTGCAAACAGAGAAAATAGCTGATTCTACACGACAGACTCCTCGTCCATTAATGTTTGCAGAATCATCCTGATGGCCAGAGGCTCCCATTTGCATAGAGTCTTTGAATGGGACTTATGATTTGGGATCGTACCCTCGGTGTGTAGTAACTTTAACATTGCCAGATGGTTTGGTTGATTGGAATAGTTCCTTAAAAGATTATGGATCTTATGTTTATCTACCCAAATGTCCATGTAATTATAATGAATGTGTGTTCAGTTGTCAATTATGGTCCAATACGTATACATCTGGATCAAAAAATATTACTGGATGGCCTGATAATGTTATAAGATATTCTGCTACAGGTTTAGGGTTAGGTATAAATAATGATTATCTTGTGTTTAAATCTATGAGCTGGCAACGAACAGATATTCAAAGAGGGCATGCCCCAGAAAATTATAGTTATGGTTTGAATGATGGTGTGTTTTTTGTTTGTGGATCTAATGCTTATAAGGTTTTGCCTTCCTATTGGAAGGGCAGATGTACCCTAACCACTCTTGGTCCTTATAACATGTATATTGCTAAGCATTCTGATGTTATGGTATCATATAATCCTCACATATATAAGCGAACATTAAATAAGGTACAGACAGTGTTATTGGATCTTGCAAGTTTTTTTATTCCTACTGTAACTTCTGCTAGCGATGATTTGAAATTGTTAGCCATTTCTAAAGATATAGAATTACTTGCTAATGCTTCAAAAATAGCTATTACTGCTTTGCAAATTGAAATGAATTCTTTAGCGAATACTGTTTTTCAGAATTGTCTTGGTTTAGATTTTCTATTTTTAAAGAATGGGGGTTTGTGTGTTTTTTTAAATCAATCCTGTTGTTTTTATATAAATGAATCAGGGGTTATAGAAGAATCCTTGGATAAAATGCAAGACGCTGTGACTTCTCTACAGAAAAATGAAGATGCTATTATAGGGGGGTGGAGTTGGTTATGGTCCTGGCTTCCCAATTGGGGGTGGTTGCAAGATTTTGTGATGGCAATGATTATGATACTCATATTACTAATAACTTGTTGTTGTTTTATACAATGTATTCCTTCATTAATCAATGTATTTAGATCATGTGGTCAATGTTCGCCTTCAGCCCTGATGGTTGCAAGACGACAATTATTCCAACAAAAATATCAAGCGCTTCCCACTGAAGAAAAATAAATAAAAAGAGAGGAGATGTGGGAATGCAATATGAGGGCTGAGAGAGTAGACGTCGACAGTGTTGTGTAACCAAGCTTTGTTATGATATGATAAGGAAAACATGCTGTTTGGGAGATCTGCGCAAGTGCTCCTCTGTCACTAGGCAAAGTAGACACGATGATTAATTGGCTGTAGTATATGGAATGTTGTGAGGTCATACTATGAATAAAAGGAACGTGCAATCGTGACAAGGAGGAGCTTCTAAAGCCTTGATTCCCTTGCACAACTATCTCAGCACGCTTTGAAACTTTTCCAGAAGTCTGCCTGTGTTTTTATTGTCTTGTAAATCTTTCTCCCGCACATACGGTGTCAGGGCTGGTCCCGACAATAATAGGCAATAATTTTTTGCATAGGTACACAACAGGGTGAAGCTCCCCATCACTTCCTTTTCTGTAGTAACATGGTGTGCCTAGGCCTCTTTCCGAAGTGTCACTTCTTACCACAAAAGGGTTTTTATAGTCACAGGTAGGCTTGCCAGTCCCCAGGTCCTAGTGGGGGATCCCCTGGTTTTGCAGGCTCCTCTCCACCGCCAGCCAGTTGGCCAGCAGGGTAAAGCCCCACCCCAACAGCAACCATGTGCATTTAAACCTCAGCAGGCTTAGAAGATGCTTGCAACTGTTTGTATTTTGGAACATCTGTGTGTCTTCAAATCTCAGCAGCAGAAAGCAAGGGTGGGTAAAGCAGGCAGAGCCACCAGTGTATGAAGCTGTGAGAAAAGCAGAGTCCTTCTGTTTTGCATTCACTTCAGAAGTCATTTCTATAGTAAAATGGATAGGAAAGAGTTAGCTAGAACCTGATTATGAGATGGAGGGAAACTCCACCCCCTAGGCTGCTCTCCTTTCATGTTCCTGTCTGAAGAAGCAGGTTGAAATACAGCAAATTGTTACATTCAGCAACTCCCATGAGTAAATTGCCCCAGTGAGATCACAAAAGTGTGGGCTTGCAAACTGTTTATTTTGGCTGCTTTGTGAGTATGTGCACATATCCCTTTAAAAAGCTTGGAAATGCTTTCAAAACCTGAAAGGGGGATTTGTGGGGGTATGACAGCTTTCACTTTCATTTAGTGGAAGTGCAGCTGCCTTGGTAGGCAAAAAAGAAAGTGAGAAAATGAAGACTATTCAGGAGAACTGCAGTGCTGTATTTTTATTTATTTAGGGAATGGGAAAGTCTCCTGGCTGCACCCCCAAAGTCTCCAGATAATTCCTGAGTTGGACCTGGCAACTCTAGTCAGGGGGCACAAGAATGGGTGCTTGTGCCATTTTCTCTTTCAAAGCCTCAAAGGCCTGTTGACACTCAGGCATCCTGATGACCTCAGTTGGAGTCCTTTTCTTTCACAAATCTGTTAAGGGGCAGCCCAGTTACTGAATGCTTCAATTAACTTCTGTTGAAATTTACTAGGCCTAGCCAAGCTTGTACATTCTTTTTTTGTGACTGGTTTAGACTAATCCATAATGCATGTGACCCTAGCTTCATGAGACCTGATGCTGTTAGACCCAATCACATGACTCAACTAAACAACATGATTCCATTCAAATTGACATTTGATACTGAAACTTTTGAGCAGCTTTAATAGTGAGTCAATAGTGAGTTATAAATTATTTGAAGTTCTTCTCACACATGTTCCAGGTGATCTTCCCAAGTCAGACAGTAGATGGCAATGTCATCCTGATATGCTGCTGCAAAGCACATGATCTATTACTCTATGGAATGTCTTTGACACTCTATTTAACCCAAAAGACATCTTGACAAATGGGTAATGTCCCAGAGGTGACACAAAGACAGTTTTATCAGAAGCCTCAGGACTCAGAGGTACATGCCAGCAGCCCAAAACCAAATTGATACTGCTAATATAAACAGCATTGGCTAAGCGCTCAATCAAGCTCTAGGAGTGGGATAAGGATCCAGAAATGTTAACTTATTCAGCTTCTTGAAGTCAACACAAAAGTGATATTTGGTAGGGGCATCCACAAGTAACTTCTTTTTCAGAACAATGACAACAGGTGCTACACAATCTGAATGAGACTCCTTGATCACCATCACTTTAACATTTGTTGAATCTCAGTGACTACAATTTTCTTCATAGGCCCATTCAGTAAATAAGATGCACATGCCCCAGTCTCAGATGGGTAATTAAGTCAGTCTTGCCAGGTTGGAAGAGGCCGGAAACAGTTCAGTACTTGCTTCAGCTCATTCTGCTGTTCAGGTGATAGGGTAGGTGCCATTTACACTTGCTCTAACCTTTCAGGTCTGGTATGCTCATTCAGCAGCTCAGGCAGCCATATTTCCTCTCTCTCTGCTGCCTTCACTGAAACTTTTGATCAGCTCTTTCTCAGAACAGTTTCTATTGGCTAACGTGGACAACTTGGGGTTTCTTTTGGAAGCCAACTTCTATAACCTAATAGTTAACATGTTTCAGCTTTTGTAATATACTAAATGGACCTGTCCATGCAGCATCCAGCTTGGGTGTATGATCAGGCTTTAAACCTAAAACTTTATCCCTGGTGGCTAGATTCTTAGGTTTGGCACTCCAGTCACAATGGGCCTTTTGTTGACCTTGCGCCTGCTTAAGGAATTTCCCAATCACCTTCCTGACCTGCTCCAGGGTCTGATTTAATTTTGCCAGATATTCTATGGCATTAAGGGGGCAATTCATTGCTTGGCTGCCCTCTCCTTCAGTAACTGTAGAGACCCTGAAATGTTTCTCCTGAAAATCATCTTGCTGGAAGAATGCCATCCCAGACTAGCTGTAGGGGCATCTCCGATGGCAAAGATGAGATAGGGACGTGCTCCATCCCAACCCTCTGAATGCTCCATGGCATATGCCTTTAGTATCTTACCTAAAGTCTGCACATAACTTTCCACCAGGCCATTAGTACTTTGATGGTGAGCCATGATGATGGGCTTACTGCAGCTCCAGTTTGTAGAGATTTCACTGCTAAGGGCACTTTCAGAGGGGCTGCTTCTTCCTTTTTTCTCACATCAGCCTGGAAAGCCTCTGCTGCCAACAGCTTTTCCAGAGGGTTGCCTTCCATCATTTTTGCTTCAGCCTGGGGAGGTTGGTTCTTTCAAGGTGACTTCTTTATTTCTCTCACCTGGCTGCAGGTAATCACTTTATACTGAACTCGAACCCTGGCACCAGACATCGCATGACAATACAGCAAATCTCCTCCAATCTGTCATAGGAAGCCATTTCAGCCTTCCCTTTCGCTCCATCCTGGTGGGGGAAGGGAAATCAAGGGGTTTAAAGGTTTCATCTCATTAAAACAATCAGCTGATGGGTGGTACTGTTTGGTTTAAATGGGAGGAAGCCAGGTGGCTTGGAGATCCAGTACCCATTAAACCCTATGGGGAACAGTATAATGGAGTCAAATAAATTTGACGCTACTGATTATTTCCCAGATCCCAATACAATACTGGGATTGAGGAATAGTCAGAGCTTTTTTAGTAGAAAAAGCCCAGCAGGAACTTATTTGCATATTAGGCCACACTCCTGACATCACCATTGTTTCACACAGGACTTTTTTGTAGGAAAAATCTATCAGGAACTCATTTGTATATTAGACCACACCCCCTGACACCAAGCCAGCCGGAACTGCGTTCCTGTGCATTCCTGCTTTAAAAAACCAAAAAAACAAACAAAAACGAAACAAAACCCTGGGAATAGTGGTATATACCAATATTTTTCTGGTTTGGTATATCCAAACCTGAGAAATACCGGGGGGTGGTTGTGGTGGTGCATACCCCTAATGCTGATTTTTCATCAATAGCTTTTGTTTATCAATGTGCCTATGAATTGTATCTTTAATAACGGATTTCGCCAATGTACCCAGTGTTGTTTTTAGACTGACAGCCTGTAATTTCCAGGATCTCCTCTGGAACCTTTTTTAAATATGCAGGTTACATTAACTACCTTACAGTCCTCAGGAATGGATGTAGATTTTAATGATAGATTGCATTTGTTTTGTATTTTATATGCATGTGAATGTGCACCTGGAAGTCATGGGAACCTCGACTCTTGGATCTGGGCACCAATGTTTTTAATTTGTCCATCAGTTGTACGATCTTCTCTCTCATCACCACAATTTGAATCAGGTCTTTCAATGCCCCACCCTAAAGCAATGGTTCTGGAGTGGGCAAGCACCTCCCATCCTTGACAGTGAAGACAGGCAAAAATGTATTCAGCTCTTCTGTCATTTCCCTATCCTTCTTTGGTAATCTTTTTACCCCCTTGGATATCCAAGGACCCCACTGCCTCCATGGTTGGTTTTCTGCTTGTAATGTATTTGAAGAAATGTTTATTGTTGATCTTCATTTTTTTTTTGAAATATGTTCCTTGTAATAACTTTTTGCCTGTCTGATGACCAACTTACATTTTATTCACCACAACCAGGGCTCTCTTTTATTCACCTAACTTGGAGTTCACTGCTTAAAGGAATCCTTTTTACCTTTTACAGCTTCCCTAACTTTGTTTGTTAAACATGCAGGCCTTTTAGAATACCTATTCATCCTTTCCTAACATGAGGTCTACATTGTATCTGAACGTCTAGATTATAGTTTTAAATATTCTCCAAGTTTCCGGAAAGGATGTGACCCTTCTTATCTTTCCTTTCAGTTTCTTCTTCACAGGCCCCCTCATTTGAGAGAAGTTACCCCTCCTAAAGTAAAAATTGGTTGTATTCGTCTTTTTGGACAACTCCCTGTTTACATAAATGTTGAATTAATAAAATTATGGTAACTGTTCCCAACTGCTGCTATCAGATTTACATCTCCCACCAGGTCTTGGGCATTACTTAGGACCAATTCTGGGATTGCCTCTTCCCTGGTAGATTCTGTGACCATCCACTCCATGACACAATCATTGAGATTATCTAGAAACCCAATCTCTTTCTCCTGCCTTGAACACATATTGACCTGATCAATGTATATACTAATATTTTTCTGGTTTGGTATATCCTAAGGGAGGGACGGTGGCTCAATGGTAGAGCATCTGCTTGGTAAGCAGAAGGTCCCAAGTTCAATCCCTGGCATCTCCAACTAAAAAGGGTCCAGGCATGAAAAACCTCAGCTTGAGACCCTGGAGAGCCGCTGCCAGTCTGAGTAGACAATACTGACTTTGATGGACTGAGGGTCTAATTCAGTATAAGGCAGCTTCATATGTTCATATGTTCAATGTGTGGGTAGTTAAAATAACCTATTATGACACAGTTATTTCATCTATTTGCTTTCCTTAATTCTTTTGCTATTTTTAAATCACCCTCTAACCTTTGGTCTGGTGGGCTCCCAGAGTTAAACTTCATTTTGGGCACATTATTTCTACCCATAGTGTTTCTCTAAATGAATCTATTTCTCTTATATTCTCAGGCTTACTGGATTTACACCCTCTCTGGAAGAGAGAGCCACTCCACCTCTGAACCTTCCCTCTGTATCTTTCTGATACAATTTATATCCAAGAATCACTGTATCCCACTGATTTTCTTCATCCCACCAAGTTTCTGAAATCCTCATAATGTCTGAATTCTCCTCTGACACTAAGCATTCCAGCTCTCCCATTTTACCTCAGACACTTCTAGCATTTAGATATAAAATTTATAATTTTCCAGACATGCTAGGCCTGCAGCCTTCCTCCTGTGGCCTCTAGACCTTCCCAGGCAGTCAATATTATTTGTCACCCTCTCAGTGGCTAACCCTAATCCATTTCCCTGTAGAATATCTACCCCTTCATCTCTTAGAGATGAGCCATCCCAAACCAGAGACATTTCTTCTCCTGTCAGCTTTCCCACAAGATTTAGTTTAAAAACTGCTCTACCACCTTTTTGATTTGAAGTGTGAGCAGATTGGTTCCTCCTCAGGACAAGTGGAGGCCATCTATTTTGTACAGGTTCTGCTTGTTCCAAAAAACATCCCAGTGCCTAATAAACTTATATTCTTCCTCCCTAAACCATCATCTCATTCACACACTGAGACTCCTAATTTGTATCCCACTAGCTGGCCCTGCATGTGGAACAGGTAGAACTTCTGAGAAGGTCTTGGAGGTCTTGGCCTTAAGTCTCCTGCCTAGCAGCCTAAATGTTTCCTCCAGGACCACGCAACTACATTTCCACACATCATTGGTGCCAACATGTACCACAACCACTGGTTCCTCCCCAGCACTGCTTACCAGCCTATCTAGACCACACATAATCATAAAATCATAGCGTTAGAAGGGACCTCCAAGTTCATCTAGTCCAACCCTGCTACCTTTGCATCAGGCAGGCAAGTCACCATGCAGTCAGTATGCCACCCCATCTATCTATATACCTAAGGATCAAATCACCAACTACCAAGAGCCCCCTCTGTCCCTGCTCAGGGATGGTTCTTTGGAGTAAAAGGATATATGTTCACCAACTGTAGAAAGGGTCCCTTCTGAGGGAATATTTCCTCCTTTCATCAGTACGATACCCTTGACCCTCATGCTCCTTGACAGCAGCAGGGCTGCGATTCTCAGAGTGCGATAAATCTAACAAGTCCCAGAGAGTCTTATCCATGTCCCTAACTGCCTATGCTTCTCTAGGTCAGCAGACTTGGCCTTGAGAGTGTGAACTTTTCCCCTGACAACCAGGAGCTCCTTGTATCGAACTTACTTGGGGTGAGTCAGGGTTCACCCATGGGGGGCACTGCCCCTAAATGCTTCACTGTGGCTATGGGGGTGTTCCAGACACTTTGTCCCTGGAGCAGGCTTGCTGCCTCACAGAGCTTATATGCAACATTTTTCATTATTTTTACATTTATTATTGGGGGGGGGGGGGGAATCACCCAGATACAAGAATGTGGACGAAAAAGAAACGACAAAGCTTAGTTATAATCCACTAAATAAGAGATTCAGAGAGTCAGACCAGATCCACAGAGAATAAAGACTATTTCTGTGAATTTTCAAAGAATTCTCAAAACAAAACTTCCTGACTAAACCACAGTAAAAAATGTAAAGGGGAAGGCATTAGTTCTAAGGAATGCTTATTATATTAGACTGAAGCAAAGACAACATTACATAACATATTCCTTAAAAACCCCAAACAGAATCACATAACAAAGCAACTAGCAGAAATGAATGGAAACTACTACAATTTAGAGTGGAAATTACCCTTAGATGCAAATATGAGAAACATGGAGAACAGGACAATATCTTGAAGTAGAGATGAGTGGTCTGTCCCAGCTAGCAGAGAAAAAAATGCCAGCTGTCTGTGAAATGTAAAACTGACTGTAAAGTCCAGACAGTTATCCTGTTTTCATCCCACTTTTGATAACATGACATCCTTTGGACATCAAAAGACTGGTAATTGGTAGGAAAGTTGTGAAACTGAAAGTTTATTTCTTGAGGAGAAACCTTGAGGGCAGATTTATATCAGAAATCAAGGACACAGGTTTGCATGACAACTTAGAAGTCAATTGGTCAGTGATTGCAGCATGTCATGTCAATGCATGCAGGAGGGCTAAGTTTTGCTTTCTCACTTGGTGGGACTTAATCTTTTTTAATTCTAGCCTGGCTGATACCAAGAAGGGTTCAGAAAAATCAATGCAGGCTCTAATCTAACCCCAGCCTTAGTAATTCCCCTTTCCAAGATTGCCACTGGCCTGCTAGCATCTTGAAGCATACATCCATAGCACCTGCAAAAAGGCTTAAAAATAGAAGGTAAACAATTAAAAAAACTATAGCAATAACATGTGGATACTCTTGTAAGTGTGAAACTTGCCCTTACTTCAAGTAATGACATGTGTCCAGCAATAGGGTGGTAACTGGGGTGGAGAGCTTCTTGTTTGAAGTTGCACTGCCCCCCTGATGCCTCCCCCCCAGGATGATTGCTATTCATTTCTAACTGCCCAAACTTGGTACATCATAGTAGGGTGGCCAGACCGTCCCGGTCTCCCGGGACTTTCCCGGTTCTGGCCCCCAATTCCCGGCTCCCGGGCTGGCTATACCGGGACCATTAGAAGTCCCGGTATAGCCAGCGGGGAGCCGGCGGGCCGCGCACGCGGGCGGAGAAGGCGGCGAGTGAGGGAGCCAGCGCACGCGCAGGGACACTGGCTCCCTCACACCGCCGTGCGCACGCGCAGGGACACTGGCTTCCTCACTTGCCGCCTTCCCCGCCCGCGCGCGGGGCCCGGCGGCGGTGGCAGAGGCCGGGAAGGCCGTGCAGAGGCTGCCGCTGGTCCCTGGAGGGCCTCCAGAGGCCAGCGGAGGCCGCGGAGAGGTCGCCGCTGGTCCCTGGAGGGCCTCCAGAGGCCCGCGGAGGCCGCGGAGAGGCTGCCGCTGGTCCCTGGAGGCCCTCCAGAGGGCCGCGAAGGCCGCGGAGAGGCCGGCGCTGGTCCCTGGAGGCCCTCCAGAGGCCAGCGGAGGCGGCGGAGAGGCCGGCGCTGGTCCCTGGAGGCCCTCCAGAGGCCAGCAGAGGCGGCGGAGAGGCCAGCGCTGGTCCCTGGAGGCCCTCCAGAGGCCAGCGGAGGCGGCGGAGAGGCCGGCGCTGGTCCCTGGAGGGCCTCCAGAGGCCAGCGGAGGCCGTGGAGAGGCCGGAGCTGGTCCCTGGAGGCCCTCCAGAGACCAGCGCGGCCTCTCCACCGCCTCCCTGGCCTCCGCAGCCGCCGCCAGCCCCGCCAGCAGCACCAGCCGCCCGGAGGAGAGGCCGCCACCTGCCCTGGAACGAGGTAAGCAGGGGGGGCCAAAAGCAGGGGGGGGCGGCTGGCGGGAGGGGGCGGCCTTCCTTCCTTCCTTCCCTTCCTCCTTCCCTCCTCCCTCCCTCCCTCCCTCCTTCCTTCCTTTCTTCCTTCCTTCCCTCCCTCCCTCCCTCCTCCCTTCCTTCCTTCCCTCCCTCCTTCCTTCCTTCCTTCCCTCCCTCCCTCCTCCCTTCCTTTCTTCCTTCCTTCCTTCCCTCCCTCCTTCCCTCCTCCCTCCCTCCTTCCTTCCCTCCCTCCCTCCCTCCTCCCTTCCTTCCTTCCCTCCTTCCTTCCCTCCCTCCCTCCTTCCTTCCCTCCCTCCCTCCTCCCTCCCTTCCTTTCTTCCTTCCTTCCTTCCCTCCCTCCCTCCCTTCCCTCCCTCCTTCCCTCCTCCCTCCCTCCTTCCTTCCCTCCCTCCTCCCTTCCTTCCCTCCCTCCTCCCTTCCTTCCCTCCCTCCTTCCCTCCTTCCTCCCTCCCTCCCTCCTTCCTTCCTTCCCTTCCTTCCCTCCCTCCCTCCTCGCTTCCTTCCTTCCCTCCTGCCTTCCCTCCTCCCTCCTTCCTTCCTTCCTTCCTTCCTTCCTTCCTTCCTTCCTTCCTTCCTTCCTTCCTTCCTTCCTTCCTTCCTTCCTTCCCTCCCTCCCTCCCTCCTCCCTCCCTTCCTTCCTTTTTTCCTTCCCTCCTTCCCTCCTTCCTTCCTTCCCTCCTTCCCTCCCTCCCTCCTCCCTTCCCTCCCTCCTTCCCTCCTTCCTCCCTCCCTCCTTCCTTCCTTTCTTTCTTCCTTCCCTCCCTCCCTTCCTTCCCTCCTTCCTTCCCTCCCTCCTTCCTTCCCTCCCTCCCTCCCTTCCTTTCTTCCTTCCCTCCTTCCCTCCCTCCCTCCTCCCTTTCTTCCTTCCCTCCTTTCTTCCCTCCCTCCCTCCTTCCTTCCTTCCTTTCTTCCTTCCCTCCCTCCCGCCTCCCTTCCTTCCTTCCCTCCCTCCTCCCTCCTTCCCTCCCTCCTTCCTTCCTTTCTTCCTTCCTTCCTTCCCTCCCTCCTCCCTTCCTTCCTTCCCTCCCTCCCTCCCTCCTTCCTCCCTCCCTCCCTCCCTCTGGCCACCCTTGGAGTAGACAATACTGACTTTGGTGGACCCAAGCACTGATTCAGTGGAAGGGAGCTTTGTGTTTGTGACTGGACTAGACAATACTGACTTTCGTGGACCCAAGCACTGATTCAGTGTAAGGGAGCTTTGTGTTTGTGACTGGACTAGACAATACTGACTTTCGTGGACCCAAGCACTGATTCAGTGTAAGGGAGCTTTGTGTTTGTGACTGGACTAGACAATACTGACTTTCGTGGACCCAAGCACTGATTCAGTGTAAGGGAGCTTTGTGTTTGTGACTGGACTACACAATACTGACTTTGGTGGACCCAAGCACTGATTCAGTGTAAGGGAGCTTTGTGTTTGTGTCTTCTGGTGCAATTTTGTTCTCAGATCCTGTATTTACTTCATCAGTATATGGGATAAGGCACTTTCTCAACTGTGCTGCATAATGCAGCCTATTTATTTTGTCCTGTTTGCTCTGTTGGCTCTATCTGCGCCACCTTCATCACTTTCGGGGTGTGGATCCCCCAGTGGGGTGGTCTCCCGACTCCCTCCGCCGGCTGTTTCTGATAGCCCTGGGCCCCCTCTTTCATTTGATATGTGTCCCGTGCGGATGCCACCCTCCCACCGGGAGATGCCGCAAAATGAGCCCCCTTGAGGCTTATGGCGGCAGGGCTCGGGGGAAGCGAGCTAGACTGCTGTTCTTTTGAGGGGTTATAGAGTGTTTCGAGCCCGTCCCTGTGGCATCGGTCCCATCGTTGTGGGACCCAGGGGGCCGGCGCAGCGGCATGCTGAAGCAGCCTGTCGGTCACTTCTGGGTTCCTGTCCTGCATCTCGACCTGTCTTATTAGTGACAGGCATCACTTGCATCTCCAGATGGGGCACAGGTAGAGGGGAGCACTCTGCTTTCCTGGTCACTCCTGCCTGGGGCTGACTGGCTGCCCGCCCAGTATTGGGCACTTCTGGAAAACAAATCTGCCCACCTGGTCCACCAGTCTCCTGTGTCCTGAGGATGAAGGAGAGAGCGCTCTAATGGCTCCCGGCCTCTGTAGCATGCTCTGAGCACTGCAGAGTGACTGAGCGTGTGAAGGCCAGCCCGGGCAGCATGTGCTTTCTGCACACAGCAGCTGCCTTACCCTCAATGGGGGAGGGGGCAGCGCGGGCACCCTAGCAAGAGCAGGATGGAGGAGGAAAGTGACTGGTTCTCCATCTGGCAGTATTGGCAGTAGCAGTGCTCCCCACTGCTACTCTGCTCCTAGCTCACTGCCTGCTGCTATCCCCGCAGCCCGCGAAGAAGGAGGACACCTTAGGGGGTGGAGCCAGGCAGGCAGTTCTTCCTTGTGCTCCTATACAGAGACACCGCTAGGTTAGCACGCTGCACAAGGGAGCTTCAAGCCTTATGGATAATGGGCAGAGCTGTGAGTGAAGAAGAGAATAAATCCCGATGATCTATGCACCACCGCCCCCCCCCACCTTTTGCAGCGCTGGTAGCAACTGCTCTCTCCCTAAATCTGTCTCTAGGCTTGAGAGGAGAAGAGAAAGGAGGGTGTCTCAAGAGGGGGGAAAGGTGGGCAGCAGGCGAGGAGAGCTGGGAAAGGCAAGTGGGCATGAGAGAAGAGCATCATGTGACTTGAGGCGCTGCTGCTGCCCCCTCCTCATGACACCCGGGGCAACTCTACCCCTCTGCCCCTTGCTAGATTCGGCCCTGCCTACCTGCTCGACCTCTCAGGAGGAAAGAACAGCGTCTGTCTCCTGAAAGAGCTTTTAAGCAGTTCTCCTCAGAGCCTACTTGGGTGCTGATTGGATGAAACCAGCGCCAAGCACTCTGGGGATTGTAGACTGGCTCTTTCTACTGAGACACAGGCTCCCTAGGCCCACTAGGCGTCTGTCTCAGCACAGCACAGATCATGACATCAGGGACTTAACCTAGGATGTTATGCTCTGCCATTGAGACACAGCTTCTTCCTAAAGGTAATCCATAATATATTTTTTAAAAAGCATTTAGTAGTTATAACCTCTGGCCTTTTTTGAATGGTGTTAATGAATCAGTGAGTATCAAAGATTTCAGGTTTTCATGGCTGGTAACATCATTAGGGTTTGTAGAATCTTTCGGGCTCAATTGCCGTGTTCTACTGGAGAAAGTTTTCCTTCCAGACGTTTCGTTCTCAGCTGCGGAGAACATCCTCAGTGGCGTTGCAGCCGGAGCAGGAGCAGGTGCTCTGACCTTCTTGGCTGCTGTGCATTGAGTGGGGCCAGGGCTGCTGGAGAGCTGCTATTTCTAGGCTGGAGGGCGTGTGGTGAAAGGGCAATTGGTTTGCGGATGTGCCCATTGTGGATGTGCCCTGCTCCGGCTGCAACGCCACTGAGGATGCTCTCCGCAGCTGAGAACGAAACGTCTGGAAGGAAAACTTTCTCCAGTAGAACATGGCACTTGAGCCCGAAAGATTCTACAAACCCTAATCAGTGAGTACATTGGTATAAAAAATCCTCAACATGGCTCCAAATTATTATTTATCTTGTCCTTTATAATTTCTGCCAAGGGTTCATTTTCTTAGAGCTTCTTTGTCACTGTGCTGTTTCTATTTCCTTCATTCTCAGAAGCCTGTTTTTAATGTTTAGCTTTCCTAAAAATATCCACTATGCATTTTTTAATAAAAACACCCCTAAGGCACAAATTAAAAGTTCTTAGTGGCTGAAAGTGAAGCATGAAATTGGAAGTGTTTGCTATAGGTGTCACTCTTCACTTTGTCCATAGAAACCATAGAAACTTTGTCCTCAAAGCTGCAGTAAGGATTAGTGACTCATTTTAAATTTAGACTCTGTTTGGAAGCTGTCATGCACCATGTTCCAAGCAGCATTGTTAGGACTTTAGGCATACAAAAGAGAGAGAGAGAGAGAGATTATCTGTGGAAGCCTAGAACAAATACTTCCTAGCTTGTACCCTTGTTAAGTTGTGGCAACTTTGTCAAAGTTCATAGTCTTTCTTCAGCATGCGTGAAAACAGAATTTGCTTTCTTACATAATTAATAAGAAGCTTTAAGCATTGTTATCTCCTGTATTAATACAACAATTAAAAATATAACATAGAAAAATTATGTACCCTAGGGACATATTTTTGTGACTCTGTAACAAAAAAAAAATTATCTTAAAAGTTGAATATATGGAAATTTCCAAGTTATTAAAGAATACATAGTCAATGCTTCACAAATGTCCATATTTTCTTTCAAATTATGTGATTTTTATTATGTTTCAAATTGTTTGTGACTCAAATATTTATTACATATGCAGGCATCTGCATTCACACATGCAGATACATACTTGTTCATTTATTCAACTTCATTCTACGGAGAGATGGGAAATCATCTTGGGCACAGCTAAATGAAATAAACTCCCTAGAGCAACTAATGTATTGTGTAATAATTAGTCTGACACAAAAAAGTGTAATGGCAATGTAATTTGGCTATCAATCACTGTCATGGGTGCAGTGTGAGGCTTATGGCAGCTGCAGGAACAGCTGTAACCCAGGTCTATTGTTTTTGCATCCAATCCCACATATTTCTGGAACCTATTAATGGCAGTTTTAGAGCTTGGAATCAGGATGGTGGTAACAGAACACTGAATATTCTAAATGATGCTCGCTCATTAAATATCACTTCCTACAATAATGTCTAATTTCTGAGAGTTCACTTGGCAAAATTAAAAATGGAACAAATGTTGCAGCTCTATAAATTGCAAGTGGAGTTTTCCTATTTAATACTCACAAAAGAGAGGACAGCTCTCAACAGATGCATCTAATTGCTCCTTGTATCTTGTATGGTTTTATTACTCCCAGATACTTATCCACAATATTTTGTTTACATGATCAAGAGAGGTGAGTGGAATGCGGCCGAGATCCACTGAACCTAATCTCATCACATGTTCACATTTTTGTGTTAACATGTTTTATTTGTATGACACCATCTAGAGGCCACTTTATTCATCTTCATTATTCACTAAATTTATCAGCTACTTTATATCTTTAAAATGGCATCAGTGTAGTATCAGTATCCTTGCAGAATCACATGAGATGCTACAAGTTTCAAGAAGAGAACTCCCAGGAGGATTTTTTCCCTTTAAAAACCAAGCATGTGGGTGTTTAATTATGGAAAGGTCTGCAGTGTGTGTGTGGGTGGTGGTGGTTTAAATTCTTCTCTGATATCACTTTTGGAACTTAATATTTATTTTTATTAAAATATTTATATTCCACCTTTCTTCACAAGGTGGCTTACAAATGGCCTAACAAAGGCATTGTTTGCTTTTCTGGTACAAACATACTGGTCTTGGAACAGCATGTTTGCTCCAGTGTGCCAAACAGTTACTCCTCTGCTTTTCTTGCTTGTAATATGTCACCAAATCCACACCTGATTTTTACCAAAGAAGAAAAAAAAAATCTGGGAGCTGTGTTAATAAAAACTCTGAGCATCACATGTAGTTCTGCCCTATGAAAATTAATACTAAAATGGCAATAAAACAGTAATTAATGGTCAATATACGTACATCAGGAAACAACTTAAAAACAAGGTTAAAATCAGGGCAAAACCATTGACCACCTATAAGAATAAGAAGGCCTTAATCTGTCAACAAAAAGCTAGCAATGTAGGTGGCTCCCTGATATCTCACAGACCAGGTACCATGACTGAAAATGCACTCTCTCCAGTCATTGCTTACCTAAAGTCCTGCTATTGGGTCATATAGGGAGGTGTCTGTTCTGATGTCAAAGTTGAGGCAGGTCAGTATGCAGTTCGTTACAATGAACCTCACCTCTGTTGCTGGGATTAACACCGCTCCTCCAGTATATATTAAAATGAAGTCAAGGTGGAACAAGCAAGTCCAGTCCAAAGAAAACAAACTAGTGATTTTGAGAGAAAAGAGGCCACACCTAATCAGATCATGCTTGATCAGGCTAAAGAAAAACAGGCTAAAGAAAAGGTATGAGATAATGCTCATCAAAAAACTAGCACCAAGAGGTAATCAAACCATAATTACAGACCTTCAGTAATTGCATCAGTATGCATTTTTGCCCATGTGTAACACACAAATGTTGTCACTATTAGCGGGGGTTGCCGTGCAGGCCTGACACTCCTGGAGGACTTTTGGTGGTGGGCCGTGGAGAAAATGTTACTTGATACAGTGATATAACTTTCAGGTGAAGACTCAGCAGTGACACCACTGTGTCAAGTGACATCTCCTCCCACCATCTTTCCCCCACTGCTCCAATGGGCATGCTCTGATGAGCATAAATGGGGGACAGGAACATCACCAAGAGTTTAGTGTGCTTACTAATACATGTACTTTGTGTCACACATAAGCACATATCTTGGCCAAGTTAGTTCCAAGACTATCAGATATGAGTCACATATGGGCCCAAGAATCTGTCCCCTGGTCACCATGCCCCCAAATAAAAGAATCTTTCTGTGTCCCATTTGCTTGCCCTATAACTGGGAGAAGAATTTTTTACAAAGTGTGTGCATGTGTCTACTGTTGCACATCTTTTGAAAGCTATCCAAGCCCCAGCCCCCCCATCTAGCACATAACACTCATAGGCTTCCCAATCCCCAGGTACCAGCGGGGGATCCCCCATTTTGACAGGCTTCTCCCTGAACCCAGCCAGCTGGCTGGCAGGGGAAGCCCCGCCCCCACAGTCATCCTGTAGTTTTAGAGCTCCTGCAGGTTTAGAAACCTGCAAACAGTTTTTAAAATGTGTGCTTTTAAGGCTGAGCAGGAAGCAGGAAACAGGAAGGGCTTCATGGGAAAGGATCAGTAGCAGTTTCCTCAGAGAATGGCCCCTCCCTTTCTTTTGCTTTCGTTTTCAGAGCAAGTAAAGTTCTGCAGGAACAAGACCCAGTAAGTATTTGTGTGTGTGAGAGAGGGAGGGGGCAGGGGATCCCCTGGTTTGGAGGCCCTCCCCCTGCTTTAGAAAGTGTGAGGGGGGAGGGAAATGTCTACTGGGCAATCTATTATTCCCTATTGAGAACGATTCCCATAGGGAATAATGGGGAATTGATCTGTGGGTATTGGGGGCTCTGGGGGGGCTATGTTTTGAGGTAGAAGCACCAAATTTTTAGTATAGCATCTAGTGCCTCTCCCCAAAATACCCTCCAAGTTTCAAAATGCTTGGACCAGGGGGTCCAATTCTATGAGCCCCAAAATATGGTGCCCAATCCTTCATTATTTCCTATGGAAGAAAGGCATTTGAAAAGGTGTGCTGCCCCTTTAAATGTGATGGCCAGAACTCCCTTGGAGTTCAATTATGCTTGTCACACCCTTGTTCTTGGCTCCACCCCCAATGTCTCCTGGCTCCATCCCCAAAGTCTCCTGGCTCCGCCCCCAAAGTCCCCAGATATTTCTTGAATTGGACTTGGCAACCCTAAACACTCAGCACCATTGTTCCTTGCACTCTTGGATTTTTACTTGTTGTCTAACCACAAGGATCTTTTCCCTGGCCTTAACTTCTTTGCTACATCCCAAGAGTGATGGATTTCCTCTTCATTTCTCCCCTCACATTTCCTCTTATTAGTTCCTGTCTGTGACTGGAAGCTGCTTATTTCAGATCTCTCTACCTATCTATCCCCTCCCTTCTGGGTGTGGTAATTTTTCCACATTCTTTTGGGGGAAGCATTATCCCTAGATTTTTTTATTCCCTCATTTCAATTCTTTATACAATTCCTTCTTCATAAAACTCTGCTGGAACTCTCCTTTATGCCTTGCAATAGTATTTCATCACCCAGTCAGAGATCACTAGTACTGGTGTGTGGGTCATTGCTGTAAATTTCTGCAGATTTAGCTGCCATCACATGACAGGGGTGACATAACTTGGTATCACCTTATGTTTTATTAGAACCATGGTATAAAATTCTGCAAGCTGCCATTTCAGTGTAGCAGCTCATAGGATAGGGTTTTAGGTTTGCTGATAACATGACTTCATCATGTAACAGCTGAGGCTCTACTGTGTGCTCCCAGGTATCTTGCAACAGGAAATGCACTTTAGAAAGAAAATGTTTGAATCAGGTGCTTACAATGAATATTGACACAACTTCTCTTCTTTTGTTTTCTCCCCCACTACATTTTATATACTGTAGCACTTTATTAAATTTCTCATAGGAACTTGATGAAATATAGATCCCAGTAGGCAGCCGTGTTGATCTGAAGCAATAGAACAACGCAGTAGACAAGTATAGAAACTGTAAAATATAGTATAGAAATTGTAAAATGTATAAATTGTAAAACTTACGACAAACTCTTTGCTTTGGTACATTTGCTTTATAAAAGCACTGGGTAACTAGACAACATCTAATTTAGTATTTGCACTTCTCAAATTCAGTATTTGCTTTTGATAGTTGTATGCTTTGTAATATTTTTTTTTAACAAATGAGATGTGTAAAATCAGCTATTGCTGGTGACAAATTGTTGTTCTAATAACTAATCTACTTCAATCTCTGTCATAGATTAAGCACATGATCTTTTCATAACGGCTTCCATAATGGCTTTTTTAACAATTGAAGATCCTGCACTTTATAATTAGATGGCGAAAATCCACTTTACATTAACACATTGTCTCTAGGGTGTGCTATTAATGTAATAAGGCATTAGCGGTTTTATCAAAAACAATTTATGGCTTTAAAAAGACAATATTTATCTGCAAGGTTATTTGTGACAGTGATTCCCATACAATCATCTCTCTGCTATTTCCCTTCAATGACATTTTCTCTGCTTGTTTCTTACTGAAAAACAATATAAAACAGCATTCTCTATGTGTCAAACTTAATGGAAGATTTTGATGTCTGTGCACTACATTATACACTCTGGCTGCTTTTCAGTAGTGTGTAGATAGTGTTGTATGGAAATGAACATATTTTCCTGTCCTTTCTCCAAGGAGCTCAAGGTTACCTGAGGTCAAGTGATTGAGGGCAGGCTGAAGTTGACTCCAGACAAGATGGAGGTGATGCTGGTCAGGAAGGCTGAGGATCTGGAGGGTGTTGTGTTCCCATTTGGTGGGGGAAATTATCTCTGGATGGCTAGGAATCCAGGGTTATGCTAAACTACATGTTGTTGGCTTGGTGGTGAGAAGTGCCCTTTCCCATTTTTATTTAGTATTGAAGTTGGTCCCATATCTGGACTCAATTAATCTGGCCCCGCTGATTCAAGCCGCAAGGCCAAACTAGGTATTCTGATTTCAAAGAGTTGGGTCCAGGTTCCCCAGCCCCAACTGTTTCTCCATAGCCACAGAGTAGCTGCAGGAAATGGCTGTTAAAAATAAAGGAAGAAGAAAGGTAGGTTTTTATACTCCACTTTCCTCTACTTTAAGGAGTCTCAAAGTGGTTTACAATCACCTTCCCTTCATCTCCCCACAACAATCATCTTGCGAGGTAGGTGAGGCTGATAGAGTTCTGCGACTGGCTCAAGGGCATCCAGTGAACTTCATGTGGAAGATTGGGGAATCAAACCTGGTTCTCCAGATCACACTTTTAACCACTACACTACACTGGCTCTTTGGGCTTGGGATACCACTGTGGGCAGAGCAAGGGATCCTGTCTCACCCCAGACATTTTTCTGCTCTGAAACAGCACATAGAGGGAGTGATTTCCCTAGTTTTGCTGCTCTTCCTGCTGAGAATATTCCATACTCAGCAACAAAAATAGAGACAACTCCTCCACAGTACCATTTGTTGGAAAAAAAAATATGTGCACTATTAAGGGATCTGCTGCAGACTCAGAAAAGTTTCACAATATTAAACTAATGTTGGGTACTAGTTCAGCAATCTGTACTAGGGGTGTCCAAAATCCATTTTTTCAGGTTTGTTATTATTGGACCCCCAAAATATTGGTATTTCCAATGGAGGAAAAAATAGGGGGGAAAAAATAAAAAAAACCCAAGGACAATAGAAGCCCAGCAAAATAGATCAAACCCCCAGAGAATCTCTGCAGTAGGAACTTTAGGTGTGGAGGCATTTTTGCAAGCCCAGCAGAAACAGTACAATGCACAGAGTGCCCAGCAGAACCCAGTGCAACTGTGACTATGCAAGCAACAGAGGACTAATGTCAAACCAGAGAATCCCTGCAATACAAACTGAAGAAAGAACAGAAAAAAACAGTCTCCAGGAGCCTGCAATGCTGGCTCCCAGTCTTCCTGGAAAGTCCCAAATATATGCAAGATATTTTAAGGATTTTCCCCCAGTTTCTGAAAAATCATGGATATCTTTGGCATGTCAAAATATATGCAAAATATACACATAAGGCATTTTGGGGGTATATTTTTGGCTCAGGTAAATCTGAATGCACAATGTTAGTCTGTATATAGCAGAGATGGCCAACCTTGCTTAACATAAGAGCCACATAGAATAAATGTCAGCTGTTTGAGAGCCACAAGACATGAGTGTCTGATGTTTGAGAGCTGCAAGGAAGGAAGATGGCAGAAGGGGGAGGAAGAAATGAAAAGAAAGCAACTTTAAATTTAAATGCATTCCCCAAACTGCCTGTTGGCTTGGCTTGGAGAAGTGATTTAAAGAGAGAAATACCTTCTCTAAGCCAGCCAATTGGGTGATGGTTGTCTACATGTACAGTTGAGTTTGGTTATGTTCTGTACCTGCAGAGTTCTGCATTGACCTTGATGCTATTCCTGTCCTTGCCAGGGATTTATTTACTGCATTAAACCTAAAAGTAGTTGATGTGTACTGTAATGTACTGAGTTTGGAGAAGTTCAGAAGGCAACATACTTTATTGGTGAGTACATCACAAAGACAACATGGCAGGGCTGGGTCCCCTATTTTATACATTTCCTGGAACAACCCTCTTCCTGGTCAGGTCCAATCCTTACCAGTTAAACTTCCCGCCACTGATCGTCATAGGTGAGCTGTGTTTGTCCCTTTTAGTCACTTCCCACAGGCATGCTACCCTGTACTATCCAGGGACGAACGCAAGACACAACACTCCTCCCCCACAGTTCAAGATACATAGTCAGTCAAATAATCAGGTTACTGCTGCTCCCTGTGCAACCGCCGAGGTTTGATCTGGGGAGCTGGGCTTGTGACCAGGGGTTCTGTGACTTCTGGTCCCTCACTGTGGAGCGAGGTCGGCAGAGCATTGTCCCGAGCCTGCGGAGGTATCTCCCCTGCTGGAGAGGGGTCATCCCTGTCCCTGCGGGGCTCCTCTGCCCGTGAAATTGTTGAGGTCTGTAGGGTAGCTTCTAGTGGAGATTCCGGGCTCTCCCCGTTCCCCACTCCCCCTGGCCCTGCCGGTTCCTCCGGCAGGGTTCAGCAGCACAATTGGTCTATGTGTCTGTGAAGGAACTGCCCCCCCCCCTGACTAGACCTCGTATGAGGGGGACCTGGTGACCTGCAGCACCCTCACTGGTATCCACTCTGGCCTGCTCACAAAGTTTTTCACATAGACCGGATTCCCCAGAAAGAACCCCCTCATGGACTCCCTGGTCTCGGGGGAGCAGCAGAGGTCCAGGGCCCGGTTGGGGTTCAACCTATCTAGCCTGGTGGTTAACCTCCTGCCCATAAGCAGCTCAGCAGCGCTTACACCCATAGTCGGGTTAGGGGTGATCCTGTTCCCACACAGGAAGGCGGACAGTCCCAATCCTTTTGCACTATTCACCCCAAGACCACCATGGTGGTGCGAACCATGCACTCCACTTAGCCATTAGTGGCCGGGTGAAAGAGAACAGACTGTATGTGGTGGATGAGGTACCTATTTAGGAACTCCTGGAACTCCCAGGAAGTAAAAGCAGTACCATTGTCCGTCACTGCGGTTTCAGGGATCCTGTGGGTGCTAAAAACCCTCTGTAAGGCTCCGACTGTGGCCGCGGTGGAGGTGGAAGCCACGGGAATCACCTCCAGTCATTTTGTGTAAGCATCCATCAAGATAAAGAATATTTGCCCCTGGTATGGCCCCGCAAAGTCTAGGTGTAGCCAGGACCACGGCACCCAATTAGATTCCCAGAAGTGCTGGGCAGAGTAGGCTGGGACTCTTGGCAGGGCTGGCACCTTCTAACACACCCCTCTATCTCATCATCCATCTCTGGCCACCAGACGTAGCTCCACGCCAGGGCTTTCATACGCACTATTCCAGGGTGTGTCTCATGCAAGGCTTCAAGCACTTGCTTCTGGAGTGGGGGGGGGCACCACACTACTGTCCCAAAGAGTGCACCCTTTGTGTAAGGAAATTCCTCCTGGCGAGAAACAAAAGGCCTGAATTCAGTGTCCAATTTGCCTGTGGGCCAACCTCTCCCCACCCAGTCCAAATCATATGCAAGGATGTGGTCTCTACCTGTGAACCAGGCTACCTCTGCAGTGTGGAGGGGCCTCTCCAGTAGAGACTCCAGAAGAATCACATGGTGAACCAGGGCTGGATTGGGATCCATCGCCAGCAGCGGAAGGCGGCTGAGGGTGTCGGCGTGTCCCATCGCTTTGCCGGGGCGATAAACGAGCTTGTACGTGTACGAATTGAGGAACTCGTTCCACCACAGGATCTGCTGCAACAGGATGTGTGGCATCTGGCGGTCCGGGGTGAGGAGGCTGAGCAGTGGCTTGTGGTCCGTGGCAATCGTGAAGTGCCTACCATAAAGGTAGCCGTTGAATTTGTATATGCCCGCCACGATTGCCAATGCCTCCTTGTCCATTTGGGCGTAGTTGCACTCTGCCTGGGTCAATGTCTGGGAGTAATGGGCCACGGGGACCTCTCTCCCATCTGGGAGTTGGTGGCCCAGGACGGCACCCACCCCGTAAGGGGAAGCGTTCGCAGGTCAGAATCACTGGAAGGGATTTGTCAAAATAGTGGAGCACCTCATTGGAAACCAAGATGTCCTTGACTGCCTGGAAGGTGGCAGCCTGCTTTTCCCTCCAGACCCACGGGGCACCCTTATCTAGGAGTCTATGTAGGGGTTCGGCAACAGCTGCTTTATGGGGCAAGAATGAATGATAAAAGTTCAGGAGCCCCCAAAAACTTTGAAGCTCCGCCTTGTACATGGGGGCCAGGGCCTGGACTATTGCCCTGGTCTTGTCGACCATTGGGTGAATTCCCGTGGCATCCACCACAAACTCCAGGAACTCCACCCTCGGCACCCCAAGCGAGCACTTCTCCTGCTTCACCTTGAGACCTGCATTCTGGAAACAGCAGAGCACCTCTTGCAGGCAGCAGCTGAACTCGTCAGCATTGGGTGCTGCTATCAGAACGTCATCGAAAAAGGGTTGTACTCCAGGAATCCCTTTAAGGAGAGAGTCCATTAAGCTTTGGAAAATTCCTGGAGCCACGTTAACCCCAAATTGTAGCCTCCATACCCTGAAGGCACCCTGGTGCCTAATGATGGTCTGAGCCTTGGCCGTTGGTGCATCCACCAGGAGCTGTTGGTATGCTTGGGCCAGGTCCAACTTTCTGACCAGGGGGCAAGGACATGGCTGACCACTGGGACAGGGTACGGGTGGTCCTGGAGTGCTTTATTAATTGTGCATGTCCCCATTCGGCTTTACTGGGTGACTATGGGGGTTTCCCATGCAGCATGGGAGACGGGCTCTAGCCCTCCCTGGGCCACGAGGTGGTCCAGTTCAGCTTTTATTTTTGGCTTAAGTGCAAACGGAACCCACTGAGCCTTCAGCCTTAAGGGCCTTACCGCGGGGTTCAGCTGCAGCATGATAGGGGGCCCCTTGTAGGTTTCCAGAGCTCCAATGAATACTTCCGGAAACTCCTGGCACACCTGGTGGAAATTGTGGGTCTAAATTTGGTCCACCCCTACAATTTTGATGCCCAGGGGCTTAAACCAAGCCAATCCCAGTAGGGTGGTGAGCTGGAGCTTTACGACAAGTATGTCCAGGGCCCCCTTAAAGGTTTTGAACTCCACCTGAACTCTGGCCTACCCCATGATCTGTACTGGGTTTTTCTGAAAATCTCGCAATATGAACTCTGCGGGCCGCAAGGGTAGCCGGTTGTGGGGGCAGTTTCCTGAGGGTCTCCTCTGAAATTATGGAAATGGAGGATCCCAAATCCAATTCCATTAGGCAGGGCCCCCCCTCAATTAAGACCAACACTTTGACCTCTTCTGGAGTGTCTAGGGGCAAGTTCATTACCAGGATGCTGATTGAGGCTGTCATGTGTGCATCCGTTGAGTCATGGTGTGAGGACTGGTGTCTCCTGTTTGTTCTGACCCTGAAAGCTTGGGTGATGTGGCCCACCTTTCTGCAGCTTCTGCAATCTGCGTTTCGGTAGGGGCAGTCTCGTGTGGGTCTCCACAGCTGGCACACTTTGTGCTCGCCGGTTTCTCTGCGGCCCGTGGTCAGGTTGATGGTTTCAGCTTGCCTCATGACTGGCGGTGAAGCTGGTGTGCCTCTTCCTCATTGGAACCATCCAAGATCGAGGCAATGGCAGCCTGATGCGCGAATGGGCTGCTGTACATCTGTTTGAAGGCAGTCACCTGTCGAAGTGCTTTCATGAGGTCAATGTCTTTATCCTTGTATGCCAGCTACTTGCGGCGCAGTTTCTCCTCCCTGACGCCCATCGCGAAATGGTCCAGCAGGATCTCCTCCAGGTCCCCTGGAAAATCGCACCTCAGGGCTAACCCTCGTAGCTCTGAAAGATAGTCGTCGGCGGACTCAGTCTGCCTCTGCTGTCGCATGTAGAACGCATGCCTGCATGCGAGATGGGACGGCTGGGGCGCCAGGTGGTTTATCATTACTGTGACCAACTGGTTGTAGGTGGCCCTTGTGAGGGTGGTTGGTGCAATGAGTCGCTTCATCAACTGGATGGTTTCCACCTCGCATGAACTCAGGAGAAGCACCTTCTTCTCCGCCGCTTCTTCCATTTTGTGCAGTTCGATGCAGTGGCTGAGCTGGTCCACCCATGATTCCCATAAGTCGAGTCGGGTGATGTTGAATTCCGGTAGGGTTTGTCCTGGAGCCACAGCCATCACCTCAGTCGCGTGTATCGCAGTTGCGCGGCAGCACTAGAGCTCAGTGTGCGGGGCTTGCAAGTGGCCGGGCAAAAGGCTGGCTGCTCAACAGGATCCCATCCTCATCGCCAGTGTAATGTACTGAGTTCAGAGACATTCAGAAGGCAACATACTTTATTGGCGAGTACATCACAAAGACAACATGGTGGGGCTGGGTCCCCTATTATATACATTTTCCAAAACAACCCTCTTCCTGGGCATGTCCAATCCTGACCAGTTAAACTTCCCGCTACTGATCTGTTAAGCAAACTGCCCTAAAAATAGGTTTTTGGGGGATTTAGAGTAGAGGGCAATCTGCCTTTTAGCAAGATCAAAAACCTATGTATTCAGAAGGTGTCTGCTTTGGAAGTTACCCAATAATGAGACCATATAATATAATATAAAAAGGTTTATTATCAAATAAAGAAAAACATACAAGAGTATAAAGTCACACAACGCACATACAGTCCTAATAAAAATAAGATAGAAATAGACGGGGTTAACACAAGGAATACCAAAACAGGGTAATAATTACCTATCGTAGTCTTCGAGGAAGGCTCCAGTGGTGACGAAAAAGGAAATGGGGGATGGACCCTCAACTGATTAGGTATCGGGGGGCGTATCTAACAGTGGGGTATGTGGTACTGTCAGATGCACACGTGTGGGGAGTTGGGTCAGAGGTTATAAGGACTGCCTTGAGCCCTTAGGAGATGGGAGATACAGGGGTGGATGACAGGTGGTCAGCTGGTACATGACCTCAGAGAAAGGAGAGGCTCCGCAGTGACCATAAGGGCTGGACTTGTGCGGTGGCCAATGGCCAGTTTATTCAGGGTACCTGATTGGATGCCCATACCTGGCCAATGAGTGAACCTGCCCCTGGTTACCTGATTTGGTTTCCAGGTAACAATGGGCAAAAGGGGAGGCTCCAGGGTGGCAATTAGGGCAAGGCATGGGTGAGGATATTGGGGGTGGAAGTGATTAACAAGCTATCCAAACTTATCTAAAGATGACAATAGAGGGCCAAATTGTTACCTAAGGTGACACCCGATCTATACAAAGAACTCTGGCTCTAGGTGAAGATGTTCTTCCTCTTCTTTACATCTTTACTGGCACCATCCTTTGTCTTGGGTTCCGTTGGACAAAAGCTTAGGCAGTCTGGCAGGATCCACGCTTAAGATAAGTTTGATTGCCTTATGCAAACGTAATAGCTGTTGAGTACGTGAGCTTCTCACTTCGCTGTCATGGAGTCTGGCACTGTAGGAAGATGGTTGCTGATGGCGTTACCCTACCAACATGGCTTTTGTGATCGAGGATGAAAACTGCTTGCCCAGACAGTTCCTGGCGGTGCAACTTCTTCCACTGCAATGGCCGAGATGGCACATGCACGGAGCAGCTGGAACCCATCTGTGCTTCTGGCTAGCACTCTTTCGCAGATATAGAGTGCTGTTGTAATGCTGAGGCAGTTAGTACTCACATAAGTCTCTTATAAAATGGTAGATACAACCCACGTATTACAGCAGATGTGTGTAAGTTGAATCTCCAGGCACCCTGGCAACCAAATGGGTGATTACGATGTCCGTATATAACTGAAATTGGGGGTCTCTTAGTCACAGACCATCATAGGCGGGCTGCATTCATCCCTTCTAGTCACTGCCCGCAGACGCGCTACGCTGTACTATCTGGGGATGAATGCAAGACACAACATATACATTGAGTCTTTAGACAAACACTACTACATTGCAAGCACCAGTCTCAGCTGTGACTGAGAATCATGCTGAAGAGACACTGGGCTGTGCAGAGGGATTGGCTCACAGGGTAAGAATGCAGCATAATGTCACAGCTGTACAGCAAAAGCTACAGCATTTAAGAGTTTAAGAAACCAACACAGAAAGATATCATTGAAGAAATAGATTCATTTAAGTGGGTTTTGCCTATCCTGGTAGTGAAAAAGAAGGATGGAGGCATTCACCTTTTTGTAGACTTAAGAGAACCAAACAAAACCACGTTGATTGACAGCCATCCACTAAGCTACTTCAAGATCTGTATTGGTAGCCTAGGATGGACTTCCAAATTGAAGCAGCTATTAAAGCCCCTGTTACCTGCCAGTAGCTTGCTAAGACAGCGGTGACCCATCCAGTATCATTACAGCCAGCCCCTCTTTCAAATGCTGTATGGGAAAAAATTGCAGATGACATTGTAGGGCCATTTGACACTGTTCCAATGGAATGTTGCTACAATATCACCCTAACAGAGTATGTCAGTTAATGGCCTGAAGCAGCATTTGCATTGCAAGTAACCTCTGCTAATTTTTTCCTAAAGAACTAATTTCTGACATTAGCATTCAGTTTACTTACTGGAATTTGGTGCTTTCCTTGCAGAATGGGATATTATATGCAGAAAATAATCTTTGAATTACCCTCAAGCTAATGGGAAAATAGAAGCTTAAAAGAGATCTTGCAAACAGCAATATTGGAAGGCAAAGCAAGGAAAACTTTTCCAACATATTTTTTGCAATCTTACAAGGCTAGCCAACATGCCAACCAATGCATAAATCATCTGCAGAACTATTGCATGAAGGAGCAGTGCATGCTAAACGGAATGTTGCTGGACATAGCAAATCAAGCACTGATGCATCTTTAGAACCTAATGATACACAGTTAGGTGGATCTGTAACTGGTTGACAGATCGCATCCAAAGAGTGCTTGTGAATGGTCCCTTATCCTCTTGGAGAGGAGTGACAAGTGGAGTGCCTCAAGGATCTGTCCTGGGACCTGTTTTGTTCAACATCTTTATCAATGATTTGGATGAAGGAATAGAGGGAATGCTTATTAAATTTGCAGATGATACTAAATTGGGAGAGGTTGCAAACACAGAAGAAGACAGAACAGGATACAGGATGACCTTGACAGGCTGGAAAACTGGGCTAAAATCAATAAAATGAATTTTAAATGGGATAAATGTAGAGTTCTGCATTTAGGTAGGAAAACTCCAGTGCATGGTTATAGGATGGGGGAGACTTGTCTTAGCTGTAGTATGTGCGAAAAGGATCTAGGGGTCTTAGTGGATCATATGCTGAACATGAGTCAACAGTGTGATGCAGTGGCTAAAAAGGCAAATGCAATTTTGGGCTGTATCAACAGAAGTATAGTGTCCAGATCACGTGATGTGATGGTATCGCTTTACTCTGCTCTGGTAAGACCTCACCTGGAGTATTGTGTTCAGTTTTGGGCAGCACATTTTAAGAAGGATATAGACAAGCTAGACCGAGTCCAGAGGAGGATGATGAAGATGGTGAGGGGTCTGAAGACCAAATCCTATGAGGAAAGGTTGAAGGAGCTGGGGATGTTTAGCCTGGAGAGGAGGCAGCTGAGAGGTGATATGATCACCATCTTCAAGTACTTGAAGGGCTGTCATATAGAGGCTGGTGTGGAATTATTTTCTGCGGCCCCAGAAGGTAGGACCAGAACTAATGGGTTGAAATTAATTCAAAAGAGTTTCCGACTCAACATCAGGAAGAACTTCCTGACCGTTAGAGCGATTCCTCAATGGAACAGGCTTCCTCAGGAGGTGGTGGGCTCTCCTTCCTTGAAGGTTTTTAAACAGAGGCTAGATGGCCATCTGACAGCAATGAAGATCCTGTGAATTTAGGGGGGAGGTGTTTGTGAGTTTCCTGCATTGTGCAGGGGGGTTGAACTAGATGTCCCTTTCAACTCTACGTAGAGGTCCCTTTCAACTCTACGATTCCATCAATTGGAAAGAAGCAGAATTAGAAGCAATAGGTCACAAAACTTGCCAGTTAATGACAATGTTTCATTCACTACACACTAGAAGTAGTGGCAGCCTGTGCCGAACCTGGAAATTGCAGTTGGTGCAGAACACTGCTGCCCGGTTGTTACTGGGGCTCCCAAGATGGGAGCACATTCAGCTGGGACTTCGGGTTCTGCACTGGCTGCCAATACTTTATCGAGTTCGGTACAAGGTGCTGGTCATTACCTTTAAAGCCCTATATGGCCTAGGACCTGCCTACCTGAGGGACCGTCTCTCCCCACATGTTCCCCAGAGAGTACTGAGATCGGGAACTCAAAATCTCCTTGTTGTCCCCAGGCCAAAGGAAGCCCATTTGAAATCTACTAGGGATAGGGCCTTCTCCGTAATGGCCCCTTCCTGGTGGAACCAGCTGCCGGAAGAGGTAAGGGTCCTGCGGGATCTTGCTCAATTCCGCAGGACCTGTAAGACAGTCCTCTTCCGGCTGGCTTACAACTAACCGGCACTTGAAACTGAGTGTAGTTTTTATAAGATTGCTGTATGTTTTTAATGTTTTAACTATGTAAACTGTGTGAAATGTTTAAACTTCTAATATTCTTATGTTAGATTTTATATGCTGTAAGCCGCCCTGAGCCACCTGTTGGGAAGGGCGGGATACAAATTACAAATAAACTAAACTAAACTAAACTATATTGATCATCTCTACTTATCAAGAAAATTAGATGGAAGAGGTATTATGAAAGTTAAGCAAGCAGCTGAAGAAGAAAAACAAGCACTGAATGACTACATCAAGAACAGCTAAGAGAAGTATATAGCTGAAGTTTATGGCAGACTTATGTAAGATTACAGAAACCAAGAAAATTATAAAAAGAGTTAATCAAAACTCACTTTGACAAATGGAAGGAAAAGCACTTGTATGGGCAATATGTGAAAGACATAGAGAACAAAACTGATAGTGGAAATACCTAAGTGGCTCCAAAATGGGCCATTTGAAGAAAGAAACAGGACTCATTCTAGCTTCTCAAAAGCAGGCACTTGAAACAAACATTATGAAAACCAAGATTCAGAAGACCAGTGATGATAGCAAATATCAACTTTGCAAGAGAAAGGATGAAACAGTTGACCACATGGTCAGTGCCTGCAATAAAATTGCTTTAACTGAAACCAGTTTCTCACTAGTGTTGCTCTGCCACCAAGCTTCTGTTTCCCCCAGTGTAAGCAAGCAATTTCCCACCAGTTGCTCTCTGGGTGCATTTTGATGTGAGGCTCCCTCCAGTTCCCCACACGATTTTGTGATGCTGTCTTTTAAGGATTCCAATGCCACACGGGGAATTGGAAGGAGCCTGCCAAGCAAATAGTGAAAAATTGATTGCTTGTGCTGGGGAAAAACAGAAGCCTGGGGGTGGAGCAACACTAGTGAGAGATCAGTCTGGCTATAAAGAACAACACAATAGAGTTGCAGCTCCATTGCACTGGAATATTTGCAAGAAGTATGGCTTAACATCAGCCAGAAATTCATGGGAGCACAAACCAGACAAGATCATGGCGAATGAGGAAATGACGATTCTTTGGGACTTCCAAATACAAACAGATAAACACCTATATTTTAATACCCCAATACTACAATTGTAAACAAAAAATAAAAAACAGGGTTTGGGTCATTGACACTGCAATTCCAGGAGACAGCAGAATAGAAAGAAAGAATGGGAGAAGACTATGAAATACCAAGACCTACAAATAGAGTTAGAGTACTTCTGGGAGAAGAAAGTCACCATCATTCTATTTGTCATTGGAGTCTTTGTAGCAGTGCCTAGAAATCTCAAGAAACACCTGAACATTCTGGGCACTGAACAAATAATACCAGCTCAACTCCAGAAGACAGTGTTACTTGGAAGAGCAAGAATCCTGTGAATATACCTCTGCAGTTCCCAAGGACTTGGCTAGATTTTGAATTGCAGAACACCATCTACTAGTCAAATATCTGACTTAGTTAATAAATTGTTATTATGCTGACAGTGGCATATTAAGAAAGGTGCATAAAAAGGAAGTGGAAAATTCTACAAGTAGGGGCAGCCCTAGATTGCCTGGCACCCTAAGCAAGGCTAACTTCTGGCTCCCCCCCCCCCACTGATAATGTCACTGAGTCAAATGGGGGCACCCAATTCGGCGCCCCCAGAAGGCCAGCGCCATAGGCAATTGCCTGGTTTGCCTAGTGGCAGGGCTGGCCCTGCCTACAAGGCATGGTTCCCCCCAATATAGTATAGTCAAGTATTTTAGTGATAGAAAAAGCTGTACCTGACAGAATTCTTCTATGTAACTTTATGAGGTCCAGGAGTCTTCTTGGGATTCTGGGTTTGGCAACATCAAGTGGCAGAAATACAAAAGAATCTTTGTGTCGTGTGCTACACTGTGTTGCAAAATAAATAAAATATTGGCAAGTTTCCCCTTTAAAGTTTAATTTCACATGCTGTAAGGCTAGTATTTTTGCAATATTAATATGACAAATTCAATTTGCAACTTTTCCAATTTCAGACCTTTGCAAGCTGAATAAACCAGCAGGAAATGTTGTTCTAGTAAGAGGCTCCCTGCAGCTAAACATTGCAGCTTAATGAGCCGTTCTTCTCCCCAACCCTTCTTCATTTTACCTAAGTGGTTATGCAACATTATTGGCAACAGTGGATACTTGCTTTGCCACCGCCCTCTATACCTTGTTATGGTATAGGTTCATAATTTGCTCCTCAGTTCTGATGAAATTCTGGTACATATTTATCTTTTCAAAGGGAGAAACTCAAAGCATGTTTTTTATCCCAGAAATCTCATGGAAATCTTGTTTGCTCACAGCACCATATAGTATTATTAAGTTGATATCATCACCTCATCTCCATTTTAAAAATGTCATTTGCTACAAATGTTAGGGCTCTGACAGCATTCTCAGAAATCTCTCTCTTTCCCCCCTCTCCTTTTTTGGATACATAACATCCAGTATTAATTAAGAGTTCTGGGGAAATCAAAACCTAGTGGTTGCTGTTTTGCAGTTTTCTGTTAATCGTCAGGTTTAACTAATAATTTGAGAGCCAATCTGGTGTAGTGGTTAAGTGTGCAGACTCTTATGTGGGAGAACGGGGTTTGATTCCCCACTTCTCCACATGCAACTGCTGGACTGACCTTGGGTCAGTCATAACTCTGTCAGAGGCTGTTCTCTCAAGAGCAGTTTCTGTGAGAGCTTTCTCAGCCCCACCTACCTCACAGAGTGTAAGTCGCTCTGAGACTTCTTCAGGTAATAAAGGTGGGGTATAAATCCAATCTGTTCTCTTCTTCTAATTTTTCAAACAATTTGTCTACTGATTCAAGACTTCCCTAACTCATCTCCCCATTTGGATTCTATTTGCTTTTTTGGATGTTATGCCTACCTGGCTGCATAGGCATAAAACTGGTCAGTTTAAGCTATGATCCTTATATCATACAAGAGGAATGAGACTGAGAAATAGAATAAGGCTTTGTATTGACTTAAAAGCATATGTGGTCTTCTCCTTTTACCTCCGTTTGGAAGCCTGCTGAAGCTGCTTTTCTTTGTTTAAAAAATGTGCAGAAGAAAGTAAACATCAAAACATCTAAAATAATGAAACTTCAGCAATAGTACTAACTGGTGCCTCAATGTATTATCCAATCAACTGGGCCCAGGTGGTCACTTAGATCTGAGGTCACTGGAGAGGAGGCCCAATTTAAAATGGCTCCATCTTACAGGCCCTGCAGAATGGTAATATGCCCTGCAGGGCCCTGATCTCTACTGCAGGATCATTCCACTATCATCCCTGGCCCTAATTAAGGCAAGTGACATGTCCCTGGGGCTGGGAACCACCAGAAGATGTTGGTTAGTAGATTGTAAAGTCCTATGGGGCTAATCTACCAGCTAAGTTGACTGTCACTACAGAACAGTTAATGAAAAAGCACATATAAAGTATAAAAAGTAATCTTTGGTTTTCTCTGCACTTTGAATTGTCAATTTGAAGTTTCTAAAATACCTTGCTTTCATAGCTGGCTTTGCATGTGTTTGCATATATATAGTCACACTTAATAGATTATGTCACATTGCATACTGAAACTTTGGAAACCTTAATATCTGAACAAATGACAAATATATTGCTTCCTTCCACCTGTGCCTCAAAAGACTTTGCTAATTCAAGGCCAACACAGATGAACCTCAAATCTGCTGTTCTGCCACAGAAGAAAGTGCATCCAAGAGATGGCCTCAGCTATTATTTAAGATACTTTGTTTTCTAAGTGCTCTGACAGCAAGGCACTGACTGTCAAGCATGGTAAAATTCCATTGGTAATTGATTGTTTTAGGGTCCACCATAAAGCTGGTCTGTGAAATATCATGGAGGACCAAGGTCTGTTAACTCTGTTATTCTTTCCCCCTCCCCCTTCTTACTTTACTGCTTGCAAAGTAGAAGTAGAGAGAAATGAAACTAGATAAAGAGTAATCAGTACCTTCCCATACATTCCTGTTAGGGAGTGTGACACATCTGGGGAAAACAAGGACAGAGTCCTGATAACGCCATGAGAATGTAGACATTTATGATAGTTTATGTGTGAGAGCGCATCCCTCGCCCCCACCTTGTGAAATCCTTTTGAAGTAAGCCTTAAAAGTATTGTATCAATGTATCTTTAGCATCACTCTCAAGAATCTGTTACACTGAAAGTATCGGTCTATCAATAAACGTAGTTTTGTATCAAACTCGACTCATCATTGAAACCGCATGCTTGACATTTTGAGAGTGATCCTATAAGAAGTTTAACCACCCTGGCAACTTTATAACCGAATGGCTGAAAAGATTCCAGTGAGCAGTGAACTTCCAGAACCTGAGGAAGGGGTGAAAGCACCAACACCGCCGTGGCACGTGCTGGACGCCCGGGCTCCCCTTTCCATATTCAACAACGCTTGGTCACCCCGTGCCAGTGGCAACTGCGTACCTCCACCACCATGATGGATGAGGCACCAGTGCGCAGAGATGCCATCCTAACCATGCACATGCGCCGGGTGAAGATGGCCAACGGAGAGGGCGAGGCGGCCGAGCCTGGAGAGGAGGGGGCACAGCAGCGACTGGTGCAGAAGTCGATCAACCTCTGGCAGAGGTGGAAGCGGCTGGGACCCATGAGATAATGGGCCCAAGGGAGGAGGAAGATGAGATTGCTCGAGAATTCCAATCGATGATAAGAAAGGAGGTCGAAGAGGTCACCAAGGGGTTGCGGGATGAGATGGAAGCGATGACCACCATGATGGCTGGAGAATTCAACAGGCAAGTCGACTGGATTCTGAGGACAACTGACCCGAGAAGAGCCCCGCAACCGCCTGCGGCTAGACCCTCGATAATACCGCCACGGGCGCAGCCGGTGGCACCCCCGGCCCCTCAAGAAGGCGGTCGAGGAAGGGAGTTGGAGGCCACCTTTGACAGGGACCCTGAAGAGGTGGAGTACTTCACGATCCAGGCCAATAGCTACATGCATTATTGGGGGAACACTTTCCCTGATGAATTTAGTCGTGTGGACTATCTGGGATCGAAGCTGAAAAGGGCCATGAAAATATGGTATGTGAGTTTGTACAAGGCCATGAGCCCAGAACTGGACGACGTGGCCACTTTCCTCCAAGCCTTGCTGGCCCGGTATGAGGACCCCCTACAAGAGACCCGCGCATTGGCCGCCCTGAGGGACATACAACAAGGTTCTAAGTCGATCCGTGAGTATACGGCTGAGTTCCGCACCAACGCGGCTAAAGTGAGGGGGTGGAGTGAGCTGATGAAAATCAAGCATTTCACCCGAGAGCTGAATGCTACTGTCCTGGATTGAGCCCTGCAGCAAGCGAGGCCAACCACCCTGGTGGGGTGGATGCAGCTGGTGGGAGAGGTAGAGACCAACATGAAGAGAGTGGCCATGCAGCGCCAGCAGCAGAGCGACAAGATGGGCCGTTACCAGAAGCCAGGGGTGAAGACGGAGGCGAAGAAGACCCAGGTGGGGGGAGGAGCCGGGAAGTCCTCGGCAATTCGCAAGTGTTTTCATTGTGGGGACCCGAACCACTTGGCCAGTGGCTGCTCTAACCCCCCTAGGCCAACGTCCACCACCACCAAGACAAGCACTCCGACTCCAAAGAAGCAAACCAGCTGCCATAAGGATGCGGCGAAGAGCAGCGCGGCTGCGAGCTCGATGCACGACGAGACCATCGTCATCAATGAGCTGAGTGAGATGTCCTGGGAGGATAAGCAGGTGGGAAACGAGGACGACCTGCTCTAAACGGTGCCAGGCAGCAGGTCGCCGACGAACCGGCACCACTCAGAGTGAAAGTAACGGGGTCGCTATATTTTGTGCCAGTAATTTTGCTAAATAGCAGACTCAAGAGGTTTGTGCAGGTGAAAGCTTTGATTGACTCGGGGTGCACGAGAGACATAATCACCCCTAAACTGGTGGATGTGTTGGGGCTTTCCACGATGGCTTTGCCGCATCTCATCCAGTTTGCGCAAATGGATGGGTCAGTGATGAGGGGGGAGCCATGCGTGTTAGAGACTCAATTAGTACCAGTGGGCATTAAAGACCAATGGGACCAGGAGGCTTTTGTAATAGCCCCATCCTCCTCTTACGATTTAGTTTTGGGAGTAGGATGGCTAGTCAAGCACGAGCCATACATTCGATGGGGAGACCAGACAATAGAGTTCAATGATGCAAGGTGTCAAGCCCATCATGGAATAAGGAGTGGAGCCCCAATCCGCCGCCCCAAAATGAGAAGGTTTGCTTGACAATGGAGGAAGTCCAGACGATCCCTAAGGCTTATCGAGACTTAAGGGGGGGTGTTCGGTGAACAGGGAGCTGATGAATTCTCACCCCATAGGGACACGGACTGTGCCATTGAATTGATCCCGGGGCAGACCCTGCCTAAGGCAAAGCTGTACTCAATGGGGTGGGCTGAAAAGGTGGAACTGAGGAAGTTCCTAGATAAGAACCTGAAGAGAGGCTTTATACGACCCGCCACGGCCCCCCATGCAGCCCACGTCCTCTTTAGGAAAAAGAAGGATGGCTTGCTTAGACTTTTGAACTGATTTTTGGGGGATCAATGGGATTTCCACTTCCAAGGACTTACTCAGTACTGTGTCGGAGGGGAAGATCTTTACTAAGCTGGACTTGAGAGATGCGTATTTCAGAGTGCGCATCAAAGAGGGGGACGAGTAGAAAACGGCATTCAATACACCAATGGGACAATTTGAGTACCTAGTGATGCCATTTGGGTTACAAGGAGTGCCGGGAGTGTTTATGAACTTTATCAATGAAGTGTTGAAAGAATATTTGTTTAAAGGGATAGTGGTATACCTGGATGACATAATTATCTATTCACAAAACCTCCAATCGCATGTGAAACTAGTGAGGGAGGTCCTCAGCACACTGCTAAAGCATAAGTTGTATGCTAAGTTGTCAAAATGTGAGTTCCACAAAACCAAACTCGACTATTTGGGTTTCAGTGCCTTCTGTGTTACACCTCAGCTGCGCAGACTCGGAGGAAGGCAGCCGCTTGTCTCTTCGCTCCTACTAACGCTAAGTTGTTTTAATCTTTTAACTTTTATCTTGCCTTGATAGAAGGAATTGTTTTTAAATAATCTTATCCTATCACCTCACTTTTGATATTTGGTGCCTCTGTTTTGTCTTTCCCAAGCTCTGGTTGTTTAATTAGTCAATAAGCCTCTGCCTTCGTTTTCCTAATCAGAAGCTGCTGCAGCTAATGACCTACAGCTGAAGTTTTATAAAGTTTTATAAAGTTTTATAAAGTTTTACACAGTCTTAGCCTGTGTGTTTTTTAGAATCTTTTAATTTGAACTGAAGGTTGAAATTAAGTCAACTCCTGCAAAGCAACAAGGCGGAGTGCAGTCGGCTACAGAGTTGGCTCTGACAAATTTGGCTTTTAAAGATATTTTACGATATTCTTAGCAGATGTTGTGGCTTTTATCTGTAAGTTTTAAGACATTAGTTGTTTGGTATTTGTTTTATTTATTTATTTTTTTATTCATTTTTATCAGGACAGGGCTAATTGCCACCCAACAGAACCCTCTTAATGGCATCAGGCAAGCGGCCAAGAGAAGTGGAGGAGGAATCTGCTTCTTTGCCACTTTGCAAACAGTTCAGGATAGAGGACTTTTTTACCTTAAACAATAAGTCCAAATCTGCTCTGCCATCATTTGCTATTGAAACATCGAATCGCTTCTCCCCTTTAGAAGACGAGGTAGAGCCTGCTGAAAAGGAGGAACCGACTAATGAATTGACTAATGAGTCTGATCACGAGGATGGCGTTGACTCTCAACTCCTGTCTGGGGTGGGGGCTTTAAAGGTGCAGCAGAGTCAGCATGATAATGAAGAAAGATCCATGTCTTCTGACGAACTTGCCCCAATTACCCTTATTGCAAGCACAGTGGATTGTATCTTTAAAAAGTTAAAGAGTTTAGAAGACCAAATTCTTGACCTTTCTTTAGAACTAAAGAGACTATCAGTGTCAATGGATAAAGTCTACTTAGCCCAGCTGGATGATACCTCTATTGGAGCTCTAGCCCCTTTAAAGCGATGTCCGTCTGCAACTCAGGAGGTTGATCCCCGGAGCTCCTTTATGGAGTCTAAGGTCAGCGTGGGCCTTAAAAGGAACGTGCAACAATTGGTTCTACAGCCCAATAAGGTTTGCATCACTGTTTGTCCTTATGGCAGGAAGACCCCATGCTGGAGAAGTAAACTTTTAGCTAAATCCCATCTCTGTGAACTTCTTCATCTGAACTATCACAAAATTGACTTGATTACCATTGAATCTCTTAATGATCAGTCTCAAATGCAGAGGATTCTGCTTACCTTTCAATCCTCCAACATTCCTTCACTAATTTTGAGGCGAAAGAATTACCTATGGTCAAAGGGGGTTTTCCCTGTTCGATCTTTTATTAACTCTCAAACTAATGCTCTGCTGCCTAACCTGTCCGCAGGGGTCAGGACACGAAGTAATCCCCATCTCTTGAAGAACGCATCATCTTCAGCGGCAAAATATAAGGCTGCAATGTGTCTTAAGGTATCCAGATCTGGTCAGTCCCAAGCAAACCCCGAGTTGCATAATGAGTCATCAGTGCAGCCCTCTATGGATGTGACGCATAGTCCCCTTAATGTTTCATTAGAAGATGACCTTTTGCAGTCATTTGGGAGTCTTCCAGCAAAAGATCAACAGGCGATACTCATAAGACTTGAAGGTACTAAGCTGCAGCTGCAAAGGTCTTTAGAGCCGGGGAAATCAGTTCCTTCAATCAACCTAGATCCTGCAGGCAACCCCCTGCCCCCTTGTCCCCCATCAGCTGACTTAATTGATCTGTCTATGGAACTCTCTCTAACTGGCTCAAGGGCACCCCAACATAATGGTTGTATTTTCACTGATGACTCCAGGGTTCTAGAAAGGATATCCATTATCGATTGACTACCAGCTAGGGAAGCCACAAGGAAGATCCACATCATCTCCTGGAACATTGCTGGGTGGAAGAGTAAAGCGAATGACTCAGATTTTTTGGACTTTTTGAAATCCTTTGATTGTGTCTTCCTTCAGGAAACATGGGCAGAAGACAGTTTTAGACTGACGGATTTTAAAGTTTTTAATCTCCCCGCTTATAGATCTCACTCTAAAGGTCGCAGTAAAGCAGGCATGGCTGCTTTGGTGAAATCCAGCTTACCATTTAAGGTGATCCTCTTGGATCCTTGCCCGCCAATTGCCCAGGCTTTATTGCTGTCCTCCCCAGCACTGACCCTAATCATGATTAATGTTTATTTAGCCCCTTCTAATGGTGAGCTGGAGTTTGATGCTGTCTGGGAGAAATTTTCTGACTATGTGACGTCTTTGTCTAGGAAATTCCATACTGCTCAGCTCATGATTTTTGGTGATTTTAATGCTCGGATAGGCAGTAACAATCAGAAATGGATCTCTCATTTTGGCTTTGAAGCGGTTGAATCCCCTCCACTACAACTATGTTTACCCCGTTGTTCTAAAGATACTTTAACCAATAAGGCGGGTCTTAGATTAATTGAATTCTGCATAGCGCACAATGTTATAATATTTAATGGTCTCTCCAAATTTCCAGCTGCAAATGACTTTACTTTTTTTTCCACAAGGGGTTGCAGTGTGATAGATTTTTGTGTGGGCTCACCCAACCTTCTGTCATCTATCGATAACTTTTACATCGATCCGCGCACAGAAAGTGACCACCTGCCCCTAACTCTATCCCTACGATTGGATCTGGAGGTTAATATGGTATCACCTTCCCAATCCATGAAGGCCCCTGAGAATGTTCTAAAAAAAAATCAAGTGGTCCCCGGCCCTAGAAAGGGAGTTTTCTTCCCTCTTTGGCTCTGAAGCGCTATGCAGATTAAGGGATTCAATCATAAATTCCAATTCAGATGATTCAATCCTTTAATTGATTATTGTAGTGCCAAAGCTAAACCGGTGATCTTGTCTAGGTCTAGTTTCTCCAGCTGGTTCGATACAGATTGTTTAGCTTGGAAACAAGAACTGAGAGCTCATTTTAAAGAGGCTTGTCACTCCAAAGACCAATCAAAAATTAAGGATAGTGCCGGCTGAAGTGATAAAGTTAACGGCCAAAACAGTCAAGGAAAAACAACTATCATACAACCAGTTACTAAAAATACAAAGCGGGAAAATAGAATTGAAAACTGCAGAAGAACTAAACTATAAATATGATTGGTTTCAAATGCAACAAATAAAAAGTTTGATGGAGAATGATATCAAAGCTGAAGGAATAAGGAAAGAACAAACAGAAATGGAAAGAGTTCTGCTTGGAGATAATGAGAAATTAATTTCAAAAGTGTACAAATTACTTTTACAATGGGCTACAGAAGATGAAGTAGTGAAATCTCAAATGATAAAATGGGCAATTAATGTAAATAAAGAAATAAAGATGGAATCTTGGGAATATCTGTGGAAAAATTCCATGAAACTCGCAACATGTCATAGTATTAAAGAGAACTGTTTTAAGATGATGTATAGATGGTATATGACTCCAAAAAAATTAGCAAAGATGAACAATAAGATGCCAGATAGGTGCTGGAAATGTAAAAAGCATGAAGGTTCTTTCTACCATATGTGGTGGACTTGTGAAAGAGCTAAAATGTTTTGGCAAATGATTCAACAAGAGATATCTAAGATCCTGGGATATGAATTCAATAAAGAGGCAGAGACTTTTCTGCTGGGATTACAAATGGAAAAATTTCCAAAAGAAGATAGAACATTAATATGGTACTTGCTCTCAGCTGCTAGGACATTGTATGCGCAGTTGTGGAAGCAAGAAAAAATACCAGAAAAATGGGACTGGATTATGAAAGTTATGTCATGGAGTGAAATGGACAAATTAACAAGAAAATTAAGAGACTGTGATTTAGAACTTTTTAACCAAGAGTGGAAGAAATTCAGAAGATATGTAGAGAAAGAGTGGAAAATAAAAGGACATTGGACAATTTTTGAGGATTAAGATTTTTAAGATAACAATACAATTCTTGAAGGGGGTTCTTCTTCCCTATGTTTCTTTTTTGTTTCGTTTTTTTTCTTGATAGTTAAGGGTACCTTTAATATCTGTTTTTTTAAAGAAAATAACACTGGCGGGGGTCAAGTAATTGGGGGAGGGGTGGGAGAAAGTAAGATGTGGGGTAGAATGATGGTCTTTTTCTTAATATATATTAAGCTTTTTATAAGTTGTAGTTATAGTTCTACTACCATATGTTACTAATAAAATTGTTTATTCAGAAAAAATTAAGGCCTACATTGCTTACAAGACAGCCTACCTGGAGCTTACTACATCCAAAAAGAAAGCTTTCTTTCAGAATAAATGGGACCAACTTTACCACTCGATAAAATCTAACGATAATAAGGCCTTCTGGAGAATCATTTCAGGTAATCTAAAAAACAATTTTGTTACTGACCCAAATATCTCTGAGCAAACATGGGTTGATTACTTCTCTAACATTTTTGCTGCCCCACGTGTATCCCCTCCTATCTTAGCAAACCCCTCAGTTACTGATATGCCGGTCTGGCCTCCAGTAACTCTAGAGGAAATCAGTGAGTTATTGAAGGATTTAAAAGCGGGTAAAGCACCTGGCCCTGATGGCCTTCCCGCTGAGGTATTCACAAAGTTTGCCGATTGGTGGCTCTTGCCCCTTGCAAAATTGTTCTCTTTTATCGATCTGCATGGCTCCATCCCTGACTCTTGGCTTGACTCTATAATTATCCCAATATACAAAAAGGGGGGGTTGGAGTTACCAGAAAACTTCCGCCCCATTAGTTTATTATCTATAGTGGGCAAATTGTATGCAAAACATTTAGAACTCCGATTAACTGACTGGATGCGCCTAGGCAACATCATAGGTCCTGAACAGATTGGCTTCTCCAAAGGCAAATCTGCTATGGATCACTGCTGCACTCTGGCCTTCCTTGCTGAAAAATATATGCATACCGGGTCAAAAAAATTATATGCTGCCTTCATCGATTTGAAGGGTGCTTTTGATTCAATAGATAGAGCCCAACTATGGATCAAGCTAGGTTACCTGGGAATGGACCCTCGTTTGCTGTTTCTCTTGAGGAAACTTCATTCTAATACCTTTTGCCAAGTGAAATTTTCTTCTAGCGGTGACTTGACTAGTAAAATCCCAGTGTTAAAGGGGGTAAAACAAGGTTGTGTGCTGGCCCCACATCTTTTTAATTTATTTCTAACTGACCTGGCACAATTTTTGACCCCTATCAATGGTCATCCGCCTAAACTTGCAGGCCGAGCGGTCCCCTTATTACTTTATGCCGATGACACTACCATCCTCTCTTGTACAAGAGTGGGCCTGCAAAGGTATTTGAACGCCTTTTATGACTACTGTAATTGTAATTCACTTACTATCAATTATACCAAATCTAAAGTAGTTGTCTTTTCAAATTGCTGGGGCCCACAGAGATGGTTTATTGGCAATTCAACAATCGAGCAAACAAAAAATTTTAAATACTTGGGGATCACTTTTAACCACAAGTTAAGCTGGGTTTCACATCGTAACAACACCATCAACTTGGCTAAGTGTTCAGCTGCTCAAATTAAACAGTTTTTCTTTGCAAGGGGCAACCAATTAGTTCCAGCAGCTATTAAAGTATTCAAAGCCAAAACGCTTGCCCAAATCCTCTATGGTATCCCTATATGGATCTCAGCTTTTACCAGGAAAGTGGAGGGCATTCAAGCCTCATTCTTTAGACAAATTCTTGGTTTGCCAAAATGTGTGTCCTACTTTGCTCTCTGCTCTGAAGTGGGTCAGTCTTTGGTGGAGACAAAAGCCTGGATTGCAGTGTTTAAATTCTGGCTCAAAATTCATTTTAGAACAGATCCCAACAGCCTTCTTGATTGTATGAAAAGAGACCCATATATTTCGTCCTGGACAGCAGTGCTTCTGTCTAAACTCAATCAATTGAGGTTAGAGGTAGATGATTTTTCTACCTCTGAAGAGTCATATATCTTCAGATGTATTAAACTGAGACTGTGGGAATTGGAGGAAACGAAATTACGGCCAACTCTCCCTTATACTTGCTCTCCAGCTTCCTTAGGTCTTTATGCTTTTTGTGGCAAAATGCCCAATTATCTATCAGACCTAACCACTCCAAGTCATCGCAGGGCATTTATGTTGGCCAGACTAAACGCGTTTCCCTCCAAAGTTTTACAAGGGAGATATCAGCGAGTCCCTTTAGCCGACAGACTTTGCTCCTGTGGAGCGAATACCCCTGACTCAATCCAGCATATATTGCTTGATTGTTCTTTTTACCATAACCTCCGTAAAGATTTATTTGGCAAGCTTTCTTTTTCTCCAGATTTGTCTATTCTGCCACCCTGTTATTATTTATTGAGTGATACTGAGGGGGTGGTTAGTGAGGCTGTGGCAAAATTTCTGGCTGACATCCTTAAATTTAATTCTGACCATGTTTGAATGTATCTGTAAGCTTGGTTTTATTTTGATTTTATCTCCAATGTTTAAATTTTTATATTCTGTGTATTTTTATCTGAATCTATTATGCCATTAAAGGTTTGGTATGAAGGAAGGAAGGGTTTCAGTGTATCCGGGCAGGGGTTGACTATGGACCCAAGTAAGGTTCAAGTGGTATTAGATTGGGCTCCCCTGAGGACACATAGACAGCTCCAATCTTTCCTCAGGTTCGCAATTTTTTACCATACCTTCATACCGGGGTTCGCCCAAATAATGTTGCCCCTCACTGAATTATTGAAAACAAAGGGGAAGGGTCCAGACTCCAAAAAACCGGGAGCGAAGCTAAATTGGACGCCGAAATGTCAGGAAGTGTTCAATAAACTCAAAAGGCTGTTCACAAGCGAACCAGTCTTAAGCCACCCCAATGAATTAAAGCCTTTCATTGTGCAATGTGACGCTTCCGACATCGCTGTCGGAGCCATCCTCATGCAAAGGGATAAGGAAGGGAGGCTGAAACCCTGTGCCTATATTTCTAAGAAATTTTCCCAGGAGCAGAGAAATTGGTCAGTGTGAGATAAAGAGGCTTTTGCTGTGACCTGTGCTTTAAAAACATGGAGGTCCTGGCTGGAAGGCACCAAACTGCCATTTGAAATTTGGACCGATCACAGAAATCTGGAGGCGCTCACCGGCCGTCGTAAACTCACTGAAAAGCAAATTAGGTGGGTGGGGTTTTTCTCTAAATTCAATTTCATATTGAAGCACATCCCAGGGACAAAAAATTTCTTGGCAGACGCCCTTTTGCGCCTCCCTCAGCACAATAGCCAGAAAGAGGAGGTAGTGGACTCCCTGATCTCCCCCTCTCAAGTAGCCGCCATGGTAACCACACGTCCAAAGCCAAGCAGAATCTGCAGATGGAGAAGTGTGTGTGTGGGGGTGAAATGACTTGCCACCGAGACCAAAAGGGAAGGGGAAGACCGCCCGGGTGAAGTACATAAGAGAGAGGATGGGTTCTGGTATAAAGATGGCAAACTCTACGTCCCTAAGAGCCTCCGTTCAGAGGCCCTGCAATTTTGCCATTCCAACAAGTTGGCCGGGCACTTTGGGTATGTGAAGACACTGCACCTAATTAACAGGCAGTTCTGGTGGCCATCTATGAAAAAGGACGTTTCTGAATTCATGGCTTCTTGCCCCATTTGCTTAATGGCTAAGAGAAGAGGGGGAAAGCCCCCTGGGTTGTTGAAGCCTCTAGAAACAGCCACACGTCCTTGGTCTGTAGTATCAATGGATTTCATAGCAGAACTACCAGTCTCGCAAGGGAAGACTGTAATACTGGTAGTAGTGGACACCTTTTCCAAACAGGCACACTTCATTCCTTGTACACAATTGCTAGCTTATTTGTTTTTCCACCATATTGTGAAACTCCACTCATTCCCCAATAAGATCATTAGTGACAGAGGCCCACAGTTCGTTGCCAACTTCTGGTGGGAGTTTTGCAAACTGATGGGTATAGAACAGGGGTTGAGCTCACTGTACCATCCACAGACGGACGGACAAACGGAATGGGTGAACGCGCGTTTAGAACAGTATTTACGGTGTTATGTGAACCACCAACAGTCTAATTGGGTGGACCTCTTGCTGTTTGCTGAATATGGTTACAGTGTGAATAGCTCAACCAAAGTTTCCCCATTTCAGATTGTAAATGGATACGGAGACAAGTCTGTCCCATTGTTGCCGGGGGGAGAATGAGCCCAAGCCCAAGACCCCACCTCTTTCAAGCAATGGTGGGGCAAATTGGAGGGCAGCTGGAAGGGGATTCAAGAGAATCTAGAACTGGCCAAGGAAGCTTATAAAAAACAATATGATAAATCCCATGTGCCCGTGTGGGATTTCAAGTGCTGTCCCTTAGTTGGGGGTGCTGGAGATATTAGAACTCTCCCCTTGCAGATAGGAATACAGTTTGGAAAAGGATGTTGACTGGAAAAATGGCCTAAGGAGGAAGCATTAAGCATCCTCCCTCCTGCCGCTGTTACAATCAGATTTGCAGTTTTCCTGTGATAGTTTTCAGCGGGGGCGGGGAAGGGAATAGAGTCAGGATGTTTGTCACCCATCTCCCAACATCTTCTCTTGTTTGGCTGTTCATCAATAGATGTCAATAAAGGCACACAGCAGTATGAAGAAGAAGAAGAAGATATTGGATTTATATCCCGCCCTCCACTCCGAAGAGTCTCAGAGCGGCTCACAATCTCCTTTACCTTCCTCCCCCACAACAGTCACCCTGTGAGGTGGGTGGGGCTGGAGAGGGCTCTCACAGCAGCTACCCTTTCAAGAACAACCTCTGCCAGAGCTATGGCTGACCCAAGACCATGCTAGCAGGTGCAAGTGGAGGAGTGGGAAATCAAACCCGGTTCTCCCAGATAAGAGTCCGCACACTTAACCACTACACCAAACCGGCTCTCCGGCCATAGTGCAGCAACACTCAAATAAAGGTTTCAGCATTCCCCCCCACCCCAGGCAGATAGCACTTTCTCCACATGCTGATTATAACGGTAGGATTAGAAATGAAACCATGTTAATTACTAGACTTGTGCATTTATTTCATTATAAATTACAATAATTATGAAAATGGAGAGTTTTATAATTACCATAATAAAATGTAACAAATTCCCCACCTAAACAGCTTATTAAAAATGGTTTTCTTTTGTTTTGTTCTGGTGTCTTTCATTATTGCAGCCTTTGCATCTTTTGGTTTCACTTTTACAAGTCAGACAACATTTTCATAATAAGAGCACAGAGAAAGAGAGCGAGAGCGAGAGAGAGCATGGTGTTCCTCAGGGTAGGGGTGTTGGACTCATTTGTTATGAGGGCCGGATCTGACATAAATGAGACCTTGTCGGGCTGGGCTGTATCAGGTTAGGCCATGTGTGTATCTATTTAAGATTAGGTAGCAGAGATATAAACTTTTTATAGGACACACACAAAAACAACTAAAGATTTTTTTAAACTTAAAACATGCATAAGATATTAGCATTTGTTGGTCTTAAATTACTTTCTTTGCATTTCTCACATGGGATCCAGGGAACTGGGAAAATGAAGCTCTGGCTCTTTCCCTCCCTCCCCAGGGGGCCTGGAGGGGGAGGAGCTTCAACCAATGGAGAAAACTGAGGTTTTGCTTTGTAGCTCCTGTCCGATTGAGCAAGCCTTGTAAAGCAAGCTGAAATGCAGAAGGAAGAAAAAGAGCAGGAGAAGGAAGCAGACAAGAGCCAGTTGCTTGGGGGCCTGATAGGAACACTCTGGAGGCCTGATTCAGCCTCTGGGCAACATGTTTGACACCCCTGCCTTAGGGGGAGTGAGGAGAGGCCCTGCGTTTGTTGATTGACTGCAATCAATGTATTCTTGTTCTGAAGAATATGGGGTGGGACTTTGCCTTCCTGTCTTCTTCCAATGCCTACCTTGCTGTTCCAAGTTCCCCCTTTCAGTTTGCATCCCCCCACACTTCTCTGCTACTCTCCAAATCTGATCCCTGGCCACGCAAATCTTTCTCAAGCTCCTTCTGCTGCTGCCTGACTGCCTAGATGTTTTATTCCCCTGTCACAAGCAGGGGACCATGAAACACCTCTACAGGCTGCCACCACTCTGGTATGGGTCTGTCTATGAGGGACCAGAGCACCCACCAAACCCTCTGTCTTCCTTCTCGCAAATATCTTTCTCAGTGACTGAAGATGTGTGAGTAATAAGTTTATCGCAAGTGCGCAAGAACAAACAAGTGGGATGTAAAATTATTAGTGCAATAGTGAAAGGGAAAACTGTAAAAGTGATACAAAAAAAACAAAAGCTGTGACCAGGGGTCATTTTGTAGAAAAATAGGTGGTGGAGCTCATCCAGGGATTATTATGCAGCTGCACCTACCATTCAATGGACAAAGGTGGAACTCTCATAAGGAGGAGGTGGAACTCTCAGAAAGTTTCAGGAGTTGCGCTCTTGTGAGCTCCCACTGAATCCGAGGCCTGGCTGTGACACAACTAACTACACCTTCTCTCTTTCTGCTTCCAACTCACTCACCCTTTTTTTGGATGAGGGAACTCTCCTGCTGCAGCCTCTCTCCAGCTCAGCCTTTTCAGAGGGAGCTCCATCCTCCTCTAGCTAGGCCTCTTTTCCTTTCCTCCCAGGTCCCACCCCTCTATTCTCCATTGGGCAACTTTTCCCTCAAAAACTGCTGCCCGCCCAGTCAGAGGGACTGAAAGGATCTTTGGAGATGTAGGCTCACTAGTAACTCTGTGGTAGACTTCTCCAGGCCCTATAGGCCTCATGGTCTAGGCCCAGGGCATGTTACTCCCTCTTCTACAATTCCAGAGTCCTTGCCTTGTCAGTTGACCACTTCATACTATTGTTCTTCAAGCTAAGTGGCTGAAATGCTTTCTCTGTTACTGTTTGGAATGTTTCCTGTTAATTATCTGATACACATTTTATGTTAAACATAGATACCTTCCATTGCTTCAAAATGGGGCAGGTGCTTTATTCTGTCTGGAATTTGGCATTTTGGGAATTCTGGTGAGTACAACCCTTTGAATTTTGTACAGGTGAGTTATAAAAATATGATGGTACAGTAGGGTTGCCATGTCTTATGTGGCTGCTGGTGGGAGATGGTTCTTGCATATGCAAAGTGTGCATGGCACAATGACATCACTTGGAAATGACATCATTGTGCTGGGCACATTGCATGAGGAACACTCTAGCCATTTGGGTTAAAAACTCTATGGTGCCATAGAGTATTTACTCAAATGCTAGAGTGTCCTGTGCATGACATGCCCATTGTGATGGTATCACTTCCTTGTGATGTCATCATGCCAGGCATGTTGGGCACCAACAGAGCTCTTCAGGGGCAGGGATCCCCCTGCTGGCCAGCTCCATGCTGGCAGGTTGGAGGCTGCAAAACTGGGGGAAATCCCACCCCCAGTGGGAAGCTGGAAACTGTGGTACAGATCTGAGAAAGGTTGGGTGGGTGAAACCAATGGGCATGAAACAACCATAATGAAAGAAACAATGATGAAACAAAGTCTTCTGGAACAACCCAATAATTTGAAGAGTTCCTTTTGGAATTAACAACAACAACAGCAAAAAGAAATGAAACAACTTCTCATGCATGAGTCTATTAATTGTCTGCTCTTGGAATAGGGTAGATGAGAGAGAAGCAAGCAACCAAAATTTGTCTGAATTCCACTATTTCTGCTTTTTAATGCACTATTTTAAAGCACACCTATAAAGGTTTCTCATTCTTCTACCAACACTTCACCCCTAGGACTATGGTGAAATAATAGAACATGTTATAGGTGTTGGAATTCCAGTCTGCTTGCTCACACCTTTTTTGTGGTATTTAGTACCCTGCAAATGTAGTAAAGGGACTTAGAACTGTAATTCCTAAATAAAGTTATAAAAGTTACAAAAACAGACATAAATTATCTCTTTGTTACTACCTCAACTACAATTTGGCTCATTAGCATAAAGTATCAGGGGTGCCTGCCGTGATCCATGATGTTTATTCCATAATGCCATGGTCTGTGCTGTGTATTAAATCAATGTCTGTTGGGAGGAGATGGGAACTGGGGGATTTCTGTACTTTCACTTTGTCTGTTCACTCTGGTGTATCCCAGAGTTATCCCTAAGCTATCTCATTACTAAGGCAACTGGTGCTTAGCAATTCCACAGATACCCTTCTAACTATAATGATCTTGGGCCAAACTGATGAGAGTGATGGGAATATGTTTGAACATCTTGGAGACAGGAGGAACGGGCACCAGAATTTACCAACACAAGTGCCCTATATCTACCCCATTGTCAGGGGTCGTTTTGTAGAAAAATAGGTGGCATAGCATATGCCACCTGCCCCCCCCCCAGCCAAAAGCAACCCGATGCAAGAAAGGAGAGCCCTGAGTGAGTGAGGTCTGCTTGGGCTGGCTAGAGATCCAGCCAGCCCAAGCAGACCTCATTCACCTGTGGCTCTCCTGGGCTGCCCCCCCCTCCAGTCAAAAGGCCAGCACCTGCTGCCCAATATCACATAAGAAGTAGAGAAAGGGTGGTGCAGGCTTCTCCAGGGGTTAATGAGGGCTGCTGGGGGTGTAACAAAGCCCCTGGTGGCTGGCTGGCTGCCCGCTTTCCTAAACCAGGGATTGTTATAGGCTTGCCAATCCCCAGGTCCCAGCGGGGGTTCTTCCTTTTTCCCAGGCTCCTTCCTGCCCCCAGTCAGCTGGCCGGCGGGAGGGGGGAGAGCCCGGCACCCACAGCTATCACATGACTTTCCACCTCCCGAGGCTTCAGAAGTTGGCTGCAACAGAAATGTCTGCTGGGCACTTCACTATTCCCTATGTGGAGATCGATTCTCATAGGGTATAATGGGGAATTGATCTGGAGGTATCGGGGGCTCTGAGGGGGGCTGTTTTTTGAGGTAGAGGCACCTCATTTTCAGTATAGCATCTAGTGCCTCTCCCCAAAATACGCTCCAAGTTTCAAAAGGATTGGACCAGGGGGTCCAATTCTATGAGCCACCAAAAAGTGCCCCTATCCTTCATTATTTCCTATGGAAAGAAGGCATTTAAAAAGATGTGCTGTCCCTTTAAATGTGATGGCCAGAACTCCCTTGGAGTTCAGTTGTGCTTGTCACACCTTTGCTCCTGGCTCCGCCCTCAATGTCTCCTGGCTCCACCCCCAAAGTCCCCAGATATTTCTTGAATTGGACTTTTCAACCCTAGATTGTTATGCACCTACTATTCAATGGACAAGGTAGGTGGGAAGAAAGAGGTGGAGCCCTCAGAAAGGTTCAGGAGCTGTGCTCCTGTAAGCTCCTGCTGAATCTGAGGCCTGACCATTGAAATTGTTAATCCTCATTTCTGGCAACACTGGTCATGTATAGCAGTACTGTAGTACTGTGGTTTGAACTCTCTGCTCACGACCTGAGTTCGATTCCAGCAGAAGCTGGATTCAGGTAACCAGCCCAAAGTTGACTCAGCCTTCCATCCTTCTGAGGTCGGTAAAATGAGTACCCAGCTTGCTGGGGGGAAAGTGTAAAAGACTGGGGAAGGCAATGGTAAATTACCCCGTAAAAGTCTGCCGTGAAAACGTGAAAGCAACATCACCCCAGAGTCGGAAACAACTGGTGCTTGCACAGGGGACCTTTCCTCTCCTATTCTTCAGTATGAATAAACTTTATCCATGGTTTCATAGGGAAAGTTTGTTTGACTGATACCTGGCTGATCCTGACATAAAGTAGGGTTGCCAGTTCTGGGTTGGGAAATACCTGGATATATTGGGGGTAGAACATGAGGCGAGGCTTCAGTGGGAGCAATCATACTGTCATAGAAACCACCCTCCAAAGCAGACATTTTTTCAGAACTGACTTTTCCTGAAGATCAGTTCTAATTCTGGGAGATTTCCAGGTCCCATCTGGTGGTTGCATAAAGGCAGGTCTAGAAACCACAAAGAAATTTTCAAAACCTTATAGCAAAAAAAAGGCACAAAAACCAAAATCCAGTTATATAGCATAGGAACAACTCAGTTTATCAGTAACTGCCAAGTGTACTGGTAAGAGGAATGCTGATTTCTTCACCTTAATTCTCAATAAAGCCACAGATGCTGTTTCCATTCAGGGTCAAATGATTGAAATGAGCAAATTCCTCTCAATTCAGTTCTGAAAGATAAGGCAGGTTGCTTTGAAAATTATTTTCAAAGGCCAGCAGCACCCCATGAGAGACAAGACCATAATGTAAATACTATGAGTTTCCACTAAGGGAAAAAAAATTACAGTTTTGGATCTGGGACAGTGTATTTTTTGTGGTGTTTTTTTTTTGATAGGACAGTACAGTTTCAGGTTGTGTGTGTCAGGATTTTTAGGACCATTATTTTCAGTGGGGAACATAGTTGAGTGTCTGGAGCAACTGCTTTTAAACATAATGGCACCAATTTTGCAAAGAACATAGGTCTCTCTCTAACCCAAAGATCTGCCAAAATTCAGGTAAATTGGACCTCTTGAACAAAGTGCCTGCACACAATTTATGCTGCAGTGGCTCTGATCAGGGATGCACATCTGTACTTTTGGGACCAAATCTGGGATACTGTCAATCCCCCCTGGTTCCCCCAAATAAAAAAGTCTTTTATTCTTTATAAAGTTCCTTTTATTGTAAGATCCAGGTTAATAAGTACAGACATCCTGTCTGAGTCAGATCTGGGGTGACCCAGGAAATTCCTCAGTAATATAGGGTAACCATTTTAACATTTTAAAATAAATGTATTTTGATAACATTGAAGTTATACATACTGTTTTTACCAAAAAGCCCTACATGTGAATTGTACTAGGGTTGCCAAGTCTCTCCACTGCTGTGGCTGGGGACTTGTTATTCATGCGCGTTTTGTGCATGCAGCGCAATTACATCACCTGGAAGTGACGTCATCATGCCAGGGACATTGCATGGGGATGCTTTAGGACTTGCACTAAAAACTCTATGGTACCATAGAGTTTTACCATGTTCCCTAAAAGCATCACACCAGAAATGCTGTAGGATTCACAGTAAAACTCTATGGTACCATAGAGTTTTTATTTATTTGTTTGTTTTATTTCAATTTACATCCCACCCTTCCGGTGTTCGATCCCTGGTGGAAGCTGGGTTTTCAGGTAGCCGGCTTGAGGTTGACTCAGCCTTCCATCCTTCCGAGGTTGGTAAAATGAGTACCCAGCTTGCTGGGGGGAAAGTGTAGATGACTGGGGAAGGCAATGGCAAACCACCCTGTAAAAAGTCTGCTGTGAAAATGTTGTGAAAGCAACATCACCCCAGAGTCGGAAATGACTGGTGCTTGCACAGGTGACCTTTCCTTTTCCCCTTCCTGCCAAAAGGCTTTTAGCATGAGTCCTAGAGCGTCCCCGATGTGATGTTGTCACTTCCAGGTGACGTCATTGTGCCGGGGATGGCACAAACCGACAGGGCTCTTTGCGGGTGGGATTCCCCCCAATGGCCTGCTCCCACCTGCCAGGTTGGGGGCCTCAAGTGTGGGGGATCCCCCACCCCCGGCAGGAGCTTGGCAGCCTTAGTTTGTTTTAACCTTTTTGGTTCTTGATCCCTAAACAAGGTACCCCACTTGCAGATGAAAAAGGGCCCCATCCCCACAAAGGAGGAAGGGAAGGAGAAGGAGTCACCCAGATCTGCAGCTCTTCAAGGCACTTTTTCCTGGCTCGCACTGGCCAGGAGAAAGGTTCCCTCTAAGCTGCAGTCTTGTGAGCAAAAAAATTTACTTTGTGTGCTACTGGTCTTAAAATTGTGAGCTACTGGAATTAAAGCTGTGAGCTGCTGCATAAATTATTGTGCTCTGTGGGCATTCTTCCTGAGCTAAGACAAAAATGTGTGAGCTGGAGGTTCAAAATCTGTGAGCTAGCTCACGCTAACTCAGCTTAGAGGCAACACTGGCCAGGTGTCACTTTATCTGAGGAATTTGGAGATTTGAAGAAAAACAAGATGTCTGCTATTGCCGGCAAAGACCCAAACATGGAACTCTACACAGGTTTTTTGGGAGTATGTGTGTGTGTTTCATAATTCTAAAAATCCCAGATTTGTGTAGCAATTCCTGAACATCATGGTAACAATCTGAAACAGCATTTTTGTGTGTATTTTTGCTAAGAATTCCCTCTAATGAATATAAACAAACTAAAAAATATATGCCTACACGTGTGTTTTATATATACATTCTGCTCAGAGCAGTACAGAATGTTCTGAATTATTCCTTTAGAAGAGTGGTATTTAGTTTGCAGGTTGTAGAGAACCACATTCACAATCATTATCAATTGACGAGTCACATTTACTTCCATCCCTAGCATTTCTGCATCTCAGGAAGGCTCACAGCTTGCTGCTTGCCTCTTTTACAGTAAAAGTAAAGTAACAGCCTTAATGAAGTTACTATCACAGATCATTTACTGCCACTCAAAGCTAGAGGGTTTTCTCTTCAATTCTTCTAAAATGCCTCTTCTGGGGTGTTGTGTCTTGCATTTCAGTCCTGAAATTACAACCCAGTGGACACTACAGAGGTGACCAGTGGAAGTCCACTGGTTCCCGGATGTAGCTTCGCAAATACGCTCCGCCAATCAAGATCTGTGGCGGGAAGTTTAACTGGCCAGGATTGGACCTGGCCAGACTGAGGGTTGTTCCGGGGTATGTATATAATCGGGGCCCGGCCCGCGTTGCCTTGTCTGGTAATGTATTCATTAATAAAGCATGTTGCCTTCAACACGTCTCGTCATTCAGTACATTACAGTGGCGACGAAGGTGGGATTCTAGCCAGGTAACTCCCCAAGCGGGACTTCGCTGACCTGGCCGGAGACAAGGAAGGCACGTATTCAAGGGAAACGGAAGCGCCCACCGCTGCTGCCACCATGGCTAACCCAAGTGGGACGACGGGCCACCTTGCAGAGTTTGACCCCACCAACCCCGATAGGTGGGAGACCTACATGGAGCGGGTCGACTGCTACCTACGAGTGAACATGATTACAGATAATAACAATAATATAATAATAATAATAATTTTTATTTATATCCCGCCCTCCCCACCTAGGCAGGCTCAGGGCGGCTAACAACAGGTTCAATAAAATTATACAATATACACTAAGTTTAAAATAGCATATAAATTATACAATAATTTAAAACAACAATATCTAAAACCATTCCATAATTTAACAGCAGCGGTGATGTTCTTGTTCTTGGCACTATTCTGTTCATTTACATAGTGGCAGAGGTCACTAAATAGAATCAATTTGGTGGATTGAACAGCCATCTTTTTGTCAGCCGTCTACGAAGGCCTGCCTAAAAAGAATGGTCTTACAGGCCCTGCGGAATTGGTCCAGATTCCGCAGAGCCCACACCTCCTCCGGGAGCTGGTTCCAGAGGCACGGAGCTGTAACAGAGAAGGCCCGTGTGCGGGTGCTCTGTAGTTTTGCCTCCTTTGGCCCAGGGATAGTCAGCTTGTTCTTCCCTACTGACCTCAGTGCTGTTTGGGGCTCATATGGGGAGAGACGGTCCCTCAGGTAGGCAGGTCCTTGACCATATAGGGCTTTAAAGGTAATAACCAGCACTTTGTAGCGAACCCGGTATGTAACTGGCAGTCAGTGCAGTTCACACAGCCCCGGCTGTATATGCTCCCATTTCGGGAGTCCCAGTAACAGCCTGGCCGCTGCGTAAGCCGTAAGAGAGATGTGCTCCTGAGTGTCTGCGGGGAGGCCACATTCGAGATCGCAAAGGGTCTCTCGGCCCCCCGCGAAGATCACGGAGAAAATGTACGAGGAGATAGTCAGACTCCTGACCGGTCACTTCATGCCCCAGCCTTCCATCATCGCCCGCCGATTCTTCTGCCACAAGAGGGATCAAAGGGCAGGAGAGACAGCCGCCGTCTACCTGGCCGCCCTCCACCAAAATGCGGGGAACTGCAGCTTCGACAAGCTGGATGAAGCCCTGAGGGATCGCTTCGTCTGGGGCCTCTGAGATGAAAGACTGCAGCAAAAGCTCTTTGCAAAGGAAGAGCTCACCCTCCAACTTGACTTCAATGAAGCCACCGCATTTGAGAGAGCAACCAAAGCTTACTGGTTAAACAATTTTATTGATAACATGGTAATAATTTCCATTAATGTCTTTTCATCTATCCCATATGCGTCTTTCTAATCACCCCTCCCCCCGTTACTTGACCCCCGCCATTGTTATTTACTCAAAATACTAACATTAAAAGGTACCCTTAATTCCTAAGAACTAAAATTAATATTCTTCTTTCTTCTAAAGTTTAATCATTATCAAAAATTGTCCAGTGTCCTTTTACTTTTCACTCGTCTTCTACATAACTTCTAAATTTTTTCCACTCCCTTTTAAAATCTTCTAAATCATAGTCTCTTAAAGTTCTTGTTAATTTGTCCATCTCACTCCATGTCATAACTTTTACAATCCAATCCCAGTTTTCTGGTATTTTTTCTTGCTTCCATAACTGCGCATATAGTGTCCTAGCAGCGGAAAGCAAGTACCAAATTATAGTTCTATCTTCTTTTGGAAATTTTTCCATTTGTAATCCCAACAGAAAAGTCTCTGCAGCTTTCTTGAATTCATATCCCAAGATCCTAGAAATTTCTTGTTGGATCATCTGCCAGTACTTTTTTGTTCTTTCTCAAGTCCACCACATATGGTAGAAAAAACCTTCATGTTTTTTACATTTCCAACATCTGTCTGGCATCTTGTTATTCATCTTTCCCAATTTTTTAGGAGTCATATACCATCTATACATCATTTTAAAACAGTTCTCTTTAATATTCTGACATGTTGAAAGTTTCATAGAGTTCTTCCATAAATATTCCCATGTATCCATCTGTATTTGTTTATTTACATTTATTGCCCATTTAATCATTTGAAATTTCACTACTTCATCTTCTGTAGACCATTTTAAAAGTAACATAAGTTTTTGAAATTAATTTTTCATTATCTCCAAGCAGAACTTTTCCCATTTCTGTTTGCTCTCGTCTTATTCCTTCAGTTTTAATCTTTTTCCACCAAACTCTTTATTTGTTGCATTTGAAACCAATTGTATTTGTTATTCAACTCCACAGCAGTTTTCAATTCTATTTTGCCACTTTGTATTTTTAATAGTTGATTGTATGACAGCCATTTTTCCTCACCTGTCTCAGCTGTTATTTTTATCACTTCTGCTGGCACTATCCATAATGGTTTTCTTTCATCACCATATTTTTATACTTCATCCAGGTATTCAACAAATTATTTCTTATATAATGGTGAGAGAAAAAACTATCCATCTTTTTCTTCCCATAGTACATATAAGCGTGCCAGCCAAATTTATTTCCATGACCTTCCAATGCTAAAAGATTTTTATTCAACAGCGTCACCCAGTCTTTTATCCACACTAAACAAACTGCTTCATGATATAATCTTAAATCTGGTAATTGGAATCCTCCTCTTTCTTTAGCATCTATTAAAACTTTCATTTTAATCCTTGGTTTCTTCCCAGCCCATACGAATTCCGAAATCTTCCTTTGTCATTTGTTAAATTGTTTACTGTCTTTCATGATCGGAATAGTTTGAAACAAATACATTATTCTCGGCAAAATATTCATCTTAATTGCAGCTATTCTTCCAAGCAATGACAAGTTAAGCTTATTCCATTTTATCATATCTTCATCCATTTTACGCCATAGCTTTTCATAGCTATTTTTGAACAGGTCAATATTCTTCATTGTTATTTCGACACCCAAATATTTTACTTTAGAGGTAACTTCACATCCTGTTAGTCTCTGCAACTCCTTTTGTTTATTTACTTGCATATTTTTAAATAAAAATTTTGATTTTTCTTTATTAACATAAAATCCCGCCAGTTCTCCAAAATCTTATATTTTTGCTAACAACAAAGGTGTTACTTGTGTAGGATTTTCATTTATAAATGTTATATCATCTGCAAATGCTCTATATTTGTAAATAAATCAATTAACTCTCAACCCTTCTATTTCTTTATCATCTTGTATTTGCATCAATAAAATTTCAAGAGTCATTATAAACAACAAAGGTGAAAGCAGACAACCTTGTCTTGTTCCTTTGCTGATTATCATTTCATCTGTAAGATCTGCATTTATACATAACCTTGCCCTTTGTTTAGTATATATTGCTTTTATCATTCTTATAAAGTTTCCCTCCATCTCTATTTTCTCCATTACTGCAAACATAAAGTCCCAGTTCAAATTATCAAAAACTTTCTCTGCATCCGCAAAGAATAATGCAACTTCCTTCTCTGGATGTCTTTCATAATATTCTACAATATTTACAACAGTTCTAATATTGTCTCTTATTTGCCTTTTAGAGAGAAATCCCCTTGGTCTTCCTTTATAAAAATTTATCAAATATTGTTTAAGTCATTCTGCCAAAATTCTTGTATATATCTTATAGTCATTATTTAGTAATGAAATTGGTCTATAGTTCTTTACATTCGTGACATCTCTATCTTCCTTAAGAATCAAAGAAATTACAGCTTTCTTCCATGTATTTGGTATTTTCCCTTTTATTCTTATCATATTCATCAATTTTTGAAGTTTCGGTACTAATTCTTTAACAATTTTATTTTTTTTTGCCATATATCCATCTGGCCCTGGTGTTTTTCCAATTTTCATTGCATTATTGCATTGGTTATCACCTTTAAAGCCCTATATGGCCGAGGACCGGCCTACCTGAGGGACCGTCTCTCCCCATATGAACCTCAGAGGGCACTGAGGTCAGTTGGAAAAAATAAAATGACTATCCCTGGGCCGAAAGAGATCAAGCTTCAGAATACCCGAGCATGGGCCTTTTCAATAGCGGCCCCCGCCCTATGGAATCAGCTTCCTGAGGAGGTGCGGGCCCTGCAGAACTTTGATCAGTTCCGCAGGGCCTGCAAGACTGCCCTCTTTAAACAAGCATACATCGACTGCTGAATGCTGTTAATTAAAGATCTGCCAACATGGTCCTGTTCAAGGACCTATGTCAACATGGAATTAATCACACTGGCAGAAATTAGCGTCAGAATGTCACCATTGCTGCCAGATTAAACTAAATTATGAACTTTTAAATACATTAACGGGTTTTTATGATGTTAAATTTAAGTTTTATTGTTAAATTTAAAGTTTTTACACTTATTATTGTATATGTATAAGATGTTGTTAGCCGCCCTGAGCCTGCCTAGGCGGGGAGGGCGGGATACAAATAAAATTTTACCTTACCTTTACCATTAATTGCTGCTTCAATTTCTATTTTTTCAATTGGATCATTCAATTTTTTTCCCCCATATATTCAGTTAAGGGTGCTATTTTAATCTTTTGCAAATACTCTTCCATCCTTTCCTTCTTTACTTTAACACCCTTAAATAATTTAGCATAGTACTTGAAAAATTCTCTCTTTATTCCTTCTTGATCTACCATCTCTCTTCCATCAACCACAATTTTATTAATAATTTTACTTTCTCTCTTTTTCTTCAGTTGCCAGGCCAAATGCTTTCCAGGTTTATTCGCTCCCTTAAAGGACTTCTATTGTAATTTTTTCAAATTACATTTCAATTCCTTATTTAACAAATGTTTCATTTGTGCTTGTAGTATTGTAATCTCCCTTATAATTTTCTTTTTCCCTGGCTTTTTCCGCAGTTCCCCTTCTTTTTTCTTTATTTCATTTTGAATGTCCAATATCTGTTTTTCTTTTGCCCTTTTGTCCTTATTGTTTAATGTAATCAATATTCCTCTCATTACAGCTTTATAAGCATCCCACACCATCTGAAATTCTATATCATCTTTATCATTTATTTGGAAGAAAGCTTTAGTTTCATTTACTAGAGATGTCACTAATTCTTTATTTTGTAGTAAATCTTCATTTAATCTCCATCTTCTCACTTTTTTAGACAATTTTGTAATCCATAATATTGGGTTATGATCTGCACCTATCTTCGGTAAGATCTCTATTTTCTTAGTTATAAGGCCTAAGTCCTTTGTACCCCATAACATGTCAATTCTGGAAAAAGTATTATGTCTTGCTGAAAAAAATGTATAATCTCATACTTCAGGATTAAATTTTCTCCATATGTCTTCCAGGTTTTCTTGTTTAACCAGTTCAAAGAAGGATTTTGGCAGTTTTCCTTCTTTATTGTTATTTCTTTCTCCAGATCTGTCCAATGTATTCTGAATTGTTCCATTAAAGTCTCCCATAATCATGACCTGGTCATATGTCACTTCATCGTTGTTTTATAATATCTTTTAAAAAAATCTTTTGCACCATTTAGTGCATACAGTCCCAATAATAAGGTTTTTTCACATTTATTATTACTTCTACTGCCACATATCTTCCATCTTTATTTTTAAATATTATTTTTGGGTCCAATGCTTATTTAATATAAAAAATCACACCCCTTTTCTTCTGTTCAGCTAATGAAAAAATTCCAGTCCCAATTTTTTATTCCATAAATATTTATAATCCTTTTGTTTAATATGAACTTCTTGTAAGCAAATTATATTACAGTTTGGTTTTTTAATCCAATTAAATGTTGCCTTTCTTTTTAGTGGTGAATTTAGTCCATTTACATTCCAAGATAATAATTTATAATCCATCATGGTGCAAATTCTTTATTCTCTTCATAAAATTTACGCAGCTCCTGTGTATTTGTAATTGTAATCCTTCTTCCTTGTTGCTCAAAGTTCAAACCTTCAGGTATCATCCATCTATACCTCTTTCCATTGTCACATAGTTTTTCTGCTAATTTCTTATATGTTCTCCTGTCATTTATCACTTGTCTTGGCAATTCTTTCATTATTCTCACTCTGCTTCCTCCCACTATCAATGTCTTTTCAAAATTTTTATTCAAGATTTCCCCTACCATTTCTTTTGTCATATATCTTATAACCACATCTCTTGGTAAGTTATTTTTCTTGGCATATGATGAATTCACTCTATACATATAATCATACATATTTCTAGTCCCTTCAGGATCTTCCTCCAAGAAATCAGCAATTATTTTTATTACATGTTCTTTTAAGTCTGTCCCTTCTTCTTCAGGTACTCCTCTCAGATGTATTTGTGTCTCCATCAATTTAGTCATGGATTGTTATTTTTTCTTGCATTTTTAATAAGGTGGAATCCTGGATTTTAACTTTCCCTTCTACCTCCTGCACTTTTTTTTGACACCACCACTGTTCCATTTCTAAGCTCTTCCATTTATTTTTTAAAGTCTTCAATATCTTTTTAAAGTTCTTTTTTGCAAGCATTTATCATTTTTTCCACCCCTTTCATTATCCTAGCTTCCATTGCTTCCAACTAACCTTGCATCTTCTCCAATGAACCAGCCCTTGCAAAGGTTACCTTTGACTCTGACATTAAAAAAACAGTGAAAAATTTGGTATCACCAAATTAAATTTCAACTATCAGGTTTGATAGATTAGAACTTGCCCTTTCAAATGAGCCTAATTTTGCCATCCTCCGACCTTCCCAGGCTCAGATATTAATTTTTTTAAAATGTAGCCTCCCAGTAATGGCCGCCGATGTTTTTCTATGGTAATACAATCCTAGAGTAGGTCCACTTCTTCAATAATTACTTCCTGCTTTGCCTGCCCCAAGTCACATTCTCACTGGTAACAAAGTCTCACGATACTTGACGTATTTCCTGTGTTGACTGTAGAAACTGCAGATCTCTGACGATGGTGCTTTCACTCCACGACCGCAGGTAGACAAAACAATAAATTTCTTTCCAATTTTTAACACTGTCCTTAATTTAACGAAGTCCAAAATTCATCCCTTCTCCTCCTCTTCTTCTTCCAAGCTTCCAAACTTTCTCTTTCCTACCTTCTAATATTATTTTGTTTGCTTTAAAATAGTCCTGGAATGGTAGATAAGAATCAGTACCTTTTTCTAAGGTTATCCAAATCAACACTGGTCTCATACAGCATCAGATGTTTAGCAGTCTCAAAGAAGATTAGGATCTTGTCAAGCTTATGTCAAATGAATGACACTGTAAGCTTCTGCAGATGATGAATATGTAACTCTTCTCCAGGATCCCCTTAAAGCCTCAAAGGAGCCCCACCCCCGTGACTCCCTTTTAGCCAAGGTGAATCACCTCAAAGTTTCCTGTGCATATCTTGGACTAATCTCTCACTGAGAAAAGTAGGCAGAAGGCAAAAATTTGCCCTTTACTACCCCGAACAGAAGCTCCAGTCTGCCCCCCTTAGAGAGGCAGGTCAGCTCAGCATTCTCCAAGTCCAGAGAGCAACCAAAGCTTACAACAACCCGTGAGCGGAAGCCGTCCACCAGGAGGAGATGGCACTGGGCAACCCAGAGGAGGAAGAGGCAAACCAGCTATGTCACCAACCAGGAATGGGGCCGAGAGCACCCACTCGGCCACGAGCGACAGAAAGACCAGCCAACACCACGTGCGGCAGCTGTGGGGATCCACACGAGCACCAGGACTTGTCCTATCGCAACATGGACTTCAGGAACTGCGGAAGAGTGGGCCACATAGCGCAGGCTTGTCAGGCCAAAGCCACCCGCAGACGCCAGTCCACCAACCACGACTCGACCGATGCCTACTCAACTGCATCGACTAGCCTGCAGATAATGAACTTGCCCCTCACCACCCCAGATAAGGTCAGGGTGTCGGTCCTAATCGAGGGTGCTCCATGCCTAATGGAGCTGGACTCGGGCTCCTCCATCTCCATAATTTCAGAGGAGTCTCTAAGAAAATTTTGTCCCCATGGCCAGCCCCGGCTGCGACCGGCGGACTTCATACTACGGGACTTCCAAAAAACCCTGTACAGATTTTGTGTTGAGCCACTGTAAGGGTAGAGTTTAAGAACCTTAAGGGCAAGCTGGACATTCTCATGGTCAAACGCCAGCTCACCACATTACTGGGGCTGGCCTGGTTTCGACCGCTGGGTATTCAAATAGTGGGGGTGCAGCAGATGTAAACACAAAATTTCGAGCACGTGTGCCAGGAATTCCCAGAAGTGTTTGATGGATCCCTGGGGTGCTACAATGGGCCTCCCATCACCTTACCCCTTAATCCCCACGTGAGACTGATAAGGCTGAAGGCCAGGCGAGTTCCGTTTGCCGGAAGAACCGACAGCGATCGGGGGAGTGGGAAGCAGGGGAGTACTAACAGCAACCCCCCTGGAAGCTGCCCAGCCTATACTGGCCGCACCGACTATGCGGGCGGAAGAGCACCACAGCGGAGGGAGCACCCCCCCAAGAGGAGATTCCGGAACAGCAACAGACGATGGACAGCCCTTTTCCAGCGTCATCCCACCACGAGGAACCAGCTGCCCCGCCAGCCATGGCGGCCACTCCAACTCCCCAAATAACCTCGAAGAGGTTGACCCGGGAACGCAGGGCGCCAGCCTACTTGAAAGACTTTGTGTCTTGAACCAGGGGGGGAGGAGTGTTGTGTCTTGCATTTCAGTCCCGAAATTACAACACAGTGGATGCTACGGACCAGTGGAAGTCCACTGGTGACCAGTGGAAGTCCACTGGTCCCCGGATGTAGCTCCGCAAATACGCTCCGCTAATCAAGATCTGTGGTGGGAAGTTTAACTGGTCAGGATTGGACCTGGCCAGGCTGAGGGTTGTTCCAGGGTATGTATATAATCGGGGCCCGGCCCGCGTTGCCTTGCCTGGTGATGTACTCGCTAATAAAGCATGTTGCCTTCAACACGTCTCATCATTCAGTACATTACATGCGGCAAAGATCATAGATGCCCCATAGGAAAAAAAAAAGGAAAGGCATATTAAAATGCAGAAACATTGGCAGACTTGGTCAATGGATTGTTATGGAATTCTTATTGACCAATCTGAGGCTCACAAGTGCAACAGAACCGGATGCCCTAATTCCAATAAAACCTATGAATCCTCCTGCCCCATCTGGTCACCTTCAAAAGCTCTGCTTTGGATGTCTCCACATCTGAAGTTAGGAAAGTGGCAACCTAAAATAAGGTCTTTTCAGTCATTGTGAACTCTCTGGAACTCTGTCTCCAGGGAAAGTCATCTATCACCCTCTATCTTGGATTGTCAACTCCAAGTTGGGAACTTCCTATAGATCTGGGGGTGGGGCCTGGGGAGGATAGGATTTGAGGGACCTCAGCAGGGCATAATGTCATATAATCTATCTTTCAAAACAACCGCTTTCTCCAGGGGAACAGATCTCTGTAGTCTAGAGTTCAGTTGTAATTCCAGGAAATCTTCAGGCCCCACCTGGACATTGAGAAACCTATTTCTATTGCTGTCTTCCATCAGAGGACAGATACTTGTTTGTTTTGTTTGGCATTCCCTATTAGTTGCTCTCCCTATGCATACATTCTTATGGGTTTATTTGTTTTTAACATTTCACACAAACACACACACAGAGGGAGATTCGTATTTTAAATAATTTTTAATGTTTGAAATGTTTCAATATTTTCAATATTTTGATATTAATATCCTTTGGGACACTGAATTGAGTAATAGATGACATAGAAATGATTTAAATACTAAAATAAATTATAGCAGTGGATAATAACTGAAGGCTGAATGAAACTACAAAACAGATTTACATTGAGGGTCTCTGGGCCCAGATAGACTGCTCTGAGACTGCAATGACATTCTCCAGAGTGAAATGATGGTCCATAAGTGCTCTGGGACTGGAATGACCACCCTCTAAAGTGGAATGACAACCCCTGGAAGTAGCAGAAATCTTCTGGTCCTGGAATGACTGCTCCCAGAGTAGCATAAATGTCCATGGAACAAGTTAAACTACTCTGGGGTTAGAGTGACACTCCCAGAATGGAATTATTGTCTCAAGGAGGAACATAAGTGTTCTGAGACTTGGAATTACATCCCTCAGATCAGAACGATAACCTGTTATCCAAAATGGTCTCCTAATATTTGTGGAAATGTTAGCTCTTAAAGGAGACCTTAGGCTTAGCAAGAGTGGGTAACTGCAGGATCACTCCACAAATTGTATAAAAGGATTTTCCCCCAGAGAACTCTCAGAATTAACCAGACTGCTGCTTAACCAAGAAAGTTTGAAAGAAAAAATAATACACTAAAGCAAGCATATATATAGAATAAATGCATACTGAAAAACAAACATGCAGGTTATCAGAAATACAGAGATGAAAGGGAGTATATTATTTGGTTGTATAGAGGGAAGGATGTTTCAAAGGGATGATAGCTACCTATCCAGTAGTGTAGAATCCATGGATAAAGGCTTTGAAATGGATCATTGTCTCACAGAAGGACCCAAACAATCTGGGGGTGTGATGCCAGTGGGTACCCAAGGAAAGACACACAGCTGTGGCTGGGCAACCATTTTTATACGCTTAGAGAAGGTGTCCTGGGGGGCAGGGATGAGGGATCTGAAGAAAGGACTTTCCATCTGTGATCAGGGGTTTCCCAATTTTGATCAGAAGGTATAATGGCACCCTAGTGACTATATCTTTGAGGATGCTTGTAGGGTTGATGGCTGATACTATCTATACTTCAATGTTTTCTTTTTGGTAACCCAGAGATAGCTCAGGAAGAGAACTATAAATCTGTTTTCCAGAGAAATATTTACACTTTAAAGGAAATTTGGCCAGGAAGATGCCATAAAAGGACAGAGTAGGTAAACTGCAGAAAAATGTCACTAAAGGAGATTTACACTTCAAAGAGACAAAGGAACTTTCAGAGAGAAGATATCCACACTGGAAGATGCAGGAATGCTCAGAATGCTGATACTCACCTGGGGGTGGGGTGGGGGACAGCAGATTGCATGTTGAAGAGACAGATGTTCTGTTGTTGCAGCCTCCAGAGTTCGATCTTTTGTTTGAATTCTCATGATCATATGTGTGTCCCTGTCAAAAATATTCAAACTCAAGAGCAATGCTTTGTGGGATCCTGGGGTAATTCAAAGATGGTGGTGCTTGCAGCTGTAGCAGGCTACGTTTAGATGCAGGGCATAATGGCGGGATTACAAGCCTTTAGAAATAGAATCAAAGTTGGAAGGGACCTCCAGGATCATCTAGTCCAACCCGCTGTACAACTCAGAACATTCACAAATACCTCCCCCCACACCCAGTGACCCCTGCTCCATGCTCAGAAGATGGCAAAAAAAAAAGCTCCAGGATCCCAGGCCAAACTGGACTTGAGAAAAATTACTTCCTGACCCCAAAGTGGCAATCAACATTTCCCTGGACATAAGAACTAAGCACTGATGCAACCCTTCTTGCCTTCCTTCCAATGATCTGCCTAAATTCACAAAAATAGCATTGCTGTTAGATGGCCATCTGAAAACCTCCAAAGAAGGAGAGCCCACCACTTCCCAAGGATGTCTGTTCCACTGAGGAACCACTCTAACTATCAGGAAGTTCTTCTTAATGTTTAGCTGAAAACTCTTTGATTTAATTTCAACCCATTGGTACTAGTCCAACCTTCTGGGGGAATAGAAAACAATTCTGCATCATCCTGTACATGACAGCACTACAAGTTCTTGAAGATGGTTATCATATCGTCTTTTAGTTATCTCCTTTTCAAGCTAAACATACCCAGCTCCTTCAACTTTTCCTTGTAGGATTTGGTCTCCAGACCCCTCACCATCTTTGATGCCCTCTTCTGGACACGTTCTAGGTGAGGTCTAACCAGAGCACAGCAAAGAAATACCATCATTTCAACACTATGTTTCTGTTGATACAGCCCAAAATCACATTGGCCTTTTTAGCGACAGCATTACACTTTTTAGTGACAGCATTACACTGCTGACTCATGTTATGTGTATGGTCCCCTAAACCCCTAGATCCTTTTCATACATGCTACTGCCAAAACAAATCTCCCCCATCCTATAATTATGCATTTGATTTTTCCTACCTAAATGCAGAATTTTACATTAATCCCTGTTGAAATTTATTATATATTATAATGTCTACTTGAAACATAACAATAGCAATGTTTGACACATACAGCACAACAATAACCTTCCATAATTGTATTGATCCAATGCTAAATGCTTCCAAAAATGCACCAGTTGCTGAGCACAGTCTGAATACTGATTGCTCTTGCAAATGAACCTTAAATGCTTATAGTACCACACAAGTTGCTGGACAAAGCTAAAAGACTAATTGCTCTTGGCAAATAAATTTCCTTGCATATAACTCTAAATGGATTCCTAGGTGCTTATCGCATTTTCCATAGCTCAATCTTCATCAGACAAATCTCTCCATGCAGTCCCCAGTATGTTGATTTACACCTTTCATGGGGAACAGTCCTAAAGGAGAATATAATATGTAAGGGAAGGCATCACTCAAGTATTCTGAGGAGATCACATCTTCCAATGAGTATTATGGGCAGCCTTCTTGAAGCACATTTAAAATGTTCTTGTGTCTCTGTTGTCACTAGCAGTGACTCAGGGTTTTGAAGCCTCTACTTGGTAAATACACATGTTAACTTTCTCTCTGGGCATTTGTCTGCAAGAAGGCCAAAGAATGCCGACATTCTTTATTATGTTTATACCTTTCAATTGATGACAGGGACGCTAAAGTCCTTCAATGCCTTAATGTCAAGAAATAAAATTGTATATTTAAAAAACAGATTAAACTGGTGGTAGATCTGGGATTTATTTAAGTAGACAGAGTACAGAACAGATGTGCTTGTATGTTGCCAACTGAGTGATACCAGTGGGTAGGGTTATTACTTTTTTTTTCTGTTAAGGAGTTCTACATCTTTAACAACTGCACAATAGGTAGAAATCCAATAGCTAACAGAAGAGAGTCTATACTGCTCATCCTGCCCTGAAGTTAAAGCCTCATATTCTAAAATTTCTTCTCCAGGCCCTTCAGAAAGCCCACAGCAGACAGAAATAAAATCTCACAATTAGGAATTGGCAAGTGGCTACCAGGCACAAAAGTCTTGTTGAATGTATGCCTGACATCTGTGTGTCATGTGTACATATCATAAACATACCTATAAAAAGTTGCCTTGGTTGGAGAGCTGTTTTTATGTCCTAAAGTTTTAAATGTGATTTGGAAGGGCATGTTCAGTGATACCTGGCTGACAGTATTCAATTTATGGTTAAGAACCACTAGTTTAAAACTCTTTTGCCTCTTCCTGCTGAATTACAGAGATATACAACTGTGTCATCACCCTATGAAACTGTGTCTCCTAAAAAAGGCCTGATTGCTGATGCTGGGTTGCAGTTGGGTTCTGTGGATCTGGTGATATGGACCTTTGTGGACTTGGGGATGGGTACACACTGACAGGCAACAAGCTTTATCAGACACAATTACCTAGTGGAATGCTTAATATAATGTATTTTTTTAAAAAAAGAATTCTTTCTGAATTCATATGCCACTGGGTTCTAACATAGTTCTACCAGCAAACTGGAAGTAAATGCAGCTGTTGATAGTGTGGAATAATGCTGCCATCATTACTGCCCAGTCAAAAAGTCTTTCAACAAAAATGCTAAAATGCCAGCTCATCAAATTCTTTCTTTAAATCAAAAAGCCTAATTTTGCAATCAAAGCTGTTTCAGTCTATGAAAAGGGAAAAAGACGGGGAAAAGGGTGGGCCCCAAAGGGACAGATTACTTTCAAGGTTACATGCATGTCACTGAATAAGACTTGCCACATCAGCTGCTAAAATTCCATAAAACCAATGCGGCAAACTGTGATTGAAATGATTCTTTATGCCATTAATTCTTTCCTCAGCACCAGGGATTAAAAGGGGAGGCTTCATTTCTCAACAAGGAAGGTGGGAGGAAAGAAGACTGCGGTGAAAGTCAGTGGAACTTGTGCTGCCCATGCCCAGATTATACGGTCAGCTCCTGCTCAGCTATTGCATATCTGGGGAACACAATTTTTGGCATAGCCTTTTTGGTGGTCAGAAAGGGTCCCTCCTTTGTCTATCGGCAGTAGAAAAAAATGGTTGGATACAACCTCTGTCTGGGAGTTATGAACAAATGGAGCAGTTTAGGAGAGCCAGTTTGGTGTAGTGGTTAAGTGTGCGGACTCTTATCTGGGAGAACCAGGTTTGATTCCCCACTCCTCCACTTGCACCTGCTGGAATGGCCTTGGGTCAGCCATAGCTCTGGCAGAGGTTGTCCTTGAAAGGGCAGCTGCTGTGAGAGTCCTCTCAGCCCCACCCACCTCACAGGGTGTCTGTTGTGGGGGAGGAAGGTAAAGGAGATTGTGAGCCGCTCTGAGACTCTTCGGAGTGGAGGGCGGGATATAAATCCAATATCTTCTTCTTCTTCTTCTTCTTCATTCCTCTGGACTCCTAAATGAAATGCCAGCATTTGTGACTGTTGTTCAGACCCTTATTTAGTCAGTATTGTAAATCATGTGGTGAAGGATCAGGTGCATGCCTCACTGTTCCCTGTGGATATTACATAAAGTGTTTAGGTGCTGCATGCTGTGAAGTTTATAACAATTCCAGATCCAGACCACTTATTTTAGCTTAGTCTAATTTAACCACATGCTAATCTACTCTGTAATTTACAATGGACTGGAAAAACAAAAGGCAGCCCCAGAAGCAAGCTAGTGGCTTCCAGCAGCAAAGAAAGCTTTATATCTGCTGAAACTGTGTTTCCTCCTGACTTCCATGCCTGAACTTCAGGATACAACAGACACAAAGCAAAGGTCTGTAAATTTCACCATGAACACATTCAACAGCCAAACTAACACATGTTCAAAGGTGTCAGTAAGAGGCAACTTGATCATCTGATCTGTTCAGTTCATGCTGAAGAGTCACAAATGTCTGCCAATTGTTTTTGCATCAGATTTCTGCAGAACTGTGCACGAGCAAAGATGCTGCCAATACATTATTGTTACTAAGGGCTACTAGGCAAACCTAGGATTGTATTAAAACACAGCACTTATTTATGATTTGTTTATTGATTCAATTCTCTGTTTAAGCAATGATAGATGAATTTATTGTCATTGTTCTCAACAAAAAGAGAGCAATGAAATGAGGTGCTCTTCCACAAACATACCAACACATCAAACACACATATTCATAAACCATTTAAATACATCTAAAACGGATAAACATTCATAAAACCATTAAAACCATTTAAACCATTAAATAAACATTCATAAAACCATTAAACATTCATAAAACCATTAAAACCATTTAAACCATTAAATACATCTAAAACAGATAATCCTTCATAACCCTGCATTTAACCTAACCACAGCACTTGGATAGAAACTGTCCTTAAATCTGTTTGTCCTAGCCTTCAACACTGAAGGCATACTGGCATACTGAGTGGAGCAATTATGCAGTACAGATGTGAGCAGGCGGTAGTAGAATTCAGTCAGGCTTTGTGAAGACCACACATGCACAAAAGCCAATTGCACTGTCTTGTATGGTTAGGAAGGATGGAGGAATACAACTAAAGCAACTTGCCAAACACCAACAAACAAATTGATGAGGTATCATATCCTAAAAAACCAGGTCCCTGTTTGCAATTAATGGGTGTCCAAACATCTCCTATGCAAAGGCCCATGCCTGTGTAATTCCAGAATATATAGAGAACAAGTAATAGCATTCTGTCCAAACTGGTTACCAACAGGCCCACAGGGCACAGAAGGTGAGAGAAAATCTATTGACCAATACAACCTTCAGCAGTTAATAAATTCCTATCTACTGAGGCTAGCATTTGGGAATGTTTTGATTACAGTAATGCTTGATTTTTACCTTAGAACTTTCATCCCATATTTATCCATCAGAAACTGAGACTATAACAGATGGCACCATTTAAACCTTCAAAACATAAATGGAGGAATGACGTGTTTAACTTTGCCTTTTGTATCAGAACTGTAGCCATCGGGGGTGGCAGGGGTGGTGCCCCCTATAGAATCTGCAGCACCTCCACCCAATCTTCCTTAATCTTCTCTAATAGCGAAGATTCCTTTCAGGTGGGGGTGCTGCAGCTTCTATAGGGGCCACTGCCCCTGGGCCCCTCTGCTGGATGTGGCCATGTTTTATATGGACATTTCTTATGTCATCCTCTTGAAGCTGCAAAAGCATTCTCTCCAGCCTGGCAGGTGCCTTGCGATGGGCTTATTGAAGATTGTTTCCAGTGGTTTGTGATCTGACTGGACCATCACTGGTACACAAAATGTACATTAATAACGTCTTCAGCCCAAAGTTCTCATTTTTAGGAATTAAAACCTATTGCAGGCTGCTAGTTTTAAGGCCTGTGGCTGGAATTCTGGTTCTCAGAATTAGGAACATTCAGAAGGTGGGTTGCAGGTTAAGGCTGCCAACTAAGAATCAGCCCTGCAGCTTCAGCTCAAGAGACAGAAATGGAATTCCCAGGACTTTTTTTCTGTGGGAACACAGTAGAATGGAGTTCTGGAACCTCTTTGTGGAAACAAAATTCTCAAAAAAAAAATGTTTAGAAGTTCATGAGGGGCACCCGTGTGTTTCTTCTTCATTTCCCTCTTGAGAGTTCTGGCACCTCTTTTTCTGGGGGAGGGGGGAAAGCTCTGGGTCTGTCAATGGCTATAAGCCAGGGGTGGCCAACGGTAGCTCTCCAGATGTTTTTTGCCTACAACTCCGATCAGCCCCAGCCATTGGCCATGCTGGCTGGGGCTGATGGGAGTTGTAGTCAAAAAAACATCTGAAGAGCTACTGTTGGCCACCCCTGCTATAAGCCATTAATTGTGACTGAAAAGATCCTTCATTTACAAAGGCAGCAAACCTCTGAATACCAGCAATGGGAGGCAGCATGACAAGAAGGCCTCAGCCTGTACTCCCTCTTTGTTTGCCCTTCAGGGCAACTGGTTGGCTGCTATGTGAAATACCTTGTACTAGATGTACTACTGGTTCGATCCAGCAGGCTCTACTTATGTTTATATGGAACATATTTTTGTTTTATTATTTTAGTTGTGAGGTGCCTCAAATGGGTGTCTGAAAATGTGGTGTCTGCATATGTTAAGTGTTATCAAGTCACTTCTGAACTATGGTGACCCTATAAATTAATTACCTCCAAAATCAGGGCTTTTTTTGTAGCAGGAACTCCTTTGCATATTAGGCCATACACCCCTGATGTAGCCAATCCGTCAAGAGCTTACAGGACTCTTAGTACAGGACCTACTGTAAGCTCCAGGAGGATTGGCTACATCAGGGATGTGTGGTCTAATATGCAAAGGAGTTCCTGCTACAAAAAAGCTCTGTCCAAAATATCTTATCATTAACATTCTTGCAAACTGAGAGCCTTGGCTTCCTTGACTAAGTCAATTCATCCAGGGCTGGCGCTAGGGGTTCTGCCATCAAGGCAGACCTCTGTGCCATGCCCCCCACAAGCTCCCTTTATTATTATTTTTCACGTGGGCGCAAAGCACGCATACACCACAATGACATCACTAGAAGTCATTAGAAGTCACTAGAAGTGATGTCGTCATGAGGGGGATGAGAGAGCAACAGGTGGCACACAAGAGTGCTGCCGCTTTCCCCTTGCAGACATGTTTTTCGGAGGCATCTTTGGAAGCCTCCAAAGAGCGCAGTGTTTTAGCAGTGCCCAGCTGCTTTCAACCTGAAAGTGGTCGGGTGCCACTAAAACACTACACTTTTCAGAGGCTTCCTTGGAAGCCTCCAGAGAGTGTGGTGTTTTAGCAGTGCCTGGCCGTTTTTGGGTTGAAAATGGCAGAGCAGCACCTTCATGGGAAGGCGCTGCTCAGCCACTTTCAGCCCGAAAGCAGCCAGGTGCTGCTAAAACACTGTGCTCTTCGGAGGCTTCCAAGGAAGCCGCCAAAGAGCGTACTGTGCTGTGCACTGGGCAAGGGGAGTAAGGTGGGGTAGCACCCCAGGCAGCCGCCTACCCCGCCTACTCCCATGCGCAGGGCCTGAATCCATGTCATGTTGAGTCTTCCTCTTTTCTTGCTGCATTCTACTTTTCCTAGCATTATGATCTTTTCCAGTGACTCTTGTCTTCTCATAATGTGATCAAAGTATGAGACCCTCAGTTTAGTCATTTTAGGTTCCATGGAGAGTTCAGGCTTGATTTGATCAAGAACTCACTTATTTGGGAGGTTTTTTGGCAGTCCACAATATCTGTGAAATTCTTTTCCAACGCCACATTTTAAATGAATCACCTTTCTTCCTGTAAGCTTTCTTCATTGTCCAACTTTCAAACTTGTACATAGTAATGTGGTAGAATACACTATGAGTTATCATAGTCTTGGTTGCCAGTGACACAGCCTTACACTTAAGAATCTTTTCTAGCTTCTTCTATGGTTTTACCATAAAGTTTCTGCCAATTTCTACAGGAGCAGGGCTTTTTTTCTGGGGGAATGCACTGAAGCGGAGTTCTGGAACGTCTTCATGGAAACAAAATTCTCAAGAGATATTTAAAGTTCATGAGGAGCACCGGGGGAACATGTCACAAGTGACATCACAAGAATATTATTTAAAAAATAATAATAAAAAAAGATTTAAATGAGGGGATGCCCAGTAGTGTCTGCATGCAAGTGGGGAAGTAGCCAAATAGTTCAGGGGACTTGTTCTTCTCACCAAAGGTTAAGTGTGGACTGTGAGCCCAGGGAGAATCTGGGGTGGATTCAGGCAGGGGAGAGAAAATCAATTGCAGCCTATCTGATGGAGGCTTTTCTCCCCTGGCAGCAGTGCACTGCAGCTGCTGCTCCACATGCAGACTCTCAGGCTGATTCTGCACTAACCTTGCTCTGCGCCAGGCTTCTGTTTCTCTCCAGAGCAAGCTGGTGATTTCACGTTATTTGCTGTGCTGCAGGGTAAACCTGGTTTATGCTGTGGTGTGGCAAATCGTGGGTTTTCCCCATGCAAAATGGTGGCACGGAGCAACTGGTGCAAAATTGCCAGCTTGCTCCAGAAAGAAATGGAAGCCTGGCATGGAGCAAGGTTAGTGTGGAATCAGCCTCAGGTGAGCATAGCTTGGATCACAGCCCTGGTGGGCTTGAGCTGAAAGTACTCACCTGTGCCCCCAGCTGGCTCCTCTTCTGTGCCAAGGCATGCATGGCCTTGGTAGGGTACTCCTTGTGCACTCCTTGGTTGGCTCCCCTCATTGTGCCCCAGCATGGTGGGGACAGAGCCTGAGCCATTCCTTTGGCTCTGCCTGGTGGAGCAGCTCCACCAGGGCAGCCAACCAAGCCACTGCCATTTTAACCTTCTGGCTTCCCACAACCTCCTCTGCTCCTTCTTTGTAAGCTGCTTGAAGAGCACTTGGTGTAATTAGTAGACTGATCAAAGCCATCAAGTAATACAACTGAATTTCAGTTGGACTATTTCCAAGTTTGGACATATCTATTCATTTGGGGACAGGTTTTTTGCCCCCTTGGGGTTTCTGTAACTTTAAAAGGCCCTAGCACCACCGGCCTCTATCATTTTTGTATTGTTTATTATGTGTTGTACACAATGTTATAATATATTTTTGCAAACTGAAAGATGGTATATTACTTGGTGGCTTTGATCAGTCTACCTTCTTTGTAAGAGCTGCTCTGCAACAGTAAGACCACTCTACAATAGCAGGGGGTTTCTTCAGATTAAGGAGCATGGCAAATTCAACAGGAGCTGTCACTTGTGCTTGTGTGTTGACCACATGATGCCTGACAACGTGAAAAGGAATTTTAATTTTTTTTTTTTTACTGAGGCTACAGTGAAATATAAAGCAATTGAAGATTGTTCATCAACATCAAGAGATTCATCAATCCAACTGGAATTCCAACTCCCAACAATTCAGGTTTGGAACTTCAAAATGCAACAAATGACTCAGAGAGTTCCACTTTAGTTTCTGAAGTTGATGAAAGCTTTTGGCCCAGTTCTTGGGTTGAAATAAAACTGATGACCCACCAATCTGCCCAGTTGCATTTTATTATCAACTTAAAATTTCTTTTCAAAAAAGACTGCTTTCAAAAGAAGAAACAGAACTGTCAGGTGTGGAAGAGTTCTGTATTCTAATAACTGGCCAGCAAACTCAAGGGACAATATGAGGAAGAAAAAATACACACATTAACAAGAAGATTTCAGCTCAATGAAAGAGAAGCCAGAGACCATCTAACATTCATCGAAGAAATGCCGAAGAACTGTCTCTGATTTGGTGTAGTCACAATACAATAGCTATTTCCTCCAATGAATATGAATGGGGAATTTCCCCAGATGAACCCGATTATCATTCAAGAAAGGTCCTCCTTGCCAGTTTGGTGTAGTGGCTAAGTGTGTGGACACTTATCTGGGAGAACCGGGTTTGATTCCCCACTCCTCCATTTACAACTGCTGGAATGGCCTTGGGTCAGCCATAGCTCTGGCAGAGGGTGTCCTTGAAAGGGCAGGTGCTGTGAGAGTCCTCTCAGCCCCATCCACCTCGCAGGTGGGGGAGGAAGATAAAGGAGATTGTGAGCCATTCTGTGACTCTGAGTGGAGGGCAGAATATAAATCCAATTTCTTCTTCTTCAAAACAATAACATCTTTATTGTTTATAAAAATTGTTGGACCTTCCTTAACAGTCTTTAATCCAACAAAGTATGTTAAAACATGATTGCTTCAAGGTAATCATTCAGTGTTAGGCTCCAAAAGCAAGACCCAAATAGAACTGAGAGAGTTAGTGACATGTCTAAAGTTTGGAAACTGTTTTAAAGTAGACGTTAGTCCATAGTGGGTGAAAATAATATTGTTTCAAAGAATTCCATGTGTTTCTGCTTCATTTCCCTTTTGAGAGTTCCAGCACCTCTTTTTTCAGAAAAAAGCCAAGGGAATTGCCCTCCTCATCTCTCTTAGAAAAACCCAAACCCCCTTAATTTCTCCACTCCAGGCATCTGTTGGCAATCCTAGCTGGAAAAAAGGTCTCTTTTAGGGATCTGGAGCCAGCAGGGTTATATATCGCTTTCAGTGGGACTGTAACCAAGGCTAGATGCTGGTGCCTATTCCCTGTGGAGACAAAAGTCCAGTCTCTGAGGCAGCCTGCAGAGATTCTTTCTAAAAAAAACTATTTGGGGGGTTGACTCCAGGATGAAGTGGCCATGGCGCAGAGAAGGCGCCTAGCTGGCTTGAGGCAACACATTCTAGCACAGCGACACCCCTGTGCTCATTTGCTATGAGGGTCAGATCTGACATAAATGAGACCTTGTTGGGCTGGGCCATGTCAGGTTGGGTCGAGCCATGTTGGGCTGGGCCATGTATGTAGCTATTTAATATTAGGTAGCAGAGATATAAACTTTATAAATGACACAGACAAAAACAATTAAATATATTTTAAAAAACTTAAAACATGCTTAAAACATTAGCACTCATTGGTCTTAAAGGTGTTTTCTCTATATTTCTCCCATGGGATCCAGGGAACTGGGCAAAGGAAGCGTTGCTCTTTCCTTTCTTCCCCAGGGGACTGGGGAAGAGGAGGAGCCTCAGACAATAGGCTTGGCTCAGTAGCTTTGCTGTGTGATTGAGAGAGCCTGGAAAAACTAGCTCTGCCTCCCCCAGTCCTTCCCAAGTGAGGAATCTCAGCCAATGGAGAAAACAGAAATTTTGCTCTGCAGCTCCTGTGCAATTAAGCAAGTCTTTTAAAGCAAACTTATGCAGAAGGAAGCGAGAGGGAGAAGGAAGCAGATGACAGCCAGTTGCTCAGGGGCCTGATAGAAGCCCTCCAGGGGCCTGATTTGGCCCCTGGACTGCATATTTGACACCCCTGATCTAGCACTTTCTGTCTTCTCACTGGCTACTGGAGATTTGATTGGCTGTGCAGATTTTTTAAAAAACATTGCTTTGGCAGCAGCAGTTTCATCAAGAACTTCCCAATGGCAAACACAATGGCCAGAAGTTCTTTTTTGATCTGCGCATAGTTTTGCTCAGCCAGTTTAGGGCTTGTGCATGAGCTAAAGTTTGAGTTCCACAAATGTCTATTGCTTTTGTAAGGGTAAGATCAGTATGTTCTAGCAGCTTCTGCTTTAGCTTATTATCAATACTGCTAAAGACAATGTTGCCCCTAATCAAGATGTCCTCTGCTGCTCCAAATTCAGTCTTGAGCTTTGAACTTCAGTTGTGTGACAAAACTTTCAATGTCCTCTGCTTCATTTAACCTGAGCTGCCAAAACTGATAATGTTCAAAAGGGATTCTCACCCCCGCCAGACTCACAATATTTTTTGAAGGCTGTTAAGACTTTTTCCAGCATTTTCCTGGCTGGGTCCCCAAATCCATTCTGCATATTATTGTACATTTCCAGGGCTTTATCACTAATGCAGTGCAATAGAATTGTAGTCAGAGACTAGGCTTGTTCCGGCATCAGAGCTCCTTTCCCCCAGATGCTTCAGTCCGATTTCGCACAAGCTGCTGCAGGGCTGTGACTTGCCTTGCCTCTTTCCCGTGGCAAGCAGAAACCAGTTTTCAGAGGATCTTGCTTGCCACAGGAAAGAGGTCGGGCAAGTTACAGCCCCGGGGCAGCTTGTGCTAAATTGGACAGAAGTGTCGGAGGAAAAGAAGCTCTGATGCCAGAACAAGCTTAGTGGGGAATCGGTCCTATACCCTTCTGGTTTATTTATTCCATTGGATACTGTTAGGTTAAGATGAAGCTTTAGCTCCCATCTCTTCCAGTTCTCCCCCAAATTGCCAGTCAAGACCAACTTAGAAAAAGGCTTGAAAGACTGCATCTTACAGGTTTAAACAGAAACCACAGGCCCTGGGAGAACTGTGTTGGACTTGACGAAGGAGCAGATTCACTTCTGACACCATGTGGTATTTGTCTCCTCTGTAAAGAGTACTCACTGTGGAGGTGGGTAAATTAGGGGAGTCAAATTCATTTGTTATGAGGGCCGGATCTGACATAAATGAGACATTGTTGTGCCGGGCCATGTGTTTACCTATTTTAGATTAGGTAACAGAGATATAAACTTTGTAAAGGACATAGACAAACACAATTAAAGGTAGTTGTTTTTTTTTTAAAAAAAACCTTAAAATAAAAAATGTTTAAAACATTAGCACTCATTGGTCTTAAAGGTGCTTTCTTTGTATTTCTCCCATGGGATCCAGGGAACTGGACAAAGGAAGCTCTGGCTCTTTCCTTCCTTCCCCAGAAGACCGGGAAGGGAGAAGCCTCAGCCAATAGAAGGAAGAGAGGCTTGGCTCTGTAGCTGTGCTGTGTAATTGAGAGAGCCGGGCAAAGCAAGCTCCCCCTTCCCTCCTTCCTCCCCATGGGAGGAACCTCAGCCAATGGAGAAAATAGAGTTTTTGCTCTGTAACTCCAATGCAATTGATTAAGCCTTGCAAAGCAAGCTGTGATGCAGAAGGAAACAAGAGGGAGGGAGAAGGAAGCAGATGACAGCTGTATATCTCTTGCTTGGGGGTCTGATAAGACCCCTCTGGGGGCCTGAATCAGCCCCTGGACCACATGTTTGACACCCCTGGGTAAATGGTCTGCCCTAAAGCCAGAGAGATGCAGCAGGCAGGATATCTTCAAAACCTTCTTTAATGTACAGAACAGTAAAGCAGGGAACAAGTTAGACTTAAAAAGGGCTGTAGCTCTAACTACCAACAATTAAATTCTATCTAGTATATTTCAGAAGATGCACCATTCATGTGAAGAGAGGGAGTTCCACGTAGGACCTAAGCCTGTCTCTTAAAGAGACAGGTTCCATGTACTACAGAGTTATACAGCTGTAAACTGGAATTATGGGTGTGTAAATTAAGCCGGAAAAATACCTGAGATTTACACTGAGTATACACCCATAAGTATAGTTTACAGCTGTATATCTCTGTAGTATATGGAACTTGTCTCTTTAAGAGACAGGCTTAGGTCCTACATGGAACCTTATTTATATTTTCTCAGCTGACCACCAAGGAGGGCAGTGATTCAACTTTCTGAAAATGAATGGATAGCTGAAGTTCAGGGTAAACTCATTGTGAGCCCTTTAAATACCTTCAGGGTTCACTCAAGGCTTGCAAAAGGCATTTAAAAGGACTACAATTCCTTTAAATGCTTTCTCTTTCCTTTGGAAACAGTGGAGGATGGGGATGGCTCTCATGGGCACTACAGAGCCTGGGGGGGAAACTCTGGGCAGGCTCTGTTGGGCATTCTGGTCTAAAATGGGTTATCCAACAGAGCCCCAACCAATCCTATGGTTGCAGGGAGAACCCTCAGCTGCAGCTGGCTCGTCTTTGTGGCTTGGATTCAATCAAGCTGCGAAAAGTAACCAACCCAGGATTTACTGGGGCAGTGGGAGCTGACAGTCCCATACCACCACAGCTGGGGCTGGCTCCTCTTTGCAATTTGGTTTCAACCATGTTGCAAAGAGGAGCTAGCCCAGGATTGCACATTTGCAAGGCATGGTCCAGTCCTGAGCTGGCTCTTTTTTGCAACTGATTTATTTTTATTTATTTATTAAGCTTATATCCCGCCCTCTCCACAAGCGGACTCAGGGCGGCTCACAACATCACATTACTTCCATTAAAAACCAATAAAACATAATTACATATTTAAATTATTTAAAACATTTCATGGTGCTGCATTAATACAGTACAGTATAGCGGTTCTGAAAGTTCGATGGTGACCATCAGTACTCTGCATGGTGCTCCATATGATGCCCAGTGGCAACTCTCTCTCGGTTAAATGTCGAAGGCCTGTCGGAACAATTCAGTCTTACAGGCCCTGTGGAATGTAGACAAATCCCGCAGAGCCCTTATGGCCTCCGGGAGAGCGTTCCAGAGTTCTGGTACTGCCACCGAGAAGGCCCTGGCTCGTGTCGTATGCAACCTGGCTTTTTTTGGTCCAGGGATGGACAATAGATTTTTCGTCCCTGAATGCAGTGCTCTTTGGGGAATATGCGGAGAAAGGCAGTCCCGCAGATAGACAGGTCCCTGACCATAAAGGGCTTCAAAGGTCAACACCAACACCTTGAAACGAACTCGGAACACAACAGGAAGCCAGTGCAGCTCTTTCAGCACCGGCTGAATGTGCTCCCATTGAGGGAGTCTCATTAACAGCCACGCTGCAGTGTTCTGCACAAGCTGTAGTCTCCGGGTTAGCGTCAAGGGTAACCCCATGTAGAGAGTGTTACAGTGATCTATTCTTGAGGTGACCGTAGCATGGATCACCATTGCTAAGTCGTTGTGCTCCAGGAACGGGGCCAGCTGCCATGCCCGCCAAAGGTGGAAAAAGGCGGATCTAACTGTGGCCGCTACCTGGGCCTCCATTGTAAGGGAGGACTCAAGGAGCATGCTCAAGCTCCTGACTTTAGGGGCTGGTATTAATGGCATTCCGTCAAGAGCTGGCAGATGAACCCCTTCCCCCGGACCACCCTGGCTCAGATAGAGAAAATCCGTCTTCATCAGATTCAATTTCAGTCGGCTCAACCTGAGCCACGAAGCCATGGCTTGAAGGGCCAGGTCTAGATTTTCCGGGGTACATTCGGACTGGCCGCCCATCAATAGATAGAGCTGGGTGTCATCTGCATATTGATGACAACCCAGTCCATACCTCCTGACAATTTGGGCAAGGGGGCGCATATAGATATTAAATAGTATCGGGGATAGGACTGCTCCCTGTGGCACCCCACAACTGAGAGAGTGCCTCTGGGATGCTTCCTCCCCTATCACCACACTTTGTCCCCGATCTTGGAGGAAGGATGTCAACCACTGTAAGGCGGACCCCTGAATCCCCACATCGGCAAGGTGGCTAGTCAGTAGCTGATGATCAACCTTATCAAAAGCAGCTGACAGATCTAATAACAACAGCACCGCTGAGCCACCCTGATCCAGATGTCGCATGAGGTCATCTATGAGAGCGACCAGAACTGTCTCCGTCCCGTGACCTGGTCAAAAGCCAGACTGGAATGGATCCAGTGTGGAAGTGTCCTCCAGGAATCCCTGTAGCTGAGTTGCCACCGCCCACTCTATAACCTTACCCAAAAAGGGAAGGTTTGATACCTGCCAATAATTTGCCAATACGGCCAGATCTGCAGGTGGTTTTTTTAAGAGGGGACAGACCACTGCCTCTTTAAGAGGTGTGGAAAAGATCCCTTCTACCAGGGATCTGTTGACAATACCTTGTAGTGGGTCACGTAGCCATGTCTGGCTAGCTTTTATAAGCCAGGACGGGCACGGATCCAACCTACAAGTCTTAGGGCATACAGCCAAAAGGATCCTGTCGACTTCCTCCAGGCAAAGTGGGATGAAAGAATCCAAAATTGGACCAGAAGACGCGCTCAGTGCCCCAAGTTCTTTTACTGTATCAACTATGGGAAGGTCGCTTCGGAGCGACGAGACCTTATCTGCGAAAAAACTCGCAAAAGCCTCACAGCCTATTTCCAATTCTCTAATATTTTGTTTACCCTGTGATAGAGTTGTTAGTAACCGAATTATACTAAACAATTGTGCAGGGCGCGAGGTCGCAGATGCAATTCTGGATGCAAAATAGGTCTTTTTTGCAGCCTGAACTGCCATCTCATAGGTCCGCATAAATGACTATAGGATGTTCTTGTAGCTTCGTCGTGAGTATGTCGCCATTGTCTCTCTAGTCATCTTAATCGCTGTTTCATTGATCGCAACTCCATGGTATACCATGGAGCAGATCGTGAACGAGGATGAAGAGGATGTCGGGGAGCGATCTTGTTGATGGCCGTGGAGAGTTGGTTGTTCCGAATCTCCACTAGCTCATCCAGCGAGTCACCAGAGGGCCAGGGATCCCGTATGGCCATTTGAAGCCTCAAAGGGTCCACCTGGCTACGCGGGAGAGCTAAAACTTGCTCACCGCCTAAACGGGAAAGGGGTGGTATGTCCACACAAGCCTTCAAGGCCTGGTGGTCAGACCATGGCACTGCCTCGGCAGAAATCTGATCCACTACAACTCCCGCCGCAAAGATCAGGTCTAGTGTGTTCCCAGCCCGGTGCGTGGGCGCTGTTATATATTGGGAGAGTCCTAGTGCTGCCATGGAAAGCACTAGGTCCGTCGCCCGAATGGAAGCCGTGTCCTCAGCATGGACGTTGAAGTCACACAGGACTATGTCGAGGATGCTCCAATGCCCAGCCAGCTACAGCCTCCATCAGGGACGGTAAGGCACTGGCCGGCGTGTTAGGCGGACGGTACACCAGCCAGATTGCCAAACTCTCCCCAACATCCCACACCAGGCCCACACACTCCACGCCCTTGATCTTGAAGGAGCAATCCTCCCATATGAAAAGGCCACCCCTCCCCCCGCCCGCTAGTCCGAGCCTGGTGAAGGACAGAGAACCCAGGCGGAGCCACCTGGGATAGAGCAACTGTGTCCCCGTCCCGCACCCAGGTCTCCGTCACACAAGCCAGGTCCATATCCTGCCTGATAAAGAAATCCTGCAGGACTGAGGTTTTATTGTTTATGGACCTTACGTTGCACAATACCAGGGAAGGAGGCGAGTGTTTCCACTTGGCGCTCCTACCTGCTATCCTTGGGATGGGACACTTGTGTCTCCATCTCCTTCTGTTCCTTTTTTTTTTTTTTAATATATTTTATTTTATTGTTGTTTTAAAAACCCCACATGTGAAACCCCAGTGCATAAAATTACAATAGTTACTCAAGTTAAACATTAATAGATATCAGAAAGAAGAACATCAACCTAACTTTCATATAGTGAATACAAGAAAAGTAAAGCGATACAGTTTACAACGATATCAAATCAAATCAGCTAAACATTCATCATTTGCATAAATGGACTCCAAATCTCATTAAAACGACACATTTGTCTACGACCAGAAAACGATATTTTTTCAAAAGCTGCAAGTTTCAATAAGTCATCTTCCCAAAGAAGAATTGGAATTACATCATTTTGTTTCCAGTGTTTAAGAATTTGGCGTTTTGCTATCAACAGAGCCCTTCCTAACCATAATTTTTGCCCCTTCTTTAATTTCCATTCTTTCGGAAAAAAGTTTAGTATTAAGTGACTATCTTGCCATGGTAGTTGACGTTTAATTGTATCCTTTATTTTCAATAACACCTGTTGCCAAAAATTCTGAATCACCTCACAGTTAAATAGCATATGTGTAAGATTCGCCTCTCTACTCTTACATCTCCAACACTCTGCTGAGGATAGCATTGCTCTCTTAAACATACGAAGTGGGGTCCAATAAACTCTATGCAATACTTTCTGTTGTATAGTTATCAACCTGATGTCCAGAGTGGACTTCCTAATTTTATTACAACAATCTTCCCATTGGTCCAAGTTCACGTGACATTGAACCTCTAGATTCCATTTTTGATTTAGTGCAGATAGGTCGGGTATTGTAATCTCCTTCAGTATATTATACAACACTAAATTGGATTTCTTCTGCTCAAATGCCTCAGACAGTTGACCAAACAATGGCGGGCACTGTGATGCCGCCAACGCATCAGGCCCGAACACAGTTCGCAAGGCTTGTTTCATTTGCATAAAATTCCACTGATATAATGGTAAAGATGTTATTTGAGTTGGAAGTTCATAGTGTGCAATAAACTCATCCTCTTGATTTTTTAACTGATCCAAAGAAACAATACCGGCGTGCATCCACCGAAGCCAAAAAAACCGGCTTATTGCCTATCTTAATTAAAGGATTGCCCCACAAAGAGGCTTTTTCATGCGAGAAAGGGTCAGCGTTAACCAGTTTCAGTGTCAGCTCCCATACTTTTCTAGCTGAAGTAATTGATCTCAGTGGATGTTTTATCACAGAGAACGTCGAACCTAGTGCATAGCATCCCTCCAATGGAAATATCATTGCGCCCTCAAGCGATGCCCAGGTCGGTGCGTTATCCAAGCTGACAAGATTCCACCATTTAACTGCAGCTAATAAAAGGGCTCTGTGATATAATAACAGGTTCGGAACCCCAAAACCACCTTCCTTCACCTCTCTCTGAAGCTTAAGCATAGAGATCTTAGGTCGACTGGAGCCCCAAATAAACTTAGATAAGATCCCATCGATTTTATTGAACCATTTCTTAGGGATTAGAATAGGAATGCCTCTCAAAATATAAATTAATTTTGGAAATATGCACATTTTTAAAGTATTAATTTTCCCCCATAATGACAGGGTCAAGCCCTTCCACCTTTCTAGATCTGTCGTTATATTGGTTAATACCCTATCTAAATTAATCTTAACTAGCTGCGATAGATCGTTGGGCAAAAAAAGGCCTAAATATTTCACCTGCCCTGTTGTAACTGCTAACTGGAAAGAGCTATAATCTAAACTTCCACGCCCTAATGGCATCAGCTCAGATTTAGACCAGTTTATTTTATACCCAGCTAACTTGCCGAAATTGTCAATTATTGTCATTACAGCTGGGATAGAATGCTCAGGGTTCGACACAAACAGCAATAGATCATCTGCGTATAAAGCAAGTTTATATTCCAAACTCTTAAATTTAATCCCTATGACGTCCTTAGATTTTCTAATGGCTGCCGCTAAAGGTTCAATACACAAATTGAAAATAAGAGGTGAGAGAGGACACCCCTGAAGGACACCATCTCCTTCTGTTCCAACTTTGCCTGCCAGTGCCAGCACAGAGGTGTTGCAGAGGTAGCAGAATGTAAAACCACAGTCCATCAAAGTGCTTCAAAATGCTGGTATGCAGTGTTAAAGGAGTTCTTAAGGCACCACAATGATCGTCTTTTATAAGTTGCCAATGCAAATACTAAGGTGTAATTTCTTAGATATTACGTTTCTGTCTGTGTCACTCTCGCCACCGGGTTAGGCCAGCCCCGTCCCCCTCCAGGGCCGGGGCACCCCAACCCCCTGGTTCTTGCACGAACTTCCCTAACAGTGAGTTCTTCACCAGCTTGTTGTTCTGAAGCGCCAGTCTTCGCTCCTCTGCACCCCCCCCCACTCCCGGTCACTTTGTTCTTGTAGCTCGCCACTCCCACCTCTCTCGCGACTCGGGCTTCGATTACAATGGCAGCCTCTCGCACGGCTCCTCACTCGCTCACTCCCTTGGCTCTTTGTCCTCACAACCCGGCCAAACCGCTCATCCTCGGCTGCAATCGCAGCCTCTGGCAGCCTCTAGCAGCCTCACATCTCAGTTGCAGAGCAGCGTCCTCCGCTGCAGGCTCTGCTCGGTTTGGCCGGTTCTGGCCTCAGCCAATTTCTGGGGCCCCTCTCCAGCTGTTTCCTTCGCTCCATCGCACCTTCAGGCAAGCTCTCTACTTTCCTCTCCCCCAGTTAATAAGCAAGTTCAAACCGACAGACTTTACGCTTTTGTTTTATGTTGTTATGTTGTTGTTTTATGTTGTTTCCTCAGAGCCTCAGCACCTAGGCTCTTACATGTGCCGCCATCTTGTAAAACTCTATACCAGCCTGCTGTCTGCTGAGAAAATACACGCTTCTGAATGAACTCACCACTTTAGAGTTGACTTGTGGCATGGTTTGCAAAAGGTATTTAAAGGGATTGTGTCTCTTTAAATGCCTTTCTCTCCTCCTTTGGAAACAATGAAGGATGGGGGCACCTTCTTCTGGGGCCTATAGAATTGGACCCCTTAGTCTAATCTTTTTGAAACTTGGGGGTTTTATTAGAGGGGACAGGCACTAGCAGCTAATAGCTCCTCAGAGCCCCAATAAGCAGTCCCCTTAGAGCCCAGATACCTCTGGATCTATTTTCCGTTATAGGCTATGGGGACCGTTGACTATAGGGTATAATGGAGCAGAAAAAATATTGGCAATCCTAAAGATTTCCCAAATCAAAATACCATACCAACACTGTGATTCGAGAATATTGGGAAATACCAATATTCTTGCATTCAATATACCCAAACCCTAAATATACTGATTTTTTTTGTGCACACCCCCACTTACTATAAGAAATTAAGATCTACACTGCAAAGACCTCTAAGTGTATTTAGAGAGCTTGTTTTCTTATTTTCTGTGTATTTGGAAATAAACTAAGTAATTTTTAAAAAGAAAACCGTAGCACCTACCCTACTCAACAATTAACTTTTAGAGTTTAATTACAGAAGTTATTGATTATATAAGTAGCCCAAGGAATGGATGGAGAAGACCACCCTTCCCATGTACTTTAAAGTTACCAATGGGAAAATTTAAAAGCTGAAGTTACAAAAAAGCATGAACTAAAGCAGAATGCGGCTCCTGTCCAGAAGCAGGCTGCCCAGCCTTGCTTCTGGGGGCCGTTTTGCCTCCTCGCAAGGAGGAGGAGCAGATTGGGCAGCAGATGCGATGGGGGCGCAGCAGGCATGCTTAGAGGTGAGCTCCGCTCCCTCCTCTTAGTTTTCACTCGTGCTCAGGGTAAATGGAGCGTTGCTGTCACTCCTGCCCAGCACAAGGCTTGTGGAGTTTAAAAATCAAACAAACAAACAGTGTCGGTGGCTGCTGCTGTGGGGGCCGCGGAAGTCCAGCGTCGGGCAGGGAGCTTCGCGTGACGATGGGCTTCGTTTTGACAGCTGCGGCAGTCTCATTGAAGAGTATGGTTTGGTGCTGGCCGCGTGTTGTTGGTGCAGCCAGCGTTTTTTGTGATCCCCTGCCCTTATTCGCCTCCCCCTCCCAGTTCAGGGTAAGGGTTGTTGGGGGTCTAGTTAGGCAGCTGTTGGAGCAGGGTGGTTGCTGCCATTGGTGATTTTCCCACTCATCCCTTGTTTATTAAAAAAAAAGGAGGGAACCCCTTAGGGTGGCCAGACCGTCCCGGGAGCCCGGGAATGTCCCGGTTCTGGCCCCCTATTCCCGCCTCCCGGGCTGGCTATACCGGGACCATTTAGAGGTCCCGGTTTAGCCAGCCCCGGAGGCGGTGGGCCGCGGGCGCCGGCGGGGAAGGCGGCGAGGGAGGGAGGGAGCATCCCTGCGCCTGCGCAGGGCCCCTGCGCACGCGCAGGGACGCTCCCTCCCTCCCTCGCCGCCTTCCCCGCCCGTGCGCGGGGCCAGCAGCGGTGGCGGAGGCCTCTCGGTCACTTCCGGGTTCCTGTCCTGCATCTCGACCTGTGTTATTAGTGACAGGCTGCTTCGGCGTGCCGCTGCGCCGGCCCCCTGGGCCCCACAACGATGGGACCGATGCCACAGGGACGGGCTCGAAACACTCTATAACCCCTCAAAAGAACAGCAGTCTAGCTCGCTTCCCCCGAGCCCTGCCGCCATAAGCCTCAAGGGGGCTCATTTTGCGGCATCTCCCGGCGGGAGGGTGGCACCCGCACGGGACACATATCAAATGAAAGAGGGGGCACAGGGCTATCAGAAACAGCCGGCGGAGGGAGTCGGGAGACCACCCCACTGGGGGATCCACACCCCGAAAGTGATGAAGGTGGCGCAGATAGAGCCAACAGAGCAAACAGGACAAAATAAATAGGCTGCATTATGCAGCACAGTTGAGAAAGTGCCTTATCCCATATACTGATGAAGTATATACAGAATTTCAGAACAAAATTGTTTCCGGCGGTGATATTTGGGGGATTTTTGGGGATGTCACAGGAAGTGCTGTGAAGTCACTTCCTGTTTCCGGCAGTGGCATTTGGGGGAAATGATGTCATTTGGGGGAAATGATGTCACAGGAAGTGATGTCACTTCCCATTTCCGGCAGGTGACGCAGGGAAGTGATGTCACAGGAAGTGATGTCACTTCCTGTTTCCTGTGGTGGCATGACGTCACCGGAAGTGACGTCGCTTCCTGTTTCCGGCGGCGCGCGCGCACCCCTACCTCCCCCCCCCAACGTGTCCCTGGCTGGCCTTCAGACATTATGGTCACCCTAGAACCCCTTTACGCCCCTGTTTGCGGAGGGAGGCCTGCCCTTTGGGGCTACAGGGGTGTGGCTTCTCTGCAGTATGTGGGAGAGTTGGGGATCCCTGGCTGCTTGGCAGCCATTGGTGTTTGTCCTCACATCCCCTGCATTCCCTGGGAGCGAGTTTTGGGGGTAGCGGGGCGTTGGGATTGGATCATTGTGGGGAGTCATTGTCCCAGGCCGTCTGGCAGCCTTTGGTAATTTTGATTTTGTTACCGGGGCTAGTTGGAGGCCATTGTGTGCGTTCTGGCTGTTAACTTTTCTTCCACTGTTGCTGGGGCAAGTTGGCGGCCATTTTGAGTGGTGGTGGCTGTTAACCTTTTTTTTTTTCTCGCCCTGTTGCCAGGGCAGGTTAGTGGCCATATTGGGTTTTGGTTGTTAACTTTTTTCTTTCCCTGTTGCTTGGGCAAGTTGGCGGCCATTCTGAGTGTTTTTTGCTGTTAGCTTTTTCTTTCCCTGTTGCTGGGGAAGGTTGGCAGCCATTTTAGATATGGGAAGGCCCTTTTTTAGTGGAAGCTTGAGTTGTGCTTTATTAGGCAGCCACTCTAGGGCAGCCATGGGTGCTTGAAGTTGGGTGGCTTGCTGCTGGTGCTTGTTAGAGCAGGTTTTTATCGGATTTTTACTGTTTGGATTAACCATGCCCAAAGGCCAGGGAAAATCTAAAGGCAAAAGCCCTGCTCTGAGACCGCAGCGGCCAGTGCCTAAGCGCCCAGCACCTTTGCCTTCCTCATCTGACGAGGAGGATGGCTCCTTTGAGCAGTCTGTTTTGAACAGATTAGCAGCTTTGGAGGGGTCGTGTAAGCAGCAGACGGTTGTGTCGGGGGATCCGGCTTCTAAGGCAGGTAAGAGGGCTGCTAAGAAGCACTTCCAGGAAGAGATTCTTAACCGCTTGTCTTCCCTTGAAAGCAGGTCTTCTGTGGATAAGATGGAGGGTGTGTCCCCTCTTCCAGTGGAGTTGACAAATGTGGATGCTGTGCAGAATTGGCAGTAGGGTAGGGGTGAGTTTTCACAACACACTACCACAGCTTGGCCCTGGGGGACGTAGGGGCAGTCTGCCACTTTTGGGCCGGTTGCCAATAGCCAGCCTGCAGCTTTTACTAATACACAGCCTTGGGCTTGGGGTGTTAACCTGGCTAGCCCTTGGGGTCCTTGGGGCGGCCTGCCTGGCCAGTTCCCGGGAGTGCCTGGAATGCCATATGGTGGCTGGGGTTTTTTTTATCCTTGGGGTCCATCATAGTCCCAGCGATTGATGTTCCTGGGGGTTGAACTTGATTCATTCCAACAAACTGCACACCTCCCAAGGGACAAAATTCTAGGTCTGCAGGAAATGGTTGCTCAGTTTTTGCTGCGGCTAAAGGCAACCTTGAGGGAGCTGCAGCAGTTGGTGGGTCACCTAAATTTTGCATGTAAGGTGGTAGCTCCTGGTCACCCCTTTTTGAGGAGGTTGTGTGATGCAATGGCTGGATTACGCCAGCCACATCACTGAATCAGGATTTCACGCAGCATGCGGGAGGACCTTTTACTATGGAAGGAGTTTTTAACCTCCTTTAATGGTGTCTCCTTTTTGAGGGCTGAGTTACAGCTGGAAGCTGAGCTGCAAATGACATCAGATGCAGCGGGGTCCCTTGGGTTTGGCGTCTACTTTCGCGGACATTGGTGCGCAGAGGAATGGCCCCAGGAATGGGTAGATGTGGGGTGGAACAGAGATGTGACTTTCTTGGAGTTTTCCCCGATCTTGGTAGCCATTTGGTTGTGGGGGAATGAGTTGGCAGACCACACTGTCCACTTTTGGTGCGACAACTTAGCCATGGTGCATGCTATCAATTCCCTCACTTCCAAATGCCTCAGGGTTATGAGGCTGGTGCAGGCCTTCACTCTCCATTGCCTGAGGCTCAATATTTTATTTTTTGCCAGGCATGTGCCTGGGGTGGCTAATGGCGTGGCTGGCGCTCTCTCTCACAAACAGATGCAGAAATTTCGCCAACTGGCACCAGACGCAGATCTTCTCCCGACAATGATGCCCCCCGGGATATGGATGATTGGCGGGTTGAGGCCGGCAGAGCAATAAGTCTCGCCATTGCTCCTAGTACCAGAAAATCGTACAACAGGGCAGTATGCCAGTTTGAAAGTTTTAGGAGCAAAGTTGGTTACCAAAGGGAATGGCCCCTTCTGGTGGAGCAATTACTCCACTATAGTGTATCTTTAAGGCACAGGGGATTAGCAGTCCAATCTATCTGGGGCCAGCTGTTTGCATTGGCCTTCGCCAGTAAGGCTTTGTCTTTCCAGGAGAATACTGGTGACTTTTGCATTAAGAAAATGTTGGAAGGTTGGTCTAGAGAAGTTGGGCCCAGGCAGAATCCTAGGTAACCGATTTCCCCTGCAGTTCTTAGGGGTTTATGATTGGTCTGGGGTTAGCTGTGCGTGTCGGAGTACGAAACGCTGCTCTTTCACTCCGCCTCTCTTATGGCATTCTTCGGGGCTCTGCGGGTGAGTGAGCTTGTGGCTCAGTCCAAACAGGACGTTTCAGGGAGGGCCTTGATGGCCCAAGACATTCTTCTGGCTGGCGGATCTGTACATGTTACAGTTAGTCGTTCCAAGACTGATCAGTTACAACAAGGGGCCACTATTAGTTTGTGTTCCTGTTCTGATGTCGAGATTTGTCCTGTAGTGGCTTTAATGCGTTACATGGTTGCTCGTGGTTTTGGTGACGGTTTTTTGTTCCGTCATGGGGAATGTAGTTCCTTGAATGTAGTTTTGGACTGTGACATGCAAGGCCCTTGTTATGTTGGGCCTGTCAGGAGTTAAGTTTGGCACCCATTCCTTCCGTATAGGAGCAGCATCTACTGTGGCTGCCCTAGGGTATTCCCCACCTTCTATTCAGAGGCTGGGTAGGTGGTGCTCCTCGGCCTATAAGGCCTATGTTCTCCCTCTTGCACTACAGCAATTGGCGTTGTGGTATTAGGGCTATGTTATTCATCGTTTTTTTCTTTTCTCAGGTGCTGTGGTCCGTGGAGAGAGACAACACATCCTCATATGCGGACACAGCTTCGTGTTTTGGGCTGCCCATTGAGCCAGGAGGACATCGGCCGTGTTACAGCTGGGGCTCAGCAAGTGGGCTACCATTGAATGGCATGGACAGCGAGGTATCCATTGGTCGGGCCTGTTGCCCCTCTTGTTTGAAGATGTGCACGTGTTGCTGCCACATGTTGTGGTGATACATCTGGGTGGTAATGATTTAGGCCTGCTCAAGGGGAAAGCCCTGGTGTTGGAGGCCAAAGATGACTTAAGAGTCATCAAGAAGAAGAAGAAGAAGATATTGGATTTATATCCTGCCCTCCACTCTGAAGAGTCTCAGAGCGGCTCACAATCTCCTTTACCTTCCTCCCCCACAACAGACACCCTGTGAGGTGGGTGGGGCTGGAGAGGGCTCTCACAGCAGCTGCCCTTTCAAGGACAACCTCTGCCAGAGCTATGGCTGACCCAAGGCCATGCTAGAAGGTGCAAGTGGAGGAGTGGGGAATCAAACCCGGTTCTCCCAGATAAGAGTCCACACACTTAACCACTACACCAAACTGGCTCTCCAAGAGGCATTGGCTGCAGGCTTTGATCGTGTGGTCAGCCATGATCCCACGCCGGGTATGGTGTGTGGCTTGGGACCCATGGGCAGTGGAGAAAGCTTGCCACAAAGCCAATTTGGAAATTAAAAAATCCCTAGAGGGGGGTTTGGGCCACTTTCTTCCTCACCCTGGGATCCGGGCTGATTGCGCTGATTTATACAGGAATGATGGCGTACATCTGTCGGACAAGGGTAATGATGCCTTTTTAGAGGGTTTGAAAATTGGGCTTAAGGAAGTATTAGGCTTTTAGTGGGCACAGCTGCCTAAGCAGAGGCTTCGCTTCGCAGTGGCTGGGTTTTGGCCTAATCTTCAGTTATGCAGCTTGGTGAGCACCATAGCACCTCAGTTTTTGGGGCAAGGGGTCTCGCTAAATCATTCCTGGACCGTGCGGGATGGTTGAGTGATGAAGCGGACTGCCTGGGGTTTTGCATGGATTGATTCGTCCACTAGCTGTGCGGTTTGGGGTTGGAACTCCAGGGCATTCCCTTTGCTAGGCTGCCTTCATAGAAGGAAAAAAATGATACACAAAAAAATAAAAAGCTGGGAATAGCCATTCATAGCTACAGGCTTGGAAATAAACGAAGTAATTTTTAAAAAGAGAACTGTAGCACCTACCCTACTCAACAATTAACTTTTAAAGTTTAATTACAGAAGTTACTGATTACATAAGTAGCCCAAGGAATGGATGGAGAAGACCACCCCTTTAAAGTTACCAATGGGAAAATTTAAAAGCAGAAATAGCTGTCCCCATCATGCAATGATGCTTAGTTTTGAAGTCAACACAGGTATATCAAAATTGCAAGTACAATTTACATGGTTGAGTTTTGGATGTATAATTTTTTCTGCCTAGATTAAACCTTCCTTCCGAAGACAGGTTCTCTTGTTACATACAGAAAAGGTCTGTCTTCTAGACCAGATTTTAAAAGTCTGGCTGGGTTACCTTGGCCATCCTCTTCTTTTCTAAAGCCTAAGATTTCCCCTTCAATATGTAAATATATCTCGGCTATGTAGCAGGGGCATACAAACCTCTATATATTTATCATTTGTTTGAAGTTGTTTCATGTTCAAGGAGCCTTGCTTCTCCTCTCTTTTTCTCAGAACTACAGAATTCATTATTTTACGCTATTTTGAAGTTAGGTGCATGCTTTTTCATCATTAGTCTGATTTTCATGCATTCAGTTATGTGATGTTACTTAATCAATGTGTGCCAATATGTGGATGGTTGGCTCAAACAGTCACCAGGTTTTCTTTAATTTTGGAGGAAGCTGAGAGTGACCATGCTAGTGTTTTAATCAGGGCATTTGTCCTTTCTGAAGACCTAGACTACACTAGACAGAACTGCATGGGGGATGGTGAAAGCAAGATTGAGTGTGTGGTTTCTGCTTTAGTTCATGCTTTTTTTGTAACTTCAGCTTTTAAATTTTCCCATTGGTAACTTTAAAGTACATGGGAGGGGTGGTCTTCTCCATCCATTCCTTGGGCTACTTATGTAATCAGTAACTTCTGTAATTAAACTTTAAAAGTTAATTGTTGAGTAGGGTAGGTGCTACAGTTTTCTTTTTAAAAATTACTTAGTTTATTTCCAAGCCTGTAGCTATGAATGGCTATTCCCAGCTTTTTATTTTTTTATGTATCATTTTCTTCCTTCTATGCATCAATCTGAGGGGATGTTGTTAGCCAGCCATTATCAGCACCATATCCCCCCTCCATGCTCATGTCTGGTATTAGCACTGGTCCACTCTTCAGATGTCTCTGATTCCCTTTGATTGTGCATATTTTCTTCCTTGCATTGTGATGTGTATGTCTAAGTTGTGTTACAATTGCTTGCCCTCCCTATAAGCACAGGTTTAACTGAAATGTTTAAAAATCCTTTATTTGACTCTGTCACAAGTATCTTTTCCTAGAGGAGTGAATGACTATTGTTACAGTCTACTTCAATGATTCCTAATGTGGTGGGGTGCCTATGGACATCATGGTGCCAGCAATTTATTTCCGGGTGTCCACTTGCTCCCCCCCAAAAACCCTTCTTCCTGAAAGCAAAGAGCCAACCTTGGGTTTCCTCCACTTCCCTGGAGTGGAAAATGTAGTGCATTTGGGTCTGCAAGGAACAATTAAGCAGAAATAGCTGTCCCCATCATGCAAAGATGCTTAGGTTTGAACCTACCAAATTCTGTCATTTTCTTCCTTACCAGTCAGTGGTAGCCATTTTTTGACTGGTCATGCCTCCCAAGGCAGCCATTTTGTGTTAGCATCCACTGGTTCCACCCCCCCCCCTCAGATTTCCAGAAGTGCCTACAAACTCAACATAATGGAGAGCCTCTGCTCTATCATTTAGTAGTAATTATCTTTCCCATTCCTAGATTGTTCACTAGATAGTTTCGTTTTGGGTTAATTTATTTTAAAAATGTCTAAATCTGCCTTTCTCAGGTGTTTGGGAACCAAGGCATGTCTCAATCTTGTCTGCAATTCCAGGTGAAATACATTTATGTCATTGCTAACTTTACTTTATTTAAGCACTTTTTCTCCCAAATGAGGACTCCAAGCAGTTTTCAAATGTGTTCTCCCCTTCCCCATTTCATTTTCACAACCAACACCATGAACATTAGACTGAAAGAGCATGACTGCCCCAATTACAACCAGCAAGTTTCCAATGCAGAGCATGGACTAAGGGGACCAATCTGTCTCTCTCTGTGTTACCTCCCTTTTGTCTCTGCTGTGGAAGTATAGTAGCAAAGAGATTGGCGGAAACCCTTCATTGGCCTGGGCAGGTTACTCTCCTACACCTAATGTAGTGTCAGATGCCTTTCCCAACCATCTGTGCACGGGGCTGCCTCTTATTTCAGAAGTCAGCCCTTCCCTTATTCCAGAAGCCAGTTTATAGCCCTTCCCTTACTAGATACCTGCTAGAGTTGTCAGTCTCCAGGTGATAGCTGGATATCTCCTGGAGATATCTTGATCTTCAGGCAACAGAGGCCAGTTCCTCTGGAGAAAATGGCTGCTTTGGAGGGTAAACTCTGGCATTATTCCTGTCCTCCCCAAACCCTGCCCTCTTCAGGTACCATTCCCTAAAACTCCGGGTATTTCCCAACTTGGAGCTGGCACCCTAATACCTGCCCTGTCATTTCTTCTCTCAGAAGACAGCCCAGCAGACCACTTGCAGTCTTGACCCATATGGGCTCATCCTGGCTGCTTTACGGCTGGTATGGGCTTTGCCAGGCTGACTTCAGTCACAACCAAATGATGATGGGTCAGCATCATCCCTATTGAGTGCTGGCTGGCTGGCAGTGCAGGTTGACTACTGTCATTGTGGGGGAGCAAGGGGAGGTGGATGTTTCTGCCACTGAACCCAATCTCCCAGGTGTGCCCTGCTGCTCAATAAGCATGTCTGCCAACAAAGCTTGTGGCAGACTCATGGGGGAATTGTACTATGTCAGTGATGTTTTATTACAAAATCAGTTGCCTCACTGTTCTGTAGCTTCTGCAAACCTGCCACAAAGCAATACCTGTTTGCAACAAGACACAAGAAGTACTGTTATTTCAGACCTTGGTATGTGATATTAACAAACTTGTGGAGTGCAAACTTCCTTTGTTTCATTTAAAATAAGGACATCAGGCTCTTTTCTTCATGTAAAACATTCCTCCATCATATTTTGAAATAAAAAAATACACCAATTTCACTGGGTATCCCTGATTTGTCTACCCATTTACCCTATCAACATCCAAAATGCACATTGTATGATCATACTGGCCATCAACAGTGATAAATGATGGCCAAAATGCTATATTTTGCTGCTGTTTTTAAGCTGTCCCCAGATTTTGCAAGCCTATGCTCATTAGTAACACTTTAGACACAAATGGATTCATTAGCGTAATTAAGTGATGTACTGATTTCAGGTTTGATGGCTCCAATTTGCATGAGAGGGCATGGGTTAAAAGCAAAGTAAAGAGTGCATGAAAATTAGCTTTATTCAATGGAACATTCAGCGGTAAGATTTCTGATGCAAGAAGGAGTGCCTTCATAATTACTTCATCTTGTTTTCGCAACTGTACTTGGAAGATCTGGTTTGGTAGAAAAAGGCTAAGTTTAGTCTTTTCAAAGATATCTCGTGCCTAAATTTACTTGGCTACAATTCTTATGGAACATACATATAAATAGGTGCATTTAGGAACACTTCTCCATTGAACAAGATATTTTCTTACTCAGTGTGATCATTTTACTCTTCTTGATATCTTTCTTTTACAGGTTCCTAACTGCCATTATTATCCTTCTTGTGAGGCTGTAGAAACTCACAAACATTCTGGTTCAAATGTCATTTCAACTGACTCGTCTTTACATTGAACAGTATATACGAATGGTGCAAACACAGATCAGCTTCCATGAGCTCTGAGTACTCCAGAACAGGGATAGTCATCACAAATTTTGACCAGGTTGTGGTTCAGAAAACAATGTTCATGAACTGAAGAACCACCATTAACTTTCATGAATTTTTATGAGGAGCATATAGCAGGGGTTTAATTCCCAGCTTTCTGCTCTTCATGAAAAACTGTTTTTTGCTCCCTGTGAAAAAACACAGAGAGCAGAAAGCAGGGGTTTAAATGATCCCCAGCCATTTAAATCAAACAGATGAGTAGGAGGGCTGTCACTTAGTTGTTTGGTTTAAATACCCCCTACTTTCTGCTCCCCACAAAAAGCTGCAGGGAGCAGCAAACGGGTTTAAACTTTAAATGGCTCTCCAACTGATATCAACCAGGTCAGTTTGTGAATCAATTTCCTGGTTCATATTGGTTCATGATTCAGCCATGAACCATGAACCAAACCTCAAGAATGCAACTCGTGCCCATACATACTCTAGAACTGAAAATCACTATCCTGATATGTGAACTTCTGGGAGTTCTTTCCTTTGATGTAAACTACTCACTGGGCCACTTAAGGGGCTCCATGGCTCCTCACAAAAAGGTTCTCTCTAGGCCCCCCTCCAGCTTCCACATATAACTTAAACATCACCTAAAAATGTTTGACTGTTAATCTAATTTCAGCAGGTTTCCTTTACTACTTCACATGTGGCAAAAATAATGTATAAATAATATCTTTATTACAGGTTTCTTGAAAACCATCTAAACATGTATTACATCTTTTTTGCTAACTATGTTATGATGTTTTTAAAATTATGTTTTCTAGAAGGGAGAGGTTTGACTAAAAGAAGTTCCACTTTACCTATGTCCTGAGGAAGACTAAAAAATATATCAAAAGGTACACAGGAAGATAACAACAGGTTTTCAGATGGTGGAAGTTGGAACTTATGGTGTATGGTGATTAGCATCCCCAGTGCAGTGACATCACTTCTGGCATGACCTGGAAGTGAAGTCATCTTTTGTGTGAAAGCATGAGACTGTAGTTTAACCATGGAGTTTTGGGTGAGTGGTAGAGCATCACCTGTTGTGATGGCACTTCTGGATCCAGTCAGAAATGGCATCATTGCACTAGCATATTCAAGTCACATCCCTACAACCTCCTACAGCCATTTTTTTCCTGCTCTCCAACTGAGCAGTGGTAAGCAAAGGTGATAGTGGGCACAAGGTCTCCTGTTATACCAGGAGAACTGGTAACTCTAGTTCATCTCCCCTCACTGAATAAATATAGCCACCACACCTGCAAGGCATCCTCTGGGGCACTCTGCTGTTTGAATTTCTTTTTGCACCCCTCATAGTCATTCCTGATTTAGTGTACAACATCTCCTTTTCAAGTCATCCACTGGGTACCTATTCCACATGTTCATTGTACCTTGCTTGAAAATCTTTTCTTTTGCTTTTGCCTGAGCCCATCTCGGAGGAACAGCCACGGCGAGCAGAGAAGAGGCTGCTGCGCCGCTGCCGCCTCGCCCGCTCAGCCTCTGGGGTGGAAGCGGAGGGGGGGGTGGAGGTGGGCCGGGGGCGTGGCGAGCCGCGAGTCCGGGTCCTAGAAGGGCCTGGATTCGCAGCTCGCCATGCTCCTGGCCTGCCTCGCCCTCCCCTGCGCTGCTGCCGCCTCTTGGCTGCTCCTCTGAGATGGGCTCAGCCTGGGCTCATCTCGGAGGAGCAGCTGCGGTGGGAGGGGAGGGGGCAGCAGCGGCGCAGCGCGGCGGCCTCGCCGGCTTTGGGATGCGGCGGCTGGCCATGCTCCCCGGTGCCATTTCCACCCCCTCCCCCTGCTTCTGTTTTTTGGGGAGCGGGGGAAGAGGGTGGAAATACTGGGGTCCCCCACCAGGGCGGGAGGGTTGGGAAGCCTATTTCAATCTGTCTAACTACTACTCATGCTGTGTATCTCTGCCTGTCTTACAGCTGGTTGAATTTCTCTGTGGAGGGAATACTACAGTTTCAGAACAAAGGGCTGCTATGTATTATGCACAACTGGGTTTATCCATGAAGCATAGAGTCTATGCTATTTGGTTGGTGAAGTTTAAATAGTTATAACTGGAATTAAAATAAACACATTACCTGTTTAACATCTTAGATGTCACATTTTTGTTTCTCTTGTGTTCTTAAAAATTAAGTTTTAATTCAGTATGCACATGATAGGTTTTGTGATATGACTGTGACTTTGAGTTACATTCTCATAAGAATTTATATTGGATTACATTAAGAGACATTTAATATAATAATTACTTTTTTTATAACCCCTCACTGATTATAAAGTAGTTAAAATCATTAATCTGTATAATACATTAACCACCAAGGACATGAATGCATATAAAAGAGGACTAGTCTTAGTTTAAAGAAAACTTCAATAAATAAAATTGATTTTTAAATGGACATAGTCAACAGATTCTATCCAGAATTCAAAGTTTGTTAATTCTCATTCTGAAATGTACTTTATAAGAATGCGCCAGCACATTGTTCCCCTTTAATTACCATCTTTGCTTCAGTGTATCATTTTCTGGCGGGTATAATTGTGATTTGATCATACTTACAGTAAATGTTTATACAACCATTAAATTTTTAATTTACTTTTAAGTATATACACTGCATTTGACAGTGTCCCCACAGGAACATCAGTAAAGATAACAAATAGCAAATTAAGAATTCACCATTAGAATTACTAAAACAATGTAACAAAAGCAGGTGGTGATATGTAACAGAGTTAAAAATACATTTATTTATCATTTCCATTTCATCCAGATATTTCTCTTTCCTTTGATATCATCCCTTTATTCTGAAGTGTTCTTCTGCTATTTCATGAATCATTTCTTTTAGGAAATTCATGTCAAGATGTACAAAATAGCCTTTTCATGTCCACACTGTTTTCTCGCTTTTAAAGACATCTCTGCATTTGATAAGATATGGCCCTTTCTCAACACTACTTCTATAAGAATGTTATAAACTAAAATTGATAGGTTATTTTCTCTGCAGCCAACAATTTTTTACCATTATCTTGACAGAACACACACATCTAAATGCTTTAAATTCGATGTATTTTAATGGCCAACAAAACCTTTTAAAGTTTTTAAAGTTTGTATAAAATTGCTCCTTGACTGTAGCACAGGAGCCTAATCTAGGCTATCCTTATGTAAATGATATCTCTAATGGTTGCCAAGAATCTGCCATGTTCCTATAATCACTTTCATGGCATTTACACAGGTGCACCCCCTGTACCATTAAAGTGGACTGGTATGTTTGTTTATGTGGTATCTTAGTATGGCCATGGCACAGAAAACTTTTGAATCAGAATCATAGAATAATTTCTGGTGAGAATTTAAAAGTGTGTTCTACAAAGAAGATTCATGGGGATATTACTGTATGTCAGGGATGGGGAACCTCCATCCCGAGGGCCATATACGGCCCTCAAGTTCACTTGGTGTGGCCCTCGGGGATTGCCGAACCAAGCCATGTGGCAGCCTCCCTGGGGCCTGGCTGGCCACCAAGGATTGTGGGGCCCAGCCACACTGTGCAGCAGCCTCCCTAGGGCCAGGCAGGGATCACAGGGCCCAGATGTACTGTGTGGCAGCCTCCATGGGGCCTGGCTGGCCGGCCAAAATTACTGCAGGGCCTGGAAAACTTACTGTCACAGTTCAGTTTGCACTTGATTATCCCAGATGGTGTGGCCTAATATGCTAATGAGTGTGTGACCTAATATGCTAATATTAGAGGATGTGGTCTAATATGCTACTGAGTTCCTGCTGGGCTTTTTCTACTAAAAAGTCCTAGACTTATGCATTTGCCTAGGTCGATGGGCCCGGTGTGTGTGTTTGTGTGTGTGCCAGATTAGGCTCTCCCCACATGACTTCAAATAGAAAAACAATTATTTGCATTAATTTTGCTAGCCTGAATCATTCTCCCTCTGCGGAGCACTGTTTTTTAAGTTGATAATTTTTTATGGGCCGTGAATGATGTTATAAATATCCACATGGCCCTTGGCAGAAAAAAGGTTCCCCACCCCTGCTGTATGCGGTCAGGGTACTCTATGGTTGTTCCTCAGTGAATTTGACCTTTTCTAGTTAGAGCCCACATCTACACAACAGAACCTAGGTTCAGAAACCACCTTCACAGCCTCTGACTTCTCAGTTAGGATGTGAGACTGGTTCCAAGCACCAAAGAGTCAGAGCAAAATATGCTATGGAGGCATATGGAGGGAAAGCAACCACTGAGTGTGTTGTGAAACAAACAGTGTGTGGCAAGCTGTACCAATGTCCTAGGACTGGGTTGCTCCTAGGGTATAAACTGCTAATATAAACTACAAGGAATGGTGCCTGAAAGTGTCTGCCCCTAATATGGACAAGGTAATGCTGATACCATTATAGGTGTACATGTATGTGTCACGTGCCATCAAGTTGCTTCTGACTTATGGTCACCCTATGAATTTATATCTAAAAGATCAACCTTGCTAAGGTCTTGAAACTGAGGGCTGTGGCTTCTTTTACTGAGTCAATCCATTACATTTTGGATCTTCCTTTTTCCCTGTTGCCTTTGACTTTTCCTAGCATTACAATCTTTCCCAGTGACTCTTACTTTCTCAATGTGACCAAAGTACGATAGCCTCAGTTTAGTCATTATAGCTTCTGGGGAGAATTTTGACTTGATTTGATCTAGAACTAACTTATTGACCAATATACCACTCACCCTATGCCACTCTTTTCAGTGCGGCCTCCCTTTTCCACTATCTGCCCCAGGGCTTCAGCTTGCGTTGCCGTTTTTGTGTGGCAAAGAGAAACTGGTTTTTAGTGGTTTCTCTTTGCTACAAAAAAGATGACACAGGCTGAAGCTCCAGGGCAGATAGTGGGAAATCAGAAGGACGCTGCGCTGAAAAGAGGAACGACAGAGCAACATGGGGTGAGTGCGAAACTGGTCATAGTCTTTTTGGCTGTCTGTGATATCCATAAAACTCTCTTCCAATATCATGTTTCAAATTAATCAACTTTCATCCTGTCAGCTTTGTTCATTGTCCAGTTTTCACACTCACACATAGTAATGGGGACTATTATAGTATAAATTATCTTGATTTTGGTTGCCAGTAACACATCCTTACACTTAAGGATCTTTTCTAGCTCCTTCATGATGGCCTTCCCAGTCTCAATCTCCTTCTGATTTCTTGGGTGCCATCCCCCTTTTAGTTGAGCCAAGGAATAGAAAATCTTGAAGAATTTCAATTTTTTCATCATCACTCTTAAAGTTCTGTAATTCTTCAGTAGCCATTACTTTTATCTTCCTTATGTTCAGATGGAGATAGTTCAAGATGTGTAGCCATGTTAGTCTGTCTGTAGCAGTAGAAAAGAGTAAGAGTCCAGTAGCACCATAAAGACTAATGAAATTTGTGGTGGGATATGAGCTTTCATGAGTCACTACTTACTTCTTCAGATATCTGGGAGGAGGGAAGGAGCAATGACTCACAAAAGTTCATACCTCACCACAAATTGTGTTAGTCTTTACGGTGTTACTGGACTCTCACTCTTTTTTGACATTCAGCCAGGGGATTTTTTTTTATCATGAACTCCTTTGCATAATAGGCAGCATCCCCTGATATAACCAATCCTCCAAGAGCTTACAGTAAGCCCTGTAAGAAGAGCCCTGTAAGCTCTTGGAGGATTGGCTGCATCAGGGGGGTGTAGCCTAATATGCAAAAGAATTCCTGTTACAAAAAAGCCCTGTATCCAGCTATAATTCTGCTTTGGCACTTTCTGCTTTAATCTTATTTATTTATTTAAGAAGATTTATATTCCACCCTTTCTCATGATGAGCTCATCATATAGTCAAGTATACACTACTTTCTGTCAGTAATGTGGTCATCTTCATAACTCAGATGTATTTTTGGCAGTATGAATGTTTTGGTGGTTTTCTTCAGCTTTATTCAAATTTTTGAGGCTAATTATTATTTATTTTGTAATTATATAAAAGCAGATATTTTAATTCTGGGAGGATTTTTGAGACCCAAAGATCACAGATGAGATAAGATATCCTTGATTAAAGGTCTGGACACAGTGTATTCAAGGCTCCTGAATATCAGCAGGAAAAAGGGTTTAAAAGTTAAAGGGAGTGCACTCACTTTCTTTCCTGCCATTTCTGGGATTTTCTTGCCTCTTCCTTCACTTCCCTGGGATCAGGGTAGCAGTTGGAGGTGGAGAGGGGTTCTCAACAGCCAATCACAGCTGGTGTTGCTGCTGGGCTATGTCAGCCAGCTCCAAAAGTCAGCAACTTGCAGAGATTGCTTCAGGAGTTAAAGGGCCAGCAGCCCCACCAACAGTATTCCGGTGCTCAGGGGCTTCCCCACACCCTGTGATATTTTGGGAATGGAGACCCATGCAGGGCCACAGACAAGGGGACTGGGTAAGGGACCCCTAGAGCATCAGTCACCCAAAGAGGGGATGCCACAGTCACAGGGGTGCCAGAGATGCAGTGAGGTAGGATAAAGACAAAAATGGCTCAAGCAGAGATGGGGATAGGGCTGCTGGCACAAATCAAGTTGGAACCCATAGCAGAAGCTCGGGAGGATTTGGAGAGCCCATCAGCCCACACCAGGGACCCCAAAATCCAAAGGAGGGAGAAGGGGGAAGTGGTGAAAGGAGGCATGACAGGTCCATGGACCCCCTGTTGCCTCTGGGGGTCAAACTGGGGGGGGACTTTCTCAGTTTGAGAGAGACCCCAGGGGGTATTAGGCCACCCCAGCACATAGGCCCACTCCCCCCCCCCCAAAAAAAAATCAGAGATTCATACTGTAGAACATACCAGGGTAGGTGGGTGGAGGAAATGAAGCCCCCTCCCCTTTCAGGGAGCCAGATGGTATGCTGAAGGTGGATTTACTAAGCTTGGTAGAGTACCCTCAAGCTCTCCAGCTAAAATTCAGCACCCCAAAATGCCAAGGATCCACATAGAAGACAGCAAAGCCAGGGGATCCAGTAGTGAGGGGTGGCTACCTGAAGGGGTTCCTCAGGAGCAGTGAGCACAATGACAGGGGGACATGATAGAGGGAGACCCAGAGCAGTGCTGAGGAAGGAGTTAGTTTTTTCTCATCATAGGAAAAATGGTGGAGTGGGGGCACCTTCTTTGGGTGCCCCTAAAATTGGACCCCCGGTCCAATCTTTTTTAAACTTGGTGGTTCCCTGGAGGAGAGTCTCCTGCAGCTTCACTGCAAATTTGATGCATCTTCCTCAAACCCCTTCCCCCCAGTCTCCAGACATTATACCCTATGTTTTGCCATTAACTTAAATAGCTCATAGGGTATAATGGAGCTGTATATTTGAGAATAGCTGGAAATCTCCTGAATCAGATTCAGGCACAGAATCTAATATTCAGAGATACTCGGCCCCTGAATACCCCTGAATCTGAATTTATTATTAATTTTTTTTTTGGCACACCCCTAATGGAAACCCGGCATCCAAAATAAAGGTAGTGAGGTAATACTGGAGTGGAACTTAGATGATTTCACATTCTGCTCAAGGTTGGATTAGTGTTGACATCATTCTTTATTTGTACTAAGATTAATTTTGTGACCAATAAATATCTAAAGGCTCTATTTCTTTTTTAAAAGCATGTGGACCAATTCCATCTGAACTAGGTACTCTAATAAAAACAATGATATATTTTCAAGTATCGAAAATGGAAAATAGCACATCATAGCATAGAACATAGCACCTGGTGTTATGCTGCATACAAGATAATTTTTTTCCTGGTATCTGCTTGTAATATTTTGCTTTTGTTGTAGATTTGAAGGAAGGGAAATTAATTCAGGTAGAGTTGGGGGGTGGAATCAATTTTTGATGGTAGAATAGATTGAGACATAACTACACAAACCTTTCATGGAGATAGATCCAGGTTGGCAGCCGTGTTGGTCTGAAGCAGCAGAACAAAGTTTGAATTTGTGTGCTTGCACACAAAAGCTTATACCTTGAATAAAGCTTTGTTGGTCTTAAAGGTGCCACTGAATTCAAACTTTGTTTTACATAAACCTCAAGCATGGTTATGTTTAATTCTCACGGGTGAGGTAGTTAATGTAAATGTAATGTAGCATATGACTCATCTGACTCAGTCTCAGTTTTCTCTTCTGAAGTGGCAGTAATAATATTGATCACAAGGGAACAAAGAATACAAGTATTTATATGATTTAATTAACACCAAAAGCAAAACCATTAAACAGTTTTATTTTATTTGTTACAGTTTATTTGCAGTCTTTCTTCCAGTAATGCAGGGAGTCAATTTGGGCTGATTCCTACTTTAACTTCAGGCTTCTGATTCTCTCATCGTGTTTTTTTTTCCTGCAGGGGGTGTCCCCTGTCATCCAAGGCAACATTTTGTCTGGCATTTAAACAGCATCAGAAAGGGAGAGGTAAGAAGGTCATGTTGAAAGGTGCACAGACTTGAGCTATGATAAAGTTGTGAGGAAAAAAACAGACAAATTTACAAACTGTTACTCCAATATATACATACAGAACAAGTTAAACTGTGTATGATAAAATGGATGTAGAATTTTGAGAAAGAGTTCCCTCTTCAACAATGGGAAATCTTATGGATGAAGAATATAAAATTCACAGGTAGCCAGACATTAAGGGAGAATTAGGAATGTCACTAGTTCATTTCCTAAGGGGCAAATTGAATCACGCTCAAGTGAATAAAAATCAGTTTTGAAGTTTAGTTACCTGTTTTTGCTGCAGCATGCCATCAGCATGGTCTCTCAGCATAGGTCAGAGGCATGCCTGGCAGGAAAGGTGGGGCCCTGTGGGCCAATAGGGGCAGCCAGTCTATGGGGCAGATGGTGATGCATGTCACAGCTGAAGGGCGGAGAAGGTGGCTATGGGAGAGGGAGAGTGTCCTTGCAGCATGCCCCACCAATAGACATCTGCAGCAAGTACATGTTCGTGGCCACCACCTCTTGCAAGTGCTCCCTGTGGGATGTGTGGGTGGCTCGGGCTCTTAGGGCCCTTTCTCCCAGAATTGTTTCTCAAGCATCAGATTTTTCTCTGGCCACAACCCATGAACAGGTGAGTGTGTCCTCCATGCCCATCCACATTCACAAGTGTCCATCAACGGGGACCCGGGCAGTTGTCACCCCCTTCTGCACAGAAGGCAATGTGAGGTCTGTCCCCCATGGGAATAAGAGTGCTAAGGTACTGTGGCACCAGACCTGGTTTGTGGCATCCCAGAATTGGCAAGCAATGCAGGGTGATGCTGGACAGGGCTTTGGATGGTGGGGTGAGTGGCAATCATTGGCATCCCCACCACCCACCCTATCTATGGCCCATGTTATGGGTGGCTGGCAGAGAAGAACATAAGAGAAGCCATGTTGGATTAGGCCAATGGCCCATCCAGTCCAACACTATATCACACAGTGGCCTATATATATATATATATATATATATATATATATATATATATATATATATATATATATATATATATATATATATATATATGCACACACACACACACACACACACACACACAGTGGCTAATAGCCACTGATGGACCTCTGCTCCATATTTTTATCCAATCCCCTCTTGAAGCTGGCTATGCTTGTAGCTGCCATCACCTCCTGTGGCAGTGAATTCCACATCTTAATCACCCTTTGGGTGAAGAAGTACTTCCTTTTATCTGTTCTAACCTAACTGCTCAGAATTGTACGCAGTATTCCAAATGAGACTGCACCATCGATTTATACAGGAGCATTATGTTACTGGCTGATTTGTTTTCAGTTCCCTTCCTAATAATTCCCAGCATGGCGTTGGCCTTTTTTATTGCAATCGCACACTGCCTTGACATTTTCAGTGAGTTATCTACCATGACTCCAAGATCTCTCTCTTGGTCAGTCTCTGCCAGTTCACACCCCATCAACTTGTATTTGTAGCTGGGATTCTTGGCCCCAATGTGCATTACTTTGCACTTGGCCACATTGAACCTCATCTACCATGTTGACGCCCACTCACCCAGCCTCAACACATCCCTTTGGAGTGCCTCATAATCCTCTCTGGTTCTCACCACCCTGAACAATTTAGTGTCATCTGCAAACTTGGCCACTTCACTGCTTACTCCCAACTCCAGATCATTAATGAATAAGTTAAAGAACAAGGGACCCAGTACTGAGTCCTGCGGCACCCCACTGCTTACCTTCCTCCACTGCAAAGACTGCCCATTTATACTCACTCTCTGCTTCCTATTAATTAGCCAGTTTTTGATCCACAAGAGGACCTGTCCTTTTACTCCAAGACTCTTGAGCTTACTAAGGAGCCTTTGATGAGGAACTTTATCAAAAGCTTTCTGGAAGTCAAGGTAAACAACATCTATTGGGTCCCCTTTGTCCACATGCTTGTTCACTTCCTCAAAGAAATGTAACAGGTTAGTGAGGCAAGATCTTCTCTTACAGAACCCATGCTGAGTCTTCCTCAATAACCCGTGTTCATCAATGTGCCTACTCATTCTGTCCTTGATAATGCTTTCTACCAACTTTCCCGGTATTGAAGTCAGACGGACTGGCCTGTAATTTCCCGGATCTCCTTTGGAACCCTTTTTAAAGATGGGGGTGACATTTGCTACTTTCCAGTTTTCAGGAACAGAGGCAGATTTCAATGAAAGATTACATATTTTTGTCAGGAGATCCACAAGTTCAACCTTGAGTTCTTTCAGAACTCTTGGATGTATGCCATTCGGACCTGGTGACTTATTAGTTTTTAATTCGTCAATCAGTTGTAGGACTTCCTCTCTTGTCACCTCAATCTGACTCAAGTCTTTCCACACGCCTTCCAAAATTAGTGGTTCTGGAACGGGCAAACACTTCTCATCTTCCACAGTGAAGACTGAGGCAAAAAATGCATTCAGCTTCTCAGCCATTTCCCTATCCTCCTTCAGTAATCCTTTGACCCCTTTGTCATCCAAGGGCCCCACTGCTTCCCTGACTGGGTTCCTGCTTCTAATATATTTGAAGAAATTTTTATTGTTGGTCTTTATGTTTTTTGCAATATGCTCCTCATAGTCCCTTTTTGCCTGCCTGATCACAGTCTTGCATTTGATTTGCCGCAGCCTGTGTTCCCTTTTATTAATCTCACTTGGAGTAGCTTTCCACCACTTAAAGGGGTCCTTCTTACCTTTTACAGCTTCCATTACTTTGTTTGTTAACCATGCAGGCCTTCTCTTATACCTGTTTGTGCCTTTCCTAACTTGTGGTATATATTTTATCTGAGCTTTATCTGAGATTGTAGTTTTAAATAGCCTCCAAGCTTCCCCAAGGGTTTGGTCTGTATTTACCTTTCCTTTCAGTTTCCTCTTCACATCCTCCTCATCTCAGAGAATTTACCCCTTTTAAAGTTAAACGTGGTTGTGCTGGTCTTTTGGGGCAACCTCCTATTTATACAAATGGTGAAATCAATAACGTTATGGTCACTGCTCCCAAGTGGTGCGATCACTTTTACATCTCTCACCAAGTCTTGGGCATTACTTAGGACAAAATCCAGGATCACCCCACCCCTGGTAGGTTCTGTGACCATCTGCTCCATAGCACAGTCATTGAGAGCATCTAGAAACTCAGTCTCTTTCTCTCGACCAGAACACATATTGACTCAATCAATCTGCGGGTAGTTAAAATCTCCTATTATGACACAGTTTTCACGTTTAGCCACTATCTTTAATCCTTTCATCGTATTATAATCGTCCTCTATCTTTTGATTTGGTGGTTGATAACAAACTCCCATAGTTAAATTTCCTTTTGGGCCCTCTATTTCGACCCAAAGCGTTTCTAGAAGGGAATCACCGTGTCCCACTGATTCTCCTCATTCCACCAAGTTTCTGAAATTCCCACAATATCTATGTTTCCCCCCAACACTAAACATTCCAACTCACCAATTTTACTTTGAACACTTCTAGCATTTGTATACAAACATCTATAATTTCCCAGGAAATTAGGCCCACAACCTTCCTCCTGCTGCCTTGAGACTTTGGCAGGCAGCCCATACTGTTTGTCACCATCTCAGTGGACAACTCTGATCCATTATCCAGTAGAAAAGTAACAGCTAACCCTTCATCTCTTTGAGATGAGTCCTCCCGAACCAGAGACATTTCATCTCCTGTCGGCTTTCCCCCAAGATTCAGTTTAAAAACTGCTTTGCCACCTTTTTGATTTTAAGCGCCAGCAGCTTGATTCCATCTGGGGACAAGTGGAGACCATTTCTTTTGTACAGCTCCCGCTTGTTCCAGAAAGCATCCCAGTGCCTAACAAACTTAAACCCTTCCTCCCTACACCATCGTCTCATCCACACATTGAGACTTCTAATTTGTGCCTGTCTCTCCAGCCCTCCACGTGGAACAGGTAGCACTTCTGAGAAGGCTACCTTGGAGGTTCTGGCCTTAAGTCTCCTGCCTAGCAGTCTAAATTTTTCCTCCAGGACCTCATGACTGCATTTCCCCACATCATTGGTGCCAACATGCACCACGACCACTGGCTCCTCCCCAGCACTGTCTATTAGCCTATCTACAACACACGTAATGTCCACTACCTTTGCACCAGGCAGGCAAGTCACCATATGGTCAATACGCGGTTTTGCCACCCAGCTGTCTACTTGCCTAAGGATCGAATCACCAACTACCAAGACCCCCCCCTCTCTCCCAGCCCAGGGATGGTTCCTTGGCACGAAAGGATAGTCGCTCATCAACTGAAGAAGAGGTCCCTACTGAGGGCGCATTCCCCTTATCCTCAGCCCGGTGCCCTGTTCCCTCTCGACCCTCATACTCCATGGCAGCAACGGGACTGCCACGTTCGGAGTGGGGCTCATCTAATACATCCCCGAGAATCTTCTCTGAGTGCCTGACTGTCTCTGCTTCTCCAGGTCAGTTACCTTGGCCTCAAGGGAATGAACTCGTTCCCTGAGGACCAGGAGCTTCTTGCATCGAGCATATACCCAAGACTTCTGTGGGCAGATAGTCATACATGTGACACTCAGTGCAAAACACTGGAAAACCCCCACCCCCCCTGCTGGCATTCTACCTTCATAACAGCTTTTTTCAAAAATATACAATCCGCTTTTAAATCCTGTTTGTTTATGTGGCTCTCCTTCTGGAGGGTCTACTTGCCTTATTGGGGACACAAGAAAATAGGGATCTGGGTTCCTGGTCCTTACAGAGCCGCTAGGCTACGAGCTACAGGCCAAGAGCCCTTTAGCTCTTCCCCTTCGGCTCACGCCAAAGGCTCGTGCCTCTGGCAAGGTGCAGCTTAATAATGCAGAGAGGGTGGGGAACACATCCACTCCTAATCAATCAGCAACAATCACCTTCAGCCCACTCAAACCAAACAAAAAGCAGTTCCCCAGCAACTACAAACTCAGAATTTTCAGTAATCACACAGTCACACAAACTCAGAAATCCTCAGCAACTTACCCGGCTGCTTAGAAAGCCAAACCTCACCATTGTAGCACTTCTTCTCTGCTCTCTCTCAGAGCTCTCTGAAAGGAGCCACCGGGGGGTGGTGGTGGCTGGGTGCTCTGCTCACAGAGATGTTGCCCAAAAGCCTTTCAAAGTGTTCTTGGACCCCCACCATATCTTGTACTATGCACCCCCCCATCATCAGCACCTAAGTAGCCTCCCTCTCAAATATTCCCAGGAAAGCTGCAGATGAAGTGGGGAGGGGTATGGAACTCCTGTGATGTAATAGAAGAAGAAGAATTGGATTCATACCCTGCTCTTCACTCGGAGTCCTGGAGCAGCTTACAATCTCCTTCCCTTCCTCTCCCTACAATCTCCCTTCCTTACTCTCTCATCCACTAATTTGTGAGGTAGGGGATGAGAGAGCTCCAAGGTCCTATATAAATGTAAATATTCTGTTCAATCTTTTTTCTATTTCCCACCCTTCTTTTTGGTTTTTATACCCTTAATATTCTTTTAAAATAAAAAAAATAATGAAAAAGAAAATAAAAAATAATAAAAAAGAAAGACACCCAGGCTTGGATCCAGTCACAAATTATCATAGATGGGAAGAGTTTTGGTGGAATTCAAGCCTACATATATTATACTGTTAATTCTATTTAAGTTTACCAGCTCTAGATTTTAACATTAAAATATTTTTGGATTTTACATAAGAGATAAAATATCTCATGAAAATAAGTTGCAGGTTGTATATGTTGTTGCCTGGATGGTTGAGTCCTAGTACTTGACAGATTGAAGAGTACTGTCACTGAAAACTACTTGTAAAAATTATCTTCAGACTACAATGGTTACACTTACTTCACCTGCATTGACTGGTTCTTGGGGTTCTGGCCATGCTGTTTTATTGTATGTAATGTGAAAAATCTCAAAGGGACCATTTGTTCTCCTTTCTTAGACCACAGTCTCTTCATCAAGTACACCACTAATGCCAACCTTCTTCGTCATATCCAAAATGGAGGCAAAGTATTTTGTCAGTAAAATAAAATATATTGCGTTTCAGAATTCAAGCAGAAAATAAGCATTTTTCTCACCTCCCCAAACATGCAAAACACATATTAGGGAGCACAAAATGGCAGCCCTAGGAGGAAGAGCCAACCACAAAATATCAGGAGGAAGGCTATCTATAACTCTAATAGTAACACTTCAAAATTTCAGGTATGAATTCTGTTTAATGGGCTGTCTTTTGTCAACAACTCCTAGTCTAAGGGATTGTTGGGATGGGCCCACAGAACACAAAATTGTAAAACCCTGGGCATGTGAGTTCTCGAACACATCAGTCTAAGTTTCTGCTACCAACCCATTTGAGTATCCCAACAGCCAGAAGCCAACAGACAAGCTTCTTTCTGGGAGTAAACAAGGAAATCAACCTTGCAAGATAGGTCACTTTAGTTTCCACAAAATAATTAGCCTGGTGAGCACTTGGTTGAAGTAGTGGAGTTAGGACTGAAGCCACTTGAAGACAACCCCTCCCCCCCAAATGTGTTCAAAATGAATTTATTAAAAGTGTAAGAGTATTTCAAAAGGAACATTAACAGTGAGGAATCAAAATAACAATGCTAAATTCAAAAGAATAGCTACACAGTAAGACATTTGTTCAAAAGTACCAGATGTTACCCTTTTCTGCTGAAGACATTCAGCAATCAAAAGTCCACTCTGTCCAGAGTAAGCATATGGTAAGCAGAGTGCTGGACAAGCAAGCAAGCAAACAGAGCAAGCAAGCTTTCAAGATGGTTCTGATATTGCAACCAGGAATCAAGGCATGATAGCTTGTGAAGGGAGAGCCACGCACAAGGGCTATCGAAGTGGCCACACTCTAGGTTACAAAAGCTAACTTTTTAATGCCTAAAGTTCCAACATGGTCTGGAGTCCTTAGACCAGTCATAGCTGGTGATGCCAATTAATCAGGGCTTTTTTGTAGAAAAAGCCCAGCAGGAACTCATTTGCATTTTAGGTCACACATCCTGATGCCAAGCCAGCTGGAACTGAATTCCTGTGCATTCCTGGTCAAAAAATCCCAGCCATTAATAAAGTGACCCTATTGCTAAGCATGTGACCCAGAAGAGGCAGTCAGAATAGATGGAAATGATGGCGCTATCTGCGGTATACTTCCATAATTCCCACAAGTGTAGATGGAATGCAGTTAATTACGAAATGATGTTACCTGGAAGTGACATAATCAAAATGGCGGCCTGTACATGGACTGCTCTAGGCATTTCTGGGAAAACTGTATGGTTTTCCTGGATGCTCAAGCCATTTGGGAGGTTAAAACTCTATGGTACCTATTGTACCATAGAGTTTTACCTCCCAAATGGCTAGAGCATCCGGGAAAACCATAGAGTTTTCATGGAAACACCTAGAGCAGTCCTGTGTGCGCCCCGCCATTTTGATGATGTCACTTCTGGGTGATGTCATTACATCAGTGACACGGGGAGGTTCCCCCCACCGGCCATCATTGAGCCAGTGGGTTGGGAACCTCCAGGGCGGGGGATTCCCCACCCAGACCAGGGGCTTGGCAGCCTTATCACCAGGTAAGGCATAGGCATGCACTATGGCAGTCACAGGCACCACAGGGACCCCTGACTTAATGTGCTGTCTTCTTTGGTACACCTCTGACCTGCTGTAACTCAAGCCAGGATACTACATAGCCCAGTATTCCTACACAAACTGCCAGAGTTGCTATGATTGATCAGAGCAGTTGCTTCTTGTAAGAATTCTTGGCCAGGAACTGCAAGCTCATGGTTACCTTACCTGTTTGTTCTCTGATAGCGAAATGCGGGTGGACCAGTTACTACTACAAGGGTGCTGAAAAATCACAACTGGACAGTAGTTGTTACATGGCTACTGCGCCATGAGGCATCCTGCCTCCCAATTATTCTTGGAGTTTTCGTGCATAATAATAAATGCAGCACAAGTATGGAAGGCACTCATAATGATGATATGGTGTATGTAGACTCCATTATCTAGGGTTGCCTGGTCCCTCACCCACTGGGGATGGGGGGTGGGTGGGTAGGATTGCCAGGTCCAGGTTGGGAAACTCCTAGAGATTTTGGGATGTAGCCTGGGAAGGACAGGGACCTCAGCTGGGTACAATGCCATTTTCTCCAGGAGAACTAATCTCTGTAGTCTTGGGATGAACTGTTCTTGGAGTTTTCCTGCATAATAATACAATGCAGAGCAGGTATGAAATGCACTTACAATAATGACATGGCCCCAGCTCAAGGCTGGTATCCCTAACATTTTCCCCATAAAATTATATTATTCAATTCCATCTTGCACTGCATTTCACATAGGAGGATTAAGATTTCAGATGACAAAATGAGCAAGTATGAGGTACCTTATTGATAGCAAGCTGGATTGATTTTATTCACTTTGTGTCAATGGAAAGGGTCAATCTGAATAACTGATTTAATCAATATTTAAATCAATAGTTTCCATTTATTATTTTGACACTTCCTAAATAAAAGTGCAAAAGGATCACCCACTATATTCATAAAATGTACTGATTTAAAACTGGATAGTGCCATTATACAACTCCACGCGGTAAATTATAAGTTTCTCATAGTATTATCCTCTGGAGAGCTTCGCTGACTTTGATTGGAACAATTTTGCATAGCATAGGATTGCGCTGCCAAACATTTATCTTATTGTGGTAGACATATAATTGTTCTCTATAAGATGGATAGAGTAATTATTGTTACAATTAGAGTGCTGAGTCAATCACATACATTGGGTAATACACAGGCATAAAACAGGAGTAAAGAAGCAGTAGCAGGTGAGACCAGGGCTCACAATACTTTTGTAATATCAAGCCATAATAAAACTCTGTAACTATATGGTGCTATACAGTATAATGTGGAGGAGAGAAGAATAGTGTAAGCCACATTGAGTCCCCACTTGGAAGAAAGGTGAGGTGTAAAGGAAGAGAATAAATAAATAATAAGTATATGGTGACTGGCAATGTTTTGCAAACAGTTCATTGTTTAGAAGAAAAACTTTTACTATTCTGCAGGGCCTGTAAAACAGAGCTATTCCACCTGGCCCCTCCTGCTCAAACTCCCTGTCAAACTGTTTTCCAGCTATTGTGGACAGGGAATGAGTAAACCTGGAACCCTAGAGCTGGCTATATTGGGATAGCAACAAATGATGAACAGAATCTGGTATAACATTGATTCTTAAATTGCCATCTTTATCGCTTTTCCGATTGGAAATGATGTTTTAAAATTTTAATGTGTCATTATAATTTTATGTTGTAACCCATCCTAAACACATTTGTGAGGAGAGTGGGATAGAAATTAAAAAAATAAATAAAATAAATTTAAAAATCAACAAGTTCATAGGTTCAACATTTTGCATGTTGTGAGAGCCAATGTGGTGTAGTGATTAGCACTGGACTAGGATCTGCAAGACCCAGGTTCAGATCTCTGCTTAGCCATGGAAACTGGCTGGATGACCTTGAGTGAGTCGCACACTCTCAGCTTAACCTGTTCCACAGGGCTGTTGTGAAAGTAAAATGGAGCAGAGGAGAAATCTGCAAATCAGTTTAAGACTGATTTTGCACTGCAGTCACATTCCTCTTCTCTGTGCAGCGTCCGTCGGATTTCCCACTATCTGCGGCAGAGTTACAGGAAGTGTTGCAGCTTTTGCACAGCTAATGGAAATTGTTTTTTAGCGGTTTCCGTTTGCTGCATGAAAGCCGCGATGCTTCCTGTAACTCCAGCGCAGATAGTGGGAAATCCAACGGACAATGCGCAGAGAAGAGGAACGTGACTGCGGGGTAAGCTGAGTGCAAAATCAGTCTAGGTTCCCTTCCTACTGGAGAGAAAGGTGGGGTATAAAGTTTTGTTTTTTAAAAAAAATCTGATTTTTTAGAAAAGATAAGCCTATTATTATTGTAAGGTTTTAAAAAAAGTAATACATTTTAAAAATGATTTTTAACCTTCATGGTTTTAGGAAGTCAAATATTTTTTGCCAGGGAGACTATAAAATTCACATGTCCAGTATCATGTAATTATCACAATTTTGATAAAGCCCATGGGGCCAAGTTCATAACACTCTGTTGCTATAGTTAGAGCTTGTGTTTGAGCATTTAGATAGTCAGATTTGGAAGCAGCTTCTTGACAGCCATTTATGTTACAGGAGTTCTCACAGCCATTGTAGACCCTGTGGCAAGATGAAAAGAGATTGTGATTGGCACAGCATGGGGTCTGTTCAGCTCCTGGGCAATTCCTGGATTGATTTTGTAGCAAAGACATGCTCCTTTAAGAATTTTTGAACTGATTTCATAACTGTCATGAACCTGAGGGAAAGGTCAAGCCAGTTTAAACTCCAAGGGGAACTAAAGTCCTGTAATGAAGGAAGTATGGCCAATGTTAATTGATACTCACTGCAGTGATACTAACCTTGTCACAACAATGCAGAGATTTAAGTAACCTTGTTTGAAGGCGCACACAGACTCTAGAAAACAATCTTGACACAGTTGTTTAATCATGCACATCATGTGATATGCAAGCGATTTTCTGCTAAATTAAATTACAGCTTTAAAGCATTCAACAAACTTTACTTCCACCCAAGTTTAAAGCTTTTGCTTTATCCACAAAGCTTAAGTTATTACCATTCTGAATATATCAGAATATTACCATTCTGAATGTGTTAGGCACTGGGTTATTTGAACATGTTCTTTACCGGTTTTATTTCTACATGCTGTCTTAATTCTGTGTAGAGGGAAGTAGTCATCACAACCATATCCTCATGCAAAGACTATTATCAGTCCCCTTATCAGATGACCAAAAATTCATTTGATGAACTAGATATTAATATCAATTTGGGAAAATTATCTAAGGCTCAGTTGTAACGTTTTAGTATGGTAGATTTTTTCTGATATTTGGCCAATCTATATAGTATTCACTGTTCAATTAGACTGTATGTGTCAGGTTTTGCAATGACAGGGCAACTGCTTTCATTCTGTGATAAATATGTTCCCAGGTATTGTGATTGTTGAAAAAGCTTTTTCCTTGACTGTATAGCTGCTCTTGTTGCAGTATAACATCTCAAACATGTCCATACTACATGGGCCACCTTCTTCCATCTGAGGCAGGCTCGGCAGTTGGTCCCCTACCTTACCTCCCATGATCGAGCCACAGTGATTCATGCAACAGTCACTTCCAGATTAGACTATTGTAACTCTCTCTATGTGGAGCTACCCTTGATTCTGCTCCAGAAACTCCAGCAAGTGCAGAATGCAGTTGCCCGGCTGTTAGTATTGAGGCCAATATGGGCGCAGATGCACCTGGTGCTGCGCGAACTGCACTGGCTACCACTTGAGTACTGCAGCCATTTCAAGATGTTGGTTCTTACCTTTTAGGCCCTTTACTGCCAGGAGCCTGCATATCTATGGGACCGCCTCTCCCCATATGAGACCCCCTGGGCTTTGAGGTCTGCCTCACAGCATCTTCTTGCAGTCCCTGGGCCTAAGGACACCTGACTGATTTCAACAAGGGCTAGGGCCTTTTCAGTCCAGGCCCCTACTTGGTGGAATGAGCTCCCCTTGGAGATTCGAGCCCTGTGGAACTTGTCAAAGTTCCACAGGGCTTGCAAAATGGAGCTCTTCCACTAGGCTTTTAACTGATCTGGCAGACGTCCCTTTTGAATATCATCACTTCCCCCAACCATTTTACATTCATGGTACTTATATAGAGATGACAGTCATTAGCCATACATGCTGTTATATGTTTACCGCTTATGCCTGAAATAGTGTCTGTCTCTCCTGAATATGTTGCTCTTAATATTGAAACTGTTTTATGATGTTTTGAATCTGATGTTTGTTTTTACTGCTGTAGTCCTGTTCTGGTTTTGGCTCAGCAAGGTAGGGGTTTTGCAACTCTTGTGAACTCCCTGCACACTCAGATACTCAAAGGGACCCCTGGAGGGGGAGCCCTGACAGCATGGGATGCAACATTCCCACGAATTTCATCGGTGGGCGAAGCCTGGTTCTTTGTCTATTCTGAAGCCTCACTGCAACAATTGCCATTTTGCATGGCACTAGCTGTGTCCACTGGTAACAAAATATTTCTTTCTAATCGTCTTTCTACTTCAACTAATGAACTATACTGTGGAAGTAAGTTTATTTGGGAATGCAACCTTTCAGCTAAAGTCCTATTATAAACTAAATTTGACTGTTCAAAAAAGGGGGAGGAGGCTAAAAGACCCCCCCCCCACACACACACACACACAAGAAAGGCTTCTAAAATTAAAAGAACAAGCTTATAACAACTGTCTTTATTTCAAAGAAAAGGAATTGGACTGAATATATAGTTGTGGACAGATCTGGTTGAAAATTAAATAAGCGATAATTGGACTACCAAAATACTAAAGCTTGATCAAAGGTGGAAGGTGACTTTATATGAGAAGAATTGGATTTCTGGATTTTTAGCGTGGCACTTTGAACCTACTTTCTGATTTCTACTATTGTACTGATTATAACTGCAAGGAAAATGATTCACCAAACAGAGATCAATAATTCAAGAGATTTTATGGCTACAATTCTTTCCATAAGGCAAGGAATTGGTCTTTTAGCAGAATTGGTTAAGGAGCAAATGGGGAAATTCTTGGGAAAATGTGAAAATATGGAAAACATGCAAGACCAGTGTTATCAAGGAGCACAAAATCTGCCTCAGGAGCGGGAAAAAGCGGAAAGATAATGGCTTGAAATGGTGTTGCCTGATCTTAAAATGGATTCAGAAAATGTACTTATGCAAGAGAAAAGGATCCTACAGTTCACTGAGACAAAGGAAGGAGGGAGTAACTTCAACCCGGCTCCAAAGCTTTTTGTAAAAATGTTTAGCGATGAAGGGGAAAAATCGGTTGATGCAATCTAGAGTCTCATAACAAGCCCAACAAGGATTAGATCTACAATCTGCAGTCTCATGACAAGTCCAACAATGATTAGATCTTGGAAAAATTTTAAGAAGAAGAAATTATAATCTTTTATTATGCAGTGGGTTGATACTATGGATCTGACGTAATATCTTGGAATGGATATTCTGATTTTTTAATTAGGGGATTTACATTTTTATATAAATTAAAAGGGAGAGACTATAAGCATTTTTAATGGGCATAATATTTTGGGATTCAATTTTGAAACTGTTGGGTTTTTTGAGGGATTCTTCAAATCTAAAGCAGGACTATTTAATATTTTATTTTTTAAAATTGAATGGGTAGCTTTTGGCTTGCTGTGATTTTTTGCAAATCTCAAAACCATAATGAAGTTTAAAAAATTATTGTTAAAAATGAGGGTTTTTTAATGACTCTAACAGCTTGCAAAATCTCTTAAAATTTAAATACATGCTAAGATAAGCCTAAAAAGTTAAGCTGTTTAATTAGAATTTGAACTATTGTAGTTAGAATTACTTATATACATACATATACAGGTATGCACGAACATATAAGAAGGCATATAAAAGGGAATATAAAGAAACTATGTACGTACCTTGATTATTTTTGCCCTTTTTTAGAATGGTAGATGAGGAGGGCCCCTATTGTTTATCCTTATGTATTGAGATGTCCGCTAATGAAATAATCCACTGAGAACTTTTTCTTTCTTTTTTTTTTCTTTTGTATTCCAGAAAAGTTAGGAGTGCAGCTTGATGGAAGTGAGATGAATTCTCCTTATAGATCAAGGGTTCTTTTCTCAGTTTAGTGTGAAGTTCTGGGAACAATTAGGGAGGGTGAGTTCTTGCTCTGTTCTTTGTTATTGGAGATGAGTGCTGTAAAAACTCTTCTTCCTTTTTTATTTTTTTCTCTTAGAAAATCCACTCTTTTTGCTTGTTAGAGCTAGCTTTTCAAGTAGGTCGCTAAAGTTATCAACATTTGCTAATAAGACATGCGCATCCTAACTGTACCCATTTAATTCTAAGGCCTTTCATGGTTAATGAGAAGCTGGTTTCAGTTTTGTTAACCTTGAGACTCCTTTGTAACTTAGATAAGAGAAATGTTGCATATATACAGCTGCTGTTGTTATATACAGAAACTTCTTGCCTAATAAGATAGTATTGAAGACAAGAATTTGAACTTTTCTCTCTTTTCTTTTTCTTCTTCCTTTGTTGTTTGGTGTAGATTAAGATATATAGATGTGATTTTGTATGAGCACAGATATGATATGACATAAATCCGTAATTTCTCACTAAATAGTAGGATTTTATAGTATATCAAAAAGTTTGTAGACTTTAAAGGTAATATGTACTACTTTGGGGTACTTGCAGGTATAATGAATTATATATTTTTTAATTTCTTGATGTAATAATAAATGTAATCTACTCTTTTATTTTCTGTACCTTATCCCTGATCCTTCCCTCAATTCCCTAGTCTTTCCTGTTAAAATGTAATAAAACTTGTTTATATACAGTTTTTACTGCTGTAAGCTGCCCTGAGCCTGTTTGTGGGATAGGGTGGGCTTTAAATAAAAAATTATATTAAATTAAATTAAAATTAAATTAAATGTAATGATCCAGCCTCCTAATATTTCAGTTCATAATCCTGTATATATAAAAGGCAACGTATGTTGCAGATGACTCATTTTTGATGCATGTGCATTGGGAAGGAAGGGAAGGGTCTGTGCATGCACTGTGGGAAGAAAGAATGGTGCTGGTGGGAGGAGGAGGCAGGTGCACACATGGCCAGCCAGGCAGGAGAAAGTGAGGCAGTCACCAGAGTGCAGCACAACTCAGAGGAAGCAGTTGTTGGTGGTACAGAAGCCAGGCCCAGCCACAGCCAGGCCCAGAAAACACCCCTCTTTCCTCAGGGTGGATGCTTCATGGGTAGGAAGGTAGCAGTCAAAAGGATTAGTGTAATAGTAGTAGGTGCAGACAGTATATCCTTTTGGGGTTCTTCAGAGCTTCAAAGGGGCAAGTATCTTTTCAAAATGAGCATTTCTTGCATGGGGGCTCTTTTATGTAGAAATCAAACTATTGTTTACTTTTATTGTCATCCAACAAACATGCTATTTTACTGCTAAAAAGAACACTGAACTGACATTGAAAGGGACAAGAAAGGATAGACTCTGACTCTAGTCTATAATAACAGAAGGTTCTAGATTTAACTCTGAGATGGAAACTTCTCCAATCTCTCTTAATTTTAAACCTGAATATAGCCTTTTGAATAATGATTCTATTTTTTATTTTAATTTGCTTATCTCATTTCCCTCCCCCTCACTCTGAACTTCATTTTCTAAAGTTTCCTTCTTTGGTCCTACTTTGGACCTCCTCTCTTGCCACAAGGTTTATTTTCACACACACAACCTTAAAATACTTTTTGTTTTAATAATGGATAATTAGATCATCAGTTCTTCCTCTTCTACCTTTCAAAGTTACTCATGACTCTCATTTTTGCCCTGCTTATGTGCCTTCATTCTGCCACCCTTCTTTCTGCCTTTTTTTGGATGGTTCCCATGTTCTCTTTAAATTGGTTATCCTTTATGAGAGGATGGAATGATTTAACTCTAATCAAAATAAACTATCCATCCTCCAAGGGCAGGTTACTCACAGAGCTTCATGGGTAAGTAGGGTTGCCAAGTCCCCCGCAGCCTCTGGCGGGGGACTGTTTGCATGAGCGAGGATGGTACCATAGAGTTCCCCCCCAACTTGCTAGAGTGTCTAGGGAAACCACAGAGTTTTCCTGGAAGCTCCTAGAGTGACTGGCGCACAATGTTGCCAGTGCAATGACATCATGATGTCATCGCACCGACGATGTCGGGGGAAAAACCTCTGGGGGCAGGGAAAACGCTGCCTGGCCCAGGAACTTGGCAGCCCTATGAGTGAGTGATAATTTGAACTCAAGTATCTGCTGTTCTGATAGAACAGTCTGACTTCTGGACTATACTGGTTCACCACCTCAGGGCTGATGTCCAAGAATTTTTTCCCCCATCGGATAAAATATCTACCTCCTCCAAACAGTTTGGTCCTGAAATAACCCCGTTCCTCATGTTTTATTATTACTATATCTGGTTTGTTTGTTTTTTTTAAATTCCCATTCTCTACCTTTGGTTCATCTAAATTTGAGGACGGCCTATCATAACTAGCAAGACACTAGGATAGGAGGAGTTGACCCTGGACCTTTTTCTATGTGATTTTTAAACATACATTCCTGACCATTGCCAGGCCACAACCAACAATTCCTGGGAGCAACTGAGGGGCAGGGACTGATACATAAGCAGGAAGTGATGCCATTAGAGATGCTTTCACAAAAATTATATGGTAAGACTATGGAATTTCCTGTAAACACTGAAGTATCTACAATAGCAGTCCAAGTTTAACAGGAAGTGATGTCAGCACACCCACACTATGCCACACTAATGCTGCTGTTAGGTTTCCTTGCCATGCTCCATTCCCCTCATTTCCTCCCACTTTTGCCTCAGGTGCTGGTAGGCAAAAACCAGGATGCTGGGAGGTCTCTTGCTATAAGAGGCATACCTAACCCCAGAACAATGTAATCCCATCCCAACAATTAATACAGAATGAGGTCCAAATTAATCTAGAAATTATAGCTACAACAGGGCTTTTTTTGTAGCAGGAACTCCTTTTCATATTAGGCCATACCTCCCTGATGTAGCCAATCCTCCAGGAGCTTACAGGGCTCCTAGTACAGGGTTTACTGTAAACTCCAGAAGGATTGGCTACATCAGGGGGTGTGGCCTAATTTGCAAAAGAGTTCCTGCTACCAAAAAAAGGCCTGACTACAAGTGATATTGTGGTGAGTCTAGACTTTATAGTTGGCTGATAGAAATAACAATTGGCTTTTAAGCTCAGCTGCAATTTGTGGACCCCTGGCCATTTTATGCTTACAAATTACAGCTGAATGGAAACATCTCCATCAAAGTTTCCTTGTTTTCTAGATATAAATCCTTTGCTTTTCTCAGTGCTGCTTCTGTGCCTGTTGCCAGTTCTACCATTTTGGCCCAGGTTTGTTTTTCTTCTGCCAACAACTTCCTTTGTATTTTCTCATTACTCTCTCAACAAGAATCTCTCAATGTGTCCTTCAGGACTTTGCCAAAGGAGCAGTGTTCTGTAAGCTTTTTGGTCTCAGCTACAGATTCGGACATAGAATCTTCTTCTCTTTCTAAACAGTGTAGAATTTAAAGCATCCCAAAGTAATGACTTGCAAATATTATTAAGGCCATTTCTAACTTTCCTAAATCTTGCAGACTCAGAAGCAAAGAAGCAACAAACCTAAGAGGATATATGTTTTATTGCCATGGTTCCTGGGGAAGATTGCTTTCTGTTTGTCTTAATTTGTGGTTTCCTGTGCTATGAAACAGGGTCCCAGACTTTTGCCAGTCCTCCCTTTCTGGATCAAACTGCTCAGTTTTCTTAGAAAATGCTGCTGTTAGGTTTCCTTGCCACCTCTTTTGTATAGGATCTTTTCCTTGTATAAATCAAGCTATTGCTTGTTTTTACTGCAGGCTAATAAACATGCTATTTACTGCTTGAAAGAAAATTGAATAGAAATTGAAATGAAACAAATAAGAGAGAGACGCCTTCAAATGGAAACTGACTCCAAACCATAATAACAGGAAGTTCTTAATTTAACTCATTCATAACTGCATTAGTGGAATTATTTCTTCTCCATTTTCTGCACTGGCAGATCACAACACTTGGAATTTGTCCTTCTACCAGCCAAGGCTCAAACACCATGAAACAAAGACCCAACATCAAGGCTAGGGCAGAATGTCAGGGATGTAGTAGAAACTTCTATCTTTCCTTTATCTCTCCAGACACCTCTGATAGCCTGATTGGCCCATTCTTTTGACTGATAAACTCTCTTACAAGAAGTTTCTGAGTAGCCAGCAGCTCAGGAATCCCTTGCTGTTTTAGGCCTGGCTTGCTTAAAACAGCTTCTCTCGCAGTTCATATTATCATCCCTTGCTTGTTGTTAGAATCTTTACTAGTTCAGGTTTCAGATGTAGCCATTCAGAGCTATTTCCTCATATCAGAGGAACTCCAGTAATCTAAATAGCTGCTAGGGTTGTCACCCTCTAGGTGGCACCTGGAGATAAGGTTGTCAGGTTGAGCTAGCCAACCAGTGGGAGTTAGGGTTGCCAAGTCCAACCCCAGAAATATCTGGGGACTTTGGGGATGGAGCCAGGAGACTTTGGGGGTGGAGCCAGGAGACACTGGGGTGGAGCTAGGGGGAGGGGGGGAAACGGCGCCAGGGAGCGTGGCGAGCCGCTCTGTCTCGGAGCGGGCGACGCCGCTGCGCTGCTGCCACCTCTTCTCCGCTCGCTGTGGCTGCTCCTCCAAGATGGGCTCAGCCTGAGCCCATCTTGGAGGAGCAGCCACGGCGAGCGGAGAAGAGGTGGCAGCGACGCGGCGGCCTCGCCCGCTCCGCCTCTGGGGTGGAATCAGACGGGGGTGGAAGTGGGCCGGGGGGCGTGGCGAGCCGCGAGTCCGGGTCGTAGAAGGGTCTGGATTCGCGGCTCGCCTTGCTACTGGCCTGCCTCCGCCCTTCCCTTCTCTGGATTTGCCTGCGCTGCTTGCTGCCGCCTCTTGGCTGCTCCTCTGAGATGGGCTCAGCCTGGGCCCATCTCGGAGGAGCAGCTGTGGTGGGCGGGGAGGGGGCAGCAGCGGTGCGACACGGCGGCCTCGCCCGCTCCGGGATGGGGCGGCTCGCCATGCTCCCCGGTGCCGTTTCCCCCTCCTCCCGCTTCTTTTTTTTGGGGAGCGGGGGAAGAGGGTGGAAATCCTGGGGTCCCCCACCAGGGCAGGAGGGTTGGGAAGCCTAGTGGGACTGTTGAGGAGCAGGGACACAGCAGTATGTGTGATGTTGGTGATGACACAACCTCACTTCCAGGTACAATTCAAAAGTGACAATGCCTAACTCTAGAAATTACCATAGACTTTCCAGAGATTTCTAAAGCTACCCGCTATCACTTCTGAGGTATACCTAGAAGTGATGTACCAGCACAGAGACCAGCAATGTTTTTATTTTTCTTCTGCTGCCACTCTGTGTGGCAGCAGGCAACAGCAACAATCAGCAGGCATTGGAAAACAGCATGAAACAGCTGACTGGCAGTGGGCAGGAGCCTACCTGGGGGTTGACAACCCTACCTAATTATCATCCCCCTCCACATTAGTTAGTTTGAAATTCAGCAGAGGAAATTTAACTTTCTCTTCCTGTGGCTAAATTCTCCCTAATTTAAATATCTCCTTCTTCCTATAAGTAGGGATGTGCAAAAAAAAAAAAAAAAAAATTCGGTTTTACACGGATTCAGAAGTATACGGGGGAAAAAAATTCGGAATCCCTGTATACTCCTGAATACCGCATTCGGAATAGCCGCATATACGGTAGATGCACGGCTATTACCGAATATACGGCCCTATTATACCCTATGGGCCATTGAAATCAATGGCAAATAGGGTATATTTGAAGCTGCATGGAGGGGAGGGGGTTTGAGGGAGAGCCCCCAAATTTGCAGGGGACCTGCAGGGGACTCTCCTCTCCAACCCCCCCAAGTCCCAAAAAGATTGGGCCAGGGGATCCCATTCCAGGGGCACCCAAAGAGGGTGCCCCTATTCCATCATTATACCCTATGGGCCATTGAAATCAATGGCAACATAGGGCATAATTAGAGGCTACTGGGGGCAGGGGGTTTGAGGGAGAGCCCCCAAATTTGCAGGGGACCTGCAGGGGACTCTCCCCTCCAACCCCCCAAGTCCCAAAAAGATTGGGCCAGGGGGTCCCTGTCTTTGGGCTCCCCAAAAGGCCCATTGCCAACAATGATGGGGAAAGCCCAATTAGCCACTTCCTCACTGTAATTGTCATGGGAAAAGTGGCTCTGGGGAGCATGGGGTTTTGAAGAGAGCCCCCCAAACTGCTGCGCAGCTTCAGGGCACTGTCCCACACAAAACCCACAAGGCCAAAAAAAATTGGACCAGGGGGTCCAATTCCTGGGGCACCCAAAGCCAAACCTAACCACATCAGAGAATCTCTATAGGACCCAAATGCACTACATCCCTCTATCTACTCTATGAATCCTGCAGGCCTGGAAGCAATATAAACCCAGTTGCCAACGTCACTGCCACACAAAACACAATCTGCTCAAGGTCTGTTCTGCAGACCTGGCTGCAGCAAACCCAGATGCCAGCTCTCCAGCCCTGCCCCAAACACCACGGGGAGAGCTGGCCAACCACAACAAGCCTGCTGGTTCTGGGTCTCTCACCCAGGTGCCAGCTTCCCTGCCACAGAACACACAATCTACAGATGCCAGCTCTCCAGCCCTGCCCCAAACAACACGGGGAGAGCTGGCCAACCACAACAAGCCTGCTGGTTCTGGGTCTCTCACCCAGGTGCCAGCTTCCCTGCCACAGAACACACAATCTACTCTATAAAAACAAGAAAGTGACCCAGCCCACACACACCCTCGCCAACCCCCACACCAACCAGAGGTAATTTAAAAAAACCAAAACAAAACCAGCAGAATCACAAAAGGCCAAGTGTTAAAAAAGTGGCCTTTTCCCCAACAAGAAAGCTCAGGCCAAATAAGTCAACAGCACCCCCACCCCCACCCCCAAACCAAGAAAAGGGACAACAGGAGAAAAGGCCAAGCAACTCAAGTGTTAAAAAATGGCCTTTTCACCAATAAGAAAGCTCAGGCCAAATCAGTCAACAACACCCCCCCCCTAAAACCAGAACCAGGAAAAGGGGGACAAAAGTGGCCTCTTAAACAATGGAAATTAGGCTAAACAGCACCCCCCCCCCCAAGAACCCGAAGAGAAGAGTAACAGCAGCAGCACAACACAGCAGCAACAAATCAAACACTGAATACTTTTAAAACAGTAAAAAAAATAACTTTTAACAATACAGGCACTTTGTCAACCCCTCCCCCCCAAAAAACCCCTTCACCCTAACCCCAAGAAATCCAAGCCACCCAAATCAGGAGAAGTAAAAGGACACTGCACTTTTAAAAGTCCTCTCACTAAATTAAGATATGGGCAAATTGGCAACCCCCACCCCACCCCAGGCCCCCTCCCCAAGCAGAAACCCCTAACCCCAAATAAGCTACCCCACCACCACCACCACCCAAATCTGGATAAGTAAAGGGACTCTGAGTCTTAAAAAGTCCTCTTACCAACAATAAATAAAAACAAGAACCCCAAGACTGTCTTACCTTGTCTTCTCTAGTCCAGGGAAGTCTGGTAAGGCTGAGTGAGAGAGCAGCAGGCAGCAGCTGAAGCCAAGGGCCAGCCAGCAGCAGCACAATCTCTCACACACAGCAGCAAAGGAGGAGTCCAGCCAGGAAGGAAGAATCCTTAAAAAGCCCTGCAAAGCATGCATTTGCAATGCATTTTGCAAATGCATGCTTTGGATTGGCTACTGGGGCTCCTCTTCCCCCTCCCCCTCTCCCTGATCCCAGGGAGGCTATGGGAGAGGCGGGAAAAAGCAACTAAAGGCGGGAAAGTAGGCAAGCAGCTCCTTTGAGGCTGCAGAAGCTACTTTCCCGCCTTTTGAATTGACAGCCGTATACTTCCGAATAGCCATTCGTAAGTATACGGCGAGCCGTATTCGGCTGCCGTATAATGGGCGCCTATGGGGATCGGCTGCAGCCTATTCCGTATACAGCCGAATCAGTGGTGATTCGGCTGTAAATACGGTTCGGCCGAACCGAATGCACATCCCTACCTATAAGTGCAGTTAATGGGGGAGGGGGGGCGGAGGGAGAAGTTGCAGCTACAAAAAAATTAACAAAGAATGATTTTTTTTAAAAAAAAAAAATTCCATTTCACCAATAAGGAAGTACATAAACCCAAATATAACTTATGTCATTAAATCCTATCCAAACCATTTGCAGTACAAAGTCAGTATAGTCACTATTGTCATTGGAGTCATGTTTCAGTCCAATGTATCTTGGTTCAAGCACATTCAGTTTGTCAAACAGAAAACTGAACTAACTTTTTTTAGCACTAAGGACATTTTTCTTCATCCAAAGTGCTCAGTATATACCAGCATTTCTGAGAGCCTCCAAGACACTTGTGTTACCATGTATGCTTTATGGTTCCCAAGTGTGGTTTTTAAGTCCAGTGAAACTACTTTACAAGCTTCAGATAACCTTTTCTGTAAAATCCTTGCTCTACCTTCATATATGGTTTGAAATGGACCTTCCAAATATCTCAACCTTGATATGGAAAGCCATTATCAATATCAAATTTAGACTGCTGAATGCTGAAGACATCCTGGTTTTCACTCAATCAGCAGCCTGTGAGCACTGTTGGTTTTTATGGAACAGAACTGTGGATTACAAAAATCATTTAATTGAGTCCATGGAGGCCTATGAACCTCTTAACATAGAGGAAAAGAGCATTACTTTTTGAGAGACTTTTAAAACAGGACTGGGGCCTTTTATTTAAAACCGATGGAAGGAAATGTTCCCCACTTTATGTGGGAATCAAATACCCAGTTGAATTTGAAACCCCACAATATCTGCGCACTTTGACAGATTCCAGACTGAGACAGTTGTATATGATAGTGCACTGCAACAAACTGTCCTCAGCTTCAGATGAAGAGTTGTTTCCTTAAGACACCTTCAGAAGAGTGCTTTTATGACTGCCCTTTGTTGATGATTGATTCATATCACACATCTTTTTCTACTGTCCAAAATATGCCACAGCCAAGGAGAAATTCCTCATAAAGTGGATTTCAAAATATTCAGCCATTTCAGGTGTTCATAAGTTAACATTATTTAAAAATAATTACAGCAAAACTTGCAAAATTGGGGTAGTTAAATTCAGCTTTGTTGTTATTTCTAGTTCCTAAATGCTAACAGCCTATGGCTATTAAGCCTGAACAAGTATTACCAGAAATTAATATTTTTGCAAATACAGGTAGATCTTTCAAAATATACTCTTTTTTTATTCAATCTGTTAAAAAAAACCCTCTATCTGGTAAAAAAGAAGCCACAGCAAAACAACCTGTGATACAGCTATTCTAACTGCAGTTCCATATGATATAACCTTACCATTAGTAATGAGATAACACAAAATAGCACCTCCTTCTTTTTCCCAGTTATAAAAAGCCTTAACATCTAACCTAAATGTTTTCACTTTAATATCTGACAAAAGAGATGAAATTCCTGGAACCAGTTCAAATGCATACTTTGTCCAGATGTTCAACATAGTGTTAATACCATAACAATCCTTTTCTCATTATTTTTTATCCCAGGGTATTGTTATATTTATTTATTTATTTGTTTATTTATTTATTACTTTCCATTTATATCCCGCCCTTTCCGCAAGCGGACTCAGGGCGGCTTACAACATTATAAAAACAATTAGTCCAATAAAACATATAAAACCATAATTTACATATCAACTTTAAAACCATTCTATAGCGCTATTTCAGTCCATTATAGGCGGTATTGACTTCTCGACTATGATCGCCAGCATTCTGTAGGATGTCCGGTGGCAGCCCTTTTTCAATTAGACCGCAAAAGCCTGTTTAAACAATTTGGTCTTACAGGCCCTGCAGAACGCAGACAAATTCTGCAGGGCCCTTATAGCTTCTGGGAGGGTGTTCCAAAGTTCTGGTGCTGCCACCGAAAAAGCCCTGGATCTTGTTATACATAGCCTGCCTTCTTTTGGGCCAGGGGCAGACAACAGATTTTTTGTCCCTGATCGCAGTGCTCTCTGGGGGATATATGGGTTATAAAACACCTCTCAATCAAAGACAAAGAAGTATTGGTGTCAACATTAAACCACTTAGATAACTATGTAATTCAAGTACATCTGTAAGTTTGGAAAGCACAGACTACCATTAAACTAGAGCCCCATGGCACAGAGTGTTAAAGCTGCAGTACTGCAGTCCTAAGCTCTGCTCACGACCTGAGTTTGTTCTCCGGTGGAAGCTGGGTTTTCAGGTAGCTGGCTCGAGGTTGACTCAGCCTTCGATCCTTCCGAGGTCAGTAAAATGAGTACCCAGCTTGCTGGCGGGAAAGTGTAGATGACTGGGGAAGGCAATGGCAAACCACCCCGTAAAAAGTCTGCCGTGAAAACGCTGTGAAAGCAATGTCACCCTAGAGTCGGAAATGACTGGTGCTTGCACAAGAGACCTTTCCTTTCCTTTTTCCTTCCATAGTTCTCAATGCAATCTTATTCTCCCATTTTTTTTAAAAACCCTGTTTATTAGGAGTTGTCATTCTTTTGACTCATTTCTATGTATTATTATTATTATTGGAACATTCATTTAAAAATCAAACTTGGGAAGAATAGACATTAGAATGGACATATTTGCAACTTTCCCCTCCCTTATTATACCCAAGTACTCTGTACAGATGTACCACCACCTCCCCATTTTAACCTTGAACAACAGCAACAACAAAAAGAGTGTTTAGCTGCAAGCAGCTCAGTTGATTTTTGGGAGTCAGATGCACAAAACTGGCTGTATGGTACTAGGCAGCTATATGAGATTTTCTTGAGCATTTGTAATTTCTAGAATGATACCGTAATAATATAACAAATAATACTTCATGAGTATAGGTATTAAAATGGTAGAACTGATCTCTGTCCTTTCTTTACATATGTGAAAGGAAAATGAATCAGTGTTGTGAATTTTGTGTTAGAAGTAATGGGTACCCTGAAGCCATATCAAACATGAATCTTGATTCTCTAATAGACTAGTAAAACACGAATTCTCCAGGTAGAGCACACACAACTCTATCTTAAGTTCAGCTGTCTGATTTAAATTTAGCAACACAGGCATGATCCCTATTATGCACAGCAACATCTCCTTTCTGAAGAACCTTTAATTCATAAGAAATATTTACAGCCTGCAATTATTTAAGTTCATTAGTTAATTCTTACTCCCCTCCCCTTTTACAATGTACTTTCTAAGATCCTGCCCAAGAACATGTCATTGTCAAACAAGAAGAACGCTGAGTGGCTTCAGAATGAATAACTAAGATTTAATGTGGTATAAAAGACACTGAGCTCCAAAAAAAAAAAAAAAGAGCTTTCCTGTCAGCATAATCTTGCCCTTAGAGTATGTGTGCTAGAAGATCATGTGATGCAAATACGTTTCCTAGCAACTGGAAGTGATCAGACCTGTTTAGAGAAATGAAGGGTGGCAAAGACATTAAGATGCTTTGATTCATTTTTTCCCTCCTAATGTTATGTTTTCATTTAATTTTTTTGAAACAGGAAACTTTGCAGAATAATATATATCTAACAATATATTAGATATTGTTCAATATTATGGTTATTTTGTGAGAGACATTTTGATCTGGAAACTGATTGTGAGGAAGTTGTAAAACTGACATGGAATTGGAATTTTTATTAGCTACTTGTACAATTAAAATTAAACAGGAGGATATTTATGCTATCAGAGAACAGTTACCTTGCTGAATGAAGATTAAAAATGCAGGTAAAGGGATTTCCCCCCAAAAAATCCCTAGATTATTTATAACTAATTCATGCACCATGGATGTATAAAAAATATATGGAAAAGAGCCTTTCTGCTGTATATATTGTACATGCAGTAGCCCACAGGCCCAGCTGGCAGGTAACCACTGACAACTAATCCTTTACATTCTGGCAAATAGCACAATTCCATTCCCCCCACAAGTTCTTCAGTCACTATGGAGAACTCAAGGAATCCATACCTAGGAGCTAGAGGCCAACCAGTGTAGAAAACAAACACAAATGATCTAAATGATAAGAGCATTAATAAATACCTCCACACATCTTCCACACGTCTCGCCCTTATGCATTTTTTACAGCTGTGGAGTCAGTTTATTTTCTTCTGCACGTTGCTTAAATAATGAAGAATTTAAGTGGTGCTGTCATCATTGGTATCATTATCAGTAGTGACAGAGTACTGCCATTAATTTTTTCATACACGCCATAAAATATCAATATGATGCTATAGTATTGTCATGACTGTTTAATCAGATTCTCTGAATTCTCAGCTTTGTTTTTTTAAAAAGAGTATTTTTACCTTTCCCTCATGGAGATATAAGGAAAAAATAGAAATCACTTGTCTGGGGTGAGGAGTAGTGGTTTAACAATGACAACAGTCCAGTTACTGAAAAGTGATCTGGAAACGGATGGGACAAAGAAAACTGATAGAAACATTACTCACTAGGAAAATGCCAACTCAAAATTGGCTTCTAGAAAAGCTTTAGGGTAAAAGTGATATCAAAAGAGCCAGGGGAAAAAAATTGAGGGGGGCAAAAAACCCCCAAAGTGAAAACTAAAGGCACAAAAATGCATGCAGAACTTGGGGGATGAAGTGAAGCAGTATGGAGCCACGACCCAGGGAAGAGTGGGATTGCCTCAGTTCACTAGAGGTTTTGCAGAAGACAAAAGTAGAACTCTTCAATGGGGCTTCTGCCTCAATCTAAAATTTAGAGAGCTCACAGAAGGGGAGGGAACTGTAGTGATCACAACTAGATCATTGGACCTAACTACATCAACTACACATTCTTAGGCTTCTTCACATGCTCGTCTTCTAACATTGTATATTCCATTAAATTGCAACAATTACTTTCGGTTCTGTACATATGGCAAACAGGACAAACTCTATGCCAAAGGATAAATTGACACCAATCTTAGGAGTCACAGGATTGAGAAACCTGTAGGAGAACACTTTTACCTTCCAGGGCATTCAGTAGGTGACCTCAAAGTAGCTGTTTTATTACAAAGGAGCTTCAGGAATAGACTGAAAAAGGAAATTGCTGAATTACAGGTTATTACAACACTTGGGACAAACAACCCCCAGGGCTCAACAGTGATATTGATTTCTTATCTCATTGTATATGCTGAACTCATTCAGTCCTTACACATGTATTCCCACCAAGATGGACTATGCATCCTCTATATTTTAGTGTATTTATTTTATTTTATTTTATTTTTTTAGAATACTATATTGGAATAGTAATTGCAATGCAATATTGGAATGTATTCCTTGACCCCTATGAAAAGGATGCTGTTAAGTAATTCCATGCTTGAGAGGAGACAAATGGAATGTAACAACTAAGAAGGACAGTTCTACACATCTGTCTCCCATTTAAACATGTTTATTGGTTTGCTGTTTTCCCCCTCCTAATTAAATCCAAACAAATGATGACCCTATGAACTTAGCTTGTTATTGGTCTTTGACCTTTGCATATATTGAAACATCATCACTAAGTTGTATGCTGATTTGCTGTTTGCCTATGTCTATATATAAGAACTGTTAGCCTTCATTCCAATGGGTCTGAGGAATTGTGCCTGCACATGAAAACTCACACCTTGAATAAAACTTATTTGGTCTTGAAGGTGCCACTGGACTCAAACTTTGTTCAATCAGCAGGAGTTAGGGCTAAATCTCCTCTCCAGTCGCCACAAAGCTCTGTCACTCCAATCTCCATTTGGGACTAGAGGTGACTCCTGTTTTGCTTTCTACTTAAACTTTCCACATCTGCATCTCTATACTCTAAATCTCAAGCTTTTATGACTTCTCTTTCAAACTATTCCCATAGTACTACCTAAAGTGTTCTTCCAAGAGTTAAATAATCAAACTACTAGATTCATCCAGCAGAATAAAAAGCCAAGAATAAAGTTGAAAGCATTTCAAGACTCCAAAGCAAGGGCTGGTTTTGCACTACTGGACTGGCAATTGTATCATAAAGCTTGTGTTTTAACTTGGATGAGAGTCTGGATATTATTGAAAAATAAGAGACTGCTTATGTTAGAAGGGCATGACCTTGCAAAGGGATGGCATTCATACTTGTGGTATCAGAAAATGGACACATTTATTTATATATTTATTTGATTTATATCCCGCCCTCCCCACGAAAGCAGGCTCAGGGCGGCTTACACACTCATGTAAATACATGGAACATAAAACCACATTAAGATATAAAAACATAAAAATCAAAATGTTTCAAGTGCTATAATGATCTTTCAATTTTTCTATTCTGTTGTTCCAGCTGTGTGTTCTATAGAAAGATCGATCTTAGGTTCATGTTCAAGGTGGTCCAGTTGTTTTGGAGTCTGTTGTAGCCTGTGATCTTAATTTGCAAATGCCTGGTGGAAGAGCGCCATCTTATAGGCCCTGCAGAACTGTGCGAGTTCTCGCAGGGCCCTAACCTCCTAAGGGAGCTCGTTCCACCAGCTTGGGGCTACAACAGAAAAGGCCCTGGCTCTAGTTGGCATGAGCCTCGCCTCGCCTCTTTAAGGCCAGGTATTTAGAACAGATTTTGTGACCCTGACTGAAGTGCTCTCCGGGGAATATGTGGGGAAAGATGGTTCCTAAGGTATGCAGGTCCCTGGCCATATAGGACTTTAAAGGTAAGAACCAGCACCTTGAAATGAACCTGGTATGCAATGAGCAACACATAATAGGATGCACACACTGTGCCCCAACCCCCCTTCAAGCCCCTAAGAATCAAAGGGGAAATAGGCTTCCTAGTGTCAGGATTAGGCCCGGCCTCTCTAGCCCAGCCCTCCAGCATCTTTCGCAGACGAAAGTCTACGGTTTCCTCCTTATACCCCAAAGCCTTACTAACAAAAGCCAGAGCAGACAGGCATCCCCTAATGGATCGCATAGCCAATCCCTTACCTTTTAAAGCAACACAGTAGTGGAGCAACTGCTCCACCGGGAGGGGCCAAGCAATGTGATACCCTACCTCTGACCTAAAGTCCTCAAACTGCCGCACAGCATGTTCATAAGACTTCCTGGTGCTGGGCACAACAGCTAGGCCTATCGCTCTGCAGGCCTCGGCTCTCCAATCACCCATAGCTCCTGGGGCATTTGCACTGGCTCTCGATTGGCTTCTGGGGTCAGCTGATGAAACCTCTCCATCTGTTTACAAGAGAGAGCGTCAGCCACCCTGTTATTCACCCCAGGAACTTGCTTGGCTAAAAACAGTATGTTAAGCCATAGGCAACGCAGAGTGAAGTCCTGCACTAATTTCATAACCCTTTGTGACTTGAATGTAAGGGAATTAATGACATGTACCACAGCCATGTTATCACACCAAAAATGAATAGTGTGATTGGCCATATAATTCCCCCACAGCCAAACAACTACCAGGATGGGAAAGAACTCAAGAAACGTAAGATCTCTGTTCAATCCCGCCTAGCCCCATGAATCTAGCCACACATCCACGCACCAATGTCCGTGGCAATAGACCTCAAAACCTAAGGAACCGGCAGCCTCAGACATGACCTGAAGCTCTGCTTCAAGTTTCATGTCTTCCCTCCAAAATGAAATCCCATTGAAGGACTCCAAAAACTCCTGCCATACCAATAGGTCTGTCCTCATGCTGCTTCTAACCCACATCCTATGCTGTGGAAGTCGTAGACCAGCCATCGCATCACAAAACCTGTGCAAGAAGGTGCATCCAGGAGCCACAGCTTTGCAAGCAAAGCTGAGATGCCCTACGAGCTGTTGAAGCTCGACTAAAGTAACCTTCCGCTTAAGAAGGAAAGAATCAACCCTCTTCCTCAAATCTGCGACTTTCTCAACAGGTATTCTGGACAATTGTTCTAGAGTGTCCAGCTCGATCCCCAAAAAACTAAGTCTTGTGGCTGGACCCTCCGTTTTTTCCAGTGCCAGTGGAACACCCAGCTCCACCGCCACCTCAAGAAAGCCAGACATTAACTTTGCACAACACCCAGTCCCTTCAGCACCCACAAAGAGTAGTCATCCAAATAATGAACCACTTTCTGTAAACCCACTTTCTCACAAACAGCCCATTCAAGGAACATGCTGAAGCGCTCAAAAGCTGCACATGAGACAGAGCAACACATAGGCAGAGCTCTATCTGTGTAGAATTGCCCCTTGAAGGAAAAACCCAGGAGCTAAAAGTCAGCCAGATGGACAGGGAGAAGGTGAAAGGCAGACTTAATATCACATTTAGCCATCTCTGCCCCCTTACCTCAGCATCGTACAACGCTAACGGCCTGATCAAAGCTGGTGTACCTAACAAAGCATAAATGCTCAGGAATGCCATCATTTACTGATGCACTCCTGGGATAGGAGAGATGGTGAATCAAACAAAATTCACCAGCCGCCTTCTTTGGCACCACTCCCAAGGGGGAAACCCGAAGGTTAGGCACTGGAGGGGTAGAAAACGGGCCCAAATCCTGCCCTCCACCAACTCCTTGGCAATCTTACCCCTAACTACTTGCTCCATACTCTTAACAGAACTAAAGTTCCCCGACTGAAATGCAACCTAGGGACCCTGAAAAGGAATCCTAAACCCAAACATAAAACCCTTTAACAGATGAACCCTATCAACATGGTGTGGATATTGTGCAAGCCACCACTCAAGAGGTCCCACCTTTATTGGACTTGCCCCCCTTTTCAGCTTGGTAATTGCCTCCACCCCACCCTGCTTCTTTTGGCCCTTATGTGGCTGGGCTCTGGAGCAGTTGTTAAAGGAGTGAGAGCCACCACACAAGGGGCATTCATGCTTGTACTGGCAAGCCTTCCTGCTACACACTCCTTGGGAGCCAAACTCCCAGCAAAGCAAGCAGGGTTGAACAGCCTGCCCCGCAGAACTGTGGGAGGAATAGAAATAAGTCACCCTGGCCCTGGCCACCAAATGACCACTATCAGAGCGATCGCCCAAATTTGGTCGAGCAGGGGACATGACTTGGAGCCAAAGCTGCTGGTGGATACAATCGCACTGAAGGGAAGGGTATAGAGCAGCCCTCATCCTGAACTCCTGGTCATATTGAAGCCAGGCAGGCCCATTAAACATTGTATACCCTTTATAAATAATATCCATATACTGTATAAGTGAAGCACCCCTCCAAGGCTGAGCCCGTGCTATCACCCCAGCATATATGAAAAACCTAGGCAGCCAATTGGCCCAAGTCCTGTCAACTTTCCGTTTCTTCAATTTTTCTTTCTCCTTATCATCCAAATCCTCTTTGTCTTTCTTCTCCAGCTCCCAGAACAGGAGGAAGAAGACATCCACATATTCCCCTTTTAGAATCTTATCTTTTGTTGCTGGCAGCAAATGGTCCCCTAAAGGCAGTGCTAAGTCCCCAAAAGGTAAGGCGGTGAAAGGGACAGCCCCATAAGAGGCACTCAAAGTGGAAGGAAAGCCCCATCCCCCCATCATGGGACCTGACATGCCTTGTTGTCCAGCTGTTAGCAACGGCCCATAGAGGCCAAGCTGCCCAGATGGCCAAGCCCAAGCTTGCTGTGCACTCATGGCAGGGGAGGAGGAGATACCTTGAGTCCCTGTAGCAATGCTGGGAGCACCTGGAGCAGCAGGGCCCCATGGACCCCATGGCCAAGCCAGCCCAGTGTATGACTGTGGCGTGTCTCCGGTCTTACCCACAGATTCAATCTGTACCAGAGCTGATCCTGCTCCAGAATCCATAGGAAATGGAGCTGAACCCCCTTGTGTGCCACCGGAACTGCTGGCTCCTCCCACGATGTTTTCAGCAGACCTGCCCTCGAGAATAGACAACCTGGTTAAAATACCTGCTTAAAATACCGCCTTAGAATTTTCCCCCAAGCCTAAGTCTAAACCCTGTGAGGGAAGAATTCTGGAAGCCTCCTCCAGAGCCCTAAGCCTTTGCAAAATAGCAGCATTTACCACCATCCGAAGATGATAAAGGGGGAGCTGGCCTCTTAGGCGGAGCCCTAGAAGCCTTAGGTGCGGGATGTTTTCCCTTGGACTTCCCCGTCCCTTATTCCCCAGGCATTTTAACAATACCGGCCTGAACTACTAAGAACAAAAAACTGCCAAAAATTCCACTAAAATGGCTGCTCTTGCACAGCACCTAAAATGGCTGCCGCCTTCTTCAGCAAGAAAGCCCCCAGGGATAATAGCAAAACTGCAGCCAAAATGGCCCCTTCTCCACAGCTCTCAAAATGGCTGCCCTTTGATTCAAAAAGACAGCCACAAAGGGGACATAAAAATGGCTGCTGCAACAGTACAGCTAAATTACCCCCCAAAAAAGTGCTTTGGTAGAGGTCTTTCGCATCACCCACTACCTGATCCAATACCAACAAGGAAAAAGTGGCTCCTACAATACTGCCCCTACACCCAACCCCCAGAGGAGTTTGTACTCTACGATACCAAAAAGCCTAACCCAAGAAACACCTTTTTAAAAAGAGGGGGGGAGGAGAGGTGGAGGGAGGGTTAAACTGGCCATATAATGGAGATACACCAATCCACGTCCTCCCATTCACCAGAGACCTAACAGCAGACCTGATCCTCAGCAACACGCTGCAGTTAAAATCAAGCTCACAGGCTTTATCAGCGACCTGATCTCCACTGAAAAGCCTGAATGCCGGGAAGCCAAAGGAAACTGACGTGAAGTAGGAGCGAGCTAAAAGCGCTCTTGCTCTGCCTTATCAGCAACTTGATCAGCCCCTGATCTTAAAACGTCCAAAAGCCGGAAGAAAAGGGGAACTGACAAGACCAGAGCCAGCAAGCAAAAATGCTCCTGCCCAGCCACCTAATCTTCGCTTAAGAAACATCTAAAAAACAACTGAAACTGATGAGTTCTAAGCAGGAGCAAGCTAAAAGCTCTCCTGCCTAGACTGATTGCCAGACGGAGACTGGCACGAGCAGGGAAGGCGCTCTGCTGCTGCAGCCAGCCCCGCCCCCAGCACAAGCCCATTGGGCTGTCAATCTTCCTCTCTTCCCCCAAGGGTGGCAAATGTGTTCCTTCCTCCTTACAGTGAGGCTGCAGGTGGTTGGGACGAATTATTTGTATTTATTTATTTATAAAATTTCTATGCTGCCTCTCTAGACAACATGCTAAAAGCTGTCATTACAAAATGGAGATAAGATTGCTTTGTTTGTCTAAATTACATATTTTATGTGTTAATAATCCACTTAGAGTCTCCAGGAGTGAGAATGATGGTGATACCAGTAATATGCTGGTCCTTTATAGAAATGACACAGGACTCTGTTTCTGAAACTTTCTGAAACCTAACTCCATGTTATGTTCCTTTGTGTGCAACTAGGGTTGCCAAGTCCTCTTTATCCCCCAACGGGGGACATTTGCGCACACAACACGTGCACGAGATGAATCTTCAGAGTACATGGGGGTGTTGCTTCTCCACTCCAAAGGCACCCCTTAAAACTACTTGCAAAGCTCCACATGTGTGTATTTGAACCCCACAGAAGAAACAGCAGTATGTGAGATCTGGAATTACAAAAATGGTTGAGCACTACATCCCCCTAATTCCTCTGTAACTCCTCTGTTCCAAATAAGCCTCTTCTAAAATTGTTTCCTTCGGAAAAGCAGCCAATGGGGCTTTATTAGCACTTTTAAATGCACAAGCCAATATTTTTCTTGTCCAAATTCACTATTTCCTTCCTTCCTTCCTTCCTTCCTTCCTTCCTTCCTTCCTTCCTTCCTTCCTTGAGTAGAAGAACTCCAGGAATAAACTTGCCCAGAATAAAAAAGACTGTTGGAGAAAGAGTAAATATTAATATTAATCAAATATTAATCTTTACTATTTATCAGCACTTTCTTCTGATGAATTGTGGGGTCCAAACCAATGACTTTATAGGCGAAAAGGTGTTTATCTATTTTACACACAATTCACTGCTGTTAATGTGCTCATTCTTCATTGGGATCTCTGGGCCCATAGCTATGGTGGGGCCCCTGGGGTCTCAGCCTCTCCAGTTAACTTGCTATGGACCATTTCCAGACCCACCAATCAGTCTTCTATCACTCACATCAACCAGCACTGCTGCACCCAGCTCCGTCATGGCTTTCTAACTTCAATCCACCATCCAGGGAGAGAAGAGGGGGCAGAGGCTGCCTGTCCAAGCACCCATGCCCTCCCCCCCTTTGGGTGACTGTGGGGACTCTGTCAAGTCTGACCCCCTCCCTTGCACGATTTTGGGAATGGATCTCCTCTGCCATTAGGGCTGAAAGTAGCACTTACTTCAGAGCAAGTCTGCCTGGGCTTGGGCGGTCAGGTTGCAGAGAGATTGAATCTCACTTTGGGTTTACTCCCCAGTAAACCTGCCTGGATCTTGGCACAGGGGAGAGGCTGCCTTCCCCTTTGCATTCCAACTTGGAAGCATTGCCAAAACCCCATGTGATTTACTTATGAGGAAGTCTGCTTAGAAATCAGGACCTGCCCCCTCTACTCCAGCAAAGGTCTGGGCATTCCTTACTTGCTGTACTTGCTTTACACCCACTTGGCATTTGCAGGCCCTGAGATCACATGCTTTGCAAAGGTAGGGTGCTGTGATGACAAAGTGAGCACTTCCTGACCCCTGCCTTTTCCCCATGCCCAGCTCCCCTTCCCTTGATCTGCTGCTCTTCCAATGCACCCCCCCCACCTACAGCCAGTACCTTTGCCTGGGAGCACCCTCAAATGGAGTGCTCTGCATCATTTGCTGATTGTGCAGATCAAGAAATAGAAAAAGGAGCTGCTCATGTTGAATTTATGCTGGTTGTGCAGTTGGTGAAAGCCAGGAGGATCAGGAGGGAAAAAGATGGTTTATTCAAAATGTATTACATTTCTGAATGTTAGGTCATATATAACATACTAGCCACACTCAAGCACTCTATTAGGGTGGCCATAATGTCTGAAGGCCAGCCAGGGACACCTTTGGGGGGGTAAGGTAGGGGTGCGCGCGCGCGGAGCGTGCGCCGCCGGAAACAGGAAGTGATGTCACTTCCGGTGACGTCACTTCCTGTGATGTCGTGCCACCGCCGGAAACAGGAAGTGACGTCACTTCCGGTGACATCATTTCCCCACGCCACCTGTCGGGGGCAGGAAGTGACATCACTTCCTGTGACATCATTTCCCCCGCGCCACTAAAAATCCCCCCGGAAGCAGGAAGTGACGTCACTTCCTGTGACATCATTTCCCCCGCGCCACCTGCCGGAGACAGGAAGTGACTTCACAGCACTTCCTGTGACGTCCCCAAAAATCCCCCAAATGTCACCGCTGGAAACACCAAGATTATTTATAGAGAGGGAAAGGGGGAAATAAAGTTAAATAAAACTCTTTTTTTACTTTTTTCAAAGTGAGAAGACTAGAGAGAACGGGTTCCACGCTGAGAAGCCAGTCAGATTCCAGTGAGATTCCAGGGGAAGTTCTCCAAGAGAGTTATGCCTACACTATTAGTACAGTGTAGTGAAGCAGAATTACAGAAATCCTGACTGTCATTTGGAATAAAAAGAGAGCTGTTCCTCAAGGACAGAGTCAACCATGCTTTGCTGTTATGTATGAATGCAGCTAAGGGACCATTTGCAAAGGTGGTATTGATGTAAAAATTCCCCCATCTACTGACTATTCCATAAGATGTCCCTTAATCTTTAAACCTATATTAGAAGCATCTCTGCTTTAGATGGTGGGAAAGTGGTACACTGTAGGGAGGCACTAGAGCAGAGACACTGTACACATCTATTTTTTGACCTCTAAAATACCAATGAAGGCTAGATACTTGCCCATTTATAATGTGGGACCCAAAGTCTCCAGTCTCCTGCAAATGCTACTGTTATTTTAGAAACTAATGTATTAGGTTTCTTCTTGCTCACCATGAACTGGATCCAAAGATACCTTTCTATCAAGGGAGGAAATTTCCACTAGAGAAAAAACTCCTTCCACCAACAGAAGAGTCTTCTACATTAAACTACTTCATCAACAGCAAAAAGGAGATAAAAATTATTAGCAAACACCAATTGTCCTGCAGCATCTCTTCCAATCTAGTATGTCTATCTTCATGGCAAAGGGAGAGATAGTTAGATAAGAACATTACAGCACATCATAAAGACTTCATTCAGGCACCAAACACATTTCTCTTAGCTGGGTGTTATGTGCACCTGTCAATTTATTTATTTAGAGGACTTTTATACCATCTCTCCAGGGAACCTGCCTGAGTCAACTCCCTTTCTCATGCCCAGTTTGTGCGCCAGTCCCACTCCCACCTGCCCTACAGCTCTCCCTCTGGGCTTATGTACAACACTCATCACTCATTATTGAGAATTGTGTATTGAGAACACTCATTATTGAGAATTATGTTCTGTGGATTCCTCCTCATTGTAATAGAGGAGTGATTTTGGCTTCACTTGTGATCTACACATGTTCTATGTAATTACTGATCTTGTAACAAAGAGACACAACTGACATTTCTCGTGCATCTGCCAAAAACTTTTGACCTGCAACCTTTTGGAAGGAACCCTGAATAAGAAGAACTCTCTCTCTCTCACCAGCATGCCATTTTACTACAGTTGGGTGAGAACGTTTTTTTCAAAAGGACTTCTTTCCCTCTCCTGTCTGGGGCACGCACTGTTTACAGTACATAAAAAGGCCAAGAAAATAGCCTGTTATGACTTTCTGCCTTGTTTCAAATAGATACAAACACAGTGAAAATAAAGTCAGGGGTACAGAGTCCTAAAGTAGACTATTCAAAACATTCTTAATGCAGAGTGTTCCATTATTTATTTACTTCATTTATCCCTCAACTTTTTCTCCTAGTGGGGACTAGTGGGCAGCTTCCATAAATTTCCTCTTCTCCATTGTGTCTTCACAATAGGAACAACCCTGTAAGGTAGGCTAGGCCATGATTATCATGCACAAAAGCATAAGATGGTAAAATGTCATCACACTACACCTTCACTTTGTGCAGCTGTCAGTGGCCATATAAGTAAAAAACGAAACCAGTCTAGAGTCATTTCTGGTGACTTCAAGGGAAGTGTAAATGGTGCTGACTCAAGTAGCACTGAGGTTGCAATAAACTATAAGCACAAGTTGTCCAAGTCCAATTTTCTTGGTGGAAAACGCAAGATAAAACTTTTTTTAAGAAACCTTCCATAAACCTCATGTTCCACAAACTGCAGAAACAGCCACTGCCTGTAAAGCAGTTTCAAACAGTCCAGATTTTCAGGGACCAAAGTCAGGCCTCTTAATTTGTCAGGACAGCTATTTGGTTTGGTGGTGGAAATACTACAGGAACGCATACTAGAGCATGGGGGGGGAGGGTTGTGGAGATAAGAAAATATCCACACTCTGCACTGTGAGAAACCTCAGCTACAACTTGGTTCCATCTCCCACCAGGCGGCATATCACATCCCCTTTGCACTTGATTTTATGTACTTTGTTCACATTGCAAATCACCTTGAGGTCAATAAGGAAGAGAGGACACTAATAAATGTTTTCTGTAAAATAAATAAATCACATATGATGCCATTTAAATGTAATAGAAATCCATGTGCCCTGATTCTGATGCTACCTGGGACTTCCAAGAGGAGCGTGTACACACCTTTCACAATACCTTGCAGGGGGGCAAAGTAAAATTTGCTGTTGATAAACATACAGGGCTTAATATTTCTCAGATCTTCCATCCCTCTCTCAAAACTAAGAATCCCTTTCTCATAAGAAAAGAGCTCTTATAAGGACAGGGAATAACCAGTGGCCTTCTACTTTACAGGCCTTTCCAGGACTCTGACTGCAGTCTGCTCACTCACACACACACACACAAACACACCCCATCTCTTAGAACGGGATGGTGGCGCAAATGTAAAAAGGAGCTCCTTTGATGTATCACTACTGTATTTCTACATGCAAAACTGGTATGAACCTCTCTCAGGGTGCACACTACTTACATACAACTCTCTATCACAGATCTGTAGGAAAAACAGTATGCTAAGACACTGGGGTCAGGTTCCCTGCATAAGAACATAAGAGAAGCCACGTTGGATCAGGCCAGTGGCCCCTCCATTCCAACACTCTGTGTCACATAAGAACATAAGAGAAGCCACGTTGGATCAGGCCAGTGACCCATCCAGTCCAACACTCTGTGTCTCATAAGAACATAAGAGAAGCCATGTCGGATCAGGCCAGTGGCCCATCCAGTTCAACACTCTGTGTCACACAGTGGCCAAAAAAACCCAGGTGCCATCAGGAGGTCCATCAGTGGGGCCAGACACTAGAAGCTCTCCCACTGTGCCCCCCACACCAAGAATACAGAGCATCACTTGCCCCAGACAGAGTTCCAACAATACGCTGTGGCTAATAGCATCTAAGAAACTCACAAATTAAATATACACATATATTCACGTGCACTAGTAAAGCCATCCATTTTAAATCCACACTATAATTTAAACAACCTAAGTGTTACAAGTTAGTGCAGTGAATGACGTTAAAATAACAAGGAAAATGTTCATATTATTTCCACAAGCATATTTTAACTTAAATGGGTGAGGATTTTATTCTCTATATGATAAAGTATATGTAAAACAACAGAATGAACTTTGTTACAGAATTAATAAAAAGAAATAGAAAATAAAGGGAGGGAGTAGTAAACTTTCATAATTCATTAAAATATATATCCAAATCCCAAATTATCTAAAGACGCTGAATTACAGAAGACTGCTAAACTATATAAAATCTGCCTCAGAATACAAGCAATCATGTTGTTTAACACAGTGGATATAATAATGGGAGATTTCATAATAACTCTACATTTTAAAGGCTCATAAAATCTACGTTTTACTTGTAAATTGCTGGAGGACAAGAGAAACGACTGAGTGAAGCACCTTCCTCTCTGTGGAGAACAATTGGAATATCGTGCTTTATTTTTACAATGAGCTCTTTTGAAAAGTTTGATCTTCCTTGCAAAGCAGAACTTGCAGAATAAAAATCCACTTAAGCAGTTGCTGTGCACACAAATGCACTCCCAGAGGAGAGCAGATCCACAGACAACAACGCTGCAAATCTAATATTCTCAGTTGGATAGACCTGGTCAGATGAATATTAGATTTCTAATCAACTGCAAAACTAGCCACATTCCTTAATAAATAAATCAATCTAGCCCAATTACAGAGTCTGCGCCTTTATGTCCTCTTTCTTAAAAGCAAAAAAGTAGTGAGAATGAAAAAGCCATCATTGAGAAGAATGTTTCAAAAGGACTAAAGTGCTACAACGGGGAAAAAAGGATCAAGTCATGAACCATCCTGGACTCAAACATTTCTATCTTTGAGCTGAAATCATACCTTAAAGACGTCTTGGCCTTAAGCAGCAGAACAAAGCAGCAGGAGTCAAGGGGCCCTCTTAAGCCCACTTCCCCAGCCGAGGAATGCAGCCCAGTGAGGCCAGCTGCTTGCAAGAGGAGCAGCAGGCGCGGTCAGGGACGGAAGTCCTTTGTTGCAGTAGCAGGAGGCGGCGGCCGCGGCCGCACCGAGCAGAGCGCCCAGGGGCCCCTCCGCAGCCCTGGCACGGTAAATTGGGGACTCGCGGCTCGGAGGCGGCCTTGGCGAGGCCTCGGAGGGCAGCCTCCGTGGCCCAGCGGGGCAGAGGCCGGGGAGGGAGCGGGGGAGGGCGCCGGTGATGCCGCTGGCCTTGGCGAGGCCTTGGAGGCCTGCCTCCGGGGCGCAGCGGGGCAGAGGCCGGGGAGGGAGCGGGGGAGGGCGCCGGTGATGCCGCTGGCCTTGGCGAGGCCTTGGAGGCCTGCCTCCGGGGCGCAGCGGGGCAGAGGCCGGGGAGGGAGCGGGGGAGGGCGCCGGTGATGCCGCTGGCCTTGGCGAGGCCTTGGAGGCCTGCCTCCGGGGCGCAGCGGGGCAGAGGCCGGGGAGGGAGCGGGGGAGGGCGCCGGCGAGGCCGCTGGCCTTGGCGAGGCCTTGGAGGCCTGCCTCCGGGGCGCAGCGGGGCAGAGGCCGGGGAGGGAGCGGGCGGGGAGGGCGCCGGTGATGCCGCTGGCCTCGGAAGCCTGCCTCCGGGGCGCAGCGGGGCAGAGGCCGGGGAGGGAGCGGGCGGGGAGGGCGCCGGTGATGCCGCTGGCCTCGGAGGCCTGCCTCCGGGGCGCAGCGGGGCAGAGGCCGGGGAGGGAGCGGGCGGGGAGGGCGCCGGTGATGCCGCTGGCCTCGGAGGCCTGCCTCCGGGGCGCAGCGGGGCAGAGGCCGGGGAGGGAGCGGGCGGGGAGGGCGCCGGTGATGCCGCTGGCCTCGGAGGCCTGCCTCCGGGGCGCAGCGGGGCAGAGGCCGGGGAGGGAGCGGGCGGGGAGAGCGCCGGTGATGCCGCTGGCCTCGGAGGCCTGCCTCCGGGGCGCAGCGGGACAGAGGCCGGGGAGGGAGCGGGGAGGGCGCCGGTGATGCCGCTGGCCTCGGAGGCCTGCCTCCGGGGCGCAGCGGGGCAGAGGCCGGGGAGGGAGCGGGGGAGGGCGCCGGTGATGCCGCTGGCCTTGGCGAGGCCTTGGAGGCCTGCCTCCGGGGCGCAGCGGGGCAGAGGCCGGGGAGGGAGCGGGCGGGGAGGGCGCCGGTGATGCCGCTGGCCTCGGAAGCCTGCCTCCGGGGCGCAGCGGGGCAGAGGCCGGGGAGGGAGCGGGCGGGGAGGGCGCCGGTGATGCCGCTGGCCTCGGAGGCCTGCCTCCGGGGCGCAGCGGGGCAGAGGCCGGGGAGGGAGCGGGCGGGGGAGGGCGCCGGTGATGCCGCTGGCCTCGGAGGCCTGCCTCCGGGGCGCAGCGGGGCAGAGGCCGGGGAGGGAGCGGGCGGGGGAGGGCGCCGGTGATGCCGCTGGCCTCGGAGGCCTGCCTCCGGGGCGCAGCGGGGCAGAGGCCGGGGAGGGAGCGGGCGGGGAGGGCGCCGGTGATGCCGCTGGCCTCGGAGGCCTGCCTCCGGGGCGCAGCGGGACAGAGGCCGGGGAGGGAGCGGGGAGGGCGCCGGTGATGCCGCTGGCCTCGGAGGCCTGCCTCCGGGGCGCAGCGGGGCAGAGGCCGGGGAGGGAGCGGGGAGGGCGCCGGTGATGCCGCTGGCCTCGGAAGCCTGCCTCCGGGGCGCAGCGGGGCAGAGGCCGGGGAGGGAGCGGGCGGGGAGGGCGCCGGTGATGCCGCTGGCCTCGGAGGCCTGCCTCCGGGGCGCAGCGGGGCAGAGGCCGGGGAGGGAGCGGGCGGGGAGGGCGCCGGTGATGCCGCTGGCCTCGGAGGCCTGCCTCCGGGGCGCAGCGGGGCAGAGGCCGGGGAGGGAGCGGGCGGGGAGGGCGCCGGTGATGCCGCTGGCCTCGGAGGCCTGCCTCCGGGGCGCAGCGGGGCAGAGGCCGGGGAGGGAGCGGGGAGGGCGCCGGCGAGGCCGCTGGCCTCGGAGGCCTGCCTCCGGGGCGCAGCGGGACAGAGGCCGGGGAGGGAGCGAAGAGGGCGCCAGCGAGGCCGCTGGCCTTGGCGAGGCCTGCCTCCGTGGCGCAGCAGGACACAGGCCGGGGAGGGAGCGGGGAGGGCGCCGGTGATGCCGCTGGCCTCGGAGGCCTGCCTCCGGGGCGGAGCGGGGCAGAGGCCGGGGAGGGAGCGGGGAGGGCGCCGGCGAGGCCGCTGGCCTCGGAGGCCTGCCTCCGGGGCGCAGCGGGGCAGAGGCCGGGGAGGGAGCGGGGAGGGCGCCGGCGAGGCCGCTGGCCTTGGCGAGGCCTGCCTCCGTGGCGCAGCAGGACACAGGCCGGGGAGGGAGCGGGGGAGGGCTCTCCGCATGCGCAGACCACCGCGCGCACGTGTAGGGACGAAGATCCTCTCAACAGGCGCTCGCTCGCTCTACTCGCCGGTCGCTGCCTTCCCCGCCTTCCTCTCGCTGGCTAAACCGGGACTTTCAATGGTCCCGGTATAGCCAGCCCGGGACCCGGGAATTTGAGTCCATATTCGGGACTTTCCCGGGCAACCGGGACGATCTGGCCACCCTACACTCTATATTATAAAAAGAGTTGTGTGAAAATAGTGGTCTAAGACACCCCCCCCCCCCAAAAAAAAAAGCTTATATTCTGGTGGAGAAAGGGAAAGTATTGTTGGGTTTTATTTTGGCTCTGAAGTCCGTGACAATTTTCCTGGTTTTCATTCCTGAAATAGCACATGTATGTGCTGGAAATTTTCCTTGACTATTCTCTTCTCATTTGGGGGAATAGATTTTAACCACTGAGATATGCCAGTGTGCCCCCCCGCCCCAATGCTGATATTTGGAGTTGAAGAAGTTTCCCACAAGCTAAGCATCTCGTGAATCTTGTTTCCTATTTTCTTGATGATCCCTGTGACAACACAACCAGTATGCATACAGTAGTCTCTATCTCTCTTCCTCTCACCTCAGTGCACTGTGAGAGATGCATGCTGCATTATGAGTGATAAATGATTGTCTGCATTATTTATTTATTTATTTATTTATTTATTTATTTATTTATTAATTATTTTAAGCATAATAATTAGGGCTCCCACAAAAATGTGCTCCACTAAATAAAAATATTGGCTGTGGGCCCCACCAAATGAAAAATCCTGGCTACAGGCCTGTATCTCTACCAGTTTCTCCTTGTTTGTGCCAAAAGTAACAATGGAGTACATGGCAAATGTTTCTCTTTTCCAGCAAAAAGTTCCCTACCCCCCCCCCCACCCCCATCCCCAAAATATTGTTTGTATAACCATAGTTTTGATTTAATACAGAGAACAGAACCAAAATCATGGTGCTTGGAAACCAATGAATTGACTTCAGCTATTCCCTGCTGTCTCCTTAGAAACTGTCAATATGTATGACCACAATTAGCCTTTTGCTCTAATACCGTCATTTAGTTGCCAAGAGGGAATGTTTTTGTGGGTCGGATATACATTGCTTTCCCACTTTCTTTTCTTTACATACAGCATGGATACAGCTTCAAAGAGAGCATTTGCTGATCAAAGGCAATTATATTTATTGACTGGCACTGAGTTCTTAAGCCTCTTTTGAGCCAAAGTCTTTAAAATGTTCACAGAATAATCATTGATATTTTTCACAGCAGCTTTCAGTTATTATATATAGTCATAGGTCATGGGAAATACTGAGAAAGCTCATGCAGGTTAAAATTTTCTAATGGAAATAGTTTTTTTTGTAAAAAAAAAAAAATTCCTATAATAATTTTCAGTAGGACTCCACCGACTTTTGTGTGAAAAGAATAGCTGTTCTAATGCTTGGGGACTAATTTTCATGTCCTTGTGTTCTGCCCTTTACAGGCTAATAGCCCTCATGCCATCAACTCCTTTTCTTTTTTATGCTTTCAGAGCTCACCAACTGTCATTTCTTTTGGTTCAAATGTTAAACATTGGTTTTGTAGCTTGGAGAAGGTTGATTGTTCTGCTGAAGCTTATGGAGGATTGTGTTCCCTTTTGTCAGGGAATCAACTCTTCCATTTGCTCCTGCATGCAAGAGTGAACTTCTCCATATCCAACTGTGCTTTGCAATCCCTGATGCCAATGTGACGTGAACCCACTTAGTTGCTACTTGGTAGGGCCTCAGAGAAGTCTGCAAGAGGTATTTGCCTATTGGTGGAGAGAAGTGAGATCCCAAACTGGATTTGAAATAGGTTTAAGCAAGAAAAGGTAATTAGCACAGGGCCAAGTTTTTTTAATTTCCTCTTGCTTTTCCTCTTGCTTGCTTTTCCAGGCAAGAGATTAAACACCCTTAAATTCAGGAAAAGTGGGACAGAGAGGGACTTTTCCAGAGATAAGCCAAGAAACTTGGTGCCTCATTTCAAACATCCTACCTAGTCAGTGGACAAACTTAACCAGGCATGAGCATTCCAAATTCCAGGTGGCATATGGAGATCTCCTGCTATTACAGTTGATCTCCAGATGACCAGGATCAGTTTGCATGAAGAAAAAGGCTGCTTCGGAGGGTGGATTCTATGGCATTAAACCTTGTCTCCCCAAACCCTGCCCTACCTAAGCTCCACCCCCAAAATCTGGTATTTCCCAACCCTGAGCTGACAACCCTATGAATCCTTCTTCGTACCCCAGCTTCTTTCCTCCTTTTTTGTGTTCATTTTACAAAACATTTCCTTCACACTTGCTTGTTTGGTTTAAAATAGTTAATATACAATATGATGAAAGCTTAGTGTGATTGTCTGAATGCAGACCACTCCACTAACTATGGATAGTTTTAGTTGGTCAAACCAGGACCTGAAGACAGGAACTGAAGCTAGTTTATTAACCACAGGCAGACAGGTTTGGCTCAGATGTAATGAAAAAAACATCATAGAATTTAAGCGAGGTTGGTTAGTGAAAAAAGGATTGGACTTGCAGTTCATCTGTGAATTCTGAGTTGTCCAAGCTTCAATATTGTCACTATTTCTACTGCTTCCCTGCCAGAGAGCCAGCTGCTATTCTGGCCTGCCTTGCAATACCAAACTGATAGCAAAACCTCAGTGCATCACCAATTCCCTTATGCAGGGACTGGGAAGCTTTTCTTTGGAACAGCAATCTTCTGTTCAATCAGCCAAGCCCTGCCCCTCCTCCAATGAAGAGAATAGTCACGGAAGTTGTATGTCTTCCACATTAACTCTTCACTCACCAAACTCCTAGGAAAACAACTTCCTGCTGCCAAATTCAGTGCAGTGGATAGACAAGTCCACTATCAGCTAGTTTTGTTTTTGAGCCTGACTGCCATGCCTGTGAGATGGAACATACTTTGAAGTTCACCAAGGATCCCCAAAGATCTGGGAAACAACACTCTTTTCCAAGAAACAGGCCCATAAAATCTGAGCGATCTGTTAACATTGAGATGCCAGGTCAAGTGTTTGCTCCAGTTATGCATAGGATGCTAAGGCAAAGACTGTAACCATAAAGTTAGACCCATGGTGGAAAGTGTTGTCAACTTGCAGATGGCTTATGATGACCCTGTAGGGGTTTCAAGGTAAGAAATGTTTAGAAGTAGTTTGCTTTTGCCTGCCTCCATGTAGCAACCCTAGACTTTCTTGGTGGTTTCCCATCCAAATACTAACCAGGGCTGACCCTGCTTAGCTTCTGAGATCTGACAAGATTGGGCTATCCTGGGTAATCCTGGATCTGTTTTCTTTTGTTTTCCTTGATGCTGTGGCCTTTATATATGGTATTCATTTTCCTCTGTGTAATATGTTCTAGATTGTTAAGCTGTAGTAAATAAAAATCCTTTTCTTGATTAAGAATGCAGACGGTAGTCAAAATGCCACACACACCCTTAGCTGCTTGCAAGCATGTGTGTGCTCACAGAGTTGGGGGAGGTAAAATTTGGAAAACTCTGCAGTTTGCACATGCATACAGAGCCATTTACTGGTGCCCCAAACCACTAATAAACAGTTTGACTTGGGTCTGAAATTTGGCAAAACCGGGGATAGGAGTGTGCAAAAAAAAGAAGAAGTATTTTCTGATCTGGGCTTATTAGACCTGAAAAATATTGTTAAATACCAAAGTTCCCAAATGCCAATACTAGTATGGTATTGGTATTCAGGTAAAATTCAAGAATCAAAACATTTGGGGGACCATTATATCCTGTGGAGCCATTGAAATCAATGGCAAATCCTCCCCAGGGTATAGTCAGTGGTCTGTGGGAGCTGTTTTTTGAGGTAGAGGCACCACATTTGCAGTGTAGCTACTGAAGCCTCTCCTCAAAATAACTCCCAAGTTTCAAAATGATTGGACTAGGGGGTCCAATTCTATGGGAACCCAAAGAAGGTGCCAGGCAATACAAACCCTGCAGAATCTCACACTTCTCATATATCCACCATGGGTCTGGCAACTGAGCAACAAAAACAAAAGTATAACAACATCTCCAGAACCAAGCAACCATCTCCTACACTGGACACACAACGCACAGTCGTTAACCTGTCCAAACGACAACTGACAACAGCTGAAATCTCTGTGCTCTCCAAAGGAGGGAACTTCGCCATCACCCCTTCCAGAATTCCTACAGAAGACATTATCGCAAACATTGAAGCCAGTATTCGCAACTTCCCACGACACATTACAGAAGAAATAAGAAGAGAATCATCAAGAATCTTACAACACGCTAAACCTCCAAAAAGCAACCTCACCTATGCAGAAAGATCAGCTCTGAAAACCCTCAACACTGACAAGGACATACTGGTTCTTGCAGAGGATAAGGGGAATGCCACAGTTATTCTCAATACAGAAGACTACCATAATAAAATTCAGGACCTTCTCAAGCCAGATACATACAGGAGACTTCGCTGCGATCCCACCGAAGAATACTTCGGAAAACAAATCTGTTCATCAAAGGCTTTTCAATACCTATTGAGGATCAATACCTATTGAGGATCAACGCCTGCTCAGAAAGTATGAAGCTCTGCCCCCCAGACTGTATGGCTTACCTAAGATCCACAAACCCAATGTTCCTCTTCAACCGATAGTCAACGCCATCGGCTCACCTACCTACGCCATAGCCAAACACTTGACCGGCCTTCTTCAACCCCTTGTGGGCAACACTATCTCTTACATCAGGGACTCATCACATTTTTTGGAAAAAAATAAAACCCCTAAAACTCCAACCCAGCGATCTTTTAATAAGCTTCGATGTCGTCTCGTTGTTCACCATGGTTCCCGTCAAAGAAACCCTTGTTCAACTACAACACATCTTTCCTGATGACATCACTGCCCTATTCCACCACGTGCTCACCACTACCTACTTCCAATGGAACAATAACTTTTATGAACAGATCGATGGAGTTGCCATGGGAAGCTCCCTTAGCCCTGTCATCGCTAACTTTTACATGGAAACCTTTGAAGATACAGCACTAAGATCTGCCCTCCTAAAACCACGTTGCTGGCTCCGATATGTGGATGATGTTTTTGCCATCTGGAGTCATGGAGAGGCTGCTTTGTTTATAACTTTCTCCTTCACCTGAATTCAGTCCATCCTCGTATCCAGTTCACCATGGAGAAAGAAAACAATAGTCAACTTGCCTTTTTTGACGTCCTCATTACCAGGAAAGATGACGGAAAACTCGGCCACACTGTATTCAGGAAACCCACACACACCGATCGCTATCTAAATAAGAATTCCAATCATCATCCTCGCCAAAAACGTACAGTTGTAAAAACCCTCATCCACCGTGCATCACGCATCTGTGAACCAAGCCAACTCCAACAGGAACTACACCACCTCAAACAGTTACTGCAGCTTAATGGATACTCCCAACAAGAAATTAGAAGAGCCCTCCATCCCAGGAGACCATCCACACCAAATCCCGAGCCACACACAAATGTGGGTACAGCCTTCCTGCCCTACATAAAATCTGTCACCGATCGCATTGGCAAAATTCTCAAACACCACAATGTTGACACAGTCTTCAAGCCCACACAACAGATCCGCCACATGCTGCGCTCGGCCAAAGATATGAGAGATCCACTTTCAACCCCTGGAGTCTACAAAATACCCTGCTCCTGTGGTGCAGTCTACATTGGCACTACCCAACGCAGTATCAACACCCGTCTCACCGAAAACAAGAGACACTGTCACTTGTTTCAGCCAGAAAAATCAGCTGTAGCTGAAAATGCACTTCAAGGAGACCATGTCATCCACTTTGAAAGAACTGAAGTCCTTTCTACGGTCTCACATTATCATACCCACCTGAACAGAGAAGCTATTGAGATTTACAAACACCAGCACAATTTTAACAGAAAGGAAGAAGGCATTTTCATCCACCAATCTTGGTACCCAGCTCTGCAAAACACCCTACAGACTATAAATTGCAGAAAGTCTCAGAACAACCAGCACATTCCACAGAACAATCAGCACAGTCAACAACCATCTTCCTTATCTTCACACCCCTTCCAACCCTCCTAGCAATTAACACAGAACAATGGTCACATTAAACAGCCAGTTTCCTTATCACTACCCTTCCAGGAAGCCCCACCAAACAATGGGCACATCCACAAACCAATTGCCCTTTCATCACACCCTCTCCAGCCTAGAAATAGCAGCTCTCCAGCAGCCCTGGCCCCACTCAATGCACAGCAGCCAAGAAGGTCAGAGCGCCTGCTCCGGCTGCAACACCACTGAGGATGTTCTCCGCAGCTGAAAACGAAATGTCTGGAAGGAAAACTTTCTCCAGTAGAACACAGCACTTGAGCCCGAAAGATTCTACAAACCCTGAAATCTTTGATACCTGCAGAATCTCTCTAGTAAAGTGAAGTGTGTGTATGGGGAGATGACTTTTGGAAGGCCAGCAGCAGGACCAGTGCAGAGTGCCCCACAGTCCAGTGTTAAAACCCAGCAGGAGAAATAAGGGCAAAACAGAGAATCTCTGAACTAGAAACTGAGGGGGGCATTTCTTTTCTCTGATTTTTAAGAATGTCATTTCCCCCTTCCTCTTCTGTCTGGAAAGGCAGGAAGCTAGGACAATGACCTGTCATGGAAATGCTAATGGATCTGAGAGAAGAGACAATGAGATGAGCCAACTCACCACCCTGCTTCCCCAGGCAGGAGTCAGAAATTGGAGGGCATTGGGCTAGGAACAGTAAAAGAAGAAAACTTTTTTTAATATGCTGTAAGTCAAACCCTTCCTTGTCTTCTCCAGGTGGGCAGGATTTGATTCAAAGTGCAGGAGATTCTCAGGCAGCAATAGGCAGGCTCAGAAAGCAGCAGCAGCTGAAGCAAAAAGCCAGCCAGGAGACCACACCAAAAAGCCAGGAAGCCAAAAACCTCTTTCATCCAGGTGGCCTTTTGAAACCAAGTTGTAATGTATTGTAAATGCAATTTGCAAACCAATGCAATGCCATTTGCAAAGGCAAATGCATTGCACTGAGTGGCTCAAACTTCCCCCAAAGTGACCTCTTCCCTCTCCCTCCTGTTGCCAAAGCAAATGGTGGGAAAGAGACAAAATAAGGAAAGGTAAGTGTAGCCCTGTTAACTTTATAGCCACTATTAGATGCTATTAGAGGATCCCAGATAAAACTGGATTCTGTCCTGCTTGATTTGAGGATTCTCTAATCAGCTACACATATAGCTTTGCTATTGTGCATTTGGCTTCAAAAATACCAGATAAGTGCCAGCAAGGCATTTATTCTGGGTTTTTCCTGGCTTGGGGAAGCCAAATGCACATCCCAACAAGAGAGTAGGGGAAGCATATTGAGCCAGTTTGGTGTAGTGGTTAAAAGCTGTGGACTTTAATCTGGAGAACCAGGTTTGATTCCTCACTTCTCCACATGTAGCTGCTGGGCGACCTTGTGTCAGTCACTTTTCTCTCAGAGCTGTTCTTTCAAGAGGAGTTCTCTCAGAGCTCTCTCAACCCCACCTACCTCACAGAGTATCTGTTGTGGGGAGAGGAATGGAAGGTGATTGTAAGTTGCTCTGAGACTCCAAGTGAAGGGCAGAGTATAAATCCAATCTCCTCATCCTCCCCTGTCTCTGAAACATGCAAACACAAAACAATTCTTGCCTTAACAGGACTTAGCCCTAACAGCTATATCTTTAAAAGAATGGAAGCTGGGAGTGGGAGGTGGAGACATGTCTACTGCCAGTCAGTTTTGTTTTTAAGCCAAGCACATTGATGGAACAGAGGTAGAGCATTAGCAGGAAACAATCAAGGATTAAATTGGATACCATATTTGTAAATAATGGAAACTATGGTTCAGATTAACTTTGCTTAACAAACCAGCTTTATATCCTGGATCATAGAATTCTGTTGCTTGTTCCTGATCAATTAAAGTATCCAGTTTGGTACTTCTGCGATAGTTAATAAAACATATTTGATCATGGCCATTTTAATTAACAGATGACTGTATGATTTCAAATAGGGCTCACAGAAGGGATCATACCTCTGCTTTGACATTTTTCATGTATATAAAATAGATTGAAGAAAATTTTAGTATATTAGGGTGATCCACAGTATATTGTTCCACAAAATAAGAGTATTTCATAAAGTAGAATATTTCATAATTTTCATATAATTTATTTACTTTGATAAATAAATTTGCATTGCATTTCATGCAATGTATCATTTCAGTTTACACTGATTAATAATTGTATTTAATAATAATACTATAATAATACATTTAAGAGATCCTTAAAATGGTAAAAAAAAGTCACAGCCTTTAGGAAGAAGCATTCCGCAACTGCTGTATTTTGGTTGACCTTGGTGTGTCCTTAAGCTTTACTGCAGACACTGCTGAATGACTTTCAGGCAATACTTGGTAAAAAAAAAATGTATCCGTATATCTATGATGTCACCTGTGTGCCATAAGGCTTGTAACATAGCAAGTGCATGAAAAAAAATTGATTTTCAGCATTCGTCTGTGAATGTAGAAATGTGACAAGGGCGAAACATTTCAACAACACTGTTTTGAGCAGTGGCTGCAGGGAGAAAAGCCAACAATAGGAATTAAAGCAAGCAGGATGGAAAGGGTAATGAAACAAGAGTCAGTGTTAATCTACAGCATTCCTGTTTAGCATGCAAACATTGGTTGATGGAAATGTGTAATGGTTTGCCAGCTGAACTAGTGGGAAGGAAAAGTAAGTGATCAATTTTGCTGATGAGCCTAATGTGCACAAACAATTTATGTTTATATAAAGTTACTCTGATGGGATTTATTTCTGCTAAAGCAAAATACCTCAATATTGAGATTATAAGAAGAAGTCTGGGTATCCAGATTCAATTAATGGTTTTTCAGTTTGAACATGCATTACTACGATGTTCATTTATGTGAAATGGAGATGACTTTTTCAGTTTGTGGGTGCTCAGTGTTGTCCTCTTATCTCTGTAGGTACCGAAGGAGGCAACTAACATCAATTGGGAAGATATCTGATCTTTCCCAATATGAGTGTTTTGAGTATCAGTTGCTACAGCTTCTGGATCTTGTAAAATCTGATTAACCTGGAGGTCATAGTGTCATTCCATTATTGTTTATTACTCTTGTGAATGAGCCTTCAACACATTTCCTTTCTATGATTTACTACATTATTCTTTCTAAAGTCATTCACCAAATCAGAAATACTTGTTTCTGGATTGGAAATAGGCCTAAAGTGGCAGACACTGTATCTATCCTTTTCTTTCTAGCCAGTCTTTTTGCTGTCTCTATTGACTCACCCAAATCATTTATTTGAAAAGCTCTTTGACGTTCCACACACTGAATTATGGTTTTGCTGGCTCTTGCTTTTGTTTTCCCAGCAGTGTGACATTTTGCGATGTTGTTAACTATCTGTAGCTGTTCATACATGAATTTGCAGCTTGTGTGTTCATTTATTTGCACCTGGCAGCATGACTATGTGATGTCATTAGTCCTAAACACACGGCTCCTACACAGTTTGGAAGAGTGATAACATGAACAAGCATTCTGGCCCTGTTCATTGCACTCTGCACAATCAACTGCTTGTCATGTCTGTCTGTCCATGGAAGTTGCCTCCTCCCAAGTCAAAAGAAAGAGACAGACACCAGGTTGGGTTTAACGAAGAGCCACTTTATTGAATATTTACAAATTTTGTGGCAAGGGCACCCCCAGAGTGTGGAAATAGGCCAAGGCCAGAGGTTGCCCCAGTGTGTGGCACCTCCTTGCCATATACTGGGTGAGACACCTTTGCCCCAGGTGTGAGCCATCCCTCTGGCTTGCAACCAGCCAACATAGCAAATAGGAGGCCTCCCTGGAGCTCCCCCTAAGCCATGTAACCTAGAGAGGTGGCACCTACCAGGACAATCCCAAAGGCAGTCCTCATTCCCCATCCTGGGCTTCAAAACCAGAGGGCTGGGCCTGAGAACCCCTCCCCCTCAACAGGAAAGGAACTATATGGTGCTCTTTGAATCCACGTTATCCTTTTCCCGCACTAACTTGCCAAGTGAATGAACCTAAGTAACAGGCCTGCCACATCCCATCTTATCAACAGTAGGAGGTAGGCGAAAACACACACCCCTCCAAGCCAATCAAAGGAGGGGTGAAAAATGTGTACCTGGCCCCCCAAGGGTGACCATCTCAAATCCTGCACTGCATATGGAGTGGGATGGTGGGCCAACGCTTGGAGCTCTGACCCCATCCCTGAGCATGCAATTAAAGAGGACATCCGAGGCTGGAGCCAGCCTTAAATGCCTACCTGATTCTGCCCTGGTATTGAAGTTGTGATGCTGGCATCATATGTCATTGCCTCTCCCTCATTTTGAGTGAGGCAAATCAGCCCCCACCTGCAAGTGCCATAAGGCCCCACAGGTGGACAAAGCCCCCAGAGTGTGTGTATTGGGTGAGGTGAGTAATGGGAAGAATTTTTAAAAAGTCTATGCATGTATTTGTATACAGAAATGTATATATAGAAATGTACAATCAGGAAACTCACAAAGACTTGTGGGGGGGGGGGGACGCAATATCCCTCTATATTCCCTTCTCCACACAATGCACTCTTTCTATCTTTTCCTTTCTTTCTGATTTTCTTCCCACCCACCAACATATCTTTTCTCTCTCCTCCAAATCTTTACTATATTTATAAAATCTATTTATTATGCATTTACTTCATTTATAACCTGTATTTTCCCCCATCGGGGATCCAGAGGAGCTTACACCATTTCCCTTTCATCCATTTTATTCTCACAACAACCTTGTGAAGTAGCTTAGGGTGAGAGTGTTTGACTGGCAGAAGTTCATCCCTGCGCAGGAAAGACCACAAGCAGGCTAACTAATCAAAGCTAGTAAAAGGCACTCCTGGCCACAGCTATCTTTTGCTTATTCAGAAATATGCCTGGGTCCAAGAGCACCTTCAAACTAAGGACCTGTTCCTTCACGGGAAGTGCAACCTTATCTAACACGGATGATATCTTAAATGTACACATTTACACAATTGTTGAGGAAAAATTCTGAACGGTGAGATTGGTTAAAACACTATGTAAACTAGTTTATCTTAAATTACCAACCTGAATTCACTTGATAGATGAACAAGTCTTCAAGGATAACAAAATATAATTTACTCACTGAGATAAATTATGAATTGAACAACATTGGTGAATAAAACTGCCACAAAATCTGTCAAGTTCTGTGTATATCTTAGGTTTCCATTTGTTTCTCAAGGGTACTATTGTTAATATAGACTAAAAAATTCTGTTTAGAAGGGAGACCCATGTAATTTAAAAGCTTGCAGAACATCATTTCTCCCTTTCTTTCTGTTCCCCTCCCCATACCTAAACTGAATAAATATATTCGAAACAAAAAGCTTGCAGAACATCTTTGAATAGCTCCATGTTATTTTAAGGCACCTACTATCCCTTCCTATTCAATATCTCTTTTCCTGTGTGTAGCATACTACCCTAGCAACTTCAGCCTAATAGTTTGGCTTTATAAACTTGGAAAGTGATCAGTGTAAACCTATTCATGTAGGATAGGATGTCCTGTCCACATATTTTGTTACCTGAATCCTTTGGATTATCTCAGTTTATCATCATCATATTTAATTGTGCAGCTCATGATAGCAAAGACTTTTGAAGACACACATCAGAGAGGCTCAGAGAGGCTCAGACTCTAAAAGACCCCGTTTTGTACTGGTCTAGTTTCATTCATTATGCTGTAGATTTGTTGTGTGAAATAAAGGATGGGTGGGCGGGTTTTCATTCCCAACAATAAGAGCTGACAGTTTTGAAGACAATAATTTGTTGATCGGCTGCAAAGAAAGTAGGACACAAGAGAGAAGCTTTTGGGAATACACCATCCATCAATAGAAATAGTCTTATTATATAACTTAGTTTAGTATTGGTATAACATTTTATACAAAGTATACAATAGTAGTTTTGTCTTTGACCTGAATATGCTTTAAGACAAGGAAGTACCCACTCTACCAGCAAACACATTGCTGGAGTTTTGTTTTTCAGTATGCAGCTGGTGCCTAAGCTCTCAAATTTGTTCCAGCTGCAGTGCTCATGTGACATGGCTATTAGCTTGATTGGTAGGCTAAGCGAGATGTTTTAAGGACAGTTTAATGTGATAAATTATTGTGTTAAAGGCTCAGTTTAAAAATACTTCCAGCAAAACAAATGTTTATAGAGCCCCGGAAAGGGCTACTATATGAAATCACCTTTTCTACAGATTTCACTCAAAAATGTACATTATTCTTATTGGCGTGTGGTTGCTGTCACTGCTTGAATAACAGGGATTCTCTGGAGCCTGGTTTTCCTTCTTCTTGTGATGGGACTCTTAAGTGCTGTTTTAGAGAACTGCATGGGCATGATTTGGGTTCTTATATCTATTCATGGTTCTCTCCATCATGGCTGGCTAGTGTTCTACATACAATATTGTTGGACTTAGATTCAGATTTGCATTTAGAACATGGACAGAGTGCCAAATAGAATTGCACTAATCTTGATCATTTGCACTAACCTGCCTTAACAAAGTATTATATATGTGTTCAAAGTATCATGTTTGCAGTGTTATATTTGCTGAGCTCACCTTAAGAGTATTATAGGGCCTTTTCCATGATTTTGGTTCTAACGTCCTAACTAAGAACAATGGGCTACTGTTAGATACGAGAGGAAGTCTCCCCTTTAGCAGAGACTCGTTATCTTCATTTTGTTCTGTAAACATCTTTCAGTGGAAAGTAAGCTATCTTTCTACCTCTGGGAGTCACCGAGAGCCTATCTCTTGGAGAAGGTCAGATCTCCCTGCTACAGCAGGAGCTCTGCGCTTACTCATCCTGGAATTGGGCCAAGAGGCCTACACTGGAGTCAAACAGGGAAGGGGGTGAAACCGCAGAAGTATAGGGAAGTGGGGCATGGGGGTCTAGATTAGTGGCCCCTGGGTGATATCTATTCGTCTCTCACTTCTAAGTTGGGATATGGGACTTATTTGACCAATGAATGTAATCAGAATGTCAAAGGCGAAGACCGGTGTAGCCAGTCTGTAAGTTGGCCTTTGTTTACAGAAAGGTATAAGATGTTGTGACTATGGGGAAGAATTTCGGAGAACAGGGTGTATGGTTTGTTTTCTCCTCTCCACATTCATGTGAAAAAACAATAAAAGAGATCTGCACATCAACTCTTCTGCGCCTCTGTCGTTCGGGAAGTCCTTTGTTTGGGAAGAAGGGGACTTCATCTATGTGCAACAAGCTTGGAGGTTCCACTGAGATGAAAAGAAAATAATTTTGGGGGGCCCCTGACTTCTGCTTGGACTACTGAGCCCTCACCGGACTGGTGGTGAAGACTGCCCTTGGATTAAGGCGCCTGAGCTGAGTTGTAGCTCAATTCAAGGGTTCTTAGTCTCTCCAGGCCGGAAGAGACAGCTCCATGTAACTGCAGAGGAAGACGAGGCCAGAAACCAGAGGTGGAGAGAGTGGATCTGCAGATCAAAGAGAAGTCAGCTGACAGGTAACTCGGTTGGGTTACTTCTGTGAATTTTGTTCTCTTCTCAATGCCATGGTCGGGCAAGGAGAAAGCATCATTTGATTTTTCAGTCAAGTAATGATAGCTTATTGTGCACATGAGCAATTGTTGATATTTGGTACCATGGGGGTAAGAAATCTGAGTTGTTTGCAAGTTTGTAAGGCAACTGTATTTAGGGAGCAGATGAGAAACCAGAAAAGAAAGTGGTTTTGGTTGAGACTTTAACTGGGATGCATTCGGAATAGTGGGAGAAAAAACATGAACCTGATGTGGTAGCCAGGGATTATTCCATTGAGAACACTCCTGTGCCTTTACTCCTTGCTGGCTGGAGTGAATTGGCCAAGAAACAAGAGATTCTCAATGGGATAACTGAAATTAAGAGGTTGCCAAAACAGAGAAATGGTACAATGTGGTAGAGTGCTGTTAAGAAAACAGAGTTGAAAGAGTCTGCAGACTGTAAGGCATAGGGAAAGTGATCAAGGGAAAGTTATGCTAGACCCCCCCCCCCACCTCGAAACCCCAAGGGAAAGAGCCCAGGAGGGAGGGGAAGGTTGTTCATCTAAGTGCAAATGACCAGATGACTGGATCAGTTCCTGTCAGAAGAAAACAAAGCGGGAGAGAGTGTCAGAAAACAAAGCAGAGAAGGACAAGTGGGAACATTGCCACACACACACACACACCCTTGGCAGCTGCAAAGAGACAATATTTTTACTGTCTGGAGACAGAGGAAAAGTGGACATTGATGAGACTGTCAGGGAATTTGTTAATCCCGAATACCCATCAAGGTTCAAGAGTGTCTCTGGGGAAGAAAAGAAGCAAGACACTGGAGAAGGAAAGATTAGGCACCTGGACTTCTAAGACTCTGGTGGGAAGGGGTACTGCCAAAGCTAGCCTTTCTCGCCTCAGGATGCCAGGGAAAAGACATACCTGACTAACTCATTCACACACACTGAGGCATTTAGGGACTCCCCTAAACTGTATTTAGGGACAGCTACAGTCAAGTAAAGACAGAGGTACACTCGCTGAGCCAGTCTTGAGGGTCAAGAAGAACACTTGATAGCAGATCTAGCCAGAGTTCTCCCCACCCCACCAGCAAAAAGCTTTTAGGAATTCCAAAGAGGAAAGGGAGAAAACATTAACTTTCCAGCACTGCTCACATGCTTAAAGGGAAAGGCAGTGGGAAGGCAAATACAAGAGAAAAAGAAAACCTGTCACACAAGTGCACATGATTATAGAGCTGAACACAGAGGCTTCAGACATGAAAACCAGCCCCATGAAGTAGGCTCCCAAGAGAAGGGAGGGGGCAGGACCAAGATGGGGAAGAAGGGCTGAGGTTGTAGGATACCCCAAGGACCAAACCAGTACCTGCATTGTGAAGGGAGAGGCCCTTTTGTTTTACCCTCCTGCCACTGCCAAAACTATGCCAAACTTCCGCATGCCACTGGGTATGGGCAGATCCAGTACAGTGAGGAACAAACAAGAAGGACCAGGCAATCAGCCCTGTAGCCACAAGTGATATTCACCCCCTTTTCTCTAATGAAGAATTCCGAGCCATTTAGAAGGAGTGGGCAAGGGTTATTAGACACAGCTTGTTTTGCCGGCAGTAAAGAAACACAGCACCCCCCCCCCCCCAGACTCAAATAGAGAAAAGCATGAGAGAGGGGAGGGTGAGAACCAGAGAGTATTGTGAGGAACTCCAAAGGGATCTGTTGAGGCTGGGTGAGTGGGTGTCAACGTGGCAGATGCGGTTCAATGTGGCCAAGTGCAAAGTAATGCACATTGGGGCCAAGAATCCCAGCTACAAATACAAGTTGATGGGGTGTGAACTGGCAGAGACTGACCAAGAAAGAGATCTTGGGGTCGTGGTAGATAACTCACTGAAAATGTCAAGACAGTGTGCGTTTGCAATAAAAAAGGCCAACACCATGCTGGGAATTATTAGGAAGGGAATTGAAAACAAATCAGCCAGTATCATAATGCCCCTGTATAAATCGATGGTGCGGTCTCATTTGGAGTACTGTGTGCAGTTCTGGTCGCCGCACCTCAAAAAGGATATTATAGCATTGGAGAAAGTCCAGAGAAGGGCAACTAGAATGATTAAAGGGCTGGAACACTTTCCCTATGAAGAAAGGTTGAAACGCTTGGGACTCTTTAGCTTGGAGAAACGTCAACTGTGGGGTGACATGATAGAGGTTTACAAGATAATGCATGGGATGGAGAAAGTAGAGAAAGAAGTACTTTTCTCCCTTTCTCACAATACAAGAACTTGTGGGCATTTGATGAAATTGCTGAGCAGACAGGTTAAAATGGATAAAAGGAAGTACTTCTTCACCCAAAGGGTGATTAACATGTGGAATTCACTGCCACAGGAGGTGGTGGTGGCCACAAGCATAGCCACCTTCAAGATAAAAATATGGAGCAGAGGTCCATCAGTGGCTATTAGCCACAGTGTGTGTGTATATATAAAATTTTTGGCCACTGTGTGACACAGAGTGTTGGACTGGATGGGCCATTGGCCTGATCCAACATGGCTTCTCTTATGTCCTTATGAGAGTGTGTGTGTCCAAATATACAGGAGTCCCTTCAGGAATACCTACATACGGCGACCATGAGATTTAACTCCTGACTGCCCTATAATACTTTTTGGAGGCAGATTTACAGTTCAGTGAAAAGAAGTCACTAGAGGAAAAAGGGTTGTAGGCATCCCAGAAGGCATTGTTTTCCAAGGGGAGGGGGGTGCTATAGGGTTACGGTAGCATGAAAATGATTTTTTTTTTTTGAGGCCCAGGGAAAAGGCTCAGGTAGGGAGATAAACAACCTACATTTGGTTAAAAACAGTCTACAAACTGTTAAGTACTTAGGCATTCATGCATTTCCAGAAGCCAGAGAGCCCACAACTCTATGTGAGCCAAGTTTTCAGCTGATACTAAACCCTCTCTTACTACACAGGACCCAAAATGCAGAAAGAAATCCTCCCCCGCCCCCCTGCCCCAAATGAGGCAGATAACTTGTTTCAGATATACATGTAGACAAACAAGCTAACATTTATATGGACTTACCATGAGAAGACCGAAATCCATGTAGAGAGACCCCAGTACATAACCATGCATAAGAGATTCAGAGGGCTAAGGCAGACTGAGCAGATGAAACTGACCTTGGCAAATGCAGATAGAGCTGCACTCTTGCATTCTTTCATGTCTTCACAGAAGGGAACAAGCAGATAACAGAAAAAGCAGAGAAACTGCAAACCGAAAGGGAAAAAAAATCTGGTTGCCTCTTTGACTTGCTGGACTGTGCAGACTCGGAGGAAGGCAGACGCTTGTTTCTTCGCTCCTATAAACGCTAAGTTGTTTTCAATTTTCTAACTTTTATCTTGATAGAAGAAATTGTTTTTAAATAGTCTTATCTTATCACCTCACTTTTAATTTTGGTGCAGCTGTTTCGTCTTTCCCAAGCTCTGGCTGTTTAATCAGTTAATAAGCTTCTGCTTTCGCTTTCTGTCTCAGAAGCTGCTGCAGCTAACAAACTACAGCTGATGTTTTATAAAGTTTTACACAGTTTTACGTTGTCCCTCAAAGACAGGTTTCTTTTTAGAGTCTTTTAATTTGAACTGTGAATCTAACTGAAGGTTGAGATTAAGTCAACTCCTGCAAAGCAACATGGCGGAGTGCAGTCGGCTACAGCTTTGGCTCTGACAGATTTGGTTTTTAAAGACATTTTATGATATTCTTAGCAGATGTTGTGGCTTTTATCTGTAAGTTTTAAGACATTAGTTGTTTGGTATTTGTTTTTTTTTATTTATTTATTTATTTATTTATTTATTTATTTATTTATTTATTTATTTATTTATTTATTTATTTATTTATTTATTTATTTATTTATTTCAGAACAGTGCCAATTGCCATCCAACAGAATCCTCTTAATGGCATCGGGCAAGCGGCCAAGAGAAGTGAAGGAGGAATCTGCTTCTTTGCCAGTTTGCAAACAGTTTAGGATAGAGGACTTTTTAACCTTAAACAAGTCCAAATCTGCTTTGCCGTCATTTGCTATTAAAACATCGAATCGCTTCTCCCCTCTAGAAGACGTGTTAGAGTTAGCAGAAAAGGAGGAACTGACTAATGAACTGACTAATGAGTCTGACCACGAAGATGTCATAGACTCTCAACTCTAGTCTGGGGTGGGGGCTTTAAAGGTGCAGCAGAGACAGCATGATATAAAAGAGATCTGCACATCAACTCTTCTGTGCCTCTGTCGTTCGGGAAGTCCTTTGTTTGGGAAGAAGGGGACTTCATCTATGTGCAACAAGCTGAGGCATGTTACAATCAACATTCTGGGGATTGGGGGTGGGGGACACCAAACATGAGCCTGCTGACTGTGCCTATGTGTGGCTGCCAGCTTGAAAGTGGCAGAAAGCTTATGTGCATAGGCTCCAGCTCTATGGCCAAGAATGCTAAAGTTCCCAATCACAAGAGTGGAACCTACATGTGTGCATTTCCTATCCATGTACACTCCGTGCTCATGCATCAGCAGTTATGTGCAGCTGGAGCCCATGCCTGTTCCCTCACTACATCCAGCTTGGAAGCAGGGGGAAGCAAAGTGGTGCTAGTCATTTCAGTCTAACAGTGGATGGATGAATTCGCCACACTGTTAGGCCGAAATGGCTGTGAGCCATTTAAACCTCACAGTGGTGTGTGCCCATCCATCAGCTGTTAGGTATAAATGTCTGCAAGTCATTAAACCCTTCCATTTCACTCCCCCCCCCCTGCTTTGAAGTGGGGGAAGTAAAACAAATAGGTCAAATAGATCTCCCCTTTCTCCCAGTCGTGGCTGGCTATGGCTGAGAGAAAGGGGGATCCAAACTGGCTGGTTTGGGCATTTTTTTTGCCCAGGGGGTTTGGATTCAATTTGGGAAACACCTCAATCCTCAAAACCTAGTGTAGAGGACTTGTTTGTGTGGGTGTCTGACTGAGAAGTGCAGTTTAGTCCCAGTTCTGCATTTATTTATTTATTTAGTAGACTTTGTGGCTGCTCCCTGTGAACAGGACTCAAGGCAACTTACATCAAAATAGATCACAACCTACATCAATTAATACAAATTAATATTAAAACATAATACAGTTTATAATTAAAAACAGTTCCACATGGTGGTTAATTTGGAGTTAAGTTACAGCTCCCCAAGCTTCTGTAAGGCAGGCGGTGGGGTGGGAGAAAAACCCAAGGAACACTAGACTATATTTTATCCCATCACTGCCCTCAATCAAAGGCCTGGCAGAACACGCCTGCCTTACATGTTTTGTGGAAAGATAGATAATCCTGAAGGCATGGATATTCTCCAGCAGAGAGTTCCACCAGGTGGGGACCATTGTTTATAGATTCATCCATGCAATCACCCCAGTTAGGGCTTCTCTTTAACTAACCAGTTTGCTGCCTGTTACCCTCCTACAGGGCACTTGGTTTAGTCATCTTTCTATATTGGAGCCTACTCACATCCTGATCACAGTGGCTCAGTCTGTTGTGCTTGACAGTTCAGAATGGCAATGTTTCTGAACAATGATAGATATCCCCCTAAACAGGCCTTTATAACTTTGGTCAAGCAGCCCATCACATCTTAGGAAGGTGAATCACCTTATTTATTTATTTATTTTATGATTTATATCCCGCCCTTCCCAACAAGTGGCTCAGGGCGGCTCACAACATAAGAATTTGACATAAATAGAATTTAAGCATAAAAACAGTTAAAATAATTAATACATTTAAAATTTTAAGACATTTAAACCATTTAAAACATTAGGGACAGCAGACATCTAGTGTAACTACACTCAGTTTCTTGTACCAGCTAGTCATAGGCCAGCCGGAAGAGGGTTGTCTTACAGGCCCTGCGGAACTGGGCAAGGTCCCGCAGGGCCCTCACCTCTTCCGGCAGCTGGTTCCAGCAGGAGGGGGCCGTAACAGAAAAGGCCCGGTCCCTTGTAAATTTTAAGCGGGCTTCTTTTGGCCCGGGGATAACTAGGAGATTTTGAGTTCCCGATCTCAGTACTCTCTGGGGAACATGTGGGGAGAGACGGTCCTTCAGGTAGGCAGGTCCTAGGCCATATAGGGCTTTAAAGGTAATAACCAGCACCTTGTACCGGACTCGGTAAGCTATTGGCAGCCAGTGCAGATCCCGGAGCCCTGGCCGGATGTGCTCCCTTCTTGGGAGTCCTAACAGTAGCCGGGCCGCGGCATTCTGCACTAGCTGCAGCTTTCAAGTTTGGCACAAAGGCAGCCCCATGTAGAAAGCATTGCAGTAGTGCAACCTCGAAGTGACCGTGGCATGGATCACTGTTGCTGGATCGTCGCACTCCAGGAAGGGGGCCAACTGCCTTGCCCGCCTAAGATGAAAAAATGCGGACCTGGCAGTGGCTGCTATCTGAGCCTCCATTGTTAAGGAGGACTCCAATAGTACCCCCAGGCTTTTGACCTTGTCCGCCGCTATCAGCGGCGCACCCTCAAAAACTGGTAGGGGGATTTCCCTCCCCAGACCCCGACGACCCAAGCAAAGGACCTCTGTCTTCGCTGGATTTAGCTTCAGCCCGCTCAGTCTGAGCCACCCAGCCACTTCCTGTAATGCCTGGTCTAGATTTTCTGGGGCGGAGACCGGTCAGCCGTCCATAAGTAGATAGAGCTGGGTGTCATTAGCATACTGGTGACAACCCAGCTGATACCTTCGGGCAATCTGGGCAAGGGGACACATATAGATGTTAAATAACATCGGGGAGAGAACCGCCCCCCTGAGGCACTCCGCAATCAAGCGTGCGCCTTCGGGATAGCTCACCCCCAATCACGACCCTTTGTCCCCGACCTTCGAGGAAAAAGGAAAGCCACTGTAAAGCCACTGTAAAGCCAACCCCTGTATCCCCGCATCGGCGAGGCGGCAGGTCAGTAACCAATGGTCGACCGTGTCGAACGCAGCCGACAGGTCCAACAACATCAGCACCGCCGAGCCGCCCCGATCCAGATGCCGTTGAAGGTCATCCACCAGGGCGACCAACACCGTCTCCGTCCCATGACCCGGGCGAAAGCCGGACTGGAGTGGGTCAAGGACGGAAGCGTCCTCCAGGAAAGTCTGTAACTGCATCGCCACTGCCCTCTCGATAAGCTTGCCCAAAAAGGGCAAGTTTGAGACCGGCCGGTAATGCGCCAATTAGGCCGGGTCTAAGGTTGGTTTTTTTAAGAGGGGGCGGACCACTGCCTCTTTGAGCGGCGTTGGAAAATGCCCTTCCATCAGGGATCTATTTATGATATCCCGTACAGGATATCTAAGCTCCCTCTGGCAAGATTTAATAAGCCAGGAGGGGCAAGGGTCCAAATTACAAGTTGTTGGGCGTGCAGATAAGAGAATCCTGTCAACTTCCTCCTGGCTGAGAGGACTGAAGCCATCCAGAACACAATCCGAAGACAGGCCTGGAGCCTCGGTTTCACTAGCTGCCTCAAATATGGCCGGGGGGTCGGGGCGAAGTGACGCGATCTTGTCCACAAAAAATTTCGCAAAAGCCTCACAGCCAATCTCCAATTCAATAGAATTTGGTCTGCCTTGTGGCAGTGTCGTAAGATTCCGAATTATATCAAACAATTGTGCCAGGCGCGAAGTTGCGGACGCAATCTTAGTCACAAAGTACGTTTTCTTTGCGGCTTTGATTGCCATCTCATAGGATTTCAAACTTTCTCTATAGGATGTTCGAATCGCTTCGTCTCGAGTACGCTGCCATTGTCTCTCTAGTCGTCTGAGTCCACGTTTTTGTTGCTGCAGCCCCTGGTTAAACCAAGGTGACGGCTTCGAACGGGAACGCAGAGGGCGCCTAGGTGCGACCTCCTCAATGGCCCTAGAGAGTCCATCATTCCAGGACTCTACCAGGTCATCCAGGGACTCGCCAGTGGGCCAGGAATCCTGTAGAGCCGTTAGGAACCATTCTGGGTCCATCAGGCTCCGCGGGCAAGCTAAAATACGCTCTCCGCTTAAACAGGCTTGGGGTGACACATCCACACGAGCCTTGAGGGCATAGTGATCTGACCATGGCACTGCTATAGTAGCAATATCATCCACTATAACTCCCGCCACGAAGACCAGGTCTAACATGTGTCCCGCCTGATGAGTGGGAGTTGTAACAACCTGGGAGAGTCCCAGTGTCGCCATGGATGACACTAGGTCCAACGCCTGACTGGAAGCCGCGTCGTCGGCATGGACGTTGAAGTCACCCAAGACCCATAGCCTAGGGTACTCCAACGCCCAGCCTGCCGCCGCCTCCATCAGGGATGGTAAGGCGCTAGCCGGTGCGTTAGGCGGTCGGTACACCAGCCAGATCGCCAACCCCTCCCCAACATCCCACATCAGGCCGGCACATTCCACGCCTGGAATCTCCGGGGCCGGGAGAGCCCTTGCTGAAGGGAGCGAGCAGGTGTCTGAAAAGAAATGGCATTTCTGATGCAGAAGACATAGAGATGAAGCAGACAGCCTTTGTTTGGAGTTTGCTGAAACATTTTTGGTGAGGCTGTATTAGGGTTGCTAGCCCCCCACTGGTGTCAGGGATCTCCCACCACAGGACCACACACTCCACCACTGATCAGCTGGCCAGGAGGGGGACTTACCAGGAGCAGGAGGGAAGCCCAGACTATGTCACTGGTGATGTGACCATGTCACTTCTGGCATGAATGAGATGTGACATCATCATGCCAGTGATGTCTAGGTGATGCTCTGGTATTTGGGCAAAAACTCTATGGTAGAAGCCATTTTTACCATAGAGTCTTCCCCAAATACCAGAGCACTGTTGGGATGTCTCAACATGATGATGCACTTCTGGTACACACTGGAAGTGACATTGTCATCAAAATGGCTTGGGTACAGTACCTCTCTACAGCTCTCTTTGACTTGTGTAAACTACCTAGGTACAATAAATTAGCTTGAGGGTAAGCATTCATAATGCAAAGAACAGTTTAGGAGTTGCCCCCCCCCAAGTCGGAATAAAGAGGCAAACACAATTATATTGGTGAAAATATGGGCCACTTTTATTGAATAACACTGCAAACGGCAAGGGCAACCGAACTGCGGCCAGGTCAGGGCCAGGGGTCTCCTCAGACCGCTCCTTTGCCTTTTTCAGCAGGCGAGAGACCCGGCCCCCCGGCCGGAGCTGTGTGTCACAGCTCCCATCAGGCAGGCCCAGCAGGGAGGCTCGCACTGGAGGGCCCAGACACCAGACGTGAGTCTCAGCGAAAGGCACCCATCCAATCGAGTCTCCAGGACAGTCTGCATTCACACACCTCAGGCCACACCAAAGGTTGATCCTGCCAGACCCCTAACTCCCCAGGCCGCATGGTGCCATAAACCCCATAAAACCTGCCACAACTAAGGCCAAGTCTCTACTTAGGGCTTAGCACCCACCAAAAGGCCCAACGCCAACACAAGCCCTTGCCGCAAATCCCCCAGGAAAAGCATATTACCCTTTTCCGAGAGATGTACCCCATCCCCTCTGTAGAGGTCAGGACATTCCATAGAAATATCCAGATGGGGCAAATAGTGGCCCAACCACCCTCCAAAACCTTGTGAATCTCCTTATTCGCTCCGTAACGAGCCCTTTCTAACCCAGCTGAATTCCAAGCACTGCACCACACAAGTGCAGAATCATGGCTGACCAAACCATAATGGTACCAGGCCATCTGTTCCTTAAGTACTTGAAATCAGATTGAGAAGGCCCCCCCCGATCCTTTCTGACCCTTGCGCGGCCGGACTCTCGAGCAGTTGTTGAAAGAGTGTGGGCCAGCACACAGGGGGCATTCGTGCTTGAACTGGCAAGCTTTATGATTGCATGCCCCCTGGGCCCCAAACTCCCAGCAGAGCAAGCGGGGCTGAACCGCCTGCCCCGCAGCACTGCGGGAGGATACTGATGTCCATATATTGAATCAGCGCAGCGGCCCGCCAGGGCTGCGCACACGCTATCACTCCTGCATATATGAAAAACCCCGGAAGCCAATTGGCCCAGGTCCTATCAACCTTCCTTTTCTTCAGCTTCTCCTTCTCTTTATCATCCAACTCCTCCTTGTCCTTCTTTTCCAATTCCCTAAATAAGAGGGAAAATACGTCTACGTATTCTCCTTTTAGGATTTTTTCCCTCGTGGCCGGCAGCAAGTGATCCCCCAAGGGCAAGGCCACCTCACCAAAGGGCATAGCCCCAAAGGGGACTGTCCCGTAAGGAGATGGGAAACCCCATCCACTCAACAGCCCCGCTGCTGCCCCCTGCTGCCCAGCCCCAGGCCAATTTCCGAATGGACCAAACTGGCCCTGTGACCACATCCAGTTACTCTGCTGCCCCAAACCTAAAGATGAAGGAGCTCCCGCACTACCCGGTGTAGCCCCTGCCCCATTCGGAGCCGCAGATCCCCAAGCCCCCCAGGGCCACACAGGCCCAGTGTAAGGCAGCGAATTATCCCTCGACTTATCATGAGGCAGAGCTGGCACCAACGCAGACCCGGCACCGAGTACCCCAGACGACGGACCCGCTCCCACATCGGAGCCAACAAGCCCTACAGCTCCTCCAGTCGAAGATGCAGACGACCTGCCCTCCAAAATAGATAAACAGGTCAATATATCCGCTTGAAAGCCCGCTTAGGGACCCACCCCTTCTTAGGCATCTGAGAAGGTGGAAACCCCAATGCCTGCTCCAGGGCCTGCAGTCTCTGAAAAATGACTGCATTCACCTCATCTTCCACCTCCTCATCCAATGGCGAGGGGGGCGGAGGACGCTTTGGGGGTGGTCTAGGAGCCTTAGGAGCAGGCTTCTTGCCCTTTGATTTACCACCACCTTTACGCCCAGACATGATTGCCAAACAGCACAGCCCAAATCCCAATTAAGAGAAAACAGGAACTGCTGCAACCCCCGCAATCACTCTGATCCACAAAGATGAGTTACAAAAAGAAAACCCCCGCCAGAGCCTCCAATTATCACACCAGAAAAGAGGGGGGGGGGAAGAGGGCCTAATCCTACACCCGAAATGGCCGCTACCTCACTTGAACTTAAAATGGCCGCCGCCTCTCTAGACTTAAAATGGCCACCAAGAAGAAGGGAGAAGAACCCCACAAAAAATGGCTGCCTCGCCCCAGGCAAAAGAACAACCACGCAGGCTCCTCCAAGATGGCCGCCTAGCCCCAGGCAAAAGAACAACCACCCAGGCTCCTCCAAGATGGCTGAGCCCCTCTCCACCTAATAACTACCTCATTTTTTTTTTTGGTCTGGTTGTTGTTTTTAAATGCCTAACAATGCCACCCCAAGGGAATTCTCCAACCCCCAAAAACCAGAGTTGCAGGGAGAAATGATTGCCCTCACCCACAAGGCAAACTGTCCCCGCCCCACTGCCACTTCAAAGGCAAAAGAGCAGAATTCGCAGGGGGGAAAAATGTTGCCCCTCACACACGAGGCAACCTCCCCCTTCCCCTCTCCCCCACCACTGCAATGAGCCCCTATGACTACTTATCAGCCCCGCTGGGCTGCAGCACAAGGCCAGCAGCCCTTATCAAAACAGGGGAGAGGGAACCAAATGTCCTAAACAAGCCTCTACTGGTCCCGTGATGCTCTCCAGCCACCTCGAAATGGACACAAACGCCAGGCCTGATCCCCTCAGGTACAAGGCAGGAGCGCAAACACACGCTCCCTGCTGCCCAAGCACCCGAATAGGACTGCAATAAACAGGAGCGGAGGCTTCCAAGCAAGCGCAGAAGCCCCGCCCCTCCCAGACACGCCAAAAGCGTGCCTCACAGTCTGCTCTCCCTCCAGGGGAGGGCAAAATCTCCCCGGCAGCCACGCCGTGATGCGGCGGGCTGCCGGAGGCTCCGTTGTCAATATATTAACAAGGGTTTCTCATTTGAAATGGAAATAAACTGCTTGGCATTTGGGAAGTTCATTGAACTCATGGGTACTGTTTAAACACAGCAGCTTGTTTGAGCTTTCCTTGGACCTATATATTGATTTAGACCCAAATTACATGTGCATTTGTAAATTTGTAAAATTTGTAAATTTGTAAAAGAGCCCCGTGGCGCAGAGTGTTAAAGCTGCAGTGCTGCAGTCCTAAACTCTGCTCACAACCTGAGTTCAATCCCCGGTGGAAGCTGGATTTTCAGTTTAGCCGGCTTGAGGTTGATTCAGCCTTCCATCCTTCCGAGGTTGGTAAAATGAGTACCCAGCTTGCTGGGGGCAAAGTGTAGATGACTGTGGAAGGCAATGGCAAACCACCCCATAAAAAGTCTTCCATGAAAATGTTGTGAAAGCAACGTCAGTCACCCCAGAGTCAGAAATGACTGGTGCTTGCACAGGGGAACTTTCCTTTCCCTTGTAAATTACAATTGCACCACTTACAATTGTTAGCCTTCTTAAGTGGTCATCAGACAATTAAGAAATGTAGTAAAATGCATTCTGTTTTTCATACATCAGAAATGTGATGCTAGCACATTTGAAACTGTGGGTGCATTCACACACACCAAATAATATTTTTGCCAACTAGATTTGTACTGTGTAAGAATAGCAAAATTCACTTGCAAACAGTCGCCATGTTAAAGCACCCTGCCTTTCACACATATCCGTCAATAGGAGAAGGGGTACAAACCACTTTATGTAGTATGTGTGAATTCAGCCTCAAACTTTTCAGGAGGCCCAGTGTCTTCCATGACCCTATTCAGTTTTATTCATTATTCATCTAGACAACTTGGTTGAAAACTATCTCACCCCTTAAATGATGAGTGATTTTGAGCTGTGAGTGCATTTTAAATATATGATATGATAGCACAACTGGTTCCTGAGATTTCTAGATGAAATGTGCAGCATGTGTACTATAAGAAACAACTGCAATTCTGATATTTCAAATTAATTAAAAGGGGGGGGGAGTTAACAGCAGTTCTATCAGCAGAACAAGAAAATTGATGGCAAAGCAAGAAAATTGATGGCAAAGCAATGTTACAGGCCATTAGAAGTTCTAATGGGCTCAGCAAAGAATAGGGCTTGTTTATAAGTGAAGTTTCTTTTTAACTTTCCAAGTGATTTTTTTGTGGATTAATAACATCATCACCCTATACAAGAACAAAGGGGAAAAGTCAGACTGCTCCAACTACCGGGGGATAACCCTGCTCTCCATCGCAGGCAAAATCCTTGCCAGAATACTCCTGAACAGACTGGTGCCCGCCATTGCAGAAGAACTCCTCCCAGAGAGCCAGTGTGGCTTCAGAGCTAACAGGAGCACCACTGACATGGTATTTGTTCTCAGGCAGCTCCAAGAGAAATGCAGGGAACAAAACAAGGCTCTGTATGTGACTTTTGTCGACCTTACCAAAGCTTTCGATACCGTTAGCAGGAAAGGCCTGTGGCAAATCTTGGAACGTTTAGGATGTCTCACAAGGTTCCTCAGCATGATCATCCAGCTACACGAAGACCAACGAGGCCAAGTCAGACACTGCAACGACCTCTCGGAGACCTTCCCAATAGGCACAGGTGTAAAGCAAGGCTGTGTTCTCGCGCCAACTCTCTTTACGATCTTCTTTAGCATGATGCTTCAAAGAGCCGCAGTAGATCTAGATGATGACGATGGTGTCTACATCCTCTATCGCACCGATGGCAGCCTGTTCAACCTGAGGCGACTAAAGGCCCACTCCAAGACAATGGAAAAACTCATCCGAGAGCTACTGTTTGCTGATGATGCTGCACTCGTCTCCCACTCGGTATCAGCTCTGCAGCATATGACGTCCTGCTTTGCAAAGGCTGCCAAGCTATTCGGCCTAGAAGTTAGTCTGAAGAAGACAGAAGTTCTCCACCAGCCTGCACCCCAGGAAGATTATCACCCTCCCTGCATCACTGTGGGTGAATCAGTTCTGAAGACAGTCCAGCAGTTCAGCTACCTGGGGTGCATCATCTCCTCAGATGCTAAGATCGACAAGGAGATCGACAACAGGCTGGCAAAGGCAAACCGTGCCTTTGGCCGACTGCACAAAAGAGTGTGGAGCAACAAGCATCTGAAAAAAGGCACAAAGATCAATGTTTACAAAGCGGTTGTGATGACAACCCTCATCTACGGCTCCGAATCATGGGTTTTATACCGTCATCACCTGCGACTCCTTGAGCGCTTTCATCAGCGCTGCCTTCGCACCATCCTCAACATCCACTGGAGTGACTTTGTGACCAACACTGAAGTTCTCAAGCGGGCGGAGGTTACCAGCATCGAGGCACTGCTGTTGAAGACGCAGCTGCGCTGGGCAGGGCATATTTCTAGGATGGAAAACCACCGCCTTCCCAAGATTGCTCTGTATGGCGAACTCTCCACCGGCCATCGAAATAGAGGGGCACCAAAGAAGAGGTACAAGGACTCCTTGAAGAAATCCCTTGGCACCTGTTGCATCAACCATCACCAGTGGTCTGACCTAGCCTCAGATCGCAAAGCATGGAGGCACACCATCCACCAGGCTGTCTCTTCTTTTGAGAACGCACGCATAGCTGGTCTTGAGGACAAAAGGAGATTGAGGAAGAATCGCACTGCTACAGCACCAACCCTAAATCAGACTTTTCCCTGCAGCCACTGTGGCCGGATCTGCCTGTCCCGCATTGGTCTTGTCAGCCACCAGCGAGCCTGCAGCAGACGTGGACTATTGCACCCTTCTTAAATCTTCGTTCGCGAAGCCAAGCCGAGAGACGAGAATAACATTTTAAATCTTGTCTTTCAAGTGAATCATGTACTATTTAAGATATTACTACATTAAAAGAAATGCTTGCCATTTATACATTTTTCTGATCACCAACTTTCAGTCATCAGATTTACAAGCACTATTTATGTCATAAGATCTTTTGTTTTTTTGTTCTCTTTTACTTATACAAACCAGGTGCATATGATCTATGAATTGCTAAAAGAGGCAATTTGATCTAATATCCATTATTGGATCTAGTACCCATTATAATTTCCATTTTAATTCTAAATCCTGTCATTCATCCTGCCTGAATAGTTATATTTTAGGAGAAACTGTCTATACATTGTTCCCCCCCCCTTCCAAAAAAAGTAATCAATAATCATTATAGTGACCTTGTAATTAAAAGAGCCAGACCTGATTGGTAAATCTGTGAGAGTTTTTATAAGAAAATTTGGGCACTGTGTGCTATCTGTCTTAATGGCATTTTGCACATATGTTGGGTTCATAGTGTCTATAAGAATTAGAAATCTATGGTCGTTTTCGCACTCACCTCCGCCGGCGCGACCCCCCTCTTCACCGCGCAGGATCTGCACGGATTTCGCACTAAACACCGCGGAGCAGCCAGAAAAGCCGGAAGCTCCCGTCGCAAAAGCCGCGCAAACGCCAAACTGCTTTTTGGCGGTTTCAGTTTGAGCGGCTTTTGCGCCGGGAGCTTCCGGCTTTTCTGGCTGCTCCGCGGCGTTTAGTGCGAAATCCGCGCAGATCCTGCACGGTGAAGAGGGGGGTCGTGCCGGCTGAAGGTGAGTGCGAAAACGACCTATAAGACTTTATATGTTGCTTTCACAGTATTTCTCTCAGATTGATTGTTGTCACTAATGTTAAGCATTGACTGATATTGCCTGTAGATGGGTCCAGCATATGTGTATATGTGTGTATTTTAGGGTTGCCAAGTCCAATTCAAGAAATATCTGGGGACTTTGGGGGTGAAACCAGGAGACTTTGGGGGTGGAGTCATAAGCAAAGCTGTGACAAGCACAACTGAATGCCAAAGGGAGTTCTGGCCATCACATTTAAAGGAACCGCACACCTTTAAAATACCTTCCCTACATTAGAAATAATGAAGGATAGGGGCACCTTCTTTTGGGGCTCATAGAATTGGACCCCCTCGTCCAATCTATTTGAAACTTGGAGTGCATTTTGAGGAGAGTCATTAGATGCTATGCTGAAAATTTGGTGCCTCTACTTAAAAAAACAGCCCCTCCAGAGCCCCAAGATATCCCCAGATCAATTCTCCATTATTCCCTATGGAATCAATCTCCATAGGGAATAATGAAGTACCCAACAGACATTTCCCTCCCGCCCCTCTGTTTCTGATGACTCTGAAGCGGGGGATTGGCATCTCTACTCACCAGCTGCTGAACTTCCAACTTCTTCAAAGTAACACAGAGCAACTGACCTCTGAAAAGATTATGCAACCAACGAAGAGTCTGGGCTGCAAACGACCTCTGCAAAGATTGTGCAACCAATGGAGGGTCTGGGCTGCTTTCACAGCCATGCTATTATGCCTGCTCCCCCTCCCCCCTTCAGCCTTAAAGGTGCAGACGCAACATCCCAACTCCACTTTCCAGTGGAGTCTGAAGCCTCTGGAGGTGGAAAGGTTCATGAGGGCTGTGGGGGTGGGGCTTCTGTCCACCGGCCAGCTGACTGGGAGCGGGAAGGAGCCTGGGAAAGCAGGAGAATCCCTTTGGGACCTGGGGATTGGCAAGCCTAGTGTATTTCCATGTACATACTGCTTTTTCATGTGTCTTACAATAATTAAAAGTAGTTCTTGCTTAGAATCATAGAGTTGGAAGGGACCTCTAAGATCATCCAGTCCAACGCCCTGCACAATGCAGGAAACTCACAAACACCTCCCCCTAAATTCACAGGATCTTCATTGCTGTCAGATGGCCATCTAACCTCTGTTTTAAAACCTCCAAGGAAGACAAGCCTACCACCTCCCAAAAAAGCCTGTTCCACTGAGGAATCGCTCTAACGGTCAGGAAGTTCTTCCTAATGTTGAGCCAGAAACTCTTTTGATTTAATTTCAACCCATTGGTTCTGGTCCTACCTTCCGAGGCCACAGAAAACAATTCCACACCATCCTCTATATCAGGGGTGGCCAATGGTAGCTCTCCAGATGTTTTTTGCCTAAAACTCCCATCAACCCCAGCCATTGGCCATGCTGACTGGGGCTGATGGGAGTTGTAGGCAAAAAACATCTGGAGAGCTACCATTGGCCAGCCCTGCTCTATATGACAGCCCTTCAAGTACTTGAAGATGGTGATCATATCACCTCAGCCGCCTCCTCTCCAGGCTAAACATCCCCAGCTCCTTCAACCTTTCCTCATAGGACTTGGTCTTCAGACCCCCCACCATCTTTGTCACCTTCCTCAGGACCCGTTCCAGCTTGTCTATATCCTTCTTAAAATGTGGTGCCCAAAACTGAACACAATACTCCAGATGAGGTCTTACCAGAGCAGAGTAAAGCAATACCATCACATCACGTGATCTGGACACTATACTTCTCAGCCGCTGCCAGTCTGAGAAGACAATACTGACTTTGATGGACCAAAGGTCTGATTCAGTATAAGGCAGCTTCATATGTTGATACAGCCCAAAATTGCATTTGCCTTTTTAGCCACCGCATCACACTGTTGACTCATGTTCAGCGTATGATCCACTAAGACCCCTAGATCCTTTTCGCACATACTACTGCTAAGACAAGTCTCTCCCATTCTATAACCATGCATTGCAGTTTTCCTACCTAAATGCAGAACTTTACATTTATCCCTGTTAAAATTCATTTTATTGGTTTTAGTTCAGTTTTCCAGCCTGTTAAGGTCATCCTGTATCATGTTTCTATCTTCTTCTGTGTTTGCAACCCCTCCCAATTTAGTATCATTTGCAAATTTAATAAGCATTCCCTCTATTCTTTCATCCAAATCATTTTTATCATCTCCTTCAAGAAGGATGACTGCATTAAGAAGTAAGAAGATGCATTTTAACCAGAAAATCATGATATGGAAATCTTTTCGAAAGAAGAGTCTCCTGAACTAGATTTTTCTCAGTGGATAGCTGGACATGGTCTTTGTAAGAAATTCTGATATGTGAAATTAGAAGGCTAAGTGAGACTTCTTTTCTTTTCTGTTTGTTTTTGGGCTATAATAAGCTGTCTTGTTTAAAACAATATGGATTTAAAAATTAAAGAGCTAAAAAGTTTTTAAAAAGAATTTTATGTAAAAATAGTTATTTTAGATTAATTTTTAAGAAGGCAGATAATGTAATTTCCTGACAAATTGCTGAACTTGTTTTTAATAGATAATGATATTAGTTTCTACGTTTGTTATAGATATGGGTAATTCTACAAGTTAATCTATACCTCAGGAGATAGATTTATTTTTAGTAAGGATTTCCTGAAATGTTTTTACCTTGGATAGTTGGGTAGGTAACTCTCAATAAGAACAGGTATGAGACTTTCATTTTTGGGTCATAAAAAGTTGTCTTTTCTAGCCCAATAGGGATACAAGAGGTGGATTAATTGTTAAAAAGGCAGACAACACAGATGTTATGTAAACTGCTAGATTTGTTTTTTTTAATAATGTCCCCCAGGAGAAACTGTTTATATTGAGATAGACATAATACCAGGTTGTATTTCTTTTTAGGGTTTTTAAGGATAAAGATATGAATTTTTCATGTCTCTGTTAATTAGGATAGTGATAAACTGAAAAATTAGTTTGTGTTTTTTAGCAAGGTTAATAATAATAATAATAATAAAATTTTATTTATATCCCGCCCTCCCCACCGAGGCAGGGTCAGGGCGGCTAAGGCAAGCTCAGGGCAGCTAAGGGCGGTTAAGCAAAGTAGTTAGTTTCGTGCTGAGTCTGCTCTGACTTGTTCATATTTATATGTGTTGAAGAACTGTTTAGACTTGTATTGCAAATAATAGCTTGGTAAAAATGTTTTATAATGGAAGATAAAGATGGTAAAATATATGGAGAATTTTATACTTCCAAGTAGAACGAATTGGATATTTTATTTGGAGGTAGATTTAAAATTGATATATTTGTATTTTTCCTTTCCCCCACCCTACCTTTCCCATTCTGTATATGCCCTCCCCCCTCTTTTTTTTTTGTATCTGTGCTTATGCTTTTTCTTTTGTAGTTAAAACCAACAAAAATTATAAAAATCGAGAATCAAATCCAAGATAGCAGATCCCCTTGTTTCCTTCTTCACTTTCTGGAAAAGGAAGTTGTTAGCAAGACAAGTCAGGAATATATTTGACTTTTCATTTTTAGCAGAGTTGGACTTCCAACAGATGTCAGGGTAATTGAAATCTCCCATGATCACTGTATCCCTTCTCTTGGAGAACTTTGCAATTTGCTATAGAAGTATGTCATCCAAGTCCTCTGCCTGACTTGGTGGTCTATAGCAGACCTCCACAATAATATCACTGTTGTTTCTTACTCCTTTTATTTTTACCCAGAGATTCTCAACTGAGCTGCCATGCTCCGATTCACATATTTCCTCATAAGTATATACCTCCTTCACATATACTGCTACACCTCCACCCTTTCTCATTTGCCTGTCCCTTTTAAATAAGTTGTATCCTTGAATCCTAGTATTCTAGTTGTGAATGTCATCCCACCATGCTTCAGTAAGGCCTATTATGTCATAGTCTCCTTCCTTTATTAGGACTTCCAGTTCCTCCTGTTTGTTTCCCATACTCTGTGCATTAGTGTAGAGACATCGGAATCCACGTTTTATGCATCTCGAAGGTTTGGTTTCCATACCAGCCTGCAAGTTAACATTACCTACCGTATGTGCCACTCTCTGCAAATCTTTAATGTTCTTATCTCCAGTTTCTGGCATCATACGAGGCTTTGAATTATTGTCTCGCTCCCCCGTACAATTTAGTTTAAAGCCCTCCTTATTAGGTCAGCAAGACTGTTACCAAACACCCTTTTCCCTACCGCCGTAAGGTGCAAACCATCTCCCGATAGAAGACCACCATCTCGAAGCGTAAGCCATGGTCCAGAAATCCGAATCTGTAGTCTAATAATAATTTATTTGGCAGTGTAAGAAACCCACAATGGTGTAATAGTTTGAGTATGTTCTCCGATATCAGGGGTTTAAGTCCTCTCTCTGCAGGCTGAGCTAGCCACTGTCTCTTAGCACCTTTCACAGAGGGTTGCAAATATAAAATGGAGTCAAGTAAGCAGGACATCAAAATGTGCTGGAGAGACTGCAGATGATGATGAAATAGAAAACTAGCAGCTTACAACTTGTTAAATTGTGTAAACAGAAAGTTCTTTACTACTTTTTAAAAGTGGGGGCAGGGCCAATGGCACTGTTTTAGCATATTTTCATCAGCATGGAACTCTTTAAAAAATGGAGGCCACCAATAAAACGCTCTTAAAGGGGCTTCAATTTTTCACTGTTGTCCTCTTGGCTTTGAAGGTATCAGACAACTGCTGAGATACTCAGCTGTGTGAATGGCAAACAGATTTTTGTGTTTTCTTCATGACTGTTACATGCTGAAGTGCTGTCACACAGGCAGAATTCATGCTTTTGAAGAATGTAGCTTGCATTCTTTTCAGGATGCACTATGTGTTTTAAAGCTTACTTATTAAGCATTTACTGAAAGCAACAAGAAGTCCTTTATTTTTATTATTTATTTTATTTTATTTATTTATTTTATCAAAATTATATTTCACCCTCCCCTAATGGGGTCAGGGTGGCTCCAATCATGACTGTAAAATACCAAGGCCAACTTCATTTACGTCTGAAGTTAGAAGAGAGGTAATAAATATATGGCTTTTATGTTTATTATCTTAAATTTGCTAACATTGTAAAGACTGTAAAATATATAATACATTTATACCTATTCAACTGTGAGCCTATTCATTACCTGCAAAAGACAAGAAAAGAATGTACATTTGTTACCTTGGAATATTGTTGTGCCTGAATAATCAATGCCTTATTTTGCTTCACTTTACAGCTGTCACATTAACATAAATTTGCAAAGCAATTTCAGGTTATTTAGACATAAGTGTTGCCCACACACACCACTTCTGCTAATGCATGTGTGTTTTGATTGCATTTTGTGGTAGCATACGGAGACATACATTGAGAAAAATCAGCTGCAAATTACTTCTACAGTTAGTGATATATGGCAATTTTAAAGCTAAAAGCAAGACAGCAAAAACATTCTCCAAATATTTGGAACTCCTCAAGCCAAAATTAGAATAAGTACTGACCCTGATAAGAGCTCATCCTTTTATTAAATGTTAAAAAACAGGTGAATCATATCAGGACTGTGCCACATTCTAGGCAATTACACTTCTACCCATATCCTTTTCCTGATCTAAACAAACCTCCTGATCTAATCAAATTACCTATACAGAGTACCTGTGCATTTTGTCCTGTGGGGCAAACAAAATCTTATGAGGAAGGAATTAGATTGGGAAGACAGAGGACATGGCTAGCTCCTCTCTCCCAGTGACTCTGATTTTATTCTAGTTGAAATTTGATTTTTTGGTAGAAAAAGCCCAGCAGGAGCTCATTTGCATATTAGGCCACACCCCCTGACACAAAGCTGGCCGGAACTGAGTTCCTGTGTATTCCTGCTCAAAAGAAGCCCTTTGTTTGTTTGTTTTTTAAATAAACATGGGCAATGAAGTCAGTAATTTCTTACTATGTCATATAGTTTGGCCTTTGTAGTTTTTATTTTATTTTATTTATACTCCACCTTTCTCTCCCGTGGGACCTCAGTGTGTCTTTACATCATTCTCATCTCCTCTGTTTTACCCTCACAATTACCCTGTGTATATTACTAGTCCAAGATCACCCAGCAAACTCCCATGAAAGAGTGGGGATTCAAACCTGGGACCCCACATTGTAGTCTGATACTCTGACTACTATGGTTTAGTGGGTAAAAGTGGCATACTCAAATCTGGAGAACTGGGTTTGATTCCCCATTTTTACCCATGAAGCCTGCTAGGTGTCTTTATAAGCCAATTTGAGACTTGTGATTATAAATGATTATAAACCAGTTTGAGAATCCTTAGGGTAAAGACCAGGGTATAAAAAAACAGCTCCTCCACCTCCTCCTCCTCCTCCTTTTCTTCTTCTTCTTTCTACTACCAACAATAGTCTTTAGGGCTGCCATCTTCAAGCTGGGAAATTCCTGGAGATTTGGTGTGGTAGCTTGAAGAGGGTGGGGTGCAGGGAGGAGAAGGACCTCAGCAGGATATAATGCCATACAATCCCCTTCCAAAGCAGCCATTTTCTCCAGAGGAACTGATTTCTGTCATCTGGAGATAACTTGTAATTTCAGGGGATCTTCAGACTCTAACTGGAGCTTGGTAATCTTATGAATCTAATACTCTACTATCATGAAAAACAGAAACAAAACTATCAAAGCTTGGGCTGTGCATTTAGATGTTCCCAAAATGAAAATATATCCAAACTTTGCTATTTGGGATATATGAAATATTTCAAAATTCCAAAATTGTGCCCTTCCAAAATTGGGGGGTGGGGTTCTGCCTGTTACCAAACAGTCTTATTTTTACATTGTTGTTGTCATTGTCATCTTCTTTGTCATCGTCATCCTCCTCCTGGGCAACAGGAGAACAGGAGGAAAGGGAGACAGGTCTCCAACCAATGGGATCACAGGGAAGGATAACAAGAGCTGTCCCTGCCCAATGAGCAGGAGTTACAGAGTCTGAAGGAGGATTATATAAACTGATGCTTACCGGAGCTGCCATTTTCTCAGACAGATACTGTTTCTGCTGCTGTCAATTATTATGACCTTGGCTTGAGTCACTTAATGGTTCCCAGGAAATTTGACAATGGCATCCAGAGAGTGATAATTGATTCTCTGAGTGGATCATATACTATAAATAAATAAAACTATGTTGGGCAATTTAGGGTCTGATGGGTTTAATTGTGATACCTCTTGGGGAAGAATGGGAGACAAAAGGGATCAGGAAGGTGGAGATGGGTAGCAAGTTCTGGCTGATGACAACTGTAAGATGATAGGATTGGTCCAACAATGTTCTATTGACAGAGGTGCTTTCTTGAATGGGTGACAGGAAGACATCTTTGTCCATCAGTGAGCATTTTGACTGGGCATCCAACATCTGCATAACTAAGGCTTATGTGAGGACTCTGGAATGCAGTACATGGTGCAAATGCAGCTTCTTCATGGCTGCTACAGGAAAATATTGTGTTCTTTTGAAATCTCCAGGAACATGGCTTCTCCTTGGTCTGCTGCTTGTCTTTCCCCCATGAAGACAAGGCTGCAGTCATCTGCAACAGGAGGGCTGGGCAGCTGAGGGATGAAGCATGGTCTGAAGTCTTTGTGGCTCTATGGCAGAAGTTACCTACAGTATAGCAGTCCAAGCAAGGGGTGCTCTGAGCTTGGCCAGGCTCAACGCTATGACAGTTCATGAGGGCCAAGTGCCCATAGCTACCTGGCATAGGTGCCAATCTTGTAGTCTAAGCAGAGTCCATTAGAGTCCCATGCAGATATTGAGGGTTTTTCTAGAAATTATGGCTGTTTGGCAACACCCCCTCTTTTGGAATTTATTTTTTTGCCTGGTTTCTTTTTGGGGAATGGATCTTAGTCATCTATAGCTTCTTTTAATGCTTTAAAAAGATTTAATTTGATTATTTTTTGTTTTAACTCTTCTACAGCCTTTTAAAAAATAATTTGACTGTGTATGTTTTTATGGTATGCGTTTTGGAAGTATTTTAAAAAGGCATTTCTGTGTTCTGGTTTGATTTGTGGCTTTAAATATTCAGGCCTGAATAGAATACAAAACATTTGATGATAATCATCATTACCCATTTTAGAATCTGTGTTATCTGTGTAGTAGTTATAACCTGTGTTATCCTTGCATAACCAGCTTAATTTGCTATCCTATTAAAAACAATAATTTCAATATGCTGTTCCATAGCACTTGCTTTCATCCATCTGTTGTTACCTAGTTTTTGGGATAATAACACCAGATCCCATACTAAATAAAGGCTTTCGTGGAGCTTTTAAAATATTTGCTTTCATCTGTTGTTCATAATCCATAAAATATTGTTGTGTGATTGCTGGCAAGGTACTGTGAATAAATATCATTGTTGGTCTGAGCGTAAATAACGTTTGCAGTGAAAGTCAGGCTGTGAAAAAAATGCTTAATATTCCTGTTGTTAGTAGATGATCTTCTTTTGTTTTTGGACTCATTGGAACTTGAAGAAAGTGAAACCCCAGCTCTTAGCTGAGGTTGTGTAGGAGAACCAGGACTAATTTCCCACTAGCCTTATGCCGCTCTTACTCTCCTCTTCTCTGCAGGGCTTCCGTCAGATTCCACACTATCTGCCCCAGGACTGCAACTTGCTCCACCTCTTTCACGCAGCAAACAAGATTCTCTAAAAACCACTTTCTGTTTGCTGTGCAAAAAATGTGAAGCTAGTTGCAAGCCCGGGGCAGATAGTGTGAAATCCAATGGAAGCCTCGCGGAGAAGAGGAGAGTAAGAGTGGCATAAGGTTAGTGGGAAATCGGTCCATGTGTTTTGTAGGTTAGAGTCCAAAGGAAACAGGGAAGACAGAACTGCGAGGTGACTGATGGTAAAGAATGTTGGATTGCAGGTGTTATCTCTAGGAATCTGATGTGAGATAGCTAATCAGTTGTCCTGTAGAAATGCCTCTCCTCCCACCTCTGTTGTACTTATGCATCAAACAAACTTTACAAAAATTTTCATAGAATTTCAGTAGTTGTATCTTAAGGAAACCAAACCTAGTAGCATTCTTCATGTGAGCCAGAACAGACCTGCTAATGATCACATTAGCCCTTGAGGGAAATTCAGATATTTTTGCCCACACCATGGCTAAGGAACCAGAGTTCTCTCTGAATTACAGTTGATCTCCAGACCACAGAGATTAGTTCTCCTGAAAAAAGTGGAAAAATTAGATGATATTGTCACGGGCTGTGGCCGGGTCAGGCAAAGTCCAGGAGCAGTCCAAGGTCTGTAGCTGGTGAGCAAAGAGGGTCCAAGCCGCCAAAACCAAATCACATTCCAGGTATCGCAGGTCAGAGGTTCAGAAGCCGAAGTCAGGGGGTCCAGAAGCCAAAGTCAAAAGCCAAAGTGGATGCTAAAACATCAGGTAAGTGACTAGTTGCTTCCACAAAACCTCCTCCCAAAGCCCACAGCTATATAGCCCTCTGCTGTCTGTTGCCCATTTGGGCTAATTGCTGGCTCAGAGAGGCAGCCAGGATCCTGCTGAGACTCAAGCATCCTCACTCCTAGAAGGGCCAGAATCCTTTCAAAACTCAGGGAGCGTCTTGCTCGTGAGCGTGCCGCCCTCCTCCAATCCCTGAGGTTCTGACGAAGGCGGTCACGCACATGAGCCACCCGAGAGGGCGAGGCAGGGGGGCTTGGATCTTCTCCAGCAGGAGGCAGGGGCACTGGTGCAGGTGGCAGGGGCACAGTTTCTTCTGCAGGCTCAGCTTCTTCTGCAGGGTCTCCAGTACCCATGACAGATATATCCTATGGCATCACAACCTTGCTGAGTTCTTTCCTTTCCGCAAACTCTACATTCACCAGTTTGCACCCGCAGATATCTAGAATTTTTCCAAACTGAAGTTGGCAACCCTAGTTGCAATCCTAAGGACACTTTCCCAAGAGTAGACCCCACTGAATAATAGTAAATAATTTCAGGATCAGGAGGATATGACAGGATCCTAAAAATAGGACATTTGGTTAGTCATTCATATTTTTCAGGACTTTTTTGTTTTTAAAAAAGCTCAGCAGGAACTCATTTGCATATTAGACCACACCCCCTGATATCACCATTGTTTTGCACAGGGCTTCTTTGTAGAAATAACCCAACAGGAACTTATTTGCAGGTTACACCTCCTGACACCAAGCCAGCCGGAACTGTGTTCCTGTGCATTCCTGCTCGATACTTTTTTTTTTAAAGCCCTGCATATTTTCAAGATAGGGTTCAGCTGCAATTATAGATGTGAATTCTAGATAGGTTTTAAGATACACAGCTTTATTTTATGCACGTTGTTTCATTAGCAACTATTACTAAGGGCAAATGAACCCACCTTAGTGGAATGGGCAGGATAGAAGTTCCATCAAATAAATAAATTCATCCCAGAATTTTAGTGTGTAAAGTTCTAGCCTTGCAGTGTTTAATCCTAAGCGTGTATACTCAAGTAAATCACGCTGAGTTCAATGAACTTACTCTCTCATATGTGTACTTAGAATTGCAACCTTACAGTGTAGTCCTAAGCAGAATCATACCCTTCTAAAGCCAGTATAGTGGGTTCCGTATAACTCTGATCAAGACTATAGTCATTTTTTTAGATTTTTTTTTCAGAAAAAGTTCAGTTTTCAGATGAAGTTATAATTTACATTGTTACATGATTGGAAAATTAGGATGGTTACTGCTACATTTCTAATTTTATACCACTCTTGTTGAATTTTCTTTCATTCTTTTGTTATTTATCTTCCCAGTTCACTCTGAGCTATCATTATGATATATACAAATATGGTTTTTGTGTTAGACAAACAACGGATTCAGGCTGTCTAAAAGTAAAATAATAATTGTCAGAACTACTTAAGTTACTGTATAAACAACCTGCTGGTCTACAATCTTGAATGTTCTGGTTATATACAAGAAAAAAAATGTAGTTGCCTTTTAGGCTTATTTGATTTTCTCCAGGCAAGATATCTACCAATCAAGAATCCAACCATATTTTAGAATAAACTGCCTGTTTCATATAGATATGGATGTAAACGGCATGTTTCATATGTACATGTAATAGTCCTGAATTTTTGCGAATGAAAAGCCTTGGAGGCTATAATTTTGAAGATAGCTATTTTCCTACAGAAACCACCGCAAAAATATACCCCCTCAAAGCTGTGATCCTAATACATTAGTGGCTTGGCAGGTCCTGACATTAGATGCAAATTTCTCTTTCTTCAGGTATGTGATCTAAACAGAATTTCTCTTGACACATGAAAATACCTTAAATATATATTTTTCAGCATAGAAGGGGTGGGGGGAAGCCTTTCCTACCTTCAGAATAGATTTCAGTTCACACACAGAGAAAAGGATGTTCCTTCTGTGTCTAATTTCAGTGGTTCTTTTTTTTCATTATATATATATTTAATTTGTTAAAAACATGTCTATGCCACCTTTCCACCCAATTCAGGATCCCTAAAGTGGTGAACATTAAAACATTTCAGACATTAGAAAACATTTTAAATACAAATATATGTACACATATTTAAACATAAAATAAACATATAGAAACATGCAAACAGCAAGGAGGGCTAAAAAGATGGAATGTCAAACAAAACAAAGAAGTCTTCATCTGCTGGTGGAAGTGTTATACATGTGATCAGTAATGTGTCTATTATATGGAGTTCTTGCCTGGCTCTTTGGAGCCTGTAGGACTGAGCTTGGGGACTCGGGAACAATGGGCAGTAGGATACAAATCCCTGCTGCCCTACTCCAATCACGGGCCCCCTGCTGGTTTGAATGGTCCAATAGGACGCTAGTACAGGAACCTGAAATGTATATATAGTTGGTCCTGTTGGTCCAGTAGTTAGTCTTATAGTGCAGCCCTATACTATGCTGTATCTAATAAAGAGCTAATTATCACTACCACCTCGCTTCTTCCATGCATTGAACTCACTATATTATAGGAAGTTAAGGACAGAGAGAGATTAATCTTCCTGGTAAGGGAGTTGCAAAGTGATATAACCCTCTATTGAAATTTGAGTGGGGTTTCCTCCAGCTTAGTTTATTCAGCAGGTTTATGCAGTGGACTGACAGAAGGCTGTTCTAGCATACACACCCCTTGGATAAGGTGGGGAGGGAGAGAGCAGTGTTTGGCTATGGTTGAGAGAGCCAGCTGAACTGACACTTCATGCCTTATGCATGTTGTCAGGGTGGTACTGAGGAAGACCATACAGGGGGCCCCCTCTGCTCTGTCCACCCTGTTTTGTCCAGCAAGAGGAGAAGGCACCTGCCTGTAATTCCTGTATTTCAGAGTAGGCACAAGATGGTTACCCTTTCTGTGGCCAGGTAGCAACTTTTTGCCTCTTTGGTGCTATTGGCACCAAGATTCGGGGGGGGGGATCACACATCTGACTGTGAAAGTGGTATAAATAGTTTTGGAGGTAGGGTTTCCAGACCCCTCCTGGCAACTGGCAGAGGATGGAGGGACTTATGAGGAGTGGGAGGGAGGCCAAGGCTAAATTGTTGGTGATGTGGCAGTGCCACTTCTGCCATGCACTGGAAGCGATAGCATGTTGTGATTTCACTGTGACACTCTGGTATTTGGGGAAACCTTTTGCCCAAATGCCAGAGTGTCATTGTGGCATTGCCGACATGATGATGTAACATCCAGTAAATGCCAGAAGTAATGTTGCCACATCACTGACAATGTAGCCTGGATCTCTTTCCTGCTTCTTGTAAATCCCCCTGCCAGCCAATTGATTGGTGGCAGGGGTGGGACCTGGTGTGAGGGGGGTGGGATTCCCAGCCTTCAGTGGAGGGACTGGCAACCCTGTTAGCAGCACAAGTAGGCATTATCCCACTATGGTGGTAGCAGTGTGAGAAAATGTTGCTTGAGTGACACACAGTGAAGCCTAAGTGGCATTGCTTTGGAGGATGAAAGAATAATCCTCAGACTATGAGTTTAAACCAATTTTATTATTCTGTAATATATTGTAATAATACTCATCGTCTATTATTAAAAGTTCATACAAAAACATTACATTTTTTCTCCCCCCCCCCCCTTTTCATGACCTCCGATGGGGTATTTTAAGTAAATTGCTAAAATTAAAAGGTAATTTTTTCAATTAAAGAATATTCATTAAAAAAAACTTACAACAAGAAGATAAAAAGGAAAGAAAAAAATATGTTATAGTTATAATCCATCTTTGTTATAATCCTTTAGTTCTTATAAAAAAAATTAAAAAGAAAATATATTCGCATATTCTCGCTTTTTGACTATAGCCCATGTATTCTTCCTCCAAAGTTCAACTACTGTCAAAAATCGCCAAGTATCCTTTAACCTTCCATTGTTTTTCAACATATATTTGAAATTTTCCCCATTCATTTTTAAACTTCTCTTGATCATTTTCTTTTAAGATTCTTGTAAGCTTGTCCATTTCACTCCAATGCATAACTTTTAAAGTCCAGTCCCACTTTTCTGGTATTATATCCTGCTTCCACTTCTGTGCATATAATGTCCTTGCAGCTGAAAGCATGTACCAAATTATCGTTCTATCTTGTTTTGGAAATTTTTCCATTTGTAATCCCAACAAAAAGATGTCTGGTGCCTTCTTAATATTATAACCCAAAATTTTTGAAATCTCTTGCTGAATCATATGCCAAAATTGTTTTGCCTTTTCACAAGTCCACCACATATGGTAGAAAGATCCTTCATGCTTTTTTCATTTCCAACATCTATCCAACATCTGATTGTTCATTTTTGCCAGTTTCTTAGGTGTCATATACCACCTATATAACATTTTGAAACAGTTTTCTTTAATATTATAACATGTCGATATCTTCATAGAGTTCTTCCATAAGTACTCCCATGACTCCATCTGTATTTCCTTATTTATATTTATTGCCCATTTTATCATTTGAGATTTGACTACTTAATCTTCCGTAGACCATTTCAACAATAGTTTATAAATTCTTGAAATCAATTTTTCGTTATCACCAAACAGCATTCTCTCCAGTTCTGTTTGTTCTTGTCTTATTCCATTATTTTTAATGTCCCTTTCAAGCAAACTCTTAATCTGTTGCAATTGGAACCAGTAATATTTATATTGTAATTCTTCAGCTCATTTTAATTTCACCTTCCCTCCATGTATTTTTAACAATTGTTTGTATGATAGCCATTTCTCTTCATTGATATCAGAATATAATTTTATTACTTCTGTTGGCACAAGCCAAAGCGGTTTCCTTTCATCTCCATATTTTTTATATTTTAACCATGAATTTAATAAATTGCTTCTTATATAGTGATGTGTGAAAAAACCATCCATCTTACTTTTCGCATAATACATATATGCATGCCATATATTTTCTATTTCTATTTTCTATTTAATAAGTTTTCTATTTAATAATGTCATCCATTCCTTAATCCACACCAGGCATACTGCATCATGATACAACTTTAAATCAGGTAGTTGGAAACCTCCACCTTTCTTCTGCATCAATCAAAATTTTCATGTTAATTCTTGGTTTTTTCCCGGCCCATACAAATTCTGAAATTTTTCTTTTGCCATTTGCTAAATTGTTTATTATCTTTCACTATTGGAATTGTTTGAAACAGGAACATAATTCTTGGTAAGACATTCATTTAATTACGGAAATTCTGCCCAATAAAGACAAATTCAACTTGTTCCATTTTATCAAATCTCCATCAATCTTACGCCACAGCTTCTCATAATTATTTTTGTACAAATCAATATTTTTGTTGTGATTTCCACACCTAAATATTTTACTTTAGAAGTAACTTCACATTCTGTTAAATTTTGTAGTTCTTTCTGTTTACTCTTTGACATATTTTTGCACAATATTTTCAATTTTTCTTTGTTTATGTAAAAACCTGCCAGTTCTCCATACTCTTGTATCTTATGAAGCAAAAATGGTGTTACATGAGTGGGATTTTCATTTATAAACATTACAACATCTGCAAACGCTCTGTATTTGTAAGAAAAACCTCTCAGTTTCAAACCCTCTATCTCCTTAACTTCTTGAATTTGCATAAGCAAAACTTCTAAAGTAATTATAAATATCAATGGAGATAGAGGGCAACCTTGTCTTGTTCCTTTACTAATTGTCATTTTTTTCATTAAATCTGCATTTATACAGAGTCTTGCTTGTTGTTCAGTATATATTTTCTTCACCATTCTTATAAAATCTTCTCCCAATCTGAGTTTCTCCATCACTGCAAACATAACATCCCAATGCACATTATCGAAAGCTTTCTCTGCGTCTGCAAAGAATAATGCTACTTCTTTTTCAGGATGTTTCTCATAATATTCAACAATGTCTATAACTGTTCTGATATTATCTCTAATTTGCCTCCTGGGAAGAAATCCTGCTTGCTCTTCTTTAATAAAATTGTTCAAATGCTGTTTAAGACGTTCTGCTAGAATTCTAGCATATATTTTATAGTCATTGTTAAGTAATGAAATTGGTCTGTAGTTTTTTACATCCATGGCATCTCTGTCTTCTTTTGGTATCAACGAAACTACTGCTTCCTTCCATGTATTAGGTATTTCCCCATCTGTTCTTATAATATTTTGGTGATAACGCCTCCACAAGCACTTTATAAAATTTTGCCATAAAACCATCTGAATAGGTGCTTTCCCTAATTTCATTGAATTAATTGCCGCCTCTACGTCTCCTCTTTCAATTGGTTCATTTAATACCTTCTTCATATTTTCTGTTTACTTTAATTTTCTGTAAATATACTTCAATTTTTCCCTTGTCCACCTTTTG